>NW_024543980.1:1810000-3010000 GCF_018167655.1 Microtus oregoni
TAAAGATTTCTGCCTCCTCCCCGCCACCACCTCCCATTTCCCTCACCCTCCCCCAATCAAGTCCCCCTCCCTTGTCAGCCCAAAGAGCAATCAGGGTTCCCTGCCATGTGGGAAGTCCAAGGACCACCCACCTCCATCCAGGTCTAGTAAGGTGAGCATCCAAACTGCCTAGGCTCCCACAAAGCCAGTATGTGCAGTAGGATCAAAAACCCATTGTCATTGTTCTTGAGTTCTCAGTAGTCCTCATTGTCTGCTATGTTCAGCGAATCCAGTTTTATCCCAGGCTTTTTCAGACCCAGGCCAGCTGGCCTTGGTGAGTTCCCAATAGAACATCCCCATTGTCTCAGTGTGTGGGTGCACCCCTCGCGGTCCTGAGTTCCTTGCTCGTGCTCTCTCTCCTTCTGCTCCTGATTTGGACCTTGAGATTTCTGTCCGGTGCTCCAATGTGGGACTCTGTCTCTGTCTCCTTTCATCGCCTGATGAAGGTTAATATCGAGGAGGATGACTATATGTTTTTCTTTGGGTTCTCCTTCATATTTAGCTTCTCTAGGATCACGAATTATAGGCTCAATGTCCTTTATTTATGGCTAGAAACCAAAGATGAGTGAGTACATCCCATGTTCCTCTTTTTGGGTCTGGCTTACCTCACTCAGGATAGTGTTTTCTATTTCCATTCATTTGCATGCAAAATTTAAGAAGTTCTTGTTTTTTACTGCTGAGTAGTACTCTAATATGTGTATATTCCATACTTTCTTCATCCATTCTTCCATTGAAGGGTATCTAGGTTGTTTCCAGGTTCTGGCTATTACAAACAATGCTGTTATGAACATAGTAGAGCATATACTTTTGTTGTATGATAAGGCCTCTCTTGGGTATATTCCCAAGAGTGGTATTGCTGGGTCCAGGGGTAGGTTGATCCAGAATTTCCTGAGAAATCGCCACACTGCTTTCCAAAGTGGTTGCACAAGTTTGCATTCCCACTAGCAATGGATGAGTGTACCCCTTACGCCACAACCTCTCCAGCAAAGGCTATCATTGGTGTTTTTGATTTTAGCCATTCTGACAGGTGTAAGATGGTATCTTAAAGTTGTCTTGATTTGCATTTCCCTGATTGCTAAGGAAGTTGAGCATGACCTTAAGTGTCTTTTGGCCATTTGAACTTCTTCTGTTGAGAATTCTCTGTTCATCTCAGTGCCCTATTTTATAATTGGGTTGATTAGCATTTTACAGTCTAGTTTCTTGAGTTCTTTATATATTCTGGAGATCAGACCTTTGTCAGTTGCGCGGTTGGTGAAGATCTTCTCCCAGTCAGTGGGTGGCCTTTTTGTCTTAGTGACAGTGTCCTTTGCTTTACAGAAGCTTCTAAGTTTCAGGAGGTCCCATTTATTCAATGTTGTCCTTAATGTCTGTGCTGCTGCTGGGGTTATACATAGGAAGTGGTCTCCTGTGCCCATGTGTTGTAGCGTACTTCCCACTTGCTCTTCTATCAGGTTCAGTGTGTTCGGACTGATATTGACGTCTTTAATCCATTTGGACTTGAGTTTTGTGCATGGTGATAGATATGGGTCTATTTTCATTCTTCTACAGGTTGACATCCAGTTATGCCAGCACAACTTGTTGAAGATGCTCTCTTTTTTTCCATTGTATACTTTTTGCTCCTTTATCGAAAATGAGGTGTTCATAGGTTTGTGGGTTAAGGTCTGGGTCTTCTATTAGAATCCATTGGTCGACTTCTCTGCTTTTATGCCAATACCAAGCTGTTTTCAATACTGTAGCTCTGTAATAGAGTTTGAAGTCAGGGATGGTAATGCCTCAGGACCATCCTTTATTGTATGAGATTGTTTTGGCAATCTGGGTTTTTTTTTGTTTTTCCATATAAAGTTGATTATTGTCTTCTCCAGGTCTGTGAAGAATTTTGATGGAATTTTGATGGGGATTGCATTGAATCTATAGATTACTTTTGGTAGAATTGCCATTTTTACTATGTTGATCCTCCCAATCCAAGAGCAAGGGAGATCCTTCCATTTTCTAATGTACTCTTCAATCTCATTCTTCAAAGAGTTAAAGTTCTTGTCAAATAGATCTTTCACTTCCTTGGTCAGAGTTACCCCAAGATATTTTATGCTATTTGTGGCTATCGTGAAAGGTGATGCTTCTCTGATTTCTCTCTCTGCTTCCTTATCCTTAGTGTATAGGAAGGTAACTGATTTTTTGGAGTTGATCTTGTATACTGCCACATTACCAAAGGTGTTTATCAGCTGTAGGAGTTCTGTGGTAGAGTTTTTGGGTCACTTATGTATACTATCATGTCATCTGCAAATAACGAAAGCTTAACTTCATCCTTTCCAATATGAATCCCCTTGATCCCCTTATGTTGTCTTATTGCTATTACTAGAAATTCAAGTACTATATTGAAGAGGTATGGCGAGTTGGACAGCCTTGTCATGTTCCTGAGTTTAGTGGGATGGCTTTGGGTTTTTCTCCATTTAATTTAATGTTAGCTGTCGTCTTGCTGTAGATAGCTTGTATTATATTTAGGTATGACCCTTGTATCCCTAATCTCTTCAAGAACTTTATCATAAAGGGGTGTTGAATATCGTCAAATGCTTTTTCAGCATCTAATGAAATGATCATATGGTTTTTTTCTTTCAGTTTATTTATATAGTGGATTACATTGATTGATTTGTGTATGTTGAACCAGCCCTGCATCTCTGGGATGAAGCCTACTTGATCATAATGGATAATTTTTCTAATGTGTTCTTGGATTCGGTTTGCTAGTATTTTATTGAGAATTTTTGCGTCGATGTTCATGAGTGAGATAGGCCTGTAATTCTCTTTCTTGGTTGGGTCTTTGTGTGGTTTTGGTATTAGGGTAACTATAGCTTCATAAAAGGAATTTGGCAATGCCTCTTCTGTTTCTATATTGTGAAATACATTAAGGAGTATAGGTATTAGCTCTTCTTGGAAGTTCTGGTAGAATTCTGCATTGAAACCATCTTGTCCTGGGCTTTTGGAAGGGAGATTTTTGATAACAGTTTCTAATTCTTCGCGACTAACAGGTCTATTTAGATCGTTAACCTGGTCTTGGTTTAACTTTGGTATATGGTACTTATCTAAAAGATTGTCCATTTCTTTTGCATTTTCAGGTTTTGTGGTATACAGGCATTTGTAGTAAGATCTAATGATTCTCTGAATTTCCTCTGTGTCTGTGGTTATGTCCCCCTTTTCATTTCTGATCTTATTTATTTGCATGTTCTCTCTCTGTCATTTAATTAGATTGGGTAGGGGTTTGTCGATCTTGTTGATTTTCTCCAAGAACCAACTTTTTGTTTCATTGATCTTTTGGACTGTTTTCTGTGTTTCTATTTTGTTGATTTAAGCCCTCAGTTTGATTATTTCCAGTCTTCTACTCCTCCTAGGTGAGTCTGCTTCTTTTTTTCTAAAGCTTTCAGGTGTGCTGTTAAGTCCCCAATGTATGCTTTCTCTGTTTTCTTTTAGTGGGCACTTAGTGCTATGAACTTTCCTCTTAGGACTGCTTTCATAGTGTCTCATAAGTTTGAGTATGTTGTTCCTTTATTTTAATTGAATTCCAGGAAGACTTTAATTTCTTTCTTAATTTCTTCCTTGACCCAGATGTGGTTCAGTAGTTGACTGTTCAGTTTCCATGTGATTGTCGGCTTTCTGGGGGTAGTATTGTTGTTGCCTTCTAGCTTTAATCCATGGTGATCTGATAAGACACAGGTGGAGACTGAGAATTTTTTGTGTCTGTGGAGGTTTCCTTTGTTACCGAGTATGTGGTCAATTTTCGAGAAGTTTCCATGAGCTGCAGAGAAGAAGGTATATTCTTTCCTATTTGGGTGGAATGTTCTATAGATGTCTGTTAAGTCCATTTGCTTCATTACCTCTAATAATTCTTTTAATTCTCTATTAGGTTTCTGTCTGAGTGACCCGTCCATTGGTGAGAGAGGTGTATTGAAGTCTCCTACTACTAGTGTGTGTGGTTTGATGGCTGCCTTGAGTTTTAGTAATATTTCTTTTACATAAGCGGGTGCTTTTTTATTAGGGGCATAGATATTCAGGAATGAGACTTCATCCTGATGAATTGTTCCTGTTATGAGTATAAAGTGTCCATCTCGATCACCTCTGGTTGATTTTAGTTTGAAGTCAGTTTTGTTAGAAATTAGTATGGCCACACCTGCTTGTTTCTTAGGACCATTTGCTTGAAAACCCTTTTCCCAACCCTTTACTCTGAGTAGATGCCTGTCTTTGTGGTTGAGATGTGTTTCTTGTAAACAGCAGAATGTTGAATCCTGTTTTTGGATACAATCTCTGAGCCTGTGCCTTTTTATAGGTGAATTGAGTCCATTAATATTAAGTGATATTAATGACCAATGGTTGTTTACTCCGGTTATTCTTATTGTTTTTGGTAGTAGAGTTTGCGTGTCTCCCTTCTTTGAGTTGTGCTGGTGAAGGGTCGCTAGATGCCTAAGTTATTGTAGGTATTGGTGGCAATGTTGGATTCCTTGGGTTGTGATTTTCCTTCTATTACTTTCTGTAAGGCTGGATTTGTGGCTACGTATTGTTTAAATTTGTTCTTATCCTGGAATGTCTTGTTTTCTCCATTGATAGTGAATGATAGCTTGGCTGGGTATAGTAGTTTGGGTTTGCATCCATGGTTTCTTAGTTTCTGCAGAACATCTATCCAGGACCTTCTGGCTTTCATGGTTTCCATAGAGAAGTCAGGTGTAAGTCTGATCGGTTTACCTTTATAAGTTACTTGCCTTTTTTCCTTTGCAGCTCTTAGTATTCTTTCTTTAATTTGTATATTTCGTGTTTTGATTATTATATGGCGAGGGGATATTTTTTTTGATTCAGTCTATTTGGTGTTCTGTATGCTTCTTGAATATTCAAAGGAATATCTTTCTTTATGTTGGGAAAGTTTTCTTTCATAATTTTGTTAAAAATATTTTCTGGGCCTTTGAGCTGTGACTCTTCTATCCCTATTATTCTTAGGTTAGGTCTTTTTATTGTGTCCCATATTTCCTGAATGTTTTGCGATTTAGCTTTTGTTGGCTTTGCTGTTTTTTTTTTTTTTTGATCAGTGCGTTTATTTTCTCTATGGTGTCCTCAGAATCTGATATTCTTTCTTCTATCTCTTGTATTCTATTGATTATGCTTGTTTCTGTAGTCTCTGCTCGTTGACCTAGATTTTCCATATCCAGCTGGTCCTCAGTTTGTGTTTTCTTCCTTGCTTCCATTTCAGTTTTCAATTCTTGAACTGTTTCCATTACCTTTTTGATCACTTTTTCTTGGTTTCCCAGGATATCATTTACGTATTTACTCATTTCTTCAAACTTTTTGTTATACTTCTCATCTATTTCTATAAGTGCATTTTTTACATGTTGTTTACGGGACTCTATTACTTTCATAAAGTCAATTTTTTCTACTTTTTCTGTGTTAGGTTGTTCAAGCCCTTCTGTTGTAAGATCATTGGGTTCTGGTGTTTTCATGTTGTTTTTCAGATTGTTGGGTGAATTCTTGCCTTGGCGCCTGCCCATCTCCTCCTACTGATGCTATTTAATGGGTCTTCTAAAACAGGATCAGGTTTCCTGCTGGCCAGGGGCCTCGCTTACAAAATGTTCCCGCTCCATTTCCTGGCTCCTGCCGCAGGTCAAGATCCCTCTCACCACTCAGGAGGGTCTTCAGGAACAGGACCAGGCTCCCCATTCACCATGGATCTCGCCAACAAAAAACCTACCACTCTGCAGGTCAGCCACCAAAAGAAAGAAATTCCCGCTGCCCTCTGCCCCGAGCACCCGACCCAGTGCCCAAACAGGCTGAACTGGGTGATCCTGTGGTCCCGCAGAAGGGATGGAGAAGGAGGGAAGCCCCTGGGCACAATCTGGGATGGGCCAGGAATAGAGAGGTTGCAGCAGAGGAGGAGCAGCCCCAGCAGAGGGGAGCAGCCCTCACAGACTGACCGGGGAGTCAAGGGGGTTGGGGGAATGCCTCCACTCTGTTTACTGGGTCCCGCCGCAGGCCAAGAACACTCTCACCACTCAGGAGGGTCTTCAGGGACAGGACCAGCCTCCCCGTTTGCCAGGGACCTCGCCAATAAAAGGCCTACTACTCTGCAGGCCAGCCCCCCCCCCCAAAAAAAACCTACTTGGTTTAATTGTAGTGGGACGATCTGCTCTAAGTGTGGGTTTCACTGTTTCATGCTTGGACCATCCCACATCAGGCGCGTCTGTGTGCTGGTCTCTCTGCCGCAATAGTCTGTGCGCTTGCTGCTGATATTTATATGGTCTCCCTTTACTTGTCCTTTTTTCCCAGTGACTTCAGTGTACCCATGAAATCTCACAAATGTGGATAGCGACAGCTGCTATACACTGACAGTAAAATATATATCAGACTTCAGAGAGTTGGTGTAAAAATATACAATGGCTCATTACTATGGTTCATGTTGATTATGTATTGAAATAATAATATCGGAGATGTTGGACTGAATAAACTATGTGTTAAAATTAATATTAATTTTTCTGCTTGTTTTTTGGTTGTTGTTTGGTTTTGGGTATGGTTTTTGTTTGTTTTAGTTTTTGAAGCAGATCCTTTCTGAGTAGCTCAAGATGGTCTGGAGATCTCTATGTATCCTAAGCTTCTCTCAAGGTCAGCCTCCTGTGTGCTGAAATTACAAAACTGAGTCATCACACCTTCCTATGTCTTCATGTTACAAATAATATGTTTAGAATTTTATACACTCTAATCATATTTACCTTTCCTCCAACTTCTCTCACAAACACCCTCTCTACCCTATCCCATACCCCACCCAAATTTGAGTTTTATTTCTCCTCCACTTCCTTTTTGTTCCACTGATTCCAGTTTTTGTATCCCAACATGTATTGGAAGTGGGGCTTTTCCTGGCTTGAATTCTACCTACCAGGGGTCTGTCATTTAAAAATCTCTCTCTCTCTCTCTCTCTCTCTCTCTCTCTCTCTCTCTCTCTCTCTCTCTCTCTCTCTCAGCAGCTATCAAAAGCCAATAGCACCCCAGCTAGTAATACGATTTCATGCCCCCTTTCTCACCTCTAAGCTGAGAGTTAGTCTGGCTTTGTGCACTTCTTCTACATGCTGTCACAGTCACTGTAAGTTCCTTTGTGCAGCTGTCTGCTTGTGTCTGAAAAATAGTTTCTTTGATATTATCAACCACCCTGGCATTTACACTCACTCCATCTCTCCTTTTTTGCAAAGATCTCTGAGCCTTGAAGGGAAGATTGTGATATGTATGTCCCATTTAGGCATACCAGTTCCAAAGACTCTTATTCTCTTCATGGTGACCTGTTGAGGGTCTCTGTGACAATTTTCATCTGCTGCAAGGAGAAGCTTCTCTGATGAGGGCTGAGAAATGTACTGTTCCCTGAAACTAGCAATACATCATTAAAAGTCATTTTATTGTTGTGTTCATTTAATGGAATTGTAGTATTGGGTTCTCCCCTGGGGCCTATAACCTAACTAACCACAAGTTCTTGGCCCTTGTAATAGTGTCAGGTATGACTTCATCTCATGTAGCAGTCCTTAAATTCAGCCAAAAAGTGGTTGTTTATTCCCATAACATTCCTGCCATTATTATATCAGATGGAGCCCTGTCTCTCACTCTGCATAAAACTCAACTCCAAATGAGTCAAGAACCTCAACACAAGACCTGATACCCTGAATGTGGCAGAAAAGAAAGTAGGGAATGCACTTGAACCTTATATGCACAGGAAAGAACTTTCTGAATGGGACCCTGGTAGTATAGGTGTTAAGACCTTATTTTTGTTTATAAAAATAAGAGAACTAAGAAAATATAAAATTGCATATTGTAGCTCATGATACATATCTAATAAGCAGGAGTGACTTATGTGATATTAAAATATAATTTGTCTATTTTAATTTCTTCTTCTACAGTTTCTGCAAACAAAATACTTGCTGTAAAAGTTTTGGCTCTGGGGGCTGGAGAGATGGCTCGGTGGTTAAGAGCATTGCCTGCTCTTCCAAAGGTCCTGAGTTCAATTTCCGGCAACCACATATTGGCTCACAACCATCTGTAATGAGGTCTGGTGCCCTCTTCTGGCCTGCAGGCATACACACAGGCAGAATATTGTATACATAATAAATAAATAAGTATTTAAAAAAAAGTTTTGGCTCTGGACAAATGACTAGTAGAGTAGACTAGGGTTTGAGAGAAATGGACATTAATGGAAGATATATATGGCCAAGAGATACTATTGTATGACATTCTATAATTGGGTTGTTTTTTAGAAAATGCTTACGTGATACCAATCAATAACTATACGATTTTTTTAAAAAAAAACTGACTAAAAATGAGTAGAAAGATTAAATGTATAAATGTGTGTTATTTACTCTAATCCTCCTTACTTTGAAATGGAACACATTCTCTCTAACTTTCTGTAGTCTTAAACCTAAAATTGAGGCTAAGAGTATGGTTCAGGAATAGAACATCTTCCTAGAACTTGAAAAGGCCTGCACTTCATCCCCAGGACTTTGAAAAGAAAACAAAAAATAAACAAATAAAATTTTCTTTTATGAGGTTCTTCCATTACATCATTTGCAGAGCAAACTTCTGAATAGGCTCCCTAACACCCATCTATAACAGAACTCATTAAGGAGTGATGGCAACATTAGAGAATAGTTGGATAATGGAAAGACATGAAGGTCATGAACTTATTTAATAAGAAGAATGTTTCCCAGAAGAAATTCTGAGAAATTTGCATATTTCATTGTTTGAATTGTGGTACAGCATGTAGGTAGGTGGGCACATAAAATGATCTCAGGCATTTTCTGTCATTGCATCAATGTAACTTGAAGGCAGAGTACACAAGATAAAAATAGTCTATCAAAGAACAATGAGCTTTAATTTCTCCTATCAGTTCAGTAGAGTAAAAGAATAAGAAGTTTAAGAAATAACACAATAAAAATAATATATAATAAATTTTTGCTGGGAAAATTCACTAAATATAGCATTCAGCTTGACAAAATCTATAATTCAGAAATAATAGCCTATTAAAATATTATTATATAAGTAGGAATCATTGCTAATGGCTACTCAGGAGTGCTCACTGGCTGTCAAGTATGATTTTAGGTCCTACAATGACATATTAGCATCTTTAATCCTCAAAATAATGCCAGAAAACTTATTAATTTTTTCATATCTGTCTTAAAGATGTGGAAGCCTAAACAGAGAAATCTCAACAGAGGAATCTAAAATGGCTGAAAGACACTTAAGGAAATGTTCAGCATACTTAATCATCAGAGAAATACAAATCAGAACAACTCTGAGATTCCATCTTACACCTGTAAGAATGGCCAAGATCAAAAACACTGATGACAACTTGTGCTGGAGAGGCTGTGGGGTAAATGGAACACTTGTGCATTGCTGGTAGGAATGCAAGCTGGTACAGCCCCTTTGGATATCAGTGTGGTGATTTCTCAGATTAGGAAACAACCTTCCTCAAGACCCAGTAATACCACTTTGGAGTATATATCCAAAGGATGCTCAATCATGCCACAAGGACATGTGCTCAACTATGTTCACAGCTGGATTGCTTGTCATCGCCAGAACCTGGAAACAACCTAAATGCTCCTCAACCAAAGAATGGATAAGGAAAATGTGGTATATTTACACAATGGAGTACTACACAGCAGAAAAAAATAACGACATCTTGAAATTTGCAGGAAAATGAATGGAGCTAGAAAACATCATTTTGAGTGAGGTAACCCAGACTCAGAAAGACAAGTATCATATGTATTTATTCATAAGTGGCTTTTTAACATAAAGCAAAGAAAACCAGCTCACAAATCACAATCCCAGAGAACTTAGACAACAATGAGAACCCTAATTGACCTGGGAAGTAGAAAAAGGCAAGATCTCCTGAGTAATTTGGGAGCATTGGGACTTGGGGGAGGGTTAAAGTAGAAGGGAGAAGCAGGGAGGACAGCAGAGAAAAATGTAGAGCTCAATAAAAATCAATTTTAAGAAAGATGTGGAAACCAATACACACAAAGGACTAGGAACTTGCTCTAAGCCATGTAGTCAATAGCAGATCAGAGGCAAGTTGGGTCTAGAGTTTCCACTCTTAATATTCAATGAGGACCATCTTGAACTGAGAGGTGAGTAGACAAAGAACCAGAGAAATTCATACTCTATTGTTTCCAAAACCAGTAAGCACTCATTTCAGTGTCCATTTGATGCCCACCTTGATTCTTGCAAGAAGAATCAAGAACATAGTGATGTGAGCGAGCACGTGTTAGAAGCTCAAATGATAGAAGATGTAGAACCTTGTAAAAATGATGAGTATTGGGCTATATGCTTTCCGGTTTTGCTCAAACTGAAGTCTTCACTGGTATTGTGTTTTTTCATAGTTTCTTCCAACAATGGCTGTCTAAAGAGTCATGAAGTATAGTTGTTGAATCTAATAAGGGAAAGAGAAGAAAATGTCCCCCCAAAGGGGGGAATTGCAAATAACATGATTAAGGGGGAAATATATAAAGGACATAAAAGATTGAAGAGAACTCATGTCTGAAAAATTAATTATTTGAAACTACAAACAGGATTTAGAAGTGAGCTCTCATATGAGGATGGAACCTCTCACTTTAAAATTATTTTGAGAATATATATGCATGCATACTTTGAGATAGTGGTGGGCACATTATTTCTCTTTATCATTTTGAAGAGAATGAAGATTTCTGGGATTCGGTTCAGTTCCCTAACACACATATCTGGTGGTTCATAGCCCCTGTAACTACAGCTCTAGGGGTTATCTTATGTCTTCTTCTGGCCCCTGTGGGCAACTGCACCCACATTCACAGATGTATATGTATGCATTTTTTATTTTTTTAAATAACAAAGCTGTGACTTTCTCACCTCAACATCTCTAGTATTTAGAATTCTTACTGACATAGGTATTGGAACAGACTTTTAAACCTTGTATTTAAAAGATACTATGAGACCCTCACCCATTATTCTCAAAGAGGCAAGAAGAAATTTCCTAGCAGATGTTTTCCCAGGAAGATAGTGGCCTTCCCCTCTCTGACCCAGGACATTCCAAACACAAGGTCTTTTAGCTCAGCCCAGTCAAACACCTGGTACAGGCTGATAAAGATGTCCTAACTCAAGAACAGTGGCCTTGCTCTAAGAACAAGGAGAAAGCTGACTTAACAGAATGGGAGGGAGCAAAAGTCCTTATACCCATGCCAAAGCATCTTCAAAGATTGTCTTTGTAGTTATGCCTTGAAAAGCTTACCCCACAGAGGAGATACAACTCCTCTCTACCTTATTGTAATGGGGATAGGGATGGAGATGAGCTCCAAACGTGTTTGTATTATGCTGATTAAACCTTGCTTATTACAGTCTGGGCCTCTCTGATGGTCTCTTTCTGGGAGTCGTAATCTGGGCACAACAATACCAGAAGACTCATTTTTTTTTTTTTGAGACAAGGTCTTTCTATGTAGTCCAGGCTAGCTTTGAACTTGTTATGTGGTTCATATTGGCCTCCAGTTCAAAATCCTCCTACCCTAACCTTTAAGCCCTGGGATTATGTGTATGGCACAACACTCAGCTCAAATTACTATTTTGAATATCATGAGTCACCAAATGAGACTAGATGGGTTTGATTCATTTATAGGTAAGAATGCTACTGATGGAGTTTATGGGGCTGCTACTTATTAGGATAAGCACTCCTGCATAGAGAAGGACCTGTGAGTACAAAGGGAACTCTGTGGACAGGTCTGGAGCCAGGACTATTCATAAGAGTTGTCCTTCACTGAACTGACAGACGCAGGCCTCTATTAGGCATTGGATATAAATGTATTCCTTTTCAAGAGCATACCCTTGGGAAAGGTGTCTCTGAAGATGAGAAGTCCCCTTAAAGAAACAAGTGAGGTAACAAATCCTTCCTTGAAGGTTAACCTGGTAGGTGCATTTTTATGTTTACTATAGTTATTCAATTTTGAATGTTCTGTTTCCCTAGAATAATGGAGTTGATCCTTGAGAATACACAATGATCTTAACAAGAAATTTCATATTGTATTTGCCATAGAATTCAAGAAAATACCTGAGCTCTTGTATATTTAGAGTAGAGTAGACTAAAGCATTTTATTTATGTAATCTGACTTTAAGAAAGACAGGGGACTCTAACATAGACATTTTGGTATGTTATGTTATCTTTTTATGACGTGCCCTCTTTCACTAAGTGGATCTGGGTATCTACTTGTAGTATGGACACAGGCATTACTAAGCAAAAAATTCTTCTTTGGGTGTTTCCATACAGTTGCATGTAAAACTCTTCTAAGCCCCAAGGTGTTCCAGTGTTCTAATGCTAAAAGGAGCAAGTGCATGTGTCCACCAGGATAAATTTTACTCTAGAGTCACGAAGAAGACACCAGCAGCAGGATATGCTTCCTTCTCTGACCTAATTCTCCATCATCGTCATGTCTTCTGGTGTCAACACACTTGACCTTCTGTACTAGGAAGCTCGCGCGCTCAAGGGCTGTGCCTCAGTAGAGCCTGAGGCAGTAACCAAAAGTAAATCCATATTTTAATCTCTCCTAGGTCATGGTGAAGAAATATACTTACTCTTACAGTCCCCTGACCCAAATGCATACACAGCCTGCTATAAATAACAATAAACTAATGTACTGGGTAGTTTAGTAAGTACCTGAATTTAAGAGAAATTAAACAATAATTTCATCAGAACAAAGAAAGGTTGACTTGTCCTTCATTCTAAACTTTTGGAAAATGTTCAAGAGCTTACTATACACATAAGACATAAGAAATAGTTCTGGGAAGCCAGGATGTGAAGAAAATCATATTAGTTCATAAAGCCATGTCTTTTCTGTTGCAACAGCAGCTTTTTATTATTAAATGCTCATAAATGATGAGAGTTGGATCAATTTACAGGAATCTTTTTCTCCAGTACTATTACTTAACATATAGAGTTCTAAGATGCAAGCTGTAAAAATTGTAACACATTTTAATTTCCTTTTTTCATGCATGGTAAATGGAGAAGGCAAGTGAACATTCCTTAGGCATTCCAGAAATAATGTTCCTAATTGATCAATGTTTTCATTTGGTTCGTTCACCATCCTTAGGGGTAAACACTAAAATAGAGCTAAATATGTTTAATTTTTTAAAAGATTTCATAAAGATTTACAAATTCCATAGTAACTTAATACCCAATAATATCTTAATTCTCTGGGTTCCCAGGGCTATTTTAAAGTCTTTAGGGGAAAATATAATTCTTTTTTTCTTTCTTTCTCAGCTTTGGTATGTTGCCATTAAACTTCACATAGTCTCCCCATACTCTTTTCCAGCTTCTCCATTCTACTCAGCATGCAAGATCTCAAAAAAAAAAAAAAAAAAAAAAAAAAGCAGGGTGCTATTACCTAGTGAAGGGAAGGGAAGCATTCGTTTCGTGGCCGTGGTGAGCAGGAAATTTGGTCTCCAGTTCCAAATCAAGTCCCTGAGCTTTTGCAGGCATCTTTTTGTCCATATAATTGAAGAAGATGCTGACTTCTTATTAAAGGTCCTCAAATGCTCCAAGTATTTTCTGGTTATTATGCAGGAAGATTTAACGGTAGGTCCTGTAATGGGATATGAACCTGTCCCTTTCCATAGCTTCTGGATGGTTTAGAAGATAAGAGTTATATAACACCTTTCTGCTACAGTCATATATACTTAAGAAGCAAATAAAGACTGGACTTTGGGGGTTATATTATAGAAGCTCAAAGGCAAATGACATTTCAAAGCCAAGAAGAGACATTTTACTATTTCTACTTAAAAAATATTTATTTTATTTTTATTTGTCTGTCTGTGTATGTGCTTATTCACGGTTGTTCATGGAAGCCAGAAGGGGAAATTGAATTCTTTAGAGCTGAAGTTACAGGCATTTGTAAGCCACCTTATACTAGTGCTGAGATCCAAACACCAGGCCTCTGAAAGGACAGCAAACCCTGAGCCATCTCTCCAGAACTGTTTATACTTCTGATTGGCAAACAGGAAAGAAATCCCTAGGTCTGGCCAGCATTCTTTCATTATCCGGTATGAATTATAACTATTTAGCTGGGTAGACAGGAGTGTATAAAATTCCTGGCCAGCATGGGAAACATAGCAAGAACTTATCTCAAACCAAGGGAGGGGTTTAGATACCCACTTAACTTTCAGTGTTAAATTTAGTTTTTCACATGACAGTTTTTCTCTTCATATAATGGTCCAAATTGCCGATTTAAATTTGCTTTCAGGATAAGGACATCTTCCAATTCAGTGAATTTGCTAACTCTATCACCATAAAGGTTAAAATCAAGTTAAAGTTTCTTTTTAAAAAATTCTGTTTCAAAGCCATGAATAAAAATTTAATCCCACTGGCTTTCACAAAATTGTGTGGAAGTAGTACCAAAGAGAGAAGAAAACCACCATCTCTGCAGGAAAAATAATTCACGGGATAGCTGTGTTAACAGTGGGGAGTGCTGTCACTCCTGGTTAGTCAAGACAGTGTGGTATTAGGGTTGTTCTGGAAACTAAATTTTCATGTTGGCGTTCACATTGAGGTGCCTGTAGTATATATAATGCATGCCAGTGTCACACTTCCTGCAGTGCTGAGGAAGATCAAAGTAGTATCATTAGGTTTGGAGCACAGAGCAACAGTGTTGTTTGTGAACTTTGTCCTGCTGCTTCTCTTGGCCTGACTTATGGGCACCCAATCTTTCCTGAGAAAAATGAAGAGATCAAAAGGGATGTGTCATGGCTATTTCGCACAATAATACCTAAGGAAGCCACAACACATCATATTTTGTACTAAAATTTGAGACCTGCAGCCAAGTTTACGCACCACAGTATACTGATTTTTTTTTTATTTTAAGTTCCCATCATGCGTCCTGAGACTCAATTTCCTTCGAATTGTTCTTACTTCTATCATATCCTCGGAGATTTCCAAACAGTAGTTACATGGATCTTATATCCACATCACCGAAGACTAGAAGAGGAGGAGGAGGAAGAAGAAGAAATAACAATACCTATGCAGCCCAAATTTGAAGGTACTCTATTTTTATTTCAAAACATTGGGATAATTCAAAATTTGAGCCTCAATGACCAAAAATATATTGGAACAAAATTTTCAGAGGATAAGCTAGGCCACCACTAGACAGCCTCACGTAGACAGGTAGATGCTAGAGAATGATGCTTAAGACATGACTGAAGCTTTTGAATACCCACGAATAGATTCCTACTTGCTTGACTAATTCTCAGTTATGAGTATGACGTATTCCCATGCCACTAGTAATTTATGCCTTCTCCAGAGTCAGTACTGTATCCATCCGTGTGTGTGTGTGTGTGTCTTTGAACATCTACCTTCTTACAAAAGTTTAGCAACATTTACCTGCAAAGGCCTCCAGAAAATAAATTCCTTATGCCACCTTTATAGCCCCAAAGTCATTTATGAAGAATTATAGCTGTCAGGAGTTCCATAGTCACATGAAAGAACCCGTGTATTAGTTATTTTAGTATCAGCGAGCTGTGAATAAACCTCACTAAACATATCCACAGACTTGCTGTCCGGAACTTGAAACTGGTAACCTTCGGAGACTCTTAGACCAAAACGACAAGGTGAAAAACAACCGAAGATCTCCTAAGAAGAGTTGGGCAAATTCTTCCCTAATATGCACCAACTAGGGACAGCCTGACACACTCTTGCACAGGGCCCCACATTTTCTCACTAATGCAGAATTGTCAGAAACCCAAACCACATTCAGAGCCAACAGGGGGAATGCCTGAATCTGAAAAGTAACCAAAGAAATTCCTTCAGGGAAAGGAGATGGCAATGAAAGACGAGTTCCCAGAGTCACTCTCCATTGAAAGCACATTGAGTCTTTAGGACTAGAATATGCACAATCCTGTGGGACTCGCTCCATCTTTATCTGCCTTAACTCTTTTCTTGCCAGTCCTCCTCTGGCTGGTTGAACTGCTCCTGTGGTTGTCCCAGCCAGAAAGCCACTCACTCAGAAGCAAGCCTTAGGAGCTGCATTCCTCGCAGTGACAGGAGAGGATGTACCGGTAAGTGGCGGTGAGTCGCATGCCCCCTGAGCAGCGCAGACGCAAAGCCTTCAGCTTGGAGGTCTGAGGTCGACAGCAGTGACAGGAGGAACGGAAAGGTTGCTTGAGGACAGTGCTGAAGGACACCAACGGCTCAGAGCGTGATGCCTGGCTGCAGTGCCCTTCACATCTGGCCAGGAGCACCATCTGGAGAAATAACGGGAGGTGATTACTACGTGCAGGTGCCTAAATCTCAAGTTACCACAGCATCCTTTGAAAGGCTCTAACACTCCTGTCCAATTCCTGCTGGGTCAGACCAGTGGGTGCAACTCAGAATCTATTGGTAAACCTAAAATATGTATTTAAGGTATTGTGGCTCAGCAGAAGAGGACTTGCTTAGCATGCACAAGGCTCTAGGTTCAATCCCCAGCACCTGGAGGTTGGTAGGAAATCATTCAACACTACCCCATCTGAAACGATTTTGAATTTAACTCGTATAGTAAGGCCCAAGCGTTCATGATTTTCAAGATTCCTTTGGTGACTGAAGTGCAGTGATGGTTTAGAATCAATTAAGAAGATGTACCACTATGGTGTGAATAAAAAAAATCCAGGAGCGGGCCTGGTGATGTACTTCAGGTGATAGAGCGCTTGCCTAGTGCACCCACATGTCTGGGTTCAGTCTCTAGGACCATATGAACCAGGGATGGTGACACATACCTGTAATCTCAGCATTTAGTAGAGGCAGAAGTATCAGGAGTCATCTTCAAGTACATAAATGAGTTCAAATATCTTGCCTCCAAAACCAAAGCCAAATAAACATCTGAGTACAAAATGAGTTTCTCCTGATGGATGGAGGACTACCACTGCCCAAAAGTACTGCAGTTCTCCCACCACCAACAAGCAGAAAGTCACTTCAGATTGAAATCCAGGCTCAAACAGAGAATGATGGAATTGGGGGTTCAATGGGAAATAACTAAACAGAAGGAATGTAGTCTCTGCAGAAGAAAAAGGAGTTATCTAAGTGTTGCTTTGGAAGAAATATTCTAGGTGTAACTTAGAAGAAGAAAGTGAAGTAGAGACAGGATACATTTCCGGGTCTGAGAGTTTATACCTGAGGTTGTACCTTAAAGAGGTACCTGTCATTTATACAGTTTATGTCAGCATCTTCAGAATTATTTAGAGAAAATTCACCCTGACCCTCTCCATTTCCAGAGGTTTGGGCTGCTGTGTCAGAGCTTGTGTGTTCTTTATAGTAAGACTCTATTAAGATTAACTAAGGGGATGGAGAGCTGATTACATGGTCAAGACCACTTGCTAGTCTTACAGATGATCTGGATTTATTCCCAGAATCTATACCAAATGGTTCACAACAGCCTGTAACTCCAGTTCCAGAGAGGTCCAACATCTGATCTTTTCAGACACCTGAGAAGATGTACATACAGGTAAGCAGGCACACACATACACATAAAGGAAAAATAAATGAATCTAAAAATGAAAAACTGTTTAAAAAGTATAAAAATTACCCTCAGGAAAATGTACATACTCACCATTTTGCATACAGCTTAAGGAGATGGCCAAAAGGTTCCTTTGATTCTTTTTTTTTTTTTTGAGTAGAAGTAAGGAACTCAGGAGGAAATTTCTGAAGTAATGACCTTCCCAAACAAAGGAAGTCTGGAGGTTTCTTATGGGAGCCTATGTGTATTCACACTGGAAAGCACTTTAGATGTGGGCATATTCCTGATAACACTGAGCATAAGGAACAGATTCCCAAACATGTCTGCTTTAAGGTCATAGTTCAAGAAGGAAAAATGCTGACCACATTCCTTGGCATGTCCAGGTCAAAGACAGCGAGTGGATGTGCAAGAACTCTTCTGATCACACTTAGTTTAAATTATAACAGTAGGCTGATAGACTCATTTGCTCTGCTTTCCCAAAAAGTTTGAGCTAAACTCAAAGAAAAGGTGTTTTGAATGTGCGTTAAGACAGGAGTTTGCCCCACAAAGATAAATGACAGCTCATAGAGTTCAATGATCTTTGAATACTAGGGATGGGAGGCATGAGTGAGATGGACCAAGGCAGCTTGATCCCTGGTGATACAGAACCTTATAATATTTTGGTAATTAGCAGTTAATATTAAAGACTCACTATAGATGACTTCTGACATCATCCTATGGGGCAAAATTAAACTGATAGTTAAAGATTACTAACATCATTATCTGAGGAAATACTGGGAGAAATGTCAACAATTAATTCGCACACATGAAGGAACTATGAGATAGTAGCAGAAAAAGCTAGCAGGACTAAGGGAGGAATAAATTCAATTGGTCTAACATTACTTTTTTTGCAAGGTCACAAAGGCAGAAAGAAAATGGCTACAGTAAGCTGTTTTGATTCTATTAAAGTTTGTATTGGTATTCTGTCTGTTCTTCAAATTGACAGGCAAGATAAACATCATCCCAACCAGGTTTGAGAGGATTATGCTGTAGATAAACAATATCTGGCCCATCTCTGGTGTCTACCCCATTTCTCTGAGAGTCCTAGAACTTCCCCAGTTCCTTCTCCTTGTATCTGCCAGTACATGGGGAAACTTGCTTCACACACTGAAACAGCATAAAATTTGCTGCTATCTAATCCAGATTACCTATTGGAGAGTAAAGCAATCATTCTGCCACTTTCCAAAGTAAAGTCTTTATAGATCCAGGTGGATAAAACAAACCTGTTCCAACAAGAATAATTACAAAAGGTCAAAGACAGCATGGGATATCCCAGTAAGACATACATGGTGAGTCAAATATGGCCCTAACTGAACATGATATTAGCTGTCCATAAAATAGTCAAGTCTGCAATACAGGGTAACTTGAAGATAAGCTACCTTAATTGTGATTAAACTAAAAGTTTTAGGATATCATGCTTCATGCCCAGTCTACCGTGAAGGACCAGATCTCTAGGATGGAAGGACCTAGGTCCACCTTCAGTGGGCCTAGTCCCTATTTCTCATGTACTGTTTCTACACAAGATGAATAAACAGAGATATACAGTCAGTACCTACCGTGACTGTCCCACATGTCAAGTACTTTTTGTCTTATAGCTGTTCTCATCATCTGCTCCCTGCTCCAGTTAAAGTCGAACTTAACTACTTAAGAGCCCATGGGACTGCCCTTAGTTTTCCTTCCTCCTGCCTTTGTGCATGTCTTTACTCTCCCAGGGACGTCATTTTCACTTGGTTTTGTCTAATGAAAACCTTCCTATATCTTGTCTGTGGGTCTCCTCTTCCAAACACTGAAACAATTAGTGGTTTTTTTTTTTGGTGTTCTCAGTACACACACATGCACACACACACACACACACACACACACACACACACACACACACACACGATGTGGGATTTCCCTCTGTATGCTGTGATTACCATTGATGAATAAAGAACTGCTTTGAGCCTATAACAGAGCAGGGCGGGGCAGAGCAGAGCTAGGCGGGGAAAACTAAACTGAATACTCAGGAATAGAAGGGTGGAGTCAGAGAGAAGCCATGTATCCCTGTGGGAGCCAGATAGAACTTTAGCCGATAAGCCACATGGCGATATACAGGTTGATAGAAATGGCTTAAATTATAAGAGTTAGTCAATAAGAAGCTAGAGCTAATGGGCCAAGCAGTGGTTTAATTAATACAGTTTCTGTGTGATTATTTCAGGCTAAGCAGCCAGGAACCAACAAGCAGCCTCCTTATTACACACACACACACACACACACACACACACACACACACACACACACACACACAAAGAGGTAGAGAGGGCAAGGGAGGGACAGAGGAAGGAGAGTAAATTCACCTTTATAATGAGAACTGAACATGTCCAGAAACATTCTTTTCTATTATTTTAACTTTCTAAATATGTTTCATGACTTTGAGTTAAGTATGTCTTTCTTTCAGATGATCTCAATATATATATACCAGGAACAAGATCCATCAATGTCACTTTCCCACACCTTCCTTTACCTGCGACATCAAGACATGACTGTTCAGCTCATCTCTGGGAACTCAGGTCAATATTTAAAGGGTCACCTGTGCCAGCTGAGATCAGCAACAAAATGACAACCAGGGGAACAAAGTAGCATAGGGGTGAGACTTGAAGATTTGGATGGGAACTCACATCACTCCAACTGCTGTCTGTTACTGTCACACAAGCCAAAAATCAAACAGATGTGAAGAGGCATTTGCATCGCGAACACTTCCTTTTCCTATATCCTCTTGAAGCATTATGAGGGGTAAATATTTCTTTGTCTTCTTCTCCTATTGTTTTTGTCTTTAACAACTTTGATGATGCCTGCACACAGTAGCCATCAGTATAAATTTCTTATTTTAGGGGCTAGAGAGATGGCTCAGCTGTTAAGAGCATTGCCTGCTCTTCCAGAGGTCCTGAGTTCAATTCCCATCAACCACATGGTGGCTCACAACCATCTGTAATGAGATCTAGTGCCCTCTTCTGGCATGCTGGCAGATATTAAATAAATAAATAAATAAATAAATAAATTTTTTATTTTAAAAATTATGCCACATGTCTCAGGTGATCAATTATATTATAAACTCCATATCTCTAACTCCAATACATTTTCCTATGAACTTCATGGGCAGCAACAGAATAGGGCTTGGGGATTCTACCAGCTCTTTCCCAATCCTGCAGCTCAGTCCTTGACATGAAAAACCTTCTCTCTCGGAATGTTTACAACCTTGGTCTCCTCAACTCAGCTCCTTCTTTCCTCACAGTCTGCTGTCTCATCTTGCCCAGAATGGTTGCCCCTCACCCCTCACTTAGAACCTGATTCTACTCCATTACCTTGGACCACCGTCCCCTACTTCTCAACAACTTGGGCTTCAAACACCCATGGAGCCAGTTCACGTTTCCAACCCAAGATCTCAGAAATACAAGCTGGTCAGGAATCAGAACTCACCGTTGCACCTCCTCCATTCCCCTTGTGAAGGTAGCCAGTAGTCTGCTTCTATTTCATCCTCTCTCTCAGCACCCAGCACAGGGGCTTATATTTACTTTGCTCTTCTGTTCTTCCCCACCCCTCCCATAACCAGCAGAGTCATAGGGAAGTTCACATTCCTAATCCTTTAATACTGCAGGGATCCCAACAGTTATGGAAGTCTTAGTAGTGACTGAAATAGAAGAGTGGGTTGAAACACCTGTCTAGCTTACAACTTCTTCATCAGTATCATAACAGCTTTATTAAAGGTCTGTTATATGGCAAGCTCTGTGCTAGTTGCTTTACAAATATTACCATTGCTGCCATACATAGCCACGTCCTTGAGCAAGTAGCTCTTTTTGCAGAGGAGGAAACTGAGGCACCAAACAATGATTTGGCTTCCTGAAATCACTCATTTGGAAAGCTGTGTATCAAGAACTGAATAGCAGATCTCTACTGGAGTAAAGCCTCAGTGTCTGTCACCATTTTACAGACAGCCCATTTCTTCTGGCTGCAGATCCTAAGCTTGTTTGCTTTATGACCTTTCTGCAGAATTTCAGGGAAATGTGATTTCTTAGGAAGAATGGAAATGGCTTGCCACTTCCAGGCCCTTTTGGACCAAATCCCATGAGATATCATTACAAACAAAGACACTGGGTATAATCTAAACAGTGGCTACTCTGTCTTTCTTGGTAGGTCAGTCTTTTCTGCTGAGTATATCTTAGTTCTTTACTGAATTGTTAGGAGAAAGTTGACAGGACCTAAAACTGGGCAAATACAAGATCAAGGCCATGGTGAACAGAGAGTCCCACAAAAGTTGTCCAGAAAACATTTACCCATTATTTCTTTTTTTTTCTAGAAAAAAATTGTAAGCTATGACATTTATGCAGGCACCTAGATCTTAATTCTAAATAATAGCTCCTATATTCTTACTGCATTTCTTCAATATGAGGAGCCAGGTTCAGAAAAATGAACTCTACAAAGAAAATACTGCCATTCCCAAATTATGTGGCATCAAGAAACCACAAGTTTTCTTTGTTCCATCATGGGAATGATAATACCTACATGGCAGGTCTCTTGGCAATGAATATATATATATATATATGTGTGTGTGTGTGTGTGTGTGTGTGTGTGTGTGTGTTGAGTGTGTGTGTATATGCGTGTGCGTGTGTGTATTGAAATGACTGACACAGGTTAGGTGTTCAAGGCAGTACATTCCTTTCCTTTGACCACACATAGATTTCATCTGTATTCTGGAGACCAGACAGAGGATCTCTGTGAGTTCAAGGCCACCCTGGGCTACACAAGATCAATGCAGAAACAGATCCAGGTGGTGGTTGCGCACACCTTTAATCCCAGTCCTAGGGAGTCACAGCACTAAAGGGAATAGAAAATGGGATGAAAGAGAAGCTTAGTTTTGCAGTCACCTAGCTTTGGTAGAGGTAAGACTTCCCTGGTGGCTTGGCTCCTTTGTTTTTCTGACTTTCAGATTGAACCCCAATTTCTGTCTTTGGGTTTTTATTATTCATGCTACAAGACCCATTAGAGGGACTATCAGCCTAAGTCTGTAAAAATTTAAAACTATGTAATATTTCCAAATGAAAATCATTTTCTTCCTGAATACATAAAGAAAATTTAATCCAGAAAGGGTCTGGTAACTGAAACTCTGCCAGGCAGAGTTACAAATTTCTGTGACCAAGGAAAGAAGATTAATAATTACAAGCAGCATTTACATAAAACCATTGCTATATTTGGGGTCATTTGGGAAGTTGGAAAACAGATTGCTTCCATGAAATGACAAACATTTTTTTCTATTATCAAGTTTTACACTGCTATGCACGGTGGCATTCTGGGAGAAGCAAAGTTGAACAACATTTGACTAAAAGTTGTTTCTAAGAGTCCTGCTCAAATCCTGTGAGTTTGCGTTAATGGCATTTCTTCCTTGAACTTTCCTCTCTTAGGTTAACATGCTAAGATAGTCTTCCATCTATCACAAATCATTTTGTCCAATCTTCTGGATTATTTTCAACTTTTCTTTTGGTTCTGGGGATGGAACATAGGATCTCAAACATGCTAGGCAAGCTCTGCCATCCACTCTCAACTTTTTGTAGATGCCACTATTTTCTTTTATCCTCCCTTTCATCACAATGACACTTTCTTAAATTTGAATTCCTTTTCTCTCCTTTTAAAGAAACATGATTATAAAGAACAGTTCAACAAAGAAAGAAATCGTCCATGAACTAACAAGCAGTGAACACAAGTGCTGTCTCTTCTGAAGTAATTTCTGAGCAATCACGGTTATAAAAATGTTTCTCTTATCTTTTCCTCATAGTTGTTTTAGTTGTTGCTGCTGCTTTTTGTGCTTCTGTGGTGCTGAAATGAACCCTAAGCCAGTGTGTCCCCCCAATCCCCACCAGCTCCACCAGCTCCTGCTCTCCATTTCCAAGAAGGAAACTTTCTGCTCACCATCTAATTGTTTCTCTTCAGTTTTGTTCCTCAAGTATAAATAAGAACCAGGATATTTTCTTAAGTGGAAAAATATCTATTTCTTTTCCTACAGTCCCAGGTCTTATTAATACAATGGTGAAATTGATTTAACTTAAATTTTGATCCTTCAAACCCTTATCTCCTCAAACTAAAATAAGGGATCTTCCTAGGTCTACAATCATGTAAGTAATGGAAAATGGAAACGCAGACATGTTTGAAATGGAGGGTGGAGAGATTTATTTCTATGAGCTTAATTCTAGTGATTTATATTGCTTTGAAAATTCTTAATTATATGGGTAATTTTAAAAATACTTAACATATGAGAATGTTTCAATGGGTTTTGTTGTTGCTGCTGTTTTAGTCTCAGGACTAAAGTGAGAATCCTTTGAGGTAGAGCTAAACAAAATCTTATTTACTAAGTGTGGCCACATTTAGTGCACGTGGCTGAGGGAACAATAGTCAGGAGAACTGTAATTTGGAATTCGTTCCATCCTACGTTGTGCCTCCCTTCTGGGTGGTCTACATGGCCGCCACTCTTGGTGGTCTTTTAGGGTGTTAGTACTTTGTGCACCTCTTCTCAGCACTGAGACATAGATGACTTGTGCAAGAAACACTCTACCCACTGCAAAGAAGACAAAACTGCTAATCAAGATAAAATGATAAAAAACTGAATTGTCATCTTTAGTTCTGGAGTCATTTTAATATAAATGTGGCACAGGGAGGAAGGTTTAGGCCACACAGCTTGTTCTGGGGTAGTTCAGAAAACTGTTTGAGGAGCCTCCAAGAATGTGTTCCACTGTTAAATCTTATTCAAATTCTTCCCCTTCTTTTGGTTGTTGATGCAGGTAGAAGGAATTATGATAACTTGGAGGCTCCATTTTTCTTTCTTCTTGCATGTATGTGTGCGTGTGTGTGTGTGTGTGTGTGTGTGTGTGTGTGTGTGTGTGTGTGTGTGTGTGTATGTTCCTGCACATGTGTGCATTTTTACAAAGATGACTGTGGTGGTTAGAGGTTGAAGGACAGAGTCTCTTACTGAATCTAGAGCTCATTTACTGGACTAGATTGACTAGCCAGCATGCCCCACAGGTTCTCCTGTTTCTGCTTCCTCATCCCTAAGATTAGAGGTGTGTACCACCATGGCAGCTCTTTTACATGGATGCTAGGGATCCAAACTGAGGTCCTCACTTTACCCACTGAGCCCTATTTCTAATCACTGTTTTTCTTTATTGAAAAATAAACATTATTGCTCATAAATTTCCCAGTCAGGGACACAGGATACCCAACAACAGGATCAGCATGTACAAGCTCCATTACAGTCATGGTATTGCAAAACATGGTGGAAAAACTCTAAAGAAAGATTCCCTTGTGAGTTTTACAAGCCAGTCATAGAGCTACACTTTGGGCTCTGGTCACAGTTCTTCGCCACCTGACAAGGAACTATGGCCTCTTTTCTGTAAGAGAGGGAAAGGGGTATCTTCTCAAAGACTTGGGAGCGACCTTGATCTTACCTTTGAGCTACACTTGTACAATGGGTGACTGATAGAATCGACATAATGGTGTCTCATGCAGCGTTGAGAGTCCATCAGGAAGGAGCTGTCTGTTTTGCTGTCTGTATCTCCCATTACGGCCAGCAGGGAGAGCATAGAAATGGATGCAGCTAGTACATGATTTCTCATTGTTGTAAGGGGAAACTTCTCCAGAAGAACAGCAGAGGGCGACAGAGGACAATTGATTGGAAATGTTGTCACCACCTAGGATCCAATTCCTTTCAAGGCCAGGACAGGATGGAGCTGTTGCTTTCTGGTTGTCATTGTCCTTTGTATGCTGGAGTTTTGTCTTGCTCCTTTCGCTTGTAACCGATCACCACAGTAGCTACTGTACAGCTGGAATGAAGGCAGAAATTATTTTTCCCAGAAATATGGATGCAACACAAAAGATACAAAGTCAAACATTCCCATGCCGTTTGGGGTAAAGAACACCGGTTTCTGGAGCCTTATTAGTTTATGCTGTCATCCATTTCATGTCCCCCGACCTTAGTGTTTATACTACATATTTATGACCATTTGGAAATGGACATCACAGTTGAGTGGAAGCATATGCTGACTTGAATTGCTTGAATCTATGGGCCTAAGATCCGGAACAGTTTGAGCCCATGGCTGCGATTAAAAATACATGGTTCTGGCCACAGTCTAACTAAATTGGGCGGTCTCATCTTTGTCCTTGGTTGACAAGGCAGAAGGGTTTATTCAGATTCTCTCGAAGCTTTACTATCAACATCAGTTTACAGGGCTAGAGCAAAGGAAGGTCATTGCTAATGAACATAGGCCGTGGCCCGAGGGAGTACATTTTCCACTCTACACCCACCCACCTAAATTTTCCACTGCTGTGCTCTGGGCTCTTCCTGTTTTTGTTTTAAGTCCTTGCCACCCAGCGTCAGTGGCCAACTGCATCTGAAACCCACATTGTGATCCCTGGCCTCCAGCGTGGCTAAGGTACCGCATGCATATTTCCCAACAGAGTCACACATTGCTGCACAGCCTTTGTAGCTGAAGCCCACAGTGTAATTTGAAAAGAGTGGTCATCGGAGTAGAGACTTTCCATTAAACTGAGATTATGCTATACTGGTTTCCCTAAAGTTTGCTTTGTTCTTTTAACTATAGCTCCTGGTCAAGGGACCGGAGTTCTGCAATCTACTAATTTACCTCAATGATGCTTTGTATTATACCAGAAGACACAGAATATCAAAATATTTTCAAAAATTTGGGGAAATTGAGAGACCCTGACTGCACATACCAAACCAAAGGAATGGAGTAATTAAAGCTTCAGAAAAACTTTCAAAGATATTTTAGATCAAAGTTGGATTGTTTGTTCAGAGAGCAAGTATTTCTTTGACTTCCTATTTGTGAACAGTCTGAATAAACAGGGGAAAGTATTGATGTGATCAAGATAACAAGTTCAAGGTGATGCAAGCCAATACAATAGATTATTATTGTAATAGATACAATAGAGTATCCTCAGACCCACTTAGCTGCAATTAGACAACTTGCGAGCGTGGGACGGGGCATTCTGAGTGGAGAAGGGTATGGCAATAAAACCATCTCAGAGCAGAGCATCCCTGTTAGCAAAAGCTAGGAGCAAGTGTCTCTGGGACATTCTATAAATTTCAGGAAGGCCATGGACCAATAATGAGAGGAACCACCTGGACTCAGTCATGGACAGCCATTAATCAGCTGTGATGTCTTGCACACCTCACTTAAATTCTTCCAGTTCATTTCCTCACCTATAGGACAGAAGAACTGACAGCAATAGCATACATTGTTCCCTCCTGCTCTAAAATGCCAGCAATGAATAGCAATGGATTTGGCTACCACCATTTCGCTACGCAGAGGGTAATCCTAAAGATGAGAAGAGCCTGTTCCCAGATAGCCTTGTACCCCTCTCCTTTATGCACATGCTCACAATGACCTCTCCTTAAAATGGATCAAGCCTGTGCCCAAATGGCTCAATGGGTCAAGGCTGAGGAATATTTTTTTCTTACTGAAAATGGATTTTTCATACAATATATTCTGATTACAGTATCTCCCCCCCTACCTCCTCCCACCCCCAAACCACACCCTTTCTTGCTCTCATTAGAAAAGAAATGAGCATCTAAAAAACTATAAAATAAAAACAAACAAACCACAATAGAGCAAAACAAGCAAATCGGGGAAAAGAGCCAAAGAAAAAGCACAAGGAACACATATAGATGCAGGCACACACACACGTGTGCACAGAGATCTCACAAAAACACAAACCCAGAAGTCACAATGGGGAAAAAAAGCTCAGACAAAGCACTGTGAGACAAAACAAGCTTCAAAATATGTCATTGAGTTCATTTTGTTGTCCATCTACTGCTGGGGTCTGCCATTAAGTATGGTTTGTATACCCAGTGAGACTCCTTTGGAGAAAACAATTTTTTCATTTGAGGGAGGTTATCAATTGAAGATAGCTTTTGGGTTAGAGATGTAGGCTCGTGTTTACTTACTCTTTCAGTGCTGATCATCAGGGAATTACCTTTCTTAGGGTATAGACATGAGTTTTTAGATGGGTGTTGGGGGTCTACACTCGCTGGGGACCTCATGTTTGAGCAGCGGATACTCTATTAACTGAAGCATATATCCTCAATCCTGTGAACTGGTTTGTTCTCTTGAGATGATAAACTGATCACCAAAGTAGTTATAAAGGACAAAGAAGACTGGAGTAAGGGCTCAGGAGTTAGGCACACTGGCTGTTCTTCCAGAGAACCCAGGTTCCATTGCGAGCACCCACAAGAGAGCTCACGACCTTCTGTAACTCCAGTATCGGTGAATCTGATGCCCTCTTCTGGCCTCCATGGGCACCAGGCCCACAAATGGTGCACAGGCATACATGCAGGCAAATCACCCACACACATAAAATAGAAAATAAAAAACATGACAGAAAAATAACAAAGGACATGTGACTTTACCTGTAGTTTTAAGATTTTTGCTTTCAGTGCAGTCATACAAGTCATGACATTTTCATTCAGCTTTCTATTTACACTGAAATAGCATTGCAAACTATGATAATAAAGAATTCATAAAATCTTCAAAACGTACAGGTAAGATCTTTATAGCACAACCCTGGCATTTGGTTTTATTATTATTGGCAGTACTAGTCTTTTAGACTTACTTATTTTCAGTTTCTTTTATGTATATGAGTATTTTGCTTACTATATATATATATATATATGTGTGTGTGTGTGTGTGTGTGTGTGTGTGTGTGTGTGTATTAAGTGCATGCCTGGTGCTGGAGAAGATCAGAAGATATGATCAAATGCTTTAGAAGTTATTTATGCTTGAGAGCCATGAGACGTGGATACTGAGAATGGAACCCAGGTCCTCTGCAAACACAAGTGCTCTTAAGCACTGAGGCATCTCTCCAGCTCCACAATTGTTTGTTTGTTTTGGTGCAGATTCTTAGGGTGTAGACTTCTTGAGCTCTCAAGGCACCCTGAAATTGCAGGCCTCTACCGCACCAGAGGCTGAGACTTCTGTTGCATTTTGCTTTTGCTTTAACTGTACAAACTGCATGAGCCCGCAGTGCTGTGCTGAAGAGCAGTTTATGACAATAAAGCTCGAGAATGGAGAACAACTGAGCCCAGCCATGGTGTAACAGAGCAGGGTCTGCAGTGTGAGCCGCGACTTACACAGAGGAGCATGGCCAATTAAGAAAACCCACACCACCACAGGATCGCTTGCTTTCTGGCATGCTAGGACATTTCAGCTTTATGGGAGCTCCTCGCATTTTCTTGAAATTAAATTAATTCATTTGTCTTTAATTTTAAGCCATATGTAACAAACTCAAATAGTGATGATTAGGATTTAGGACCTCAGCCAACCAAGCCACGATGAGTTGAAGAACAGAACTCAGTAGTCCTTTGTGCTATGTGCTCTGGGACAGTCTCTGAGTCCTGAACTTGGCCACAGGACAGAGCCATGTGCTAGAGCCTTTGCAGCAGGAGAAGCACGTAGGCCAGCATGCCCGACTTTGGAGCTACCTCTCAAACGCTACCAGTGGAAAAGAACAACTGGTGCCCAGATTTCCCCACCTGTCATCCTCATTGAAATAATAGAGCGGCCTCCTGGGTGAGAGATGGTGCTGCGCCCACAGATCAGCTCATTCTTGGGCTGACCTTCTGCCTGGCAGAGAGTGAAGCACTGGCTTTGCGCAAGTGATTTCAGCAGCAGGCTAAGACAAGTGTCATGTGCTAAGAACGGCCTTGTTTTTGCCCTACTTCTGAGGCAAAGGAGGGCAGTGTTTCCATAGCTGTGTTTCTCCTGAGCTGTTTTCCGTACTGAAATAGACAGATGTTCTTTCCCTGGCTTCTTTCAACAAACATTTGTTTATTCACCATACATATCTAATCACTGAGCATTTACCATGGGCTTCCTTTCGCTCTAGCAGATAAAATGTATGGATCAGGGTTCAGGGGTGTGGCTCACATGCTGAGGCCCAGGGTTAAATTCCCATCACTAAAAACAGGTAAAATAGATAAAGGTAAGAGGAAATAAATAGATTCACTGCATTTATAAGTAAAGAGTCTTAGCCTGCTTTTTCCTTTTTAATTTTGAGGCCCCATTGATACATCATCCCATTCACTAATTTATGTTTAGCATGCGCAGCATCGTCTCTGAGAAGACTTAGTGAAGTGAATAAAATATATTGACTTTGAAATAAACTCAGTGTATCATACAGAAATATTTATTATTTAAAATATTTTTGTTTTGTTTTTTGAGACCAGGTAGGTCTTTTTATGTAGTTCTGGCTGTCCTGGAACTCTCTCTATAAACCAGGCTGACCTTGAGCTCACAGAGATTCACCTGTCTCTGGCTTTCTTGGAACTCTTTCTGAAGACCAGGCTGGACTTGAGTTCACAGAAACACACCTGCATATGCCTCCCAAACACTGGGGTAAAAGGTGTGAAACACTACTCCCAAATATTTGTTTTAATTTTTTAAAAAATCTTCTGAGTCAGGCATAAGGTTGCAGTGCACTGAAGCATAGAAATTTTTTAAAAAGAGGGAAATTAAAACTGTATGGATGGGAGAAAGTTTGATACTAGATAATACTTCATACAAGGATTGGAAAAACAAGGAATGCTGGATCTTATTCAGAATGCAAAATGCTAAGTAGCCCTTTCCCAGGAACCCCAAAAATTTCAATGGTATCTAGTCAACAAGATGCCCTGGAGAAAAGTCAGATGCTTCTTCCCAAGATACTTAATTTATAAACTGTAAACAGCATGTCGGATTGTAGAAAGCATCCCCTGCTCTCAGTGAATAGCTTAAAATTATTTCTATCTAGCAACACAAGAGTAACAGTAAAGAAGCCAAGTCTGGGCTGACCCTGAAGCAGTAGTACTCAATGAAAAAGATACAAGGTCTCTGGGGATCTCTATGGATGCAGCCATAAGGTCAATGGGGAAGAATGTGGTTCTTGCTCCCTTCATCTCAGGGTGTCTGTTCTGTAGTAGGAGGCAATGGCCACCTCCATAGTGCTACCTTGGGTAAAAGAAAAAAATATTCTTGCAGTTAAATAATAGCCCTCTATTCTAGGATAAGACGCTGTGTTCTTCCCACTGTGTGACTAGCCATCTGTGACAGAGCTCCACAGCAACAGGTAGGTGTGTAAGGGGAGGAAGGGAAAGCAAAAGCAGAGGAGGAATAGAACCAGGGGAAGAAGCAATATATCATAACCCCTGTAGATAAGGTTGCTCAAAGGTCTGAGAATAAATATAACTTGGTGGAGAGCAACAATGAGTCAACAGTCAGTGGACCACAACTACGCATGTGTGCCTGCCTGTGCGAGAGTGTGTGTGTGTGTGTGTGTGTGTTTGGTTTTTATAGTTTCACTGCCTGGGGAGGAGTGCAGTGGGAGGACTTGACCTTGAACTTGACTGTAGCTAAAGTTCCTGACCTTCGACACATTTGTGAAGAAAGAAAGCTTTCACTGTTATCCAGTTTACCACTTACCTGAAACACCATGTTTCCTACCCCAGACCTCTGCGATCCTATGTTATTAGTGTTCTGTATCTCCAGACTATGCATTCACTTGTCTGAAATAATCAGTAACTATTTCATTGCATTCTGCAAGCTGCAGAATATTTTGCTGTTGTCTGATCCACTAAAAGGAAGGCTGATCTGTTGAGATGGTCAAGCTGCAGCATGCCTTCCATGATTGGCTACGAGTGCCTTATTGAGTTATTTGTTTTCTCTAAAACTCAATTTCCTTCTATATAAAAATCAATTAGTTGGTTGTACTAGTTCACAGCTTTGTCCATTTTCAATCATGTCTGTCTCTTCCCAGGCTTCTCAGAAGAAATAGCACTGCTCTGGGACTAGATACTCTCCCAAGACATCTTACAGTGAGACTTTCTTTCTTCTTTAAGGAGTTAATGATCACTCAAGATTCCAAGAACATTCTAATGAATGTGCTTGAGCCAACAGGAGGCCAAGCTATTAGAATGTTCTCTTCCATGAGGCCATTTGGGTGGCCTGAAATAAAAATACTCTCCAATATCCAATTGATTTGGTGCTTGTGATTTACTAAATGCAGTTCATAAATTATTAATATCTTGGTTTTGTTTTATGTTGCTTTTTTTAGACAGTGTCTTGATATTTAGCCCCAGATAGCCTGAAATTCACTCTGTAGACTAAGCTGACACTGAATCCTTGGGTGAGCCTCCCTACCCAGCCCTCACAATGCTAAGATTATAGGTGTGTACCACCACACCAAGCTCATGTTTTATTAATAATAATGTATTATTGGTGAGTATAGTTAACCAGTTTCTATTTTTCTTAAAATTTGTGCCATTTTCTCCAGTGTCATTTAATGCATCCATCAGGAGGAGAGAACAGTCAAAGGTAGTCATTCACTCTAGAGTTCTGCTTCTTTTGTTTGATGATGGTGATGCTATAGGCTGAATTCTATCTGCCAGTTCATTTCTTAGAATGACCTGTAGTCCCACACTGGACTGCAGCCTAAGCTACCATGTGCAGGGCTCTGGCCCAGGAGAAGACAAAAGAGATGTGAATTATTAAGGTCTTAGGGGATCAAGAATAGGTCTCCCTGTTTTGTACCGTATCTGCAGAACTTCTGTCCTAAGGGAAGGACAATCCTGAAGTCTTGGATTGAGGCTTGAGTTCAAAAGAATAGGCCACTGAATATAGCTGTGAGATCCTCCACTAGGCATTTTTTAACTTATCTAAGTTTTCATGAAAAAAACTAATTCTGAGTTCTTAACAGTTGATGTAACTAATTGACTTCTAGGATATAAATTTCCCACAAATTGGAAATGATTACCAGAGTATTGGGAAGCACTTTTCTGTTGAAATCTTTTTCTCTGGGGGTTTGGATTATTTCTGCAAATCTAGACACAGACTATGAACTGTGACTGATGTGGTGATAAGCTGTCAAAAAATGCTCAACGGTAGTCTTTCTATGGTGCCACACATCACCAGTGGCTCTGAACTCTGAGTTCTGTGCTATCCTTTCATCCACAAGGAATAAAAATAAGCAGAATGGGGTTGGATCTGGGTATGTAGCTCAATTCGTAGTGTTTATAAAGACATGGGGGAACAAATAGAATGGGCATAGTGGTGCATGTCTGGGATTCCAGTACTCAGAAGGCAGGGGCAGGAGGACAAGAAGTTAAAATTATTCTCAGCTACATAGTGAATTCAAGGCCATCCTGGGCTACATGATATCCTGCCTTAAAAAGAAACAAACTAAAAGAAACAACAAAAAGCATTATAGATTCCTCAATAGTAACAGAAGAAAAGGAGAAATTATTCTGGATGCCCCAAATCTGCCATTGATTTTCAAATTTTATCAACTATCACAATTTCAAGAGGGGAAAGTTTCACTTTATTTTACCTGCTCCCTACTACAGAAGTGAGATCCAAGCCAGAATACTAGCGACTAGTGTGATACAAGCTACTACTCACCTTGCCAAGATCCAGAGTTTTGAGAAACCAAACCCAGAGGACACAGTCTTGCTAAAGATGCACCCTTCTGGTAGAAAAGATAAGGTATTCTGGGACCTATGTGCTGATATAATGCAATACTTGCCCTTCCCTGACTGCTAGCTGTGGCACGGTCTTAGGAGAAAGGAGATGACCAGTTTTAACTCGGCACTAGCTCCTGTTCACCCAGAAGTCAAATGGGTGTCTTGGCTTTTCTTCAAAGTGTCTAGTAAAGTGTTTCTAAAGCTGCATTGCCATCTCCTCATCCAGAACCCACATTCTGGAATGGTGGGGAGTGATCTCACCTAACAGCTGGAAGGTCCTCAGTAATAAACAATAAGAGCGCTCAGTCTTTTCTGTTGCTCATGCAATTTGCCTGTTCTGCACCATGATGGGACCGAATGTGAAATTCAAATCGGAGCACTCCTGGATGCAGGCCTTCATGAAAAGGGCTGAGACTGGCTAGCACAAGCATCATGTGAAAAGCATGCCCCTCCTCCCCCCGAGCTGAGCTGCTAATCATCCCGCAGTGGTTGGACTACGGGCTTTCTCGCTGCCTTTTGTTTTGATTCAGCACTGCCAGTTCTCCTGTCACAATTCTACTCTGCTGCCTTTGGACCCAAATCTCCAAAGAAACACTTAAATTTTGAAAGGAGCCCATTTTCAGAATTGAGGCAGGGGAAGGGATCACAGAAATGTATCAAGTCTAATGTGTCCAATTGAGTTTTAAAGATAAATTGGAAATTGATTAAGGGTTGGTTCCTTTGATTCATCATGTTTGTTTCAGGAATGGGTGTACCTACATTTGTACCTAAAGTTGAGCTTGGGGATATTTTTCACCTGGGGGTTTGATCACTTTTCAAGTAAGTCAGGAAGGCAATTTCAAACCCATTTCTGGGGGAGTGGGAGAGCTAAACTTTGTCTTTCTGAAACTGAGCTGTTTGAAAAAAAAAACAAAGGGGCCAAGTTTAACATCAAAAATATTCTTTTCTACTTTTATGTGTGGCTTATTATTTTTCTTACCTATGAATGAAAATATGGACGGGGACTCCAGGTTTCAGCCTATTGTAGCTTTACTGTGCTAAAGAAAGAGCACTCCTTAGCATTTTCTGACAGTTGGTCCACTTTTGTTCTTAACCTGCTGCCCTCTCATTTATAAAGGATACTGCAATCAGTTGGATCATGGCTTAAAAGAAAAAATTGGAATATAGCCAGGCCTTGGAAGAGAGCAAATTGTTTGAATAAGCCTTAGCTTTTGTGGAAAACAGAAAATCTTATACCACACTACCAGTCAGCATTCATGTCCAGATTTTGACACGAGGATGAAATGGACCTCCATTGGATGAAATCCTGATTCTAAGTACTCAGGATGACTTGCCAACTGAACTAGCCCATTCTTTGAATCTTCTGAGTCAGCACGCCTTCTAACAGGAAAGTCATTGTTCCAGATTGTAAATGTCTTCTAGGCGGCTAGATCGGAACAGCTGAAAAGGGTCCAGGGAGTGGGACACTTAGTAATATATACCTAAGTACTAGGCTCATAGACACCCCCATGAAGGAGATAGAGTGAACACACCAAGCAGAGCCTTGCCAGAGATGTGAGAAGGCAGCTTTGAAAATATGAGGCCAGACAATGCGACCAGCACAAAGGCACATTCTTCCTCAAAGACTGAAAATGTGTGTGTGTCAGGGGTGAATTTCACCAGACAACTTGTATAGTCTAGCCAGTAGGCACTCATTCCAGTCCCAGCCTCCCCTGCATATTGTCCACACATGGGACTTTCTAAAGCATTTCTCAGCCTTTACTTTCTCCTGAAATCAGAAAAGTTCACAGTTGTTGACCTGATGGGTGAGGAGTGGGTACTACCAGCTGGAATGCTGCCACTGGCAGGGGCAGACAGGAAAACAGAAATGCTCTTAATGTCCTCCCAAAGAAAACCTTTGATGGGACAAAAGAGTGGTTGTATTTTTACCCTCTCTCTTCATGCTGCCAGGCTTCTTTAAATAGATGCTCTAGCCTAGGGACTTGTATGGAATAATTCATATTAAATCCCAAGAACTGGCAGTGAAGGGTAGAAAGTTGCGCTCTCTCTCTCTCTCTCTCTCTCTCTCTCTCTCCCTCTTTCTCTCCCTCTCTCTCTCTTTCTCTCCCTCCCTCCCTCTCTCCCTCTCTTCTTGTCAAGTTAACAGAAAAAGGCTCATTTTAATTCAGCTATGTTAGTTTTTTTTCCTTTTGAGTCTTTTAATGAATTTTTAGTTAATTGAAAAAAGATATCTGAAGCTCCCAAGAAATAAAAAAGAATAAGAAACTGCCTTGTGGTTTTCTCTATAATGACTCTCACTCCCATGTACATTAGCAGCGTCTTTTGGTATGTTACACAATGAAAGTTTTAAATGGGAATCTCTAATTAAAAAGTTCAGTACCTTCTGCTCGATACTCATGAATCAAACTGCTCTTCTGTGGTAAAGAGATAGGGAAGAAAGAGGAAGAAATGGGGAGTCGTGAGAGAAGTGAAAAGAAGGAAGGATGGAGGAAGGGAGGGAGGGAGGAAGGGAGAGAGGAGGGAAGGAAGGGCAAGCTCCTTTCTCACCTCAATTCCTACACATTTTCAGCGAACTCAATCAGGAGAGGTTTCTCAGTTCTCCCTTTCAGCAATGGGTTTGGTAAGTCATCAGCCTATGCTGGCCAAATTGAAAGTCCTCTTTCTCCTCCTTTCTGTCTGAGGAGGAGAGACAGCAGAGAAACTTGAGGAACCCAGGAGAATGGCAGAGCCCAAAAGATCCAGGGATCTTTGGTCCAAGTCACTTGTCTCTCAGTCTGCAACAGAATCACCACATTTCTCTTAATGTGGGCCGAAGTGCACCCAGGCATTCCCATAGCACTCCCACCCCAGGCCTTCGCCGAGATGTCCGGGTCACTGTGATGGTATGCTTGTCTCTGCCAACCCGGGTCACTCCAGCCCCGCTCTTGGCGAGCCACGTGGCTGCTCCTGTCTGTGAGTGGGTTCAGGCTCAGGACTACAAAAAGCCCCCATATCCTAATGGCCCAGCAGAACCTGTGCCAAGAATGACATCCTGGGAATACTATGGAGATGAGGAGACCTCATGGGCTGTTCTCCCCAGATGGAACAGGACCCAGGCTGTCTGGAAAACAGGCGAGCAAACAGCAGCTCACAATGGAAGGAGATCAGGCATAGGGAAAAGGGGGCGGGCTGAGAGCAGTGGTGAACAAAAGAAAAGAAGCCACTTGCCACCCAGGAAGATTCCAGGGTGTGCAGGAGGAGGTAGTGGAGGAAGCACTTGCAGGAAACAAGTACCCAGACATGGCACTGCCAGTCTAACAGGATTCTTTTCTGTATTAGATTATGGGAAAGAAAGAGGGGAAATATATAGCCAGCCAGCTGTTCAATGGCTTACAACCTCGCTTTTATTGTCCGGTTAGTTTGTGAGGTGGGGCATCAGAGGAATTCCAAACATACCATCCCAGAGAAATTTTAATATGTTCCACAGTGTCATACACGAAGAGGAAATGACAGCTGATCACAGACAGGGCAGGCCACAGCAATTTGGGCCCTGGAGCTCATCCACCTTCCCATGGGCCTTCTTCCCTCTCATTGTTCAGTGTTCCTGCTTCTTAGTCTTCCCACCTGCCTCTCCATCCCCTCTGTTCCTGCTGACCGGGCAGGAGAGTGTCGTTAAGTGACAGTCATGAAAAAAAATGAACATGGGCACCCAGGCCAATGGCAAGAAGATGTGGCTTTCCTAGGATGAGTCAGGAACCTCAGAGGTCAGAGGTACTCCAACTACCAGACATTTCTGCTAACAGGCAACAAAATCAAGGACATTTTGATGACATTTTCAGGATTTTCCCCAGGAACCTAATCATGTGATGAAACACTAGACTGACTTCTTTGAAAGCTGCGCTGTGTGTGGCTCAGACAGAGACCTAGGTTTAGAAAACAACGTCCAGCTACTCATCCCAGGGCCCTCTTAAATTTAGGCCAAGCACAGAGGTCACTGATTTCCTCAGTCTAGGGAATAGGATAAGTAAGTGATGGGAGAGAGTGATTGCATCTTCCTCTGTGCGTGTTTCCAATACAGTGATTCACCAAGTAGCCCTGATGCCAGCTGCTGGGGAGGTGACTCACACCCATCTCCTGATAGCATACAGTTCCCTTCCAGAGGGTGGGAACTTAAGTTCAAGAGAACTTAAGAAGGATATGCTATTCTTTTTCCAAACTGCTTCTATCCCAACCCCAAGAAAAAATTGGAGCAGATTAGCCGTGCAAGTGTGATATACTCAGGATCTCGTGCAAACAGCCAAAGAAGAGGAGAACCCTTCGTTATAAATAGAAAACCTGCTGATAAGTATTTCAATAATCTAGAACATTAGCAGCTATTGGATATGGTTCCTAATAAGCAGAAAGTTCTTGTCAATTACCCATTGGCAATGCTGTTTCTCTTCCCAGATTCAACAGGAAAGAGCATACAGACCAAAGATAAAAATGTGGCACAATGTCCCATTCACTTGTGCATCCATCAGGATAAGGATAGTGCCAGGCACATGGCAAATGCTTAATAAATACGTATTAAAAGATGCTGGCATGAATGACACAGGAAGAACAATGGTACTGAAATTTTGAAATCTCAAGACAGTAACAGTCTCTGGCCACCATTGGTGGTTAGAATTCTGAGAAAGTCATTTTTCAAGGACCCAGGAAAATAAATGAGTTGAAAATTGTTAAATGTATTGAAAAATGATTTATTTTTCCCTTGACAGTGTCATTGGAACTCAAATTAAGATTGAGAACTCCACAGGCATATTTCCATCTGTGGGTGTCAGCTGCTTGATACACAGTAATAATACCAGTCCTCCCATTACCTGAAGCAAATGTGCTTTAAGAGAAATGATGCACAGCGTTACATTTGTGTCCAAACGCTCTCCTATAATGGCCTGAATGACAGCTTAGGAGAATTGTTTGCAGTCACTTAAATGCTTTGCTAACAGCAGTATTTTTTTAAATTGTCATAAAATATTACAACAATCCAATCCATATTATTTTTTACAGTCTTTCTTGATTAGTGACCCAATGGTAAATTCACTCCTTTGAATGTCTGACTTTTATTTCACAAAGCTTCTTAGGCTAGTTATTTGTGAAAATGATGTGTGTGTGGGGGGGGGGATCCCCATAAATTGTGCCCCTGTTCCACAATGCAAGCTAGCCGACAGAACCCTCAGGTTCACTTTCAGAAGGAAAATTAATGTAGGGGAAGTGAGCAGATACTTGCATGAAATCTAAATGCCATTCTGAGGCAGACGGTTCTTGAGGTAGTGAGCTGACACCCACAGCCACCAGTGAATTTGCAGCATCTCTGTGTTTCCACATGCAGCTGGTTACTAGTGTTGTGTTGAAGTGATTTGCCGTGTTATATCTTGTACTTAGAACACACTAATATTAGAAATGGAGAGAAACATGCTCTGCAACAGCCATACCTTCTAGGAATGACAGTTACAAGGTATAAGGAATTCTCATCTTGCTGAATAGATTACTCTTTGTACCTGAATCTCAGCGGGGGGGGGGGAGGGAGGGAGAGAGAGACAGACAGACAGACAGAGAGAGAGAGAGAGAGAGAGAGAGAGAGAGAGAGAGAGAGAGAGAATGTGTGGGGGTGCTCTTTCACAGAGGCTTATCTGGGCTTGTCCATTACAATAAGCCTCAGTTACTGTGCTTTCTGAGTCATTAACATTCTGCACACAATCAAACTTCCCGTCCCTCAAGAGAGTTATGCCCGGGCCTCCTACAGCTCAATTGTTCATTTAATGAGAGAAGTTGCAATCGGGAATTGGAAAGGACCCTCTGATTATTCCTCAGGTGTCTGTGGGAGTCATTCCTCCAGGTTCTGGTCCCTGTGCTGTCAGGAGCATCCTTTCCTGGTCACTTCTTGGACATTGGATCTTTGGTCGTGCTGCAGGGACAAACCGACTACTAAAAATAACCCCTTGCAATAAGGCCAAGGCAAACAGCATGCATTTCCTCAGACTTTTCGCTCAATCATAATCATACAGCGAACCCATCCTCATCTCCCTACACTCTTGAATGTATCCATGGAAGCAAAGTCCCAAGGCGGGATGGGAGAAGAGCGCTAAGAAGCAATGTGACACTGAAAGCTAGGCATAAATGTTGCCTATTGTTTGAAGTCATTCTGAGCACTCCGGCACTGCCCTGGCAGGAGATCAGCCGCATACATAAGGAGCAATAAAAGTAAACAGTGCACGTTTAACCTCGCAGACTCGCCTGCGTTAATAGTGCCCCCATTGTAAGTGGGATGAAGGCGGCGGTGGGGAAGATACGGGACTTCACAAATGCAAGTCAGCAAATGCTGCTTCTCCATCCCCCTTCATAGTGTCACATAGAAGAACCATTTCGAAGTTACAGCTAACTATGCAGAGTTTGAAAAGAAATCAATCCCGAAGATATTTTCGAGCTTCTCTGGGACGCTTCCTGCTCTGTCACAGACTTCACACACCCGTTCATTTAAAACAAACAAACAAACAAAAAGCCCACACGGCTAGCAAGCTACAGATTAATGCAAATTAAAGTGATGCAAATTTAAGTGATATTTAAAGGTTGTCTCTTTGCAAGAAGGATGAAAGGCTGAGTTTGGAAAGAAGTAATTTCCTAGGCAAGCCGGCAGCGCTTGTTTTCCTGCTTACCTTGGGGGAAACGCAGGGCTCCTTTCTTCTCAGACTTTTCTGAGAGCTAGAAAGAGGTCCTGTTACTTCCAAATGCTTTTGTTCTTCTGTCCCTCTGTCACATGGCTTGCCTTTTATATTTGCAACACACAAAAGTTAGGACTGTTGTTTAAGCGACCCAGGGAGAGAGAGAGAGAGAGAGAGAGAGAGAGAGAGAGAGAGAGAGAGAGAGAGAGAGAGAGAGAGAGAGAGAGAGAGTGTGTCAAATGGAAAAGTGCCATTGCAGGCATATATCAATCAGGCTTGTGGCCGCTGCAGTGCACCAGCAAATGGGAATACCACGGAAATGTTAAGCGCTCGTTATCGGGGACTCACAGCCTCTGCCCACTGCTGGGCTCCCTTCCATGGAGCATCTTACCATGAGAACAACAGCACAGAACACGGAAGTTTTCTTTCCCTCCCTCCCCATTTTGTTTTTGTATTTTTACAAAAAATAAGAGGCTAAATGAATATTCTGATTTTAATTCTTTTGCAAACATGTCACTGCCGTAAAGATGTGCGGTGCAGTTGGCAATAGAGACACATGGTTTGGGAATTACAAAGACAGGGCGGTATACTGCTTAACGATTCAGCAGCTGGCCAGGACGAAGCTGAAATGCTGAGGGAGGGAAAGATGGACATCAGTAATCTTTCTCAGGCTAAGCAGGAAAGCAAGTGCAAAAAACGTTGCCCTGTTTTAGCATGATGTGCGTGGGTGGTGAGAGTTCTTTTTTTCCAAGTTGTTCATCCATTAAATGATTTTTAGCAGCATAAATGCGATTCAGCTCTCTGTGGCACTTTAATAAGTGCCTTCACTGACATAATTTAGAGCAAAACTTTGTAATAGATTTAGAAACAAAGGGTATAAACGTTTGGTCCATGAATCCCTGAGACATGTGAGGGCGTGACTAACAGGTAAGGCCATCCCACCAGATCACATTTAGCAGAAAAGCGGGAAAGGTAACCCATGTGTGAGGGTTAAGCACCTGCTGCTGTATACTGCCCTGTTATGAGCTTTGGGACCAAAAAGGGAAACATTTCATAAACCTTGCCGTTAAAATGCTTAAAGACAAAATTATCTGTAATTTTGAAAAACTGAGGACAATACAAAGAACCATGTATAATTTTTCTAATGTCAGGCAGATTCAGACCCAGAATAACTTATTTTATTAATACTGATGAAAACTTAAACCAAGGAAATGAAAAACACTCTAAGATAGTTTATTAAAATGCAAATATATCATAAACCTTAAGGAAAAATTTCTCTTGAGAGCTCCAGCCAGTCAACTTCTGATGTCAAAAGCATCATATTATGCTATATCTGATCATTTATTTATGATCAATAAATTGGTAATCAAATTGTGTTTTGTTTCCCCCACAGAAGCACTACTTCAAACAGTCATTGGTGTTTTATTCGAGGATGTAAATTTGTTCAGCTTTGCTTCAACCTTTTAATGAGATTTTTTTTTCTTTTGCTCTCTGAGTGAAGCCCTGTTTACCTTGGAGCAGTCACAGAATTTCCTTCCGAGGATTAAGGATAAATGACAAGTTCAGAACCTTGAAAGGAAAGGGATTTGGCTAAATGTCTTAAAAGCAGATGTTCAACAAGCAAATGGGAAATGGACCCTTAAAATGGGAATAATCTTCAAGCAGAAATGACTTGTCCCCAAGTAAGAGTCATGAATGCATTTTCTGGCTTAACTGAGTGGATCAGATTCAGAGGGAGAATAAAGTCTAAGATCACCAACACTTTCAAGTATCAGAGTTTGTCAGTCACCAATCTCTTCATTTTTCTAAGAAACAATTAGTGACTTTTGCAGGTGGTTCTTACTGTTCCATCTTGCCATCTTTAGCTTGGGAGTTCTCGGGGTTGGCCTATCTGCTCTGAAACAACATGAAATGGTGTGGTTCTTTTGGATGGACTTTTCCAGCCTTCTACAAGTTGTCCTTCTGAAAGGGCACTGCAGAAAGTGTAAAGAATGCAAACACATTGACTGCTTGGCCTCAGAAGACAGACTCTTTCCCAGATGGAGGGAGCCCCGTGGATTCCTTCTGCTTTACCCTGTCAGGGATGACAAAGACTACCATCTACTGCTCCTTTAAAAAGGGAGGCTTTGCTTCTCTCCATCAGGCTCCAGGGGACCTGTTTCTAAGCCTGCCAATAGGTGTCTGGCAACAGAAACTGTTTCCAGCACTTCACCATGCTTTTTATAAATGTCAGTATGTCATGCAATTACTTTACTAGCCATGATAAACATTGCTGAGAAAGAGGATTTTCTTTAAATTTCCATCTATGAAAAATAATGAAGATTCTTTTGCTGCTATTTCATATGTATTTGGAGTGGAAAACAGTTACAGAAGAAGACATCTCTCAGCTGCACAGGGGGATAATCTTCTAAGGCATCCTACCCCAGTGCTGGGGATAGAAAAGAGGAACTCTGTCACTGAACTACACCTCAGCTCCAAGGGACCATTTCTGAATCTTGTTTCTGTTCCTGATTTCTTGTTTCTAAGTGTTTTTAGTGAACAGTGAGTAATTACCTATCATCTAAACACCCCTAATGGAGGACTAAGCCCAAGGCAAGTGGGAGAGAAGACCTAACTCCTTACTGCAAACCTAAAGGATCAGGTCATTCTTTTCCCTTTCTCAGAGCAGATGGAATCCAGTGTGATCAAGTCTGGTTTGCTAGATTGGATGAGAAAGAATGAACAGTGCATACAGACATTCAGAAATTATTCTCTGTGGTTACACAGGAATGGAAAACCTGGAGGCTGCAGCAGGCCAGTGTTAGGGAAGCAGAACCCATTAATGTGATAGTGGGTGGCCTTGGGGACACATAGTCCGTGGGTGGGCGATCTCAGCAGTTTGATCTTTTTTTTTTTTTTTTTTTTTTTTTTTGGCTGTATCTGTGTTCACCACCATTTATGAATCTGAAGACTGGAGAACTTTCCTGAAGACTCCATGAACTACAGCCCAACCCTGGCCTTTCCACGTTATTGCTAATAAGTTCCTTTCTGGTTTAATTAGCTATAGGTAACCAGAAGTCCTGTCCTTAATGCTATTTTTCCAAATTTACAGAAACCAAAGTCATTAATAGTCACTTTTCAGACTGCTATAGTTTCTGCTATGACACCATAGGTATAAAGGAAATTCTTATATGAATAATGTAAGAAAGAGAGAGAGAGACCTCAAACCACCATCACAATGTACTAGACACAGTTTATATTTATGAGAATACTAATCATTTTTGCCCTTCCATACATAATTTTCATTCATTCATCTCAAAAATGCATTAATAATAATAGCAATCACCTAATAGGTGCTTACTCTCTGCTAGTCTATGTGCCAAATGTTCCATAAGCATCTTTTCTTTCAGAATGATACCCAGCTATATACACTATTGTTGTCTCTATTTCACCAGTGGAAAAAAATCGAGGCTCTAAGAGGTTAGGTGATTTGCCTGTTGTTGGCACAGCAAGCAGATGGCAGGTATAACTTTCGGCTTCCTCGTTTTCAAAGGCTGAAGCATAACCACTCACTATGTCATGCTGCTCCCACGCAGCAGGTGTTCTCTAAGCAGCCTTGCCATTAATGGAAGAATAAAGGGAAGATGTGAACCAGTTTTTTTTTTTACAATAGTGTTTGGCCAATAGCTTAGGCAGATTCCTAGCTAGCTCTTAATTCTTTTTTTCTCTTTTTATTTATTTATTAAAGATTTCTGCCTCCTTCCCGCCACCGCCTCCCATTTCCCTCCCCCTCCCCCGATCAAGTCCCCTTCCCTCTTCAGCCCGAAGAGTAATCAGGGTTCCCTGCCCTGTGGGAAATCCAAGGACCACCCACCTCCATCCAGGTCTAGTAAGGTGAGCATCCAAACTGCCTAGGCTCCCACAAAGCCAGTATGTGCAGTAGGATCAAAAACCCATTGCCCTTGTTCTTGAGTTCTCAGTAGTCCTCATTGTCTGCTATGTTCAGTGAGTCCAGTTTTATTCCATGCTTTTTCAGACCCAGGCCAGCTGGCCTTGGTGAGTTCCCGATAGAACATCCCCATTGTCTCAGTGTGTGGGTGCACCCCTCGCGGTCCTGAGTTCCTTGCTCGTGCTCTCTCTCCTGCTCCTGATTTGGACCTTGAGATTTCAGTCCGATGTGGACCAGTTCTTAATGTGTTTATGAAATTTATGGAACAAAGAAATGTTTGCTTTTGCAGATACTGCCTGGCTTAATGTGAACAGGGCCATGAGCAAAGCAAAAGAGGTGGTACATCCGGGGATATGCATCCTCCTTTGGGTCTGAGGTTTTAAGGCATACAGTGGGAAGCAGAGGAGCAAGATAATACTTGTGCAGTAATACATAGTCATTTTTGCTTGACCTAAATTTATGCCAAGGTGAGCCAGGAAAATGTGATAAACAACATAGAGCCAAGCTAAGAAGATGAGGCCAAATGGGGCTCAAGAGGAGAACAAAGCAGCTGCAATAAAGTTTGGTAGCAGAGTTCTTGTTGGTCTATGTACCAGGTCTGGTTATCAATTTCCAATGTTGCAAAACAAACAGAGAAAAAACAAAGCAAAAGGAGAAGGTAGAGTGAAAAGTCAATCTGAGCCTAAGAAGAGATTATATAGATAAGAGAATGGAGGCAGAGGGAGACAGATTAAACAGCCAGATGCTTTCATTCACTCAGCAGCATTGGGGCAGGGGACACTTTCTGCTGTAGAGGAGAAAACCCAGGACTTTATGCACACTTGGCAAAGCCTTTTCCAACATATTTTCAGTCTTTGACTTCCTTCTTATTTTGGAACAGGTCTCACAATGCGGTTCAGGATCCCCTGCATCCTCAATATCCCGAGTAGTTACAGTCAGAGAGCTGCACATCTAACCCAAATTCAACTGTTCTTTTATGAAGAGAACTGATTTCCAAAAAGCACGATCACTGTCCAGAAACAATACCTAGTAAGTGGAAATAAAACTTGATACCTAGAAAATAATTCTTTTAGTGTCTCCTAGCTAGCTACCTGTGTTCTCATTCCCAGGGTTTCTCATTGCTACCATGGTGGAACAGTATGTTCAGAAGGAAATATTAAAGGTAAATGACAAACATGTCAAGTATTCATGAATTAAAACATAAGGACATTTTTGATGATTCTCTTAGTTAGGGTTATTATTGCTGTATGAAGCCATGACCAAAAACAACTTGAGGAAGAAAGGGTTTATTTGGCTTATGCTTCCACATGAAGGAACCTAGAGGCAGAAGTTTATGCAGAGGCCGCAGAGGGGAGCTGCTTACTGGCTTGCTCTAGATGGTTTCCTCAGCCTGCTTTCCTATAGAACCTAAGACCACCAGCCCAGGGGTGGCACCATCCACACTGGGCTGGCTCCTCCTCCATTAATCACTAATTAAGAAAATGCTCTACAGGCCTGCCTACAGTCAGATCTCATGGAGGCATAATTCTCAGTTGAGGTTCCTTTCTCTCACATGACTATATGGTGTGTCAAGTTAGCATAAAACTATCCAGCACAATGCTTTATCACGAAGTGTGTAGTTTTATTGAGGTTAGAGAGCTCCTCAAAAACCCAAGATTTTTGCTCTCTCTCTCATCATACCATTGGTAATTTCTGTTTTCCTTGGCAGGTCAATTTATGGGCACAAGATGACTCCTAGAACTCTAGAAACCACATTGAAATGTAGGTGTCAAAGGGGAACAGAACAGTTTCTTCTTTGCATGCTTAAGAAGAATTTTCCAGAAACATCAGTCTTTCTTTTCCATCTCATTGACCTGGACTTGAGCCAGTCTAGCAACAGTTTCTGCAAAGGTAAACACAGTTGTCATCGCTGGCCTGATCCTATCACAGTCCATGACTTGGGAGTTGGGTGTTTAGTCATATTCTTAGCCATGAGACAGAATAAATGACAGCTAAGCAGATAACTAGTAGCATCTGCCACCGTGGGCATGACAATATGTGCACAGGGTGACTTCAGATTGTGGCAAATGCTAATTAGAAAAATGAAGCAATAATGAGATAGAGAGTAACTACCAGGGCTGAGTTAATAGGATGATCTGAGTGGGTCTCTGTGTAGAAGTGACATCTATGTTTCAATGTTAAAAGCAGAAATGCCAGTACATTTGAACAGAATGAGGGGAGCAGTTGATTGAACAATGTAAGAGACGAATACAGGAGTTATATATATAGTGGAACTTCAGTAAATATAGAGTAGTAAAATCAATTGGTGCTAACTAAAATTTCTTACATAAAATGGCATAATATTGGCACAAAGTTATGCATATCCTTTTATATACTTCACATAATCTCTACATTATTTATAATACTCCACACAATGTACTGTTATGTAAATAACTGTTGGATTGCTTTGCTTATGAAATAAAGGTAAGATAAAAATATACTACACAATTTTTTTCAACAACTAAAAAAAGAAAAAGGAAAAAAAATATATACTACACATATTTAGTATAGATGATAATTTTTTTTAAATACCTTTGATGCAGGATAATGTGGAACCTGTTCATAGGGAGGCATCATAAAGCTGAGTAAGACAAAATAGGAAGTTTGGGGTTTTGGCATGCTCTGTGTTTCTCCACAAGAAGATATGCTGACATATTAACCCTTACATCTCAGAGTGTGACCTTATTTGAAAATAGAGAATTTGTAAAGGTAATCAAATAAAATATTAGTATATTATGACTAATGTCTTCATTATAAAAAGAAGAAAATATTAGATGAAGATACAGAAATAGAGGGGAAGTGATGTGAAGACACATAGGGGCTGAATTGTCATGTAAGTGGGGTGATGTATCCACAAGCCTTGGAATGCCAATGATTGCCAGCACCTATCAGAAACGGGAATCGACTAGGGAGGATCTCCCTTAGAGTTCCAAAGTCAACATAGCTCTGTTGGCACAGTGACTTCAGCCTCCCGAACTGTAAGACATTCCATTTCCATTGATTGAAACCACCCATTTGGTGATACTTTGATATAGCAGCCCTAGGAAATGATTATATTTTTGTTTGTTTGCAATTGGAAGGACATTCTTTTGTGGGCTGAAAACAATGATTTGTGTCTCCAGAAGCTCAATATCAATCCTGGGTGGATATGAATCCTGGACAGATAGAATGGTAGGGAGGGAGGAGTTACATGGAGAGGCCATTGAAGTCTCCCAGTCAAAATAAGGTAGTGGCTTTCATTAAAGCTGAAGTATTAAAGACAGAGTGAAAGGGACAGATTTCAGATATGTTTTGGGAATAGAATGCAGAAAACTAGGTTCTAATTTGGATTAGATTTTTAAAAAAGAAGCTTCAGGGATGAGTCATGCCTCATAGTGCAGTGGAAGAAGTACAGAGTGAGAGTATAGCATTGAAATCATTATTCAGTTCAGAACAAGCTCTGCGTGACTTTCTTCAAGGACAAAGAAATTAAAATGTAGAGAGGATGGCTTGATAATCAAGACTGATTTTTCAGGAACTACTTCAGATCTGGAGCTATGCATTTGCAGGCTATAAACCTAGAAATGTCATTTAAAACAATGTGGCTGATGGAGATCCCCTTGATAAAGAAAGGATGCCACCAAGGGAAGGGTGGGGATCTGGAGGGAAGGCTGGACAGCCATGCTGGGTTCAAAAGGAAGAGGTCACAGAGAGAAAGAGTCAGGGGGAGAGGTTAGAACCAGAAAAGGGTGTCAGATGACCTACAGCCAATGTGCCAATGTGATAGGTGGCTGTAAACCATCTGAAGTGTGTATTTGGAACTGAATTCAAGTCCTCTGCAAGAACAGCCAAGCCACCTCTCCAGGACTGTTTATGTATTTTAATCTTAGAAAGCTGTTGCCTGAAACCAGACAAAAGGTACAGAATCTGTGGCTTTAGATCTCTGCTTCCTAACTTCAGAGTTGAGAAGAGAGCTTTGACACTGCTGATGTTCATACTTCATCCAGGATAATTTAAACAGTTTGTAGGGGGTAGGAACTGGAAATAGTTGTTTATTTTTCTTTGTTTGTTTGTCTGTTTTTAATTATATTTTAACTAGCTTATAAACCAGTGGATTTCTATATAGCTGTTCCATACATCCTTATGCTCGGTTAACATTAACACGTCCCTTTACCCCAGTTTTCTTTGAGACAAGATCATGCTACATAGCACAGGCTGGCCTCTAACTCATGATAAACCTCCAGCAACCCCTTCATAGCACTGAGATTACAGGCATATATGAAAGTACCAAGGATTGTGCTTTTTTCCTAAAAAAACTCCCTCTCATAATACTAATAGCATTACTCATTAAGAAGTTGGACTTCATTAAAATTGAAAAGCTCTGCTCAAAGAAAGACTATATTAAGAGAATTGAGAAGAAAAGCCATACACTGGGAAGAAATATTTGTAAAAGATGCATCTGATGTATGTTTGTATAACAATTAAATTAATCAACAAAAATTAATAATAACTTGCTATAAAAAAGTAGCTAACTGGACTACACGGTGGTGGTGCACGTTTTATCCCAGCACTAGAAAGGCAGAGGCAGGTGGATCTCTGTGAGTTTGAGGTCTAAAGAGGGAGTTCCAGGACAGCCAGTGCCGTGACATGTCTTGAAAAAGTAAAAAATAAAATAAAAGTAAAGCTAACTATATGGATAGACATCCCAGCAAAGTACACACATAGAGAGCAGATAATAACATTAGAAAATGATCTACATCGTATGTTCTAGAATTCCCAATGGAAATGGCAATGAGAGGGCTAAGTAATACAGCGCAGTGGTGGGACAGCTGCCTGCTAAGCCAAAAGTTGCAATCCTATATCTATCACCACATAAAAAGGAGGAAAAAGAAAAAGACAAAAAGAAAGCCACAGTGAAAATAAGATACTACTTACATAGTATTAAATAACCAAAAATACAAGTCATTGACAACAATGCAACACCAAGTACTAAAACCAACATGGGCTCTCATTCATTAGTACAGGCCTTTTGTAGATAGTTTAGTAATTTCATACAAAACTAGATACAGTTTTACTGAGTGGCCCAACAGTCACACTCCTTGATTGATATTGATCAAATGAATAAAAATTTAGGACACAAAACCTATCTACAGATGTTCATAACAGCTTTATTTGTAATTGTCAAAAACTGAATTCAATTAAACACCCTGCATGCTTAAATGAATTGACTATGGTATATCCACATGCTATTTGTCAGCACTGAAAAGAAATAAGCAATTGCCATAAGGTGCATTTTCCCATGTTATGATTGTAGCAAATCTAAGTAAGTTGGTACTTTAATCATAACTCATAAGGACTCTTCTTCAATAGTACTTCATTTTGAGTTTTCTTTTTTGAAACACGTTGCAACTCAATCAAGTGACTGGTTGATTGTCTCCTTGACAGTTGGCTGACAACTATGTACCAATGTGCAAACAAGATTTTTGGTACCAAAATTGACATCTAAAAGCTCAGTTAATACACTTTCTGGGAATATGAATCCCAGTGCATTTTGAATACTCACTTGTCTAAGTATCGGGTCTGATTGGCATTGACCACTAGAACCCCTGTGAGAATGAAGAATTATTTTAATTAGCTGGTGCTATCAATTAGCATCTGTCATAGTGTTCCCTTGACCTGGGTCATGCATGGACAATTGCTTCCATGCCTTATGGTGCTTGATTCATCTACCAGTACTTTGTGCATGTGCTTTTCATGTACATACTTTTCATGTATATTCATGTATATCTTTTGGTTGTTCTTCTTTTTCATGCCTTACAGTAAACCAGTAAATTCAGGAACTATATTTGTTTCACTTGGCAATTTTTTAATTGTAGAATAAAACATTTTTGGCCTCCCATGGGGAAAATAAAATGTTTGAGATTAAAACTGTCACTAGGTAGCAGGTATCATTGTAGTTCACCATGATAGCTATCAAACCTTAAAGGACATAGAAAATTTTGAATGCATCTTACTAAGTAAAAGGTATCTGAAAAGCTACATAGTATGTGCTTCTAATCCCATGCAATTTCAGAAAAGGCAAAACTATGGAGACAGTAAAAAGAACTATGGCTTCCAGTAGTTGTAGGGAGGGAAGGTTGAATAGATGGAGTGCAGAGGAGATTCAGATCAGGGAACCTACTATATGTGGTAGTCTAGAGACAGATATCCATCATTATACAGCTTAGTGTAATAGTGAGTGCATTTGTCTAGATCAGCAGGATGAACAATATCAAGAACAAATCCTAATGTAAACGGTGGACTCGGGGTGATGATATATCACTGTTGGATCATCATTTGTAACAAATGTGATCATCAGTACACAATAGTACTGATTATGGGTAGCATATGAGAACCCTCTTTACTTACAATTCAATTTTTTTGTAAATCTAAAACTATTCTTTAAAAATCCCTATGAAAAACAATAACAATAACCCCAAAACATGCACATCTCCCATTTCTCCTAAGATTAATGAGCTATGGAGTCTGCTTCAAGAAAACAAAACAGCAATTCGGGTTGTTCCAAAAAGCAGGCATTAGCCATTATAAATGTACTCAGTCCATCAATTCAATAAACAACTTTAGAGCACTCATTTGAGCTAAGAAATTACTAGGTATGTACACATTTTAGTGAATAATCTCTCTTGGCATCTTCTTTACCATTTTACGAGCTTCTTCAAAGCCCTGAGAAGACATTTCTTCTTTCAACATACTGTACATCTCATCAAAGGCATAAATCAGTATTTTGATAAAAAAAGATACTGAAAGGAAAATGACTCTGGGCTCTAAATTTATGCACCTTTTGACTTTTGTAGAAATTGCTTAAAGAGCAATATTGTTGGCATAATAGAAAAATCAAGATTTCTATCTAGTCTTTCTTGTTCTAAATAGATTATCTGAGAAGAATTCTCAAAAGATAATAAATAACTTTATACAGAGAACTAAAATGCTAGAATTCAAGGCAGTCTAAAGAACATTTGAGGGAAAAAAGGACAAATTTAGGAAGAAAACAGGTCCTCCAAAAATGTGTGTCATCTTGCTTTAATACAATTCTAAAATTAGTCCTGATTTATTTACATGAGAAATTACGTCACAGCATAGTATTCTGCTCTGCTGCTGAAGGCTTCCATGCTAGCATTTAAAAACTGCTGGGTCCATTTTATTTCAGTGCTGTTATTCCTCAACCTATGAGATTTCTCCATAATGTCCAGCATGTGTGAGCTACTCTTCTAGAAAATTCTTTCTTCTCTTAGTGAACATGTCCTTATAGGATCCATACTAATCTCGAAATCTCATTTTTTTTTCAGCAACTTACTTGTCTTCTCTATTAATACTCAGATGAGGGATTTTTTTTTCTATTTCATGTTTCAAATATCAGGCAGCTCAATGGAAGTTCATAACAATAATTTTTAGTTATTCTCAAGAAGTCTCCAGAGGGGTTCCCAGGTGTCCAAGGAGATGTCCCTAGCTAGTTCCTTGGGCAGCTGATGAGAGGGAGCCTGAAATGACCCTATCCTATAGCCATACTGATGAATATCTTGCATATCACCATAGAACCTTCATCTGGCGATGGATGGAGATAGAGAAAGAGACCCACATTGGAGCACTGGACTGAGCTTCCAAGGTCCAAATCAGGAGCAGAAGGAGGGAGAACATGAGCAAAGAAGTCGGGACCACGAGGGGTGCATCCACCCACTGAGACAGTGGGGCTGATCTATTGGGTGCTCACCAAGGCCAGCTGGACTGTGACTGAAAAAGCATGGGATAAAACCGGACTCTCTGAACGTGGCAGACAATGAGTGCTGATGAGAAGCCAAGGACAATGGCACTGGGTTTTGATCCTACTGCATGTAGTAGCTTTGCGGGAGCCTAGCCTGTTTGGATGCTCACCTTCCTAGTCCTGGATGGAGGGGGGAGGACCTTGGACTTTCCACAGGGCACGGAACTCTGACTGCTTTTTGGACTGGAGAGGGAGGGGGAGGGAAACTGGGGGGATGGGGGAAAGAAATGGGAGGAGGTGGAAATTTTTAATAATAATAATATTAAAAAATGTAAAGAGAAAAAAAAGAAGTCTCTATTTAAATATCCTACTGTCACCTTTCGCTGGTGTATCAAATTGACCTAATCACCTGCTTCTCTCATAAGGTTCCAAGTATTGCATCCTTATTTCAATCACACCAAAATTGCCCCAGACTAAGAATGCCAACGGAGCTCTAAAAGTTTGAAAAGGCAACTTATTCTAGAATGTCTTACAGATAGGGGAGATTGATTTAAGAAGTTGGTGTGCATGTTTCTTGAGACATTGAACTGCTACTCATTTAGATCTCAAGTTGCATTGCTCTGTGTTTAACTCATGTGCTCTGAGGCCCATAACGTTGGAGAAAAGGACATCCTCCATAGAACAAGACAAAACTGTTATATTCAAATTTGAAGTTTCACCTCATATCATTTTTTTTGCGTGTTTTGTGAGACAGTGTCTCGTGTAGATCAGGTGGCCTCACACTGACTATAAAGCCAAAGCTGGCTTTGCTCTCCCAATCCTCCTGCCTCCATTGCTTAGGTGCTGTGATTGCAGGCACAAGTACACCTAGCCTGCTTGCTCAAAATAAAAGAACCTGTTTTCAAGCCTTATTTCTCAAAAATCCTAAAACTATTAACTTCTTTTAATGTAAAATGTGACATTCAATTAGAAATATATTTTAATTAACTTTTATATCTCAATATCACTACACTACTAGAAACTCAAAAAATTTGTAAGGTCAGTATGACCAATCTCACATAGGCAAATTACTCTCAGGGTTTATTCTGACAGTTTGTGAAATGAGGATTAGTTATTGAATATTCAAATAAACATTTTATTCCAGCAAAAAATATAAAAAGTGCTATTCAATATATTTGATACTTCTTTACTTTTCCCTAAAGAAAATTTTCATATATAGAAGTTTCTCTGCCCCAAACTTATCATTTTTCAATTAAAAATCTTTTTAACAATTGGTCACTTTAGTAAATAAAAACAATAGGTATAAAGATATTCTATAGTTTTTCTATGTGGTGCACAAAGGCAGTTTTAATCTATCCATACATTTATTTATTCAATTAGAATCATTAAGAATCTAATTATTATTGGATTAATATATAGTTATGTTTTTCTATTTGCTCCTGATTTTTCCTGGTATTTGAGGAATGTTTTCCAACCTTTTTTCTTTAACACCTTTTATTCAGTTATTCAAGAAATACCTTTTGAGCAAGTCAGCTCTGTTTTTAATCCTTAGAGATGATAGAGTTACAAATAAGACAAGTAAGGCACCTGCTTTCATGACACTTAATTCCACTAGAGGGACAGACCACAAGCCACAATCAGTAGTTCTGTGCTTCCAAGTGACAATAATTGCAAGGAAAGCAAAATGAAAAAGGCCCAAAACATACAGAACAAAGAGGGGTATTACTTCAGCTGAAATGATTAGCGTATACACTTGGCCAAAAGGAAGCAGTATTTGAATGGAGACTTGGGTGGCAGAAGAGAGGTCTTAATGACTAGGAGGCCATTCCGGACAGAGGAAACTATCTTAGAAGGCTCGGAAGCTTGGCAGATTCAAGATTGTGAATACAGACTTATGTGGCTAAAGCAAAGTGAACAAAAGCAAGAGAAAATAGTATCAATGGACAGATAAGTCTATGGACATCTGGGTAGTTAGAGTATATTTTAGTCTGATTGGAAACCCTTGGGGAGAAGTGAACTAGAGGATGACATAATTCATATTGACAATTACCTTAGGCTCTTTGTGTAAATAGTCCTCTATGTTTTGAAGGACAATGAAATGAAATATGGTAGAATTCTGGCTATATTTTGAAAGTAGGATCTTTGTAGAAATTGTTGGTAGACTGAATTAACAGTTTAGGAGAAAAGATAGTGGAGATGGCAGTTAGCATTTTAGAATGAACAAATAGTGTTTCCATTGAATCAAAATAGGAACAATTAAAATATGGCTACAATGAATTGAATGTAGGAGGCAAAGCCAAGAGCTCTGATTTGGGCATAATCGAATATCTATTGTACAGTGAAGACAGATGCTCAGAAGGCCAAGCTATCACATCTTCTGAAACTGTGTTCACAGCATCCATGTGAGTTCTCCATGTTCCTTACACTTGGAGGAAGCTTTATATCAGGTGCCAGATGTGAAAAGGATTGGAAGTTTGGTGAAACAGGGCTTTTATGCTGAATAACATTAGGGGAAACCCAAGAATCTTTCCTGATATGATAAGGGGCCAGAATTTTATAGGATATGACTTAGAGAGCAAGGGGTATAACTCAGGGGCAGAATGCTTGCATAGTATGCCCTGAGGTAATAGGCTCCATTTCCTGAATTACAGGGAAAAATAAGGAATATGTTTCAGCAAAACCAGATTCTATTTCTATTTTTGTCAATCTCTCCTCTGGTTTAATGAGGGAATTGAATATAATAACACTACGATATATCAGAATCTTATATAATATATCAGAACCCCAATTACAATAGAGGAGAGGAACTGACAGCAGGATTTAGCATATTAGTGATTACCACTGGAGAAGTACCAACCCCTATCCCAGCTGCAGAGCTTAGAAGGCTGGGATCCAAGCCTCAGGGATGACCAAGATTGATTGCCTTAAGTACTGGCCTGGGCCAGTTTCTATGGAGATTAGCAGGAGGCCAATTCCATCTCTGCATGGGATAATTCATGGACAAATTAGCACTTACCTCTTAGTGAAAACTTGGATTAGGTTAGTAGTGGTGGAGTGGTGAAATGTTGTTGGATTCTGGAAAGACTCTGAATGAAGATTTCCTGAAGAACTTGCTAATGGGTTAGCTTTGTATTACATAAGGAGTAAAGGGGGATTCAAGAATGTACAGGCTTTTCTACTAAACAACCAACCGAAACACATTTTTATTTAGAGAAATTAGAAAAAGTAAAGACATTTGTTATAGGGATGGAGGTGAAATCAAGACTTGTGTTAGGACAGACATTGTAGAGTGCACCTGTAATCCCAGCAATTGGGAGGTAGAGGCAGGAAAATTAGAAATTCACAGCCATCCTGGGCTATGCAGCATGGGTAGTAAGTTCAAGACCAGCCTGGAATACATACAAGACCCAACTCAATCAAAAAACAACAACAAAAAAAAAGATTTTAATTAGAAAGTATCTAGCACACACTCAAGTCAAGGAGTGGCTAGAACTGAGGGCTTCAGAAACATGTGGGAGCTGAGAAGGCGGATCATCAAGGGAAGCTATAGAAAAGAAAGGGCACACAAACTGCCTTCTGCCCAGATTGTGTCAGTTAATATTTAAGTCTCGAGCAGCCCTAGGGTGTGCATCCATTCCAAAAAGGAAAAAGAAACACGAAAGCACAATGTAACCTCCCAATAATGCCAATGATATACTAAATGAGGTGGGTCAACAAAAGACTAAAGGGTCATATACCTTTAGGCAATGGTGTGGTATTTCTACAGTCTTGTCTATCTGTGATGATGAGTACATAAATATTAAAAGCACAAGTTTGTCTCCCCTCCATCAAGAGGAATGGTATGCCAGCTCAAGAAGAAATTGACAAAGGTCCATACTTTGCTTACTGTTTTAGACATTCCAAATAAAATTATGTAATCATTCCAAAGCTTTTTTGAGTGAAGCTCCTTATTTAATGCAGCATTTTATCTTATCTTTCATAGAGCAATCTTTTATTCTTTTAAAGCCAAAGAACTCTTAAATTATTGAGAACTTCCCATCATGTGCTATATTTTCTGCTTCAGATCAGTTTCTCTGACTAGTACTTCAGTGAGGAAGCAATAACTGTGAGAGGAGAACCCTTAAGGAAATTTGAAAACATCATTAGTTTTAGGGTATAGATCTAAGAATTTGTTATATACTAAGCTAAATGAAGTAAATATTAAATAACGATTCATGATACCTCATCAAGACCTAAAAATTATTGATCAGCAGGAATCGTGACATAACAAATATCAACTTCTCACTGTATAGAATAGAAACTTGGGGGCTTGGGAGAACAGTTCAATGATAGAAGAGTTCATTCTTTTTCAAAAAAGGATTCACTTATTTTACACCCCTTCCGCAGTTTCCCCTTCCTCCTCTCCTCCCATTCCTTCCCCCTTCCTCCCATCCACCCCACTCCTTCTCTGTTTCTATTCATGGTGAAGCATGCCTACCATGTGTGTCGCAAAGCATGGCATATTAAGTTGCAGTCGGACTAAGCTCCTACCCTGTATTAAGGCTGGGCAAGATTATGAGGAATAGGTTTCCAAAAGCCAGCCAGAGCATTAGCGACAGGCCCTGCTCCCACTGTTAGGATTCCTGCAAGTAGATCGAGCTACACAACTGTCACACATATGTAGAGGCCTAGGTAGGTCCCACACAGACTCCTATGAGCCCAGGTTGGTTGTTTCTGTGGGTTTTCTTGTGATGACCTTGACTCCTCTGGCTCCTGCAACCCTTCCTCCCTCTCTTCAGCAGGATTTCCTGAGTGGTAAAGCTTTTTCTTACTAGGTGCAAAATAAATAAATAGAGAAACTAATCAATTTAATTAAGTAGGGAAGAGTTTAGGTCCCTCTATGTTTTAACTTATTCCCTGCACCAATAAAAACTATTCTAAGTTTGTTTTGATTTGATTTTAGAGACAAAGTCTCATGTAGCTCAGGTTAACTCAGCTCACTCTGTAGACAATGATGACATTGAACTCCTCATCCTCCTGCTTCCATTTCTCAAGTGCTAAGATTACAAGAAAGCACCACCATGGTCACCTGAAACTCCTTTTTTTTAAACTAAAAATAAAAAAACTAAAATTCAGTATATCAGATCCTAAAATCTGTCAGGAGTGATATATGGATGAAAATTCTCTATGAAATTTCTGGAAAAAAATGAATAATCTGTTCACTCAGTATCCATATGTTCTTCTATGTTGCTTAGTTCACTTCATTGTTAATGGGACAATATAACTAAATCTTGCCATTTGGTAGGAAAGATGTCACTTCCAGATGAAAATGTATAAGATCCCAAGCACAAATTCTGGCTACTTCTTATCATACTTGGGTAAATTGGAGGCTTAATATGAGGATTGTGGCATCACAACATGAAAGCAGCCTAAATCACTGAATCTCTATGTGGAACCTAATTATCTGGAGAGAGGAGTGATCCACAGTGGAGTTAGTGTGTATGTGAAGTAAGCCTTTGTTGCAAGAAAGACTTGGGATCTTCTTTCTATACTCCATATATACTATCACAGTATTGGAGTGCTTAACAATGGAGATATATTGTGAGAACTGTTTCATTAGGTGACTTACTCTTTATGCAAAATATAATTACAACAAACTATGATAATCACTGTGTCATTCTGTGATATTATTTTGTGGAACAATTGTCATATATTTGGTCCATTTTTGATTGGTTACCTTGGACGTACATGGGTATACTCAATAGACTATATAATAATACAAGGAGAAGTGTTCATTACTCAATAGATACTATTAAATATATTGATGAAACATAAATGGGTCCCTAAACAGACCTGTGTGTATTTGGAAGGCTAGTATATGACAATCAAGTCTTAAACCAATAAAGAACATTGGATCACTAGTACATGTCTCGGGAAATTAACCACTAACCTAATGTTCAAAATAACAATAACTTAGTGTACTTGTGGCTTCTGTGGGTCAGGACCTCACAGAGAGCACACTATATACAGGTGGTAGTTATACAATAATGCCTAGGTTTCATCTAGGACAGAAAAAGACGGGAGGCTGTAATTCTAAGAATGTTTGTCCACTCACATACCATCTAAGGAGTACTTCTATGGAACATTACCTGGAATATACCTATGTGGCTTCTACAAATTCTTGACATCCTCACAACACGGTGGCTAGGCTTGAGAGTTGGTTAGTCAGTTAGTTCCAGGGAGCCATTTGTGACCAGAAGTCACACAGTAACATTTAAGCATATTCTGTCAATTAAAGCAGTTACAGAAGTACACCTAGGTTGAAGAGAAGAAATCAGATGCTATCTCTTAATGGAGAACTGTCAACATATCATACTATAAGAAAATCATGAAGTTTGAACATATTGGCTTATGGCTATATTCTTAATTATTGGAAGGTGGAGGCAAAAGAGGTTCAGAAAGTCGAATTCATCCTGAGCTACATAAGAATTTAAGTCCACCCTGGCTTACATGAGACATGTAATATATTCAGACATCTTTGAATATTTCAATCTGTTACATTATGAATGGGTAATTTGCTTCTTAAGGTTATGATACAATGTTTGGACAGGGTAAATGAATACTCTCTTACTATGGAGATCACAATACAAAACACTTTAGCATGTATGTATATTATGTTTTGAATATATTACTGAAGCTCTAGTTAAAATTGAGTGAAAACGGAAGCATTAATAAACTTTTTTAGAATTAAAGCCTTGTTTTAGGAGGCTTTCTTCAACTTACATTTTAGTTATATAGATAATTTCCACATAAATTATTTTACTGCATTATCTGTTATTATTGGAGATAACTTACTTTGGGTCTTCTACTGAGTTAGTTTTAGTGATAAAAACTTTGCAAACTCCTAAGCAAAGGGTAATCCAAACCTATTACATAATGAATAATTTCAGGTTTTATTTTTCTCATGTCTATACAATGCAAATGAAAAATAATGTTCAGAGAAACTTAATCTTACCCATCATTTTCCCAAGCTTCAACTCAAAATACATATGGTATATGTACCTTGCTAGGTGGCTTTTTGCTTTTCAAAAAAAGATGCCAACCCTAGCCCTAGATCACCATGGTCTTCTACCAAAGCATTCCAGCATAGGTGAACTAATTGTTGTTATAGGCTATCAGACTGAGTAATTTGAAAAATTCTGGAACCCTAATTTGTTTGTTTTTCTTTTTAATTTAGTGTTTACCCAAAACAAACACCATTGGAAAAGATGACTTAACAGTTAGAGAATCCAACTTGAGTACTGTTATTACTCTACTCGGGACTCTTAAGATCTCCTTTATCAGCATGAACCCATCCTGACTTCTGCAGCTGTTTTAGGGAGAGTTGACTAAAGGCTATAAGGGCCACTTTGCTCACAGGCATCAGGACAGAAAGTACCCGGGGGTTAAGCTCACCTCTACCACACCACTGACTTTACAATTCTTAGACAACAATGTTTGGGTACAGGACAGTAAAACACAGGTCTTTGCTCCAAGTCAGGAAAATCAAGATGTAATTTATTCATCTTAAATGGCAAAAATATGACTAATTTAGTTATAATTTCAACTGTCTTTTAACTGCAATTCATAAATCAAGATAGCTTCCAATTCTACAAAATAATATAGAAGCTCTCACTGGGTGATGGCACAGTCTTGGGTTTTTCTATACTGGAAACTAAAGAAACAGAACAATACAGAAGCAAAGCTGAGTTACATGAAGAATATCAAGGTTATTTTCAGAGAAGCCAAATAAGAGAGAATTTACTTATCCTGCTAAAACTAATTCAGTTGAGAATTTTGTCACTCACCCCATCACTGTAGAAGCACTTGCTGTGCAAGCCTGGAGCCTCTGTGTATAAATCAGGATTGTCTAAAGAAACAGAACTTAGAGAATGAATGCATATATTAAAAGAATATTTGTTAGATTGGTTTATAGGATATGGTGTTGATACTTCAACAGTGACTTTCCTATATTGTAGAGGCAAAAGATTGTATAGTTGTTCAGTCCACCAATATGAATATCTCAGCAGTCCCATTATGGCCCTGAAGATCTGGAGGATTCCTAGAGGGCTGATGGTATTCAGTCTGCATTGAAACCCAAGAGGAGCTGGTTTTAATATCAGTGAAGGAATGCAGTGACAACAGGATAGATGAACTTGCCAGCAAAACTAAAGGCAAGCAGGTGCCTTCAAATAATCTGATCAAGTTCCTAAGACACAACAGTTAAGAGCATGTACCACTCATGCAAAGGACATGAATTCAGTTCCCAGAACCCATGTTGGGTCATAACTACCTGTAACTCCATCTCCAAGGAGTTATGATGCCTCTGACCTTTGCAGGTACCTGCACTTAATGTACACAGACTCACACACACACAACTAAATTTCAAAATTCCTTGTGTGGTTTGGGTACTCAGAAGATGGAGACAGGAAGATTTCTGTTAGTTCAGGACCAGCCTATTTTACATAGGAAGTTCCAGTCTAAACAGTGCTACATTGTGAGACCCTGTCTGAAACAAAGAAGTCTTTCATGAGAAGGCTTAACAGGTAGCAGTTTTTAGTTGATTCTAGAATCAGTTGATAACCAAAATCAGCTACCACATGAGGTAGAAGTGGAAGGACACAAATGATTCCACAAAGTTGTCCTTTGACCTTCATGTGTGCACAATGGTGTATACACACACACATGCACACACACACACACACACACACACACACACACACACACACTCACTTTTAAAGTATAAGTCAGGTTCAGAAAGACAAGTATTCTTACACATAAAATCTGGAAAATACAAACATTAAAGTAAAATGGGAGATTACCATGGAAAAGAAGAGAATGGAGGGTGTGGGATACAGAATGCTAACAAGAGGTGAATATGATCAAAGTACTGTATTTAAATATCACAATGAATCCCATTATTTTATACAGTTAATATACACTCACAATAAAGCAATTATTTAATTTACAAAATAAGTAAAAATACCATGTTTATCAATGATTTTAAGAGAAGGCCAATAATGTACAAAAAGCATTGTAGACATAGATATTTCTTGGTACAAAGTCCCCATGATTATTAATATTTTTCTAGTTTGCTTATGAATGTAGTATATTTCTGATCTAATCTAATATCACATAAATACTGTTCAACTTGTTAAAATGCTTTTAAAGTTTATCAAAAAAGAATAAACATACAGGAAGACAGAGATTTTTAGAAAAAAATGAGAAGAGGCTTGAAACCAAGTGATAAAATGCACCATAAGGTCATAATAATGCTAGCAATACAGAACCTTATAAACAAATCATCAAAAATTAAAAATTCAGAACATACTTTTTAGTGACAAAGATGTTTAAGAATTCACTACATTATAGTTGTGGCATTTAAAACCCCACTTACTTATGTTTTTCTTTATTTTTAAGACTTTCATACATGTATACATTGAACTATGATATTTACCTCTCTCCAACTTCTCCCATGTCCTCTCTAACACACTTTCCTTACAATTTCATGTCTTTCTATTTATACTTTCTTTTTGTGGGGACAATCTGTTAGGTCCATCTAGTTAGTGCTACCTACAAGTATATGTGATATGGGATCATCCACTAGAGAATGGGAAATATACGCATGGTATAAGTCAAAGGACCTTCTAAATATTTGTATTTATAACCATAGACCTGAGTTGCTCTCAACCTTGGTCAGAGAAATTTGTTTATGCAGTGAGGAAAACTCAATGAAGAGATGGATAGCTACTAAAAGTGCTGAGAATACAATATTGAGCGCTCAGACTCAAACAGAGCATCTACATCAACCACTAGTACCACCAGCAAGGCTAAGGGAACATCACAGAAGAGGAGGTAGAAATAATGGAAGAGCCAGAGAATGGGAAGGTTTGATGTAAAATGATATCTTCTGAATATGACATGACTATTCTACATACATATCTTCTAGCACACGTGTTTACCTGCACATGGTCTGTATAAGAGCGAACCAGAAAGTAGCTCAGCATAGATAGGTAAGGTGATCTTCAGGCCCCATTCCTTACTCAAGAAAACAAATTTATTATATAATATGGCTAAAAGATTGTGGAGAAATCAATTTGACATTATTATATTCCAAATAAATTCTACCTGCTCAAAAGTATCCTGGAGACCCTGCTCCAAAATAATATAGACTTTTGACATCATTCTTGTCTGTCCACAAGAACTTGATGGGAAAGACCCTTTTGCTGAAAATACCATACATTTTTGTCACAGAACATAGAGAATTCAAGATGGTACTGAGCAGAAATCTACACTCCTACTGGCTATTTTCATCTACCAGAAGGTGCTGTGTAGGCTCCTGAGGAGGACTGTCATCAACAGCCTTAAAGAGCTGTGAACCCTGTATACTACAGTAATGACCAAGGTTGTAGGATATGCTCATGAGTCCAATCCTGGCACAAATATTATAGGAGCAGCCAACTGCTTTAAGATTGGATTTAGTGCCCACTTAATAGAGTGAAATACATGCTTAGCAATATAAATCTGGCCAATATTTATTTATATGGTTGGGGAATTCATAGCCTCTGAGGTAAATTTGCTATTAGTTTGCTAAATGGAATAGCAAAAACTGCCCTCTAAATTTTTATCTCTGTACCTATAGATTACTACAGCTCTTATTCCATTTTTAAGTGCATGTGCTGCCAAAGCCAGCATAGATTACTATTGCTTTCAGTTGTATCTGAGAAGGTTTCTGTTTTTTCTTTTATTGTTGCTCTTGTTCTTGTTGTTTCATGTAGTAGATGGTAGTTAACAAAAAAAAATTACATCTGAACTAAGCTTCAGAATATTAATACAAAGTGCTAAACTTCAAAATGGAGCACCTATATTGCACTTCCTCCCTGTGAGGTCCAGGGATCTTCACAGAAGATGGAGCAGGAAGATTTTAAGATTCAGACATTTGATGTGAGGACTGGGAAACAGTGCCTATTGTACATGACAGGACTACTATGTGGAAGAACTCATAGCAAGTGTGCTTGCCTGTATAAGAACTGCACAAGATCAAGTCAGTTAAGATTCCAGCATGGAAGGGGAAGTGTTCCTGAGTATCTACCCCTAGCTGAGGAGCTATTGACACTTTAGGGTTTCTGGAGGAGTGAAAACTGGGTGTGGCCCCTGCAAGGTCTATCACCCTCCAGTGGATGGCCCCACACTCATGAATATGAGCAGGCACAAATTGGGATCAGTGTACTGTATTGCAAAATCAGAGGACAAAACGTTGGTAGGGTATGGGAGTTGTATCTGGGAGGACTTAAGAGTGGGTAGCAAATATAATAAAATACATGTATAGATATATGAAATCCTCAAAGATTAATAAAAATATTATATTAAATATATAACAAAATGAAAGCAATACAAATCAAGATTGTGATATTAACAATTTTTAATACAGCTTAACTTCTTTAGTAATAAAATATAGATGAGAATGAAGATGAAGTATCTGTCACATTTCGTGTATCAAACTGACAAAAATTAAACAAGGTTGTCCAAGTGTTGGTAAATGTGCAAGCACTGAGTACTATTAAACGGAGCTGTCTAGAGTACACATTTTATATGGAAAATTAGTGACCTACTTCTTTAAAAATCTTCAAATTTGAAGTTATTTTCTTCCTTCCTATCTTCCTCCATCCCTTCCTTCCTCCCTCCCTCCTCCACTCCCTTTTTCCTTCTTTCCTTCCTTCCTTCCTTCCTTCCTCCCTCCCTCTTTCCTTTCCTCCCTTTCACCCCCATTCCTTCCTTCCTTCTTTCCTTCTTTCCTTCATCTTTTTCTCTACCCACTTCTCTTTCAGCACTAGAGATGGCTTAACATAGGCAGAAGCATCACTCTACCAGTGAAGTACACCCCCAGCTCTGTTCCATTTTAAAATCCATCATTGTGTATTTTGTATATTTCAGTAAGTCAACCTGTCTTTCTTTGGAAGGTTACAATATATATATTTGTAATGATATATGTGTAAAGTAATATGTATATCTGCTACTATTATTTTGCTAAATGGACATAATATAAAGTACTCTTTTTGCACCTATTTATTTATTGGTGCAGCTCTCAGACCTATTGGAGAAGTTTCTTCACTCAGTAGATAGCGATTAATGCAGAAACTCAGAACTGGTCAAAGTGCAGAGAATAAACGTGGAAGAATAAGAATTTCCCAGCATGCAAGAACCACAAAAGAAGGTCTGTTCTGGGTCATTTGGAAAGAATAGATTCTTTCTTCTTTATTAACAATTGTTAAGAAGCTATTGTATGATGGACATTGTTGTAGGTGCTGAGCTGGGCAATGGGAAAATTACACAATTCCTTATGTCCCTTTTTCAAATTTTTTTGTTGACATTTTAAACCTCAGAACTTCAGAATGATCCTGTATTTGGGAATAGGATCTTTATATGGATAATTAACTTACAATGAGAAAATAAGTGTAGGTCCTAATCTCCTATAATTGCTGTCTTTATTAAAAGAAGAAATTTGAACCCAGAAACAAATGTTCAGAGACCATATTAAGAGAAGTTGGACATTTGCAAACCAAGAAGACAAGCCTAGGAAGGGGTCAGCTTCCATATTTTTCAACTCCATCTTCTAGCTTTTGGAACTCTGAGAAAATAAATTATCTGTGGTATTTTTTTGTTTGTTTGTTTGTTTGTTTTTTGAGACAGGGTTTCTCTGTAGCTTTGGAGCCTGTCCTGGAGCTAGTTCTTGTAGATCAAGTTGGCCTCGAACTCACAAAGATTCACCTGCCTCTGCATCTTGAGTGATGGGAATTCAGGAAATGTTTCTGGGAATGAAGGACAGTTATAGATGAAATATGAAGATTGAGTTTTAACAGCATTTTTAAAAAAAAAAACCCAGAGACTTGGAAATCTAGGGTTAGGAAGAATCCAGCTAGTTCTAGAAATAAAGAGCCAAATGAACCTAAGTGGTTCCTCTAAGATGCTCTGGGGGTCCTCTGAAGTTGTCACACGTCCAAACACATCCTGACTCTTCTATAAATTGTACTGGAGCAGATACAATTAAAGGCTCTGAGTCCTTAGTATAGAATGTGGACTCAGTCACTCACCATAAACTTGATTTCTCCTTCATTGTGTGTGTGTGTGTGTGTGTGTGTGTGTGTGTGTGTGTGTGTGTGTACATGTCTTCAGCCACAAGTACATGAACCCAGAGTCTGGTGATGGCCATTTGTACTTCATCTTTTTAAAAGATTTATTTTCATTGTTTTCAATTGTGTGTGTGTGTGTGTTTGTGTAAAAGTATTTGCACATGAATGAAAGTACCCTTATAATCCAGATGGTGGCATTGGATCCCGTAGAGCTAAAATTAGCAAGTGGATCATGAGAATTGAACTTGGATCCTCTGAAAGAGCAGTACATTCACCTAACCACCAAACCACTTTCCAGCCCAGTTACTCCATCTGCTGAAAAAGTATCTGTTACTTTCATTCGCCCATTTATTGACTGGAATATTTATTCTTTATTTACAGCTTTACAGTAGAGCCAGACATGCATGAAATTTTGTTTTCAATCCTGGGGCAGGTGGAGAACTTATTTTTAATTTTAATAAGAGTATGTTTCATAGCACCTGTTCTTTGAATTTACCCTTTTTCCCTTCCTAAGAGCTCCCACTTTAAGGGGTTTTAAAAAATTTTTGTTATTACCTGGTTCTGTTGAATGAATGTTACCAGAGCAGCTCTCAGCCTAAGGAAAGCAATCAGAAAGACTGTGATGACCCCATGATTGTACATGAATGGAAGTTTGTACCTGGAAGCTCCTCTAAAAAACAAGTGCTCATTCTTTGAAGCCAGTGATGTAGTGAAAGAACCATTGTCTGTCCTGTACAAGGCCCTTGGCCAGGCCCTCAGCATAATAGATAAGCAGAAAAATAAATAAATAAATATGAGCTATTAATCAACAGACAAGCGCACACACTTCACTATTTGTGCTACCTCGTTCTGTAATTGAGGATTCACTACCTTATTTCAATCTGTGCTCCTTTTTTATTATCCTACAAGGCTGTTATGCAACTCTGAGATGAACAGGAACTTAGCTCAACTGTGACTGTGTCCTCTAACTCACAGAAAAAAATTTCAGCAAATCCCTGAAATGCTTATTTGTGAACAGCAAATATCCACCATACATTGACTTCGGAATAGATATCACTCATGACTCTCTTACCTATCAAACTGATCACTCAACAAGTAAAGTAAATTATATTTTCTCATTAAAGCATATAACACAGGTTTTTGAGCATATTTCTGTATTTGCTTTATATATAGTATAAAAACCAACTGTCAGTTCTTTTTCTTTTCAAATAGGCGAGAAAATAATTCTTTAAACAGAAAAAAAACTGACCTAAAAATATTAGGAATGTGCAGAGAGCACTTGTCATAGAAAAGTTTTCATTTCATCTTAGCCAGGAGGCAAAGAGGAGGATGGGGGACAAAGAAACCCTCCAATGGCACCTCCATTCACTTACATCCTTTAACTAGGGTCTACCTCCCAAAGATTCCACCACCTCCAATAGTTCATTATTGTGTTTAGGAATCTAGGCAGTTAGGAATTTATCAGTGGATTAACATGTAGATTTGGTTAATCACCTGTGGACCCTGCACTGGATTCAAACCTTTAATCCATGCATTTAGGGAACATCAAGTTCAAACTATAACATTGTAGTGGTTTGAATGAGAACGCCCCATAGGGTCATATATTTGAACACTTGGTCCCCAATTGGTGGGACTGTTTGGGATGGATTAGGGGGTGTGGCTTGTTGATGGAAACACATCACTGAGAGAGGACTTTGAGAGATAAAACCTCTTGTCACTTCCCTTTCTCTTTCTCTGCTTCCTGCTTGCATAGAAAGATGTGAGCCCTCAGCTTTCTGCTTCTGACTCTGGGCCTATGGCTTGTTGCCACGCTTCCTTCCATGATTCTCTCTTATATCTTTGAAACATTAAGTCCAAATAAACTGTTTTTATATAATTTGCCTGTCATGATGTTTTCTAACAGCAACAAGAAAGTAATTAACAAAACCACAAATGTATGCGAACTTCCCAAGAAACACAGTATTTTTCTCAATTTCTATTCACATTTTATCTCTCTCTCTCACTCTTAGCTTCTGACACCTCTCTGTGTGTGTTTGTGTGTGTGCTTGTGTGCATGAGAGTGCAGGTGTATGAGGAGACTAGAGAAAAATGTTGCATGTCTTGTCAATCACTGTGCTTTATTCCATTAAGATAGAATCGCTCTCTGTCCCCTAGAGCTTGCTGTATATTGGCTAGGCATCAGCCAGCAAAACCCAGAGATTCTATTGTCTCCACACCCCACAGCTCTGGGGTTACAGGTGCATGCATGGTCATTCCCAGCTTTTCACAAGAATCCAAACTTACCTCCACGTACTTGTGCAGCAAGTGCTATTACCCACTGAGTCATCTCTTTAGCCCTGATAACCCGTAGTTTTTATTAGAGTTGAACACATCCTCCACCAAATCTCTTTTTTCTCAGCTGCTTTAGCAGTGTGCTACAACAACCATTCCTTTAAAATGACAACCATCCTCTCCACGATCATATCTAGTATATCCCTACATAGTACAATGTGGAATTAGAATTTTCCCCCACCACTCTATATAATGTAAGGGAATCAATGGCAATTTCCTCTTTTAAAAATCCTGAAACCATCCCTTATTGATTTTCTATGCCAATGCCTGCACAATATTTACACCATGTTATGCAACACTGAACTACTGCTCTCTGACATCTTTTATAATGTAGATTCTTTTTTTAGAGAAGGGGAACTGTGAAAATGTCTCATGCATGTTTGAAGTCTTCAGTCAAAAAGATCTAAAAGGAACCCAGGGATCTCTGTGAAGTCCCACATTACAAAAGAAGCAAGCCCAGGTTGTCCCAAGCACAAGAATAGCAAAGAGAACAATACTTCAGTTTCTGAGTTCACATGGGAATGCTACAACAGAGTACTCAGAAAAGACCATGGATCCGTTACCAGACAAAAGTATCTGGGCAGGTACCAACCACTCCAAATCCCAATGGTGTATAGGAGTCCGTGGGAGCAGGCTCACAGTGGTTCCCTTGCTGAGGTTGTTTCCTAACACTTGCTTCATAGTAACTCCACAAGAACATGGCTGTCATCCCAGAGAAAGGATGAGAAGGTTTTGAAATAACTGCAAAAGCTTTGTGTTGGCTAAAGTTATTGAAGCTAGCAAGAATTCATTTTAATGGGCGGTGGTGGCGCACGCCTTTAATCCCAGCACTCTGGAGGCAGAGGCAGGCGGATCTCTGTGAGTTCGAGGCCAGCCTGGTCTACAAGAGCTAGTTCCAGGACAGGCTCCAAAGCCACAGAGAAACCCTGTCTCGAAAAACCAAAAAAAAAAAAAAAAAAAAAAAAAAGAATTCAGCTTAAAAAACAAAACAAAACACTGAACCAAGGGGAGTTTGTTTAGTTTTGTTTATAATTGGAAAATATAGTAGAAAATCAATGTAAATAAATTGCATAGTTTCTGCTCAAGTAATTTCACTTACTGTGTACATAGTATATAATGTATTTTACTAACATTATCTCTCATACTAATCGTGGATGAACTAATGATTAATCAATTAATTAACACACATTTAATATTAATGACTAACAAAATTAAAACAACGATCTGAAGTTTTATATTCCACCTAAAAGATAGAATATAAAGGGCTCAGACCTGGACTATGTCCAAACAATCATGTGTTAAAGTCATGAAGAAGAATGCTATGAAGTAGAGAGCTAGAGGGGAAAAGTTCATTGACATCATTTGGGAGGCCACGGACAATGGCCTTAAAAAAGTTGAATTATAGAACAATTTTGTAGACATTTACCATGCTACTCTGCCTACATAAACTGCCTCAGTTATGAAAACACAGCTTTGAAGAACTTTTAAAATGTCCCATTAAAAAGGCAACAAAGGCTTGTAACAAATGTATTACTCTGATGGTGAATGTTGATAGTGTAGGAGGTTTGCATGTGGGGGGAGGACATGGGATAGCAGACCACTCTGTACTTTCCATTCTTTTTCTGTGGACCTAAAATGGCTCTAAAAATAGTCCTTTTTTATTTTTGGTAAATTGCACATTAAATCCAGAAACTAAAAAGAGAATGGTGGTTGCTAGGGACTTGGGGGAGGTGGAATGGGGACTAGTTTCTTAGTGGGTACAGTGCTTCATTTTAGAATGCTGAAAATGTTTAGGAGTTGCTGTGGAACAATCCTTTTCTACACTATGAATATGAGTTACTCTCAATGGTTAATAAAAGGCTGATAGGCCAGTAGCTTGGCAGGAAGTTAGGTAGCAAAGCCTAACTGAAAATGATGGAAAGAAGGGTGGGTGGACTCTGGAGTCACCAGCCAGATGCAGAGGGAGCTAGAGATGAACATACCATGCTAACAAAGGTACCGCCACATGGCAGAGTGTAAACAAGAAAAGTGGATTAACTTAAAATGTAAAAGCTAGCTATTAATAAACCTGAGCTATTGACGGAGTATTTATAAGTAATAGTGAGCCTCCGAGTGATTATTTGGGAACTGGTGGGTAGGAGAGAAATCCGTGTAGGCAGAAACTGCTCGTTTGTTTCCCAGCCACCCAGACCCAAATAATAACACAAAAACTATACTAATCACAACATTGTTTGGCTGATGACTCAGACATATTTTTAGCTAGCTCTTTCATCTTGAATTAACCAATTTCTATTAATCTATGTATCGATGCAAGGCTGGGGCTTACTGGTAAGGATCTGGCGTTTTTCTTCTTCAGCAGCTATGGTATCTCTCTGACTCTGCCTACTCTCTCTCTTTATCTCTCTCTCTCTCTCTCTCTCTCTCTCTCTCTCTCTCTCTTTCTCTCTCTCTCTCTATATATATGTATATATATATATATATATATATATATATATATCCTCAGATATTTCTGCCTGGCTTTACTCTGCTAAGTCATTGGCCCAAACAGTTTTATTCATCAACAAATTAAAGCAACACATATACAGAAGGACATCCCATATCATCTCCCTTTTCACATTGGATTACAGGGAATTAGAGCTAGGTAGTGTTAGTACAGTATTGAAAATGTACTAAATGCAATAAAGTAACTTAGATGAATGTATTTTGGGTTTATGTTGTAAAGTTCACATCAATTAAAAATTAAAAAATAAAACATCATGAGTAATAGGTAAAGGTCTTTAAAGATACATTGTATGAAATTATAGCCTCCCAGTGTTGTCTTTAATAAAGTATTTTTGGGATTCATTTTGTTTTGGTTTTATCTTTTGAAATGGGGTCTTGCTATATAACGCAAAGTGACCTTGATCAGCTATGTGTAGATTAACTAGCCATGAACATTGGGACTCTAGTCAGATCTCTCAGTGTAAACTTTCTGCTTGCTGAAACTATAGACATGTGTTCCCAATGCCCAGACCTCCAATTTATTTTGAAACAGTGTTCAAATATCTTTTTTTATTTATTAAAGATTTCTGTCTCTTCCCCTCCACCGCCTCCCATTTCCCTCACCTCCCCCAATCAAGTCCCCCTCCCTCATCAGCCCAAAGAGCAATCAGGGTTCCCTGCCCTGTGGGAAGTCCAAGGACCACCCACCTCCATCCAGGTCTAGTGAGGTGAGCATCCAAACTGCCTAGGATCCCACAAAGCCAGTACGTGCAGTAGGATCAAAAACCCATTGCCATTGTTCTTGAGTTCACACTCATCCATTGCTGGTGGGAATGCAAACTTGTGCAACCACTTTGGAAAACAGTATGGCGGTTTCTCAGGAAATTCGGGATCAACCTACCCCTGGACCCAGCAATACCACTCTTGGAAATATACCCAAGAGATGCCCTATCATACAACAAAAATATATGCTCAACTATGTTCATAGCAGCATTGTTTGTAATAGCCAGAACCTGGAAACAACCTAGATGCCCTTCAATGGAAGAATGGATGAAGAAAGTATGGAATATATACATATTAGAGTACTACTCAGCAGTAAAAAACAAGGACTTCTTGAATTTTGCATGCAAATGGATGGAAATAGAAAACACTATCCTGAGTGAGGTAAGCCAGACCCACATATCTTTTTCTTGTATACACCTCTACATTAGTGTATTGAAAGCTCTGAGTGGCAGCTGTGGTAAATTATATGTATGACAATTCTGGGCCATGGAGTACCCAAATCCGTCATTGTGTCTATGGGGGACTTTGGGACCCAGTTAACATTTGAATTCAGGAGCTCATTATAATAGATGACCCTCTCCTATGTGGGTAGGCATTAGTCAATTCCATGAGGAACTAAATAGAGGAAAAGGCTGAAGAAGGAAGAATTTACCCCAATTTTGTTTCCCTTCATGAGGTGAGGCAGCTCATCTGATCTTATGCTCCAGACTGACATGTAAATGTTTGTTTCCTCTGGTCCCAGGTAATGAATCTCAGACTATGATCACAGCACTAGGTCTAATGGGTATCTGTCTTGTAAACGTCAGGCGGAGGACCTTATCACCCCCCATAACCATTGATTGTCTCTCCACCTCCATCTCTTTCTCCATGTATCATTAGTCATGTTCCTTTGGAGAACTCTGACCTAACACAAAGGTAATTCAATAAAGGTCTCAATATTTGTTTCAGCAAGTATTCTTATCATGTTTCACCCACACGATGGCTGATGACATCTCACTGGACACTTTGGAAAATATTCTTCTGGACCTTTTTGAAAATAAAAAAATAAAACACATAATCCATTCTTATTTTAACTGTTCCAAGAAAAGGTTTTTTTTGTTTGTTTTTTTTTTCATGGCAGCCTTCTCATGATATGTATTAAAAATAATTGAGTCTTTAAAGGAAAGTATGATTTCTAAGAAGTTTTATTGATAATGCTCAAGACAATAGTAAATCCAATTCTGAATGAATGATGGGTAATGTGGGATTCCCCACTGTATGCTGCAAATATGTCTTTTAAACCATTTGTTAATAAATAAACTTCTTTGAGCATATGGCAGGCAGAATAAAGCCAGGCAGGAAATCCAAATAGAGATATAAAGAGAAAGTAGGCAGAGTCAAAGAGACACCATGTAGTTGCTGAAGGAGAAAGATGTGAGTCAGCAGCCAGAACCTCACTGGTAGGCCACAACTTCATGGAGATACACAGATTCATAGAAATGGATTAATTTAAGATGTAAGAGTTAGCTAGAAGTATGCACAAGTTATTGGCCAAACAGTATTGTAATTAATATAGTTTCAGTGTTATTATTTGTGTCTGCCAAATGAGGAAATGAATGAGCAGTCTCCAAGTACAGATGGGGATATGAGAGTCATAAACATATAGTGTGCCTTTGAATACCACTAGGGTTATAGGCAGGAGTGCCACAATAGGAAAACTGATTATTCTAGCTATGTATAGTTCAGTAAAGCATGAAATTGGAGATTTCATTCCTTTGTACAAATGCATTTTCTATACACTTCAGAATGTATGACACAGTGTGTGGGCGCATATAAAATAGCTCACATTTAAATAATAAATATAAAGCTGTCTGATAAAAGAAAATTTAACAAAATAAAATGGCCCTAGTCTATTGATTCATTGCTAGTAAATGTATCTTCCTGTATCTTCACTGGAAGGTCATTTCTTAAATTCCAAAAAAGGTTGATTTAGTAATAATTAATGCCACTAAGAAAAGACACACAAGATTTATCCCTACTGCTTGTACTGAATTTTTGGGAACCCATTCTCTTTGGATGGATACCTTGCTCAGCCTAGATATAGTAGGGAGGACCTTAGATCTTCCCAAAGCAAAGTGCCTTACCCTCTTTGGGGAGTGGAAAGGGGGAGGGAGAAGGAACTGAGTTTGGTATGTAAAATGAAAACAGATAGTTTTCCTTTTTAAAAAAAGAAAAGAAAAGAAAAGAGATAGGGCATCTCTTGGGTATATTCCCAAGAGTGATATTGCTGGGTCCTGGGGTAGGTTGATCCCAAATTTCCTGAGAAACTGCCACACTGCTTTCCATAGTGGTTGCACAAGTTTGCATTCCCACCAGCAATGAATGAGTGTACCCCTTAATCCATATCCTTTCCAGCAAAGGCTATCATTGGTGTTTTTTGATTTGAGCCATTCTGACAAGTGTAAGATGGTATCTCAAAGTTGTTTTGATTTGCATTTCCCTGATCGCTAAGGAGGTTGAGTATGACCTTAAGTGTCTTTTGGCCATTTGAACTTCTTCTGTTGAGAATTCTCTGTTCAGTTCAGTGCCCCATTTTTTAACTGGGTTAATTAGCATTTTAAAGTCTAGTTTCTTGAGTTCTTTATGTATTTTGGAGATTAGACCTTTGTCTGTTGCAGGGTTGGTGAAGATCTTCTCCCAGTCAGTGGGTTGCCTTTTTTGTCTTAGTGACAGTGTCCTTTGCATTACAGAAGCTCCTCAGTTTCAGTATGTCCCATTTATTCAATGTTGCCTTTAATGTCTGTGCTGCTGGGGTTATATGTAGGAAGTGGTTTCCTGTGCCCATATGTTGTAGAGTACTTCCCACTTTCTCTTCTATCATGTTCATAGCAGCATTATTTGTAATAGCCAAAACCTGGAAACAACCTAGATTCCCTTCAATGGAAGAATGGATGAAGAAAGTGTGGAATATATACATATTAGAGTACTACTCAGTGGTAAAAAACAATGACTTCTTGAATTTTGCATACAAATGGATGGAAATAGAAAACACTATCCTGAGTGAGGTAACCCAGACCCAAAAAGATGAACATGGGATGTACTCACTCATAATTGGTTTTTAGCCATAAATAAAGGACAATGAGCCTATTATTCATGATCCTAGAGAAGCTAAATAAGAAGGTGAACCCAAAGAAAAACATATTATTATCCTCCTGGATATTGGAAGTAGACAAGATTGCTGAGCAAAAATTGGGAACTGGGGGGTGGGGTGGGATGGGGGAAAGGGGAGATGGGGAGAGAAAAGTGAGAAGGGGAGGATGGGGAGAGCTTGGGGGAATGGGATGGTTAGGATAATGGAAGGATCGATATGGGAGCAGGGAAGTATATATCTTAATTAAGGGAACCATTTTAGGGTTGGCAAGAGCCTTGACTCTAGTGGGGTTCCCAGGGGTCCAGAGAGATGTCCTCAACTAGGTCCTTGGGCAGCTGAGGAGATAAAGCCTGAAATGGCCTGATCCTATAGGCATACTAATGAATATCTTGCATATCACCACAGAACCTTCATCTGGTGATGGATGGAGATAGAGACAGAGACCCACATTGGAACACTGGACTGAACTCCCAAGGTCCAAATGAGGAACAGAAGGAGGGAGAACATGAGCAAGGAAGTCAAGACTGCAAGGGGTGCACCCACCCACTGAGATGATGGGGCTGATCTATTGGGAGCTCACCAAGGCCAGCTGGACTGTGACTGAAAAAGCATGAGATAAAACCAGACTCTCTGAATATGGTGGACAATGAGGGCTGGTGAGAAGCCAAGGACAATGGCACGGGGTTTTGATCCTACTGCATGTACTGGCTTTGTGGAGCCTAGCCTGTTTGGATGCTCACCTTCCTAGACCTAGATGGAGCGGGGAGGACCTTGGACTGCCCACAGGACAGGGAACCTTGACTGCTGTTTGGACTGGAGAGGGAGGGGGAGGGCAGTGGGGCATGGGGAGTGGGGGGGGGGAGGGTAAAGGGAGGAGGGGAGAAGGCGAAAATTTTTAATAAAAAAAAGAAATAAAAAAGAATTATTCTATCACAATTTAAAATAAAGAATCAACTGTACTATTCTTTTGTAAATAGAATAAATGTAAAAGTACATTGGTTTTTTTTCTAAAAATTCCTTTGATTTATAAGCCCTTACTTTGCATTCCTTTGAAACATCAGCATGTATCCTTCAATGGAAATTCATGTGCTCCTGAATCCACTATTATTATTTTACCAATGCCTTTTTATGAGAATTATAGTTTTTATTAATTTACTGATAATTATAAATAATGATATTATAAGTAATCTTTTAGTCATATAGTAAAATCTACAAATTATTTTATTTATATTAAAATAGTCTTCCAAATAGATAAAAAAGAATAGAAAAGACACCGTGGACTAGTATTCTATCACTGAAATCAGAGATTCTCAACCAGGAGTAATACAAAATAAGGGTAGAGAATTCAAAGTATTTTTTCTCCTGAAGGCATGTTTACTCAAAATGAGTAGTAAATATTTTAATTACATATTTGATTATAGTCACAATAGTTCATTCACTTTTAAGAAGGAATCACAAGTAAGAGCATGGGAGTTTAGATTATTCAAATGAAGGCATGTGTCAGGAAAGATTAAAAAGCACAAAGAGGTGAAGGCAGATTCAGCTCAATAGGCTGTCTATCCCACACACACCCCAAAGGACACATCTCTTTCTTGAATTCCCAGGCCCCAAATGTCCCAGCAATTTAATTAAGCTTTGTTGTCTATGAGTAGGTTGTGAGAATTTCAGGAAAGTGTCTTAGGAGCTCTTAAAACTACCCAGTCTCTCCCAGAATAAGGATCTGGATCTGAACTCCCAGAATTCCAGGCATTGGCATCTGGGACCATTTGTCCTGCTTTTCATATTTCTCCACAGTTACAACATCAAGACCAAACAGGTTAACTAGAAGAACTGGGTTGTAAGAATGCCACTGGCATTTCTGCTTGCCTCAAAATGTCAACATGTGTTGTTGCTTGCCCATGACAGGCACACAAACAGGGCTCCTGTTGACTATGCTTATGGTGGTTGGCGTGCCCTCCTGGCCATGAGGGATTGAACCATGGCTGCATAATTATGTGTCTTGAACCCCTTCCATCTTGCTGTTCTCTTTTCTTCCCTTCCTTCAGATAGGTTTTTATTTTGGTGTCCAGACTAGCTTCAAAGACATGATCTACTCAACACAGCCTTCCAAGCAGCTGGGATTACAGGTGTGCACAACCACTCTGGTCTTGGACTATTTGTTTCTTTGAGAAACTTAGAAATGACGTTCATGAGGTTCATCCATACTTTCTTGTGTATGAGGCAAGATTGCAAGTTAGAGAAAGTTGGTGTGGAAATATACTGATTTGTCATATAATCATACAATCCGGAGTAATAAAAGAAGAGAAAGGTAGGGAAGAGAGAACATCTGGCCCTCAAGAGACAGAGATGTCCTGCTGCTGTGCCTATTTATTCTCTTTTGTTGTGGAGAGATGGAAATCAGGACCTCTTTTTTTTTTTCTTCCTTTTCTTTTTTTATTTATTTTATTTTTTTTATTGAGAAAAGGAAAAAAAGTTTCAGTCTCCTCCCAGCCCCCATTTCCCTCCCCCTCCTCCTACCCTTCTTCCCCTCCCCCCACTCCTCTCCCCCTCCCTCTCCAGTCCAAAGAGCAGTCAGGGTTCCCTGCCCTGTGGAAAGTCCAAGGTCCGCCCCCTCCATCCATGTCTAGGAAGGTGAACATCCATACTGGCTAGGTTCCGACAAAGCCAGAACATGAAGTAGGATCAAAACCCAGTGCCATTGTCCTTGGCTTCTCATCAGCCCTCATTGTTTGCCATGTTCAGAGAATCCGGTTCTATCCCATGCTTTTTCAGTCACAGTCCAGCTGGCCTTGGTGAGCTCCCAATAGATCAGTCCCACTGTCTCAGTGGGTGGGTGCACCCCTCGTGGTCCTGACTTCCTTGCTCATTTTCTCCCTCCTTCTGCTCCTCATTGGGACAATGGGAGCACAGTCCAGTGCTCCAGTGTGGGTCTCTGTCTCTATCTCCATCCATCACCAGATGAAGGTTCTATGGTGATACCCAAGATATTCGTCAGTGTTGCTCTAGGATAGGGTCATTTCAGGTTCCCTATCCTCAGCTGCCCAAGGAACTAACTGGGGACATCGCCGTGGGATCCAGGGAGCCACTCTAGGTTCAAGTCTCTTGCCAACCCTAAGGTGGCTCCCTTAACTAAGAATTGTGCTTCCGTGCTCTCCTATCCAACCTTCCTTTATCCCAATCATCCTGTTTCCCCAAGTTCCCCCCATCCTCCCCTTCTCACTTTTCTCTCCCCATCTCCCCTGACCCCCATCCCACCCCACCCCCAAGATCCCAATTTTCTCCCCGGCAATTTTGTCTACTTCCCATAGCCAAGAGGATAACTATATGTTTTTCCTTGGGTTCACCTTCTTATTTAGCTTCTTTAGGTTCACCAATTGTAGACTCCGTGACCCTTATTTATGGCTAGAAACCAGTTATGAGTGAGTACTTCCCATGTTCATCTTCTTGGGTCTGGGTTACCTCACTCAGGATAGTGTTTTCTATTTCCATCCATTTGCATGCAAAATTTGAGAAGTCATTGTTTTTTACCGCAGCGTAGTACTCTAATGTGTATATATTCCACACTTTCTTCATCCATTGAAGGACATCTAGGTTGTTTCTAGGTTCTGGCTATTACAAATAATACTGCTATGAACAAAGTTGAACAAATGTTTTTGTCATATGATAGGGCATCTCTTGGGTATATTCCCAAAAGTGGTATTGCTGGATCTAGGGCTAGGTTGGTCCCGAATCTCCAGAGAAACCGAAACACTGATTTTCAAAGTGGTTGCACAAGATTGCATTCCCATCAGCAATGGATGAGGATACCCCTTCCTCCACAGCCTCTTCAGCAAAGGCTATGATTGGTGTTTTTGATTTTAGCCATTTTGACAGGTGTAAGATGATATCTCAAAGTTGTTTTGATTTGCATTTGCCTGATTGCTAAAGAGGTTGAGCATGACCTTAAGTGTCTTTTGGCCATTTGAACTTCTTCTGTTGAGAATTCTCTGTTCAGTTCAGTGCCCCATTTTTTAATTGGGTTAATTAGCATTTTAAAGTCTAGTTTCTTGAGTTCTCTCTATATTTTGGAGATCAGACCTTTGTCTGTTGCGGGGTTGGTGAAGATCTTCTCCCAGTCAGTAGGTTGCCTTTTTATCTTAGTGACAGTGTCCTTAGCTCTACAGAAGCTTCTCAGTTTTAGTAGGTCCCATTTATTCAATGTTGCCCTTAATGTCTGTGCTGCGGGGGTAATACCTAGGAAGCAATCTCCTGTGCCCATCTGTTGTAGGGTACTTCCCACTTTCTCTTCTATCAGGTTCAGTGTGTTCGGACTGTTATTGAGGTCTTTGATCCATTTGGACTTGAGTTTTGTGCATGGTGATAGATATGGGTCTATTTTCATTCTTCTACAGGTTGATATCCAGTTGTGCCAGCACCATTTGTTGAAGATTCTTTCTTTCTTCCATTGTATACTTTTAGCTCCTTTATCGAAAATGAGGTGTTCATAGGTTTGTGGGTTAAAATCCGGGTCTTCTATACGATTCCATTGGTCGACCTCTCTGTTTTTATGCCAGTACCACACTTTTTACATTACTGTAGCTCATATGATCACTTCATTAGATGCTGAAAAAGCATTTGACAAAATTCAACATCCCTTTATGATAAAAGTATTGGAGAGATTAGGGATACAAGGGTCATACCTAAATATAATAAAAGCTATATACAGCAAGCCGGCAGCTAACATCAAATTAAACGGAGAGAAACTCAAAGCCATCCCACTAAACTCAGGAACACGACAAGGGTGTCCACTCTCTCCATACCTCTTCAATATAGTGCTTGAAGTTCTATCAATAGTAATAAGACAACATAATGGGATCAAGGGGATTCGAATTGGAAAGGAAGAAGTTAAACTTTCGTTATTTGCAGATGATATGATAGTGTACATTAGCGACCCCAAAAACTCCACCAAAGAACTCCTACAGCTGATAAACACCTTTAGTAATGTGGCAGGGTACAAGATCAACTCCAAAAAATCAGTCGCCCTCTTATACACAAAGGATATGGAAGCAGAGAGGGAAATTAGAGAAGCTTCACCTTTCACGATAGCCACAAACAGCATAAAATATCTTGGGGTAACTCTAAGCAAGGAAGTGAAAGATCTATTTGACAAGAACTTTAAGGCTTTGAAGAAAGAAATTGAAGAGAATACCAGAAAATGGAAGGACCTCCCTTGCTCTTGGATTGGGAGGATCAACATAGTAAAAATGGCAATTCTACCAATGGCAATTTATAGATTCAATGCAATCCCCATCAAGGTCCCATCAAAATTCTTCACAGATCTTGAGAGGACAATAGTCAACTTTATATGAAAAAACAAAAAACCCAGGATCACCAAAACAATCCTGTACAGTAAAGGATCTGCTGGAGGCATTGCCATCCCTGACTTCAAACTCAGGACCTCTTTTTAAAAGCTCTGCTCCTGAACCTAGTCATACCTTAGTCCCTGCTGTGCATCTGATGGCTTTGGGGCCTTAATTCAAGGCCCTCATATAGTCTAACCTCGTTTTCTAGTTTCTGAGACACATCTATTCATTTTAATAAATGTTCTCACACATATTCTCAGTTTTGCAATAAGATAGTACAAGTACTCTTCTGCTATTTGCAATGGAAGTATCTATCACTTGGATATACATGCATTCATTTCTGTCAGAGAATTGCCCTCAGGACCACAGCCAAATATTGATTCTCTAGACTCTGGATTGACTGTTTTTTTTTTCTGTGTTGTCAAGTACATTTAGCTCATAGCTGACTAGGATTATAGATTTTTGTGTTAATTTTACAATAATGGGGTAACAAACTATCACACACATGCAATAATCCTAGTCCAGCTGTGGTGCTTGGAACTGAACCAGGATCACTTTTAATCACTGAGTGGTCTCTCCAGTCATATATTTTATATCTTATTTTTATTTTTTCAATACTAAAAATTAAATTATTTTATGCTTTAACAGAACAGTGACTGTGTTTCCAAAATCAATGCATAATATAGCATATATTCACAGGTTTCAGAGATCAGGAAATGGAGAGCATTTGAAGGCCAGAATTCTGTTTAAAATAACACAACACCCTAGTCCTCCTCATGTGGATACTCCCTGGGTTTTCATGATAACCTTGAGATAGGCTTCTGCCCAGCAGCTTTGTTGACATCTTAGAACATTCCAATCAAATAAACTTCACTGTGAAGATGTTTATTAGGCTTCTTATTATTTTAAGTATGGCAATGCCCTATAGTCCAAAGGAACTCATACAGTGAGTTCTATGGTCAACATTGAAAGCTTGAAATTTGCAGGAAAATGCATGGAACTAGAAAACATTATTTTGAGTGATGTAACCCAGACACAGAAAGACAATTATCACATGTACACACTCATAGGTGGTTTTTTAACATAAAGCAAAGAAAGCCAGCCTACAAACCACAATCCCAGAGAACTTAGACAACAATGAGGACACTAAGAGAGACTTACATAGATCTAATCTACATGGGAAGTAGAAAGTAGAAAAAAACAAGGTCTTCTGAGTAAATTGGGAGCGTGGAGACCTTGGTTGAAAGGGGGAAGGGAGAGGCAGGACGGGGAGCAGAGAAAACTGTATAACTCAATAAATATCCACAAAAAATAAATAAATAAAAAATTTTTAAAGAGAAATCAAAAATATAAAGAAACATGGCTTATTCAGGGCCATTATAAGAACTGTTTGCCAAATACAGTTTCTTTCCAATGACTTTACCCATTGTATTTAAATGCTTCAAATTACAATATGTAAAATGTTTGCTAATTAAATTATCTCTGTTGATGACATGATCTACAGCTAGATAGACATATAGATAGCTATAAAGATTATACCAAGAAACTTCTTGAACTGATTAAAAAAATCATTAAAGCTACATGATGATGTGGGGTTCCCCTCTGTATGCTGTGAATATGTTTTATTACCATTGGTTAATAAAGAAAATACTTTGTTCTATGACAGAGCAGAATGAATCCAGGTAGGAAATATGAACAGAGATATATAGAGTAGATGGTGTCAAGGAGACACCATGTATCTGTTGAAGGAGACAGATGCTGGAATCTCACCAATAGGTCATAGCCTCGTGATGATGCACAGATTAATAGAAATGAGCTAATCCAAGATGTAAGAGCTAGCTAAAAAATATGTCTGAGTCATTGGCAAAGCAGTTTTGTAATTAATATAGTTTCTGTGTGATTATTCAAGTCCTGGCAGCCGGTAATGAAAGAGCAGTCTCCATTTACTAAAGGGCACAAAGCCAGTATCAAAAAGAAATCAATAGTTGCCAGAAATAATGAGATATATGCATAATAACAATTGAGAATCTAAGAAAAGTGGATTATGAGTTCAAAGACTACATTTTTATCTTAATGTAAAATTTAAAAAAGAAATAAATCTTGTTCCTATATGCAAATAAAGAACATTTCAAGTAGGATATTTTGAAAATAAACCTATTTAAATAACAACCAAAAGCAAACAAGAAAGATATGTATACGTTTAACTAAGGATGTAAAAGATCTGTATTATTTTACCTATTTAATACTAGTGAGAGAAATGCAATAGCATACAAATAAATAGAAAGTTCTCCTGTATTTGGCAGACAGGAAGACTTCTGCTGAAACATCCATACTAGAGAAAGTCATCTAATGGTTCAGTACACCATTTATCAAAATACCAATGTCATCTTTCCACAGAAACAGGAAAATGTAATTTTTAAATTTGTTGAGAATCACAAAATGCACAAACAGGCAATCAAAACAATCATGATAAAAAAAATGAATCCAGAGGAACTAGTATTCTCTGACATCACATTTCTTTGTTGATCTGCTACAGTCAAATTAATAAGACTCTGATAAGATTCCACTGTTGTTAGGGCTAAATAATGTGTCATGGTATGGTTGAATATGGAGATAAAAACAGCTAAATACACAAAGAAAAATATTTCATGATTATTTATATGTGTAATCTAAAACGTATAATAGAAATTTCCAAGTATATAAAGATAGAGGACAAAATAAAAGTAACATGTGTGAAGGGCAAGGGACACAAAGAAATGAGATATAGATGAAAGGATACAGAGTGACAAATATGTAGGATAAACTAGTACAGAGATCCAATGTAGACTATAGTCAAATGCATATAAGAAATTAATGCAAAATGAGTAGAACTACCCACTAAAACAAATAAACCAGTTAAAATAGGATAACTGACTTAATAACTATGCTACCTTGTTTTGTATGATTGGCCTTCCATATCTGTAAGTCCTGTTATTTAAGGAGTTAGTCAACCATGAATTAAAATAATCTGAAAAAGTTGTGTGTGTGTTTGGAACATGTACATTTTTTTCTTGTCATTGTCATTTGAATTAGATATTTTAGTAACCTAGAGGTGATTTAAAATACATCAGAGAATGTGCTTAAATTATATACAAATACTGCCTGATTTCATGAGGAACTTAAGAATCCTCAAATTTTTGTATCCTTGGAGTTCTTGGAACCAATCCCAAACCCTAGAGGATATCAAGGGTCATTCATAATCTTTTTGTTATTCATATACACACATATGTAAATATGTATGTTACATAGACATTTGTGTACTATAAAGTATATAATATTTGCTTAATATAAGTACCATTAAAATATATTTGTACCACAATTAATATCTAAGCAAAATCTTTACGATATTACTGACATAAAACATATGTTTACCAAAGAAACAGGATATATTAAACAAAATTGAACCTTTGCATTGACAGTCAATTGATTTATAACAAAGGTGTCAATAAAATTATCCTAGTTTACTTTGTATTGCTGTGATAAACACCATGACCAAAGTATTTATTTTCTTACAGCTTCCACTATGAAGGGAAGTCTGGGTGGGAACTCAAGGCAGGAACTAGGACGATGGAACTGAAGCAAAGGTCATGAAGAAATGTTGCTTCCTGGCTTGTTCTTTATGGTTTGCTCAGACTGCTTTCTTATATAACCCAGGGACACCTGATCAGGAATGTCACTGCCCACAAAAGTTTGAGGTACCTCACATCAATTATAAATCAAGAAAATGCCCCATCGACTTGCCTATGGGTCAGTCTGGTGGGGGCATTTTCTGAACTGAGGTACCTTATATTTAAATGACTCTAGTTTGTGTCAAGTAGACAAAAAAACCCAACAAAACATAAAATGAAGAAAAACAGGCTCATTATTATTAAATAATAGAAGAAAAACTGAAATTATACAAAGGATGAAATTGAACCTTTATCTAATGTCATATACAAAAATTTGCTCAAAATAGAGGGAAGACTTCAATTAAGACATGAAACTATAAAATTGCTGTGGGAAAAATATAAGTATAAAGCTTAATAATATTTTGATCTGACATCACATGAACAAGAAAGAAGATAAAAATAGGGTTGCATCAATCTAAACAGTTCTGTAGAGTAAAAGAAACAAAGAAGGAAAATCACAATCTACAAATTAGAAGAAAATGTTTTGAAGGTGAGCATCTGATAAGGGGTTGATATCCAGATATATAAGAAATTCAACTCACTAATAAAAGGAAATGGATGTAGACTGATATTTTGCAACAGAAGACATATGGATGGCCAACAGTGCCATGACAAATATTTGATATTACTAATCATTAAGGTCAAGTTAGAGGCTCGTATCAAAAAGATGAAATGAAAAAAGTGATAAGGATTTGGAGGAAAAGGAACCCTGGTACATTGTAAATTAGCAGAAAGTTTTATGAAAAACATCTCCTTGGAAAACTATACCACTCCTGAGTGTTTAAGGAATCAAAGGGAGCATCCTATAGAGATCAATATGATTCACAATAGCCAGGTATGAAACCTACCTAGATATTGAAATTACCTGGCACAAGTGAAATGGAACACACACCAAAACCCACTTTAGAGCTTATTAGAGGAGAGATACATGTATGCAAGCCTCGGAAAGTTGGTGTGGAGAAAGAGAGCTTGGGGACGTTTTTTAAAGGTTACCTAGCACATGCACACAGGGGTTTATTTAGCTACATCATAGCAGATGACAGAGCTCACACATGCACGCAAGGGTTTATGTAGCTGTGTCATACGTAGCTGATGCAACCATGCTGCACATAAGTCATGCAGGGCCTTTTAAGGTCCAGGGGTGGCTAAGTATTTTGCCTGAGTGTTTGTCTGTACATGCATGGACCTGGAACCCAGAAGTGCCTGCTACCAGTGTGTGGCTGGAACCATAACATATATCCTTCAACTAGTGAATGAAAAAAGAAAATAAATATACCCAATGAAATATTATTCAGTCTTTAAACGATAAGGGTATTCTGTTATTTGTGGAAACACATCAATACAGAGGATATTGTGCACCAAATGAAATAATCCAGGCACAGAAAAGGAAAATACTCCATAATTTCACTCATATAAAAAATCTGAAAACACTGAATTGACAGAGGTAACGATTAGATTGCTGATTTCCAAAGACTGCAGGTAGAAGGAGAGGAATGGGAGCTATTCGTCTAAGTGTACATAGTTTCAGCAAGATGGGACAAATATGTTTCCATATCTATTGTACAACAGGGTAGATAAGGATAGATAACTAAAATAACATCAGTGGTAGGTAGCTAAGACAGAATGGACAAAAGGTAGGATAGTGATTTACAGGATCCTTGGGGGAGAGAGGAAGGGAAATTATTCTAGAATGCCTATGTTTCAGTTGGAGAAAGAAAAAAAGTTGTGTTAATCATATTGTATCATATTGTATATTTTCTAATAGTTTACAGAAAAAAATTTCAAGTATCTCATAAAAGCTGAAACAACATGGTAGATCCATTTAGTTTATCATTGACGATCATCCAAATGATATCTTTAAACATCACATTGTACCTCATATATGTGTATAATTGCTATTTTTCTATTAAAACAACATAATTAAATAGCAAATTAAATGCTAATTACAATGCCTGATTCTAATACCACTCACTTGTGTGTGCTAGATTCCTTAAATACCCCTGTATCTTAAGTCTTGGGTGCTAAGTTCTGCTTTTTATTTTTTCTTCTTTTTTCCTGAGACATAATCTCCTTACAGTCAATGTAGTCTGGATTCAAACTTGTGCTTGTCCTCTTGCTTCTCCCCCTGAGTACATGTATTCCCAGCTGTGTATGTTAGATGCTTGACCTTCATAGTCCACCAAGGCACTTCTGTACATCTAGGAAAATCAAGAGCACCTGGATCATATTTTCCAAGAGCAATAATGGATGTGCATGGTATTTTATGTCTACATAGATCACAGGAAAGTATTCTACCATACTCTGCTTAAATGGGACATCAGTGACTGGTTCTAGTCATTCACTGATGACTATTACTTAAATCAGTTATTTTTATGGTAATGTGAAATGGTGATTCTCTGTTTCTATTATTCATTATAATTCTAGTTGTGACCTAATATGAAAGAAATTTTTCTTGAATGGCATTTACTTATTTACATAGACAGACTCAAGGGTTTTTATTTTATGCAGTTGGTTTACCATCCTTTACAATCATTGTTTAGTTTCAAATTAGATTGTCTCAGATTAAATAATGGCCAAGGTGGCTCCTATGTACTCTGGAAAACCCTTTATCCTTCTCTGAGTACGTCCTGACTTTCTGGCTCAGTGGACTGATCCACCTTGCTTGAACTTCCTCTGTCATATTCCTGCAATTGCCCCTTTCTCCAAAAACTTCATGTTTCTTTTATGGAGATAGAAACTAAAATCTAGGTGCTAAGTGTGCTCAGTTGATATGAAGATGGCAAAGCTTCTAGGCTTCACATTGGAAAAAGGTAGGAAGTGGATGTATATACATGTATACACATAAATAGAATTGTTGCAGGATGGGCAATGCTTAGAAGAATGGCTTTCCAAAGATAACCATGCCTTAATCCCCAGAGACTGTGAATATAGTACATCACATGGTAAAGGGGAATTGAGCACATAAATCGAATTGCATTATAGCTACTAGTCAGCTGGCTTTGAATTGGAGAAATGATCTTGGTTTATCCAGGTAGCCCATTGTAATCAGAAGTGTTCTTGACTGTTGAAGAGGGAAGCAGAGATAAGATGTGAGTTTGAGACAGTCTTAGCTCAACATTGCTAGCTTTCAAAATGGAGAAAGAATCCCATGAACCAAGAAAAGCTGATGGACTGTAGCTACTAGAAAGACAAGGAATCAGATAGGAAGCACTCCCTTCTGCTGGATCCTTGAAGAAAGAACACAACTCTGCCAACATCATTTCTTTAATTATTTAGTTTTGTCAGAAGCATATATTTTGAATATATTTTTCGCTTTGCCACTACTCCCAGAATTCCCCCTACCTCCCTACTCACCCAGCTTCATGTTTTTTTTCTCTTTCTCAATAAAAGAAAAAAAACAAACTATTTTTTTTTAAGTAAAGAAAATCAGTAAGACCAAAAAATGCCAAAACAATACAAAAGTACATAGAAAAAACACGGAGTTCATTTTGTGTCTGCCAACGTCTTAATTCTAATCCAGCAAAAGTGGTGCTGGATTTCTCACCTACATAAGGCAGTTAAATGGGCGTTATTGACTAGTGAATACAGTGAAGAAAAGGCTATTGTCAAGTGTATCAGTTACTTTCCTCATTGCCATAGCAAAATTCCTGAGAAAGGCAATTTAAGACAGTAAGGGATATTTTTTTATTTGACCGCTAGAGGCAAGGGTACATAAAGTCCTCCATGGTGGAGAAGCTGTGGTGAGAATTAAAGTACTCTAGCAATAGGGCCAGCAGAGAGAGTGTATACTGCATCCAGAGTCAGGAAGCTGAGAGGGAATAATGTTGGTTCTTGGCTTCCTGCCTTCCTCTGATTCGGTGCCTGGTATGCTCACATTCAAGTTGAGTCTTTCCATCTCAGTTAAACCTTCCCAGAAACTCATACATTATCACTCCTGATCTTCGAAGTGATTTTATATACCATCAAGTTAAAAATCAAAATTAATCATTACCACAAGTCAGGAGAAAAAAAAACATGTCATGTCACCCTTAGGGCAAAGTTGACTGAAATGGTTTTGAATAAGAATGGCCCCCATAGGCTCATATGCAATGTCTGGCTCCCAGTTGGTAGACAGTTTAGGAAAGATTAAGAGGTGTGGCTTTTTTGGAGAAGGTGTGTCAGTGGAAGTGGGCTTTGAATTTTCAAAAGCCTGTACGAGACCCAGCCTTGCACTCTTGCACTGTCTCCCACATGAAGATAATGATGTAAGCTTTCAGATACTGCTCTAGTGCCATGCCTGCCTGCCTGTTGCCATGCTCCCCACCATGATGGTCATGGACTAATCTCTGAAAGTATAAGTAAGCTTCCAATTAAATGCTTTCTTTCATAAGCTGCCTTGGTCACAATGTTTTCCCACTCAGTGGAATAGTAACTAAGACAGTTGACAGAGTTATGGTTATTATTATTTTAATTTGAAAGAACCCAGCTAAACATATCTGCAGATATAGTCAGTGCATTTGTTTAGTACATCAAAATAGAGACCTTCAGTAAGATTGGAAATAACCAAAGATAATTTTATTCCTTGTCATAGAAATATGAGTTTATATAGGACTTTCTCAGACACAGTTGCATTACTTTATCATGTCCAGGCCAGTGCTCTCCTTGCAGGGTCCAAAACAGTTCATTCCACATCCATATTCCAGCCAGCAGAAAGTAAGAAAAGGAACTGATTCAGCCTTTTCCTCTAGCCGTTGGCTAGAGCTTAATCACATTGCCACAACTCTAAACAAGAACAGCTGAGTAGCTTTGTACACCCAAAATATCTATTATGATGAAGGAAAAGGAAAACAGATGTGAGAGCACAACTCTCTATCTCGTATACTCACATATCAGATATTCCTCACTGAGGCTGACTTATGTGTGTTATACTTGTATAGCGTTCTTGTTTGATTCTTAAGAAGGATAATATTGCAATTAGAATGATTTTGATCTCCTATGTTAGTTCTGTGCTGGAGATGGAACTAAGGATCTTGATTTCATATATTAGTTATGTTTTGGAGATTAAGAGGTTCAATCTAAGATAAGTCTTAATATCATATGTTAGTTCTGGGCTGAAGATGGGTCCAAGGGCCTTTAACATACTAAGGAAGCCCTCTCCTAATGAACTGTATGACAGCACCTTACACTGTGATTCTTAATCAAAAACAAAGGTGTGAATTAGCAACATATAGGAATCATGACATCTGCTGCTTTGATTAGCTCAATTTAGCTGTCCTATGGTGATTTAAAGTTACTTGTAATAGAGTCCTTCAATCTCCAAGTTTTTCTTTTTACCTAGAGGTATCTGGATTCTCCTTTTCAGCTCTCTAGCTTCATACCAGACGTTTTCCCATGTGTGCTCAGTGCACTCACTGGCAAGAGCCTATCACAGACCTAAAATGGGACAAAGTCTTTTAATCATTTTTTCTGTTTATGTCCCAACCTAAACACAGACCCAGATGGATTAAGTAACACCAATTTATGACTTGACAGTGGAAGAGAGTAAAAGTGTGACCCAGTCTCATTAGTTAAGGTCCAGTAGGCTGAAATCTAAATGCACAAATGTCGATTTTGCAGGATCTAGAGGAGAATGGTTCTTCACCTTTTCCAGCTTGTAAAGACTGCCAGTGTTTTAGTGCATAGTACCCATTCTCCACCTTCACAGCTAACAACACTTCAAGTTCTTCTCAAATAACTTCACTCTGATCACTTCCATATCACTTCTGTGTCCTCCTCTTGTACTTTGAGCAACCATTGTGATCACCTAGTGTTGTTAATATAGCTTTTCCTCCAAAAATTAGATGACCATCAAGGAGTAGAGATAACCTTCGCCTGAGAGCCATGGCAATGAAAGCTAAGTCTATCTATGGTAATGGCAGTGAAGCTACCAATACTCTATAGTAGAAGGGAAGGAAAATTATCAGATCCTCACCTGAGATTCCACCTATCTCTTTTACCTGCTTCTTAGCTATAGGTGGTTGGGGGCTGGAGGTCAGTGCTATATTATATAGGAAGTGGGGCAGTTGAAAGTAGGACTCTGATGAAACTTCTGTGTAGTGTGAAGTTGTTAGCCATGATGGATGATGAGGGACTTTTCAGTGAAGCTGCTGTTTTTGAGTCACCCATTTAATTATACAGGTTTACTAAAAACATAAAAATCAGTTTCTCCCTCCACCAAGAAACTTATTGTTTCACAAGGTTGAATTTGAGTGGAGTAGATTCTTTGGTCTGTTGTTGGTACCCTACCTGGGGCGAACAATTTGTTCCTGTCTTCATAAAAAAGTAATATAACACCTACGTCTAACTAGATATTCCAGGAAAATCTCCTTGTTTTAAGCTCAGCTGATGACCAGCCTTGATTCTATATGCATTCTTCATTCCTTTTTGCTATGTGACATAACATGTTTTTACAGATTCAGGGGATTAAGACATAGGCACCTTTTATGGGGGAAGCCATTAGTCTTCTAGCCACGACTCTTATTTTTTTCTCCATCCCTTGTGGCAAGAAGCACAACTATGTTTTCTTTTCTCCTCTTGTTGGGCTTTTCCTTCAATTCTACTGCCAAATGAGATTATTATTCAACTCAAGAGCTGAACTTAAGAAATAAGATTTCTACTAATTATCACCTTCCATAGGCACAAAGTTACCTGCCTTTGTAAGCTACTCTAAAATGAATAAGACATGGTTCTGATAGAAAAATGAGAAGGCAATCTTAACTAACCCTTTTAAGATACTTGATTGCAATTTCTAATTGCTTCATTTGGGATTTGACAGATGTAGTGGAAGATACCAGCAGCTCTTTAAAAAGGTAATAACTTATCTAGAACTATATGCCAGGCTTGGAATAGGTAAACATTCACATCACTGGTGACTGTAGTGGAAGATACCAGCAGCTCTTTAAAAAGGTAATAACTTATCTAGAACTATATGCCAGGCTTGGAATAGGTAAACATTCACATCACTGGTGACTTTTGAAGTTATAGCTTAAGCCTCTTCAACTTTTTCTGAATAGAGAAATAGGAAAAAAGTAGGCAAAGATTGAAAATCATTTTTAATATTTTGATATTCAAATTACTTTAGCAGCTGTATCTAACTTGCAAAAGCATCATCAAGGTCTTGAGTGGTGAAATTTGCTATTAAGAACATAGGAAGAACACTGAAAGGACTGGATTCCTATCCAGCTTTTTATCAAAAACTTGTAGGCACCAACTACAAATGAGTTAGTATTATTATCTTCAAAACAAGAAGGAAAAACCTTGGCATCAACCACCTGTATTTTAATTAAGGCCAATAAAGTAACTACTGCCCCTCCTAGAATTGAGAGTAAATGGGATCAGGGGAGAGACTGATTGTCTTTTGGAACTCTGTAATAGTTTACATCTGATGGGATCAAGTTGTGGAATAAGTTGACCTAGATAATTGTCAAGGCTCTATTCAGCTGTGCCCATCAAGGGGGGGTAGCTGGTGACACAGTTCTTACTCAGCTTACAACCACTGCTCTGCCCTTGGACAGCCCCAACTTCTACTGCATTCTAGAGCCAAGTCATCTCTCTGGCCTGGGCTGTGATTATACACTGCACTTCCTTCCTGAAAGATGAATCACACTGACATGATTCTTGCCACGCTCTAAGAAAAACAGTAAATGCAAGACTGTGAGCAAGCAGAGACAAATCCCAGTGCCATTGTCATTGGCCCCTCAGTCTGCAACAATTGTTAGCCACATTCAGTACAGTTTGATCCCACGGTCGTTCGGTCCCAGTCCAGCTGGATTCCCTGAGCTCCCATTAACTCAGGTACTTCTTAATACACTGTTGAGTTAGTCTGTTTGCTGTTCCAAATGTAAAATATTGATTGATGCCTCCAGCTCTTTCACTTTATGACCTACCACACCTCCATGTCTGTTGTTGCTTTATTCACTATAACAAAGAAATGGAACCAATCTATTTGAATGGATAATGAAAATCTGTTACATATACAAAATGGAATTCGTCTCTAAACAAAAATGAAACCACAAAATGTGTAGGAAAATTGGTGCTTAGAATGTATTATATTAAGCAAAGTTAGCCAATCTCAGAGAGAATAACGCTGCACTATCTCCCTCATATGCAGATCTTAGCCTATAATGTATATGTAGATATAAGTAAAGAAATGCATGTGTGAGTATAGCATAACACTTAGAAAGGAGAAAAGAAAGGGTAATACCAAGAGCTAAAATGTTTATTAATGAGTCCACACACACAGTATATTTTATGTAAGCCCTTTCTATGCTTTCTCAAACTCTAATACATTTTATTTTCTTTTTGAGATAACAATTTAATTACAACTTTTCTCCTTTCCTTTTTCTTCCTCTAAACCCTCACTATACTCCTCCCACTCTCCAAACTCATGTACTCATTTTTCACTAATAGTTATTGCATCCATATTTTTAATACAAAATAAGTCCTTAAATGGGAAGAGACCATGCGTGATTCCATGAAAGTCTGTCTGTTATCTTTCTTTAAAGGCTTTATTATTTATAAACTATTTACTTTTTTCTGACTGTACACTTTTTTTTTACTTTCTTAAGCCTATGCACATTGTTAAATGATCATGAGTATCATAGAACCTCCATATGGAGTTTGCTTTACTTGTGGTAAGAGCTAGCCACTGCTCTTGACTTAACTGCTGACAACATGCTGTCCAAATTGGGAGGGCAGGACACAAAAGAAAGCAACTGCCAACTTTTCCAAGACATGGTAGGACAGTACTTCAAAAATTCCTGCTTCACAGAAAAGTCTATCAAATATTCTAGGCCTGTAGGCTGAAGATAGATGCCCCAGTGTTGCAGAGAAACCTTTGGGTGACTGTCCAGGCAGCCATATGTCTCTGTCATTTCTTCGTTTTGAAAGTAGACTGCACTGCACTTCCTGTTTACTCAGGTAATATTTTATCCTTCTGGTATTTTTGATAGAGTAAGACTAAATACCTATAGTTAGAGATTTCCTAAGTTATGATAAAAGATAAATTAGGTGTAGAACTTTGAACTTAACAAGATAAGATAAATAATAAAGTATTTATCTCCAAAATTGTCAAATACAAATGAACTAATCATTGTTAATTTAATTCTTTTTTTTTAATTTATTTATTTATTAAAGATTTCTGTCTCTTCCCCGCCACCGCCTCCCATTTTGTTAATTTAATTCTTACCTGATAATTATTCTTACTGTGTTCAAGCTAAACACTTTTTTTCCTTTTTTTATTAAAAAAAAAATTTCTGCCTCCTCCCAGCCTCCCATTTCCCTCCCCCTCCTCCCGCCCCCTCCCCCTCCTCCCGCCCCCTCCCCCTCCCCCCACTCCTCTTCCCCTCCCTCTCCACTCCAAAGAGCAGTCAGGGTTTCCTGCCCTGTGGTAAGTCCAAGGTCCACCCCCCTCCATCCATTTCTAGGAAGGTGAACATCCAAACTGGCTAGGCTCCCACAAAGCCAGAACATGAAGTAGGATCAAAACCCAGTGCCATTGTCCTTGGCTTCTCATCAGCCCTCATTGTTCGCCATGTTCAGAGAATCCGGTTCTATCCCATGCTTTTTCAGTCACAGTCCAGCTGGCCTTGGTGAGCTCCCAATAGATTAGCCCCACTGTCTCAGTGGGTGGGTGCACCTCTCGTGGTCCCGACTTCTTTGCTCATCTTCTCCCTCCTTCTGCTCCTCACTGGGACTTTGGGAGCTTAGTCCAGTGCTCCAGTGTGGGTCTCTGTCTCTATCTCCATCCATCGCTAGATGAAGGTTCTATGGTGATATGCAAGATATTCATCAGTATTGCTATAGGATAGGGTCATTTCAGGTTCCCTATCCTCAGCTGCCCAAGGAACTAACTGGGGACATTGTCCTGGGCACCAGAAAGCCACTTTATTTTTTTTTTAAACTTCAGTAGTGCGATGAATTTATTCATCAGATTGATAGTACACTGATATCAGAGAAAATTAAAATCTGAATTTTAAAGAAATTAACGACTCTCCACAGTAGGATTTCATATTCAGAAAGATATTTCCTGTGATGGTGTGGTAAATTGTGCTTCACAGAATGCCCCAAACACCATAAATACCTGACAAATCACTTGCTATAGACAATATTATGCAATTAACTTATCTCTTGGTTAAGGTAGGTTTTAACTTTTCTGGTCAAAAGCTACACATATTATTTCCCCATTAATTTCCCTCATTGTTTTCTTTTTTTTATTGAAAAAAGGAGAAAAAAAAAACAAGTTTCCACCTCCTCCCAGCCTCCCATTTCCCTCCCACTCCTCCCACCCTTCTCCCCCTCCCCCACTCCTTTCCCCCTCCCACTCCAGTCCAAAGAGCAGTCAGGGTTTCCTCCGTCCATTTCTAGGAAGGTGAACATCCAAACTGGCTAGGCTCCCACAAAGCCAGCACATTACGTAGGAACAAAACCCCGTGCCATTGTCCTTGGCTTCTCATCAGCCCTCATTGTTCGCCATGATCAGAGAGTCCAGTTTTATCCCATGCTTTTTCAGTCACAGTCCAGCTGGCCTTGGTGAGCTCCCAATAGAACAAAAAGCCACTTTAGGTTCAAGTCTCTTACCAACCCTAAGGTGGTTCCCTTAATTAAGTTATGTGATTCCCTGCTCTTCTATCCAACCTTGTTTTATCCCCAATCATCCCGTTTCCCCAAGTTCCCCCCATCCTCCCCTTCTCACTTTTCTCTCCCCTTCTCCCCTTACACCCATCCCACCCCACCCCCAAGATCCCAATTTTTTGCCCAGCAATCTGTCTATTTCCCATAGCAGGAATAATAACTATATGTTTTTCTTTGGGTTCACCTTCTTATTTAACTTCTTTAGGATCACAAATTATAGACTCAGTGACCTTTATTTATGGCTAGAAACCAATTATGAGTGAGTATATCCCATGATCCTCTTTTTGGGTCTGGGTTACCTCACTCAGGATAGTGTTTTCTATTTCCATCCATTTGCATGCAAAATTCTAGAATTCATTTTTTTTATGGCAGCGTAGTACTCTAATGTGTATATATTCCACACTTTCTTCATCCATTCTTCCATTGAAGGACATCTAGGTTGTTTCCAGGTTCAAGCTACTACAAATAATGCTGCTATGAACATAGTTGAACAAATGCTTTTGTCATATGATAGGGCATCTCATGGGTACATTCCCAAGAGTGATATTGCTCGGTCCAGGGGTAGGTTGATTCCAAATTTCCTGAGAAACCGCAAACTCAAAGCCATCCCACGAAAATCAGGAACACGACAGGCTGTCCACTCTCTCCATACCTCTTCAATATAGTGCTTGAAGTTTTAGCAATAGCATTAAGACAGCATAAGGGGATCAAGGGAATTCAAATTGGAAATTCGTTATTTGCAGATGATATGATAGTGTACATAAGCGACCCCAAAAACTCCACCAAAGAACTCCTACAGCTGATAAACACCTTTAGTAATGTGGTAGGGTACAAGATCAACTCCAAAAAATCAGTAGCCCTCTTATACACAAAGGATATGGAAGCAGAGAGGGAAATTAGAGAAGCTTCACCTTTCACGATAGCCACAAACAGCATAAAATATCTTGGGGTAACTCTAAGCAAGAAAGTGAAAGATCTATTTGACAAGAACTTTAAGGCTTTGAAGAAAGAAATTGAAGAGAATACCAGAAAATGGAAGGATCTCCCTTGCTCTTGGATTGGGAGGATCAACATAGTAAAAATGGCAATTCTACCAAAGGTTATTTATAGATTCAATGCAATCCTCATCAAGGTCCCATCAAAATTCTTCACAGATCTTGAGAGGACAATAGTCAACTTTATATGGAAAAACAAAAAACCCAGGATAGCCAAAACAATCTTATACAATAAAGGAACTTCTGGAGGCATTACAATCCCTGACTTCAGACTCTATTACAGAGCTACAGTAATGAAAACAGTGTGGTACTGGCATAAAAACACAGAGGTCGACCAATGGAATCGTATAGAAGACCTGGTTTTTAGCCCACAAACCTATGAACACCTAATTTTCGATAAAGGTGCTAAAAGTATACAATGGAAGAAAGAAAGCATCTTCAACAAATGGTGCTGGCACAACTGGATGTCAACCTGTAGAAGAATGAAAATAGACCCATATCTATCACCATGCACAAAACTCAAGTCCAAATGGATCAAAGACCTCAATACCAATCTGAACACACTGAACCTGATAGAAGAGAAAGTGGGAAGTACCCTACAACAGATGGGCACAGGAAATCGCTTCCTATGTATAACCCCAGCAGCACAGACATTAAGGGCAACATTGAATAAATGGGACCTCCTGAAACTGAGAAGCTTCTGTAAAGCAAAGGACACTGTCACTAAGACAAAAAGGCAACCTACTGACTGGGAGAAGATCTTCACCAACCCTGCAACAGACAAAGGTCTGATCTCCAAAATATATAAAGAACTCAAGAAACTAGACTTTAAAATGCTAATTAACCCAATTAAAAAATGGGGCACTGAACTGAACAGAGAATTCTTAACAGAAGATGTTCAAATGGCCAAAAGATACTTAAGGCCATGCTCAACCTCCTTGGCGATCAGGGAAGTGCAAATCAAAACAACTTTGAGATATCATCTTACACCTGTCAGAATGGCTAAAATCAAAAACACCAATGATAGCCTTTGCTGGAGAGGTTGTGGAGAAAGGTGTACCGTTTTCCATTGCTAGTGGGAATGCAAACTTGTGCAACCCTTTTCTTTTTATTTAGACAAAAAGGGGGAAAATGCTGTGAGATAATGTTTTTGTACACCGGGAAGATATGTCCTTCTTATTGGTTTAATAAATAGCTAAATGGCAAATAGGCAAGACTTTCAAGCACACAGGATGCTGGGAAGAAGAAGGTAAGAGTCATTAGCCAGACACAGAGAAGCAGAAAAACAGAATGGACAGTACGCAGATCGGGTAAATGAGACTTGGATCAGCACACAGATTAATAGAAATGGGTTAGTTTAAGTCATAAGAGCTAGCTAAAAACAAACCTAAGCTGTTGGAAAGGTTTCATAGTTACTAAGAAGTCTTTCTGTCATTGTTTGGGAGCTGCCTGGAGGGACAGAGAAATACTCACTACAGATCTTAATGTAAAATAGAATTCTCCCTATGGTATCTGTTTCAGGACTGAGACTTTTCCAGCTCACATGGACAATTCTGAAATTTTATCTGCAATTCTGAATGATCTCATAAAGATGGCAGCTCTGCAAACTCTAATCTAAAAACACTAAAATCTACACTTTGGGCCTAGGTGTGTGGCCCTTTGGCAGAACTTCTGCTTAGCATGCATAAAGCCCTGGGTTCTAGCTCTGGGTCAACCAGAAAAAAACAAGAAATATCTAGGCTTTGAAAATTACATATGGATCCATTATTTCTATTACCAGTTAAGTAACTTGAAATATCTTTAGATTGTAAGCCTTTGCTCTGATTTTACAAGAACAGGTTTTAAAGTGTTATCAAATCTCTTTGTTTTCTTATCTATAAAATGAAAATAATCATTCCCAACTATGGTATCAAAACTGTGATTTACATATTTCTTAGCATAGTACTTAGAATGTGTAAATATCCAATAATTGATACGGATTGTTAAACCAATGAAGGCTGATTAGGTCCATGCACCCAAGCTAATTCTTAATATATTTTCCGCAATTGGTAGCAAAATGAGAAAACTGAAGACAATGTAATGATTTTTTTTCAAAGATAAAACATTTTGGCATCAGAATGTCTCTACTTTTCTTAAATGGTGGAGATGATAGATAGTAGTTGTGTTCTTAATAGCCATGCTTGAATATTTTCAAAGCAGCAATTTATGTTTTGAGGATTTATTTTTATTTTTGCTTTTCTCTGTGTGTCTATGAGCCTTTGTGTGTCTATGTGTGTGTTTGTCTTTCTACCACTATCTATCTCTTTCTCTCTCTCTCTCTCTCTCTCTCTCTCTCTCTCTCTCTCTCTCTGTCTCTCTCTCTGTGTGTGTGTGTGTGTGTGTGTGTGTACGACGTGTGTGAAGGTGCTCATAAAGGCCAGAAGATGTTAGTTTCCCTGGAGCTGGAATGACAAACAGCTGTGGCAGCCAATGTGGCTGCTGGAAATTAAAGTGTTTTTTCATTTTTGCATTATTATGAATTTCATTACATTTATTCATTATTGTATGTCTACATGTATGTGCAGAGATTAAAGGACAACTTCCAGGAGATGATTTTCTTCTTTCCACTCAGCCTTGGCAGCAACTACCTTTATGCACTGAACCATCTTGCCTCAGTGCCTGACAATTTTCATTTGAAATCCAAAAATTGAGAAGCAAGTTTGTAAGTATTATACCAAATAGACCTATTATTAAGTGAATAGTGCTATTTTTGAGTATTTGTTTCCAACATTTTTTCTGCTGTTTCATAGGAATTCATATGATTCTTGTCATATGAGAATCACATTTGCAACCTGTTCTCTTAAACATAATTCCCAGGATATGCTTGATTATGTAATTGGTTAAGAGCAACATTATTATAATCAAATCCTTGATTCTGCACGTGATTCTTTTTAATAAGTTTTGAAAAAAAAATCCTCATGCAGGGCTATAGCAACTGTTTTCTCACTATATACCAGAATGGCTCAAAAGAAAAACACAGAACCATATCAGCCTTGGCTAATAACATGGGGTTCTAGGTTCTCCTCTCCCCAAAGAATTAAGCAGAGGCACACAGTGGCAGCAGAAACAGAAATAGATTTTTAATAATGACAAATTTTCAAGGGAGGAAGAGAACCTGAGCAAAGAGAAAGCTAAGCAGCTCCAAGGCCTGGCTGAATAAATTGGGGCTTTTGATTTATTGCTTTTTTGCATAGTACAGGCTTTTTTGACTCATCTGGACAGAATGGACTTTTCTAACCATGCTTTGTGTGTTACATGTAATTCTTTCTACATACAACTTTATGCATTAAATGTCTCACCAGCATCTTAATGAGCCACAGATCACCTTCAGACACCCTGGAGTGCCTCTGAGCCTGTGCCAGTGGCACCAGCTTGTTTTAGTTGGACAGCCCTTCATCTTTTTCAACTTTTTTCATATGCTAATAGTTTTGTAAGGTTTTGTGCACAGCCTTCTGAACCTCACTCTCCATTTTACTCTCCTCTCTCTATAAGAGCCTCAGAGAAGATTCTGGAAGTCTACTGGCTCATTCTAACTCATGCACAGTTTATCTTCTCCAAGAGAGCACTGTCTAATTGCATTTTCTTTTCCGGCATAAAGAAAGCTATCTTTAAAGAGATGAGATAGTCTAATCAGCTGCTTCAGACTCACCTCCTGAAGGAAATGGATTTGATAAGCCCTTCTGAGACTATGGGCATAGTCAAGTTGATATATGTTCTGTGTGACAGACTCATCCAACTTCCAAAAGTTCTCAGTATTTTATTTAGTAAAACAAATTCTTATTTAAATGGATTAAAAAAGAAAGTCATCTTTTAAGGAAAATAATAAGTATAAATATTTAACTGTTAAGTTAAACCATATGATAGTTTGATGAGTATTTTCATATGCTTCAGTCTAACAGCAATTATAAACACTGGCTGGGGTTTATTGATCCAGTATAGAGTTAAAGAGCCCCTGCCTCCTAACATGGGTCAGATAGCTGCTTAAATAAACTGTACTTGATTTCAAACATAGTTATCTTGAATCATCCGTCCAGAACCATGTAAATAAATCTTAATAACTCTTGTAGATTCAAAGATTTCCAGGAAGTTCCACATACCTAAGTCTTTCTTTACTTTTGATGTACCAGTTCACTATTAATGCCTTTCTCTTACTTTGGGAATGAAACTTCAGGGAATTCCCTAGGATGAATCTGCCTTTATTTGCCATATTCTCACTGCTTACTTTGTCAATAACCTCTTCAGAAAAGCATGGGGCACAGGACAAAATATTTGAGCACAAATCAGATTTGCCCATGGACTGACTATGTTATTGACTTTTCTATTACAATATCCCAATTTCGATATGTGCATGGATTATTCTTTTAATCAATAACATCAACCTATGCTGTATTACCTTTGTTTAGGCTGAGAAAAAAGTAATTATCTGTCAACATCACTGATTTTCAAGTTGTGTTTAGTCACAAATATAGATAGATGTACACACAGCAAAAAGCCTGTCCATCACATAATCGGCAAAGTTATATATATTCAACTAAAAAGGCAATCATGCCAGTTTTAAAAACATATAGTTTTGCATTCTTAGTTTCATTCTTATGGTATCAATGTATACCTCTCTCTCTCTCTCTCTCTCTCTCTCTCTCTCTCTCTCTCTCTCTCTCTCTCTCTCTCTCGTGTGTGTGTGTGTGTGTGTGTGTTTGTGTGTGTGTTTGTGTTTGTTCAGTATTACAAGATTTGGTCTGTCCCAGGAGTCACCAAGTCATGTAATACTTTGGTGTCTGCGAAGTGTGGGGTAAATTTGTCCCCATTTATTTTCCTTCAGGGAATTGGTCACAATAGCTGTGGTTACCCAACTTGAATCAAGTGATGCTTTGAGTCAAGTTGTTTTTTGCTTAAAGGAGAAACCAAAGACAGACCACAGTTCACAATTGCCTTAAAAATAACGTCTTGGGAATAATCATCACATGCTTCTTTATTACAGGAAATGCATACCAAATGTTGTCTTGTACTTAAACCTGAAAAGTGGGCAGGGTGTGGGCAGATAATTACAGCAGAGGGCTATAAGAAGAAGGCAGGTTTCCATGACTGGTGACAGTTACTCTTAGCACCCCATCTGTTCCTAACTTCCTTTCACATGTAAGCATTAGTACAGGTGCTGTTGGTTAACATCACAGAAACAAACTGGTTGTCATGGAATCTTTTGGATATGAGTGGCTCATTCAAATCCTTTTTACATAATCACATGTCCAGCATGGGTGAAAAGGAAAAACAAAACAAAACAAAAAAAACTTGAAGGACTGTCTCATGGTTTCTTAGCTCTGCAAACAAAGATGTGAATTTCATTTCAAGCCCTCCCAAACAGGGAAATCCTTGTGCGATTCTCTCCACCTCCTGGAACATCATGCTGAGTAAGAGCTGGGGTAGATGTCAGAGTCAGCTAGACCATTTGTGGGTCTCAGTATGAAAGAAAAGTACAGGACACTTTCTTCAGAAAGTGTGTCAACAAGCACCATAGGGCTGGGCTGATAGACTTTTCCTGTTTTCTGCATTTCATTATTGATTTTTCATAGTATTTCTCATGTGCTATTATATTGAACGACATTCTAAGTAGGGAAAAATAAAAAAATTGAATTATTAGGATTGAATTTTCCACTCTTCTTGTATAGCATGGTGTGAGTTATAAATGTAAATATAAGAAGGTTAGTTAGTGGAAACACCAGCATTATGTGACTTACATCTCATACATTTCTGTGCATTTTGCTCTTCCCCGAAGTGTGGAAATGCTGCTCTAGACTAACTCAACCACTTTTATCTCACTTCTTCATAGACACACATTCTATCACCACTCTCCATCTGTGGCTTTCTGATTAAGAAGGAAAGAGAAGAAGGAAAAGAAACCTTGAGTTGCCCAACCTTATTTTCCTGCAGGTCATTGTTTCTTTAACATAGGGAATTCCAATACAGAAGCAGTAATCCCATAGTTCTTCATATTTCTTGGAAGATTATTGCTTTTCTTGAACTTTATGTAAGTGCTGGCTCAGATAGAAAATGTGGCTTCTCGGGGCTTTCATGTAACAGTTTTTGAGTGAGTTCACTGAATTGTCACATACTGTATGTCCACTTGGATTCTATGTTCAGTAGGCATTATGAATGGCAAATGCTGAGGCAGGAGGAACCAAGAGACACACATAGCAAACACATCTGCTTGTCTCACATTATCCTACCAAACCTTACTGGCAAAACACAAGTGAGCAGTCAGTTTTCTCATCACTGTGGACAAATACCTGGAAAAATGACTTTGCTAATTTAAAAAGCATTATTCTTCTCATATATGATGTGGGGAGGCACCCATGAGGCACCATATACATGTGGAGAGGACCACACTCTGGTTGCCATGCTTACCGTACCCATTATGCCACCCACCAAACCATTTCATTGGCCTTGGAAAACTGCTAACAGGAGGAAGGGGCTCACAGTTTCAGACCATCCATTGTGTTAGAGGAGGTAAAGGAGAGCAGAACATTTTACATATAGTGAATGAGAGGCAGAGGGTGAAACCGAGACCACATAGGACAAGGCATGGCCTGGAGGATTTGTCCCCAGAAACCTTCTTTTCAGAGTTAACTCTTTAGTATATGTCTGTTTGGCAGGCACTTCCTATCCAAACCATAACATGTTCAAAGGTAAAATTATTAAGAATTTCAAGAGAGTGGTATCTAGCATGGCTTCAAGTACAGTACCCTTCTATGAGATAAGCCCCTTTATGACTATACAGATTGTATATCCCTTAAGTCAGCCTGGGATTATTTGTTTCTTTTTGTATATCAGCATTCATTGAGCATCAGATATCTATGAAAAAAGGTAAATGAGATAGAGAATAAGAGTTGTTGCAGGCCTCAGGTCTTAGAGGAGCTGTTGAAGCATCTGTTATATCCTCGTTCCATATGAATTGTTTATCTCCTAACACAACGGATACAGTTTGGATGAGAATTTGTAGCACATTTTGGATCTATAGAATGTGGGACACTAAACTACAGTCCCTTGACTTATGTATATTGGGGAAAATACAAGATTTATGTAGCTGAGACTTAATGCCAAGCTTATTACTCAATTAGGCATTCAGAATATATTACCCAGAAAGCTTGTTGTAAACACACTTCTACAAGGTGAGCTCTTACAATGTCTCTAAACAGAAGACCAGTGAATTCCAGTGGTAGGATTATTGAATTAATGGTGGCAGAAAACAATGATTTTTAATTGTTTTGTTTTGAATTGTGGTAAAGCCCCCAAAATAAAACTTCCATTTAACATTATAAATTTACATTTCAGTAATGTTAAGTAAGTTCACAATGATGAGCAACTGATCTCCGAAACTTCCTCATGTTACAAAACCAAAGCTCTGTACTCCTTTCTCCTCCGTTTTCTAACCATTTTCTCCTACCCGCCAGTTCCTAGCCAGGACTATTCTACCATCTGTTTCCTGAGTCTCCTTAAGGACCATGCATTATTTATTCTTTTGGCATTGTCTTTTTTTATCTAGCATAATGTCTTCAAGGCTCATTTCTGATGTAGCATGGATCTGAATTTCCTTCTTTTTTAAGACTGGGTAATATTGCATATTTAATATCTATCAAAGGATGTGTGTGCTTCACAGATCACCAGTTCGAAATTCTGTTGTTATGAACATGCATGTACAAACACTTCTTTGACATCGTGCTTTCATTTCTTTGGGGACCATACCAGGAAGTGGTATTGCTGCAGAGAATAATTATTTTAAATCATACCAATCCCTATCCATTGGTAGATAACATGATGTTTGGGGTGTCAGAAGTTGTGATGGTTAGTTTTACCAACTTGATGGAATCTAAAGTCACCTGGAAACCAGCATCTAGGAATGCCCAGGAGGGATAATTGATGGGGAAATGCCTGTCTTACTTATGGGTGGAACTATTCCCTAGACAGTATGAGTGGACGGTGTAATGGAGAAGGAGAGCTGAGGAGCTAATGTGTATTCATCCTCTGCTTCCTGACTATGGACAGTGTGACCTGGTGCTTCAAATTCCTGCCATCTTGGTTTCCCTGCCTTGATGGATTTTCCCTTGAATTGTGAGCTCTTTTCCTCTTAAGTTGTTTTGGTCAGAGTATTTTATCGTAGCACTAGGATAAGAAACTAAGATAGAAAATGGTATAAGAAATTGGGCTTTTGTGATCAACCTGGCCGTGTAGTTTGTAGGCCTTTGGAACTGTTTTGTGGCAGGAATGTGGCAGAGTTTGTTATGCTGGGGTACAGAAACCATTGAATGCTGGAAGCAGAGCTTGACTGAACATTCTGGGAGCTGAGAGAAATGCAGAGAGTGGAGGCCCAGCTCATCAGGGTTCAGAGGAGAAAAAGGAGTCTTTTAGGAACTCGGCTAGGTGTTAATCAAGAGTCTGGCTCTCTTCATATCTTGTACTGAATATCTGGATAAAATGAAATTTAAAGACACTGAGCTAAATTGTCAGACAGAGGAAATTTTAAGGCAGGAAATTTCTGTTAGTACTGAGGAAGCAGTTGTGATGGTTAAGACAGCAACACCACTGAAGAGAAGCCTGCTGTGCTGTACTAGGACAATAGGGAAGATGATCTCAGGGAAAACTCTACCCCTCACATGTTCTATCTTTTGAAGACTTGTGTTAGTTTAACAGAAGAAAGCCTAAGGCAAGGAGATTCCCTGCTTCTTGAAAATAACTGCTTAGGAAAGTCTTCCCTAGGGTCAGCACATAGAAGCCGATACAGCAGTACGCCAAGGTGGTTAGCTGCAGCACTTGGCAACATTATCCACATGGTACTGGTTCTGTAGGCATTAAGGATGCAAGATACAGGGGGCCCATGACAAACATTTGAGGATAGGCAATGGGCGGCAGGGCTGAAATCTTGGCAAAGAGACCACCAGAGGCAACTTCATGAAGCTGTAAATGTGAAGCTCATGTTTCAATGGAAACACTGGGACACTGAAGATCAGAATTCCACCAAAGAGGGCTGTAGGCACGGAGTGCCCAGCCTAAGCCAGAAGCTGGGTATGTTTCAGGTGGCAGGAATGGAGGAGTGGGGTGTTTAAGCCTTACTTTGTCATTTTGTTTGTGAACCTAGCTTTTAACAGCTGAGCCATCTCTCCAGCCCTATTGAAGCCTCTTTTTTTTTTTTTTTTAACCTCAGTTGATTTGAGATACCCAGACGCTGCAGGATTTCATGTATTTGCTGATAGATTCTGTCTTTGCTATCGTCTGATCATTTCTCCCTATGTCCTATTTTTTTCCTTTTAAAATAAGCATGTTTATTTTGTATATAACTTTTTAAAAAAGGAACTCACAGTCAAGAGATTCCAGAATTTAAAACATCAGAATTGTTAAAGACTATGAGAATTTTTCAAGTTGGATTAGATGCATTTTGTGTTACAATATGGTCATGAGTCTATGGGGACAGGGATTGAACATTATCCTTATAAGTAATGTGATTGGTTGTCAAGTTGACAGGAGGCAAAGTTATGATGGTTACTGTTAATCATGAGCTTGATGTTATCTGGAAGAAGCTGGAAGACAAGCTTCTCCACTTCTCTATGAGAGATTGTCTTCATAATGTTGATTGATATGGGAAGACCCATCATACTTATGGGCAAGACCATTCTTTGGGGGCAGAGGATAGTCGACTATATAAGTAGGAAAGGTGGCCTGAGAAGCAAAGAGACATTACTCTCCACCTCTCAATGATGGATACAATGTGACCAGCAGGTACCACCTTAATTGTCTCACTGTGATTGACTGTACCTTGAACTGTGAGATAACACAAACCATTTTCCCTTTAAGTTGCTTTTGTAAGAGTATTTTATCACAGAAATATAAAAAGGAACTAAGGCAGGAGTCTTTTAGGAACTTAAGAAATAGAGAAAGACTGTATACTAGCTTTAAGAAAAGTACTTGTATCCTTGCAGTTGTTGAACATGGGCCTTCCAAACTAGAAAGACACAATTATTGACTAAAATAAACATAAAGATGGGCTGGAGAGATGGCCCAGAGATTAAGAGCACTGACTGTTCTTCCAGAGAACCCGGGTTCGATTCCCAGCAACTACATGGTGGTTCACACCTGTCTGTAACTCTTAGGTCTGACACCCTCGCACAGACATAATACAGACAAAACAACAATGCAGATAAAATAAAAATAAATAAATTATATTTTCAAAGCTTCAAAGCTTAAAAAAAAAGACAGATCCAATAACAAAAAACACTGGAATGGAGTCAAATGAAGCTAAAATAAGTACACTGAAGACATGAAGAAGAAATAGTGGCCTTCTAGTTATTTTTGGAAAGTAAAATATTCAAGAGACTGTTTATTGGTTTGTAACTCAACATTTGGAGCAATGCAAAAAGAATCCTCTGTGCAAGATAGCAATCTCTAGACAGGAACAATGTTCCTTCTGCCATAGCATTATGCCATTCTAAATTAACCCCCTGGAGGATATGTCTAAGGTCAATGCTTGAACAACCAATCCTAGCAGGCTTGTCTTAGAATAACAGAATGTTTGAACCTATTACATGTTATAGATCATTTAATCCATTTTGTATAAACAAAAAATGAAATCTAGGCCTAGTTATGCTAAAGGACTCTCCCACGAGCAGAATACTAGTTTGTGATAGTAGGGTTAAACTTCCCTGCCCTAATAGTAAATTTGTTAGTAACCTCAAAACCACACTCATAGAAGCATGCCCACAATTAACTGACAGTACAAATAAAATAGTTCCAATCTGAAAATTCATGCACTTCTGTAGCATTTTCTGTCCTAATATTCTTCCCGTCCATTCGGTTAATTCAAGGAAGCTCCTGAAAAAAATGAAACTATATACTCCGAGTAGGATTATATGTGGATTGGCAGGAGTTAATTGATCAGGTAGTCACTTGTAACTTTGCCAAACATGGATCTCTTGACCCTGAGGAACAGGGTTTCAGGATCCGTATGTTTTTGTTGACATTATAGAATATATGGAGAGGTTGTTAAGGGAAAGATTGACTGAGCTAGGTGCACAGAGAGTTAGTTCTGTTTGGGGGAGAGAGAAAACATTGAACAAGGAGTAAAGGATGTCTAAAAAGAAGTTATAGAATGAATGTCAAGAAAAAAATCATTTGCTTAACAATTTTCTCATGAAGAGCTACTAAGGATGCAAGAGTTAAAAGATAAACATCCACATGACCCATCCTGTGTGGAGTATGAAATAATTTTTCATCATCAAACAATCTCGAAGACAAAAGAGGTAGGTTTTTACTAGAAAGCTTTAACAACTGATCTTTAAACCGTTTCTATACAGCTGGGTGTGTAAGTGGGAAAATAGGTGTTCCCCGTGTTGCTCATCACAGATGAATATGTTGGACACCCTAGTAATGAAATACAAGTTAGCAAATCTGTTAGTGTTCACATGTGCACAGGAGTTACACAAACTATAAATATTAAAATATAAAGGACCAGATGGCTAAAGCATACATCCCTTTCCCAGGGGCCATGGGAATTGGAGGGTAGTAACAAGTTCAGGAACTTTACTGCAAACAAATGTTCAGGCAGTCTCCCAGGTAATCTCTGGAGCTGTCCTTGGGAGCCTAGATAAAATTCTGTCAGGGTGGGGTGACACTTTTAGTCTCCTGTCTTCTCCCATAGTTAATCTTTCCTGGTTAATTGACAAGGTTTCCTGGAGAGGCAGTTTCAGACAATTGCATCTCTTTTGGAAGAATCTTTCTCAGCCAGATAAAGGAACTTCAGAGAAGGCCTCTCCCAGCACTTCAGAGAGAAACAAGGAAATGTTCCAGAAACTTTGACTCTGAGGGGCTTTTTCATCTTAGCATGCCAAAGCCCCGCACCTTGGGATATCATTTTCTGAGCCCCAACACCATTGTAAGGCTCCTACTTGATAATGAAAAGCTAAACTTGGCTAAGACAGCAGCCATGTTCATATAAAGTGATGGGAAAGAAAAAAAAATCTCTGATATTCTACCAACAGTGGAGTCACCCAATGACTAGACAATTTAAATAGATGCGGATTGAAATAGCTCACTTGGCCGAATATGGGTATAATGAATATTTATTTTTGTTACCTTATCTTTATTTTTCTTATCCCCATGTGCTGTGTATTGATTCAGCCATTAGAGGCCAGGAGGGTTCAGATAAGCTCAGGAAAAGCCCACAGCAGTGGCAGCTGTTTTTCCATTCTCTTCCCAATGCATATGAGTTTTGCAGTCCACCATTTATTGTAGCTGATTCCCTGGTTCCAACTCCCAATGCCCAGAAATTTTTTTAGAAATGCCGGGATTTGGGTTTTCAGTCAATGAGAAACTCATACCACATCTGATGTCTTTATGGAGAATTTGTTCCCAACAATTCTGATGGCATCTGAGAATGACAAATTAGGGATATATTTATTTGTTGAGTTAGGTGAATGGAGGGATTCCTATCCAGGAAGACTTAGACGTCAAAGAAATTCCAAATGAGAACACAATGACGTGGCGGCATATGCTGGTAATCCTGGCACTCTTGAGGCTGAGGGAGGAAGATCTAGAATGTGATGCCAGCCTGAGCTACATAATGAGATTGTATTTTTTTAAAAACATGCAATCAAAATAAATATTAACAACAGCACTGTATTACCTGACAGAAGCAAGGAAAGGAAGAATTATTTTGGATCACATTTTGTCTTTTCAAAATGTATTTCTAACTATGTATATGTATATATAGCGAAGAGGACATCAGATTCCCTTGGAGTTTGAATTATATGGGTGCTAGGAAATTATGTCTTCTACAATGGCAGGAAGCACCTTAACCGCGGAGCTATTTCTCCTGTCTGTCCTTCCTTCCATCCTTCCTTCTTTCCTTCCTTCCTTCCTTCCTTCCTTCCTTCCTTCCTTCCTTCCTTCCTTCCTTCCTTCCTTCCTTCCTTCCTTCCCTCCTTCCTTCCTTCCTCCTAAAAAGGGTCTCTTATTCTGTAACCCAAGCTGGTCTTAAATTCATGACACTCTTTTTGCCTCAGTCTTCCAAATGCCAAATATAGCCACACACCCAGCTTTCGCTCACAACTCCAGGAGATTCAGTCCATTTTTATGCAGAGCGCATGAAGGAACTGACCAGATCACATTATGGTGAAAAGGAAACAGAAAAAAGGCAGTATAAGAAGAACCAGAGAAAGCTATGCCCCAAGTCACCAGTCATCTATCTCCAAGTAGGATCTACCTTCTCCGGTTCATCACATCCTAATAATGCCAGACTTATACTCCAGCAAGGAATTAATCTGTTCATTATAAGCCATTCTCACCATCTTTAGAGAGGTCCTCACAGGCACATTGCAAAGTGAGCTTCATTAATTTCCTATATTTTGATTAGTTAAAACCCATTTAAGTTGAAATCAAGATTATCTATCATAGACACCATCTGTGCCTTATAGAAGAACTTCTGCTAATCCCTGGTTAACCTCTGTTCCTTTTCTGCTCCATACCCACTCACCAACATCACAACAGATGACATTATGAGTGTTTTACATACAGAGACTCATTTCTTTACACTGTAACATGGGCAAAACATTTCCATTATCATTTCCCATTTAATAGATGAGGAAAGTGAAATATAGAGAGGGGAAGTGAATTCTCCTAGGCTACCGATTGAGTGAAGAGGTAGGGTTCAGATATTGTTTTGTAAAACTACAAAGTTTCAGGTCTTTGCCACAAATTGCTCGTCAACAATTTTTTTTTCTAATTCTGAGAAATGAGGAGGCTCCTCCTTCTCCCTTTTATATTCTGTTTCCTTAATTCCACATTTCCTTAATCCCTTTGGACTGAGCTTTCCTTAGGAAGGACTAGACTTCTACTCCTTCTAGGACTAGACTTAGATTTTGTTCATTGACAGCTCCTGAAGGTCAAGGCCCAGTGTCTTTGTAGGCAGTGCTCTGCTTTGGGCCTAAGGCCTGGAGTCTGGATGTCTGCTCCTGAGTTTCCATTCCCAAGGGATGACTGCCCAGGAGAGATGGCCATCTGGGAACAACCTTCCTGATGTTCCTTTGGCTACACATTTTGTTGATTTCCTTAAGTGTGTTTTCTTATGGGGTTTCTGTTTCTTTTCTGGCTTGGTTTGTGACTTCACTTCATTTCTGTTTATATCTTATTATTTGGCCCAACACATTTGTTTTCATTGTTTTTTTTTCCCCTCTCAGTCAGTCTCCTGACCTACATGACCTGTGGCTCATTTTGCCATAGAATATGCCACTCTGCCTGTGTGTGTTGTCTAAAGTTTTTAGAAGGCCAAACGTAAACACCATGACAAGGGGATGGGGCAATAACTTCAGCCTCTCCACTAAGGCAAAGAGCTTTGTGAATGAAATGCACAGACAGGATTGGAATTGTATTGCCTGAGTTGTGCATTGCTTTCCTCTCCTCAGTGATGAAAACTGCTGCATGACAGCATTAAAAAGAAATAAGAATGTGGGCATGGTGGTTCATACCTATAACATAAACACCGGGGGCTGAAACGAAATTGCTGTGTGTTTAGGACCAGATAGGCAACAGAGGGAGACTTTTGTTTTTTAAAAATAACAAGAAAATTTAAAAAAGAAAAAAAACAAACATTAATGGTCCTTTTACTTTGGAGATCTAAGGATAAGGCAGAGCAGGCTATGTTATCACCATCTTAGGGTATTAGGAAAAAGAGATACAATTCTCAGCCAGTGGAGTGTAGACCAGCAAGGTATCCATCCAAAGAAAATAGGTTCCCAAAAAAACCAGTAAAAGCAGAAGGGATAAATACTGGTGCCATTGCCAGTGGCCCTTCAGTCTGCCTCAGCCCTACAACTGTCACCCACATTTAGAGGATCTAGTTAGGTTCTATGCTGGTTCCTTCCCTATCTAGCTGGAGTTGGTGAGCTCCCATTAACTCAGGTAAACTCTTTCAGCGAGTGTCCCAATCATGGTCTTGACCTCTTTGCTCATATTCTCACGCCTCCCACTCTTCATCTGGACTTTGAGAGCTTAGCCCAGTGCTCTTCTGAAGATCTCTACCTCTGTTTCCATCTGTTGCTGAATGAAGGTTCTATGGTGACATTTAAGATATTCATCATTCTGACTATGGGCAAGGCCAATTTGGGCACCCTCCCCTCTATTGATTAGGGTCTTAGCTGGGGTCATCATTTTGATTAAGGGAGCCATTATGGGGCTAGCAAGAAACCTGACACTAGGAATATTCAATACCTTTATAATGTATTTCAGTTTATAGCGAGTTTATTGTGAAATAACCTCATCATAAGTTGAGAGACATCTATAATTAATAAATAAACACTGGAATGCTAAAACAAAATGCTTAAATTCATAAATAGTGTTGAATTTTGACTATGCATGACAATAGTTCTGAGACTTTAAGAGCCAAGGTCAACTTGGAACTTAATTCTAAATCCCAGTTCTGGCAGGCCACCCAGTTCTGTTGTTCTGTCTTTCTGAGGCAGGAAGGGGAATAGACAGACTCTACATGTATCTTTAGTGTGTTTGTAGGTGCCTTACATTTTCCTTTTTCTGGGAATAGCATGAATATTTCTTCTTGGGGGCTGCCTCTTCATGACTTTATCAATATGAGTTTTGAGAGGCTTCCTTTCATCCCAGTCTTTTTTTCAGAGAAAGTAAGAAAATTAAGAAGCCGGGGCCTGGACACATACTTCCTGTGGACACAGAAATAGCTCAAGGTCAGTCCTTGAATTTTTGTGAATATATCTCAGATGGAGAAGTTTCCTCTCCTTCTCTGGTCCTAAAATTATGAAAACATAAACCTAAAATGGCCAGGCTTTTACTGAAAACCAACATCATTAATGTTTGACAATGACAGAAACATACAGAAAGAAGGTGAAATATGGTCCTACTGGAATTGGCTTTTCTGTTCTTTGGTTTACCCAGGGCCAGCTTCATCCCTGAAGCTAATATGAGTTGTGCTTCTGCCTTTTGCAACCGTGATTCCTAACTAATGTGGAGGAAAACTTCAAGTAAGAACACTCAGACAAAGCAATTGCTAAGAGCAAAAGGACAACAGATATAGCATATTACATGTCCACTAGAGAAATGAGCCATGCAATAACTGTGAGCTGAGCTTCTCAATGAAACAAATTTGGATCTGTCACCTCTAGACTTGTTGATATTTTTTTCATGGTGTTTTAGAAGATCTACCAACCTCTAAAAACTCAGTCAGAACTGGTTTCTAAGGACTGTATGATGCAACTAATGCTGACGACACTGATAGGGATTACTGCCTCTGAGCCACTTGCTACCTGTGTGCTACTATTTAAGCTATAGATAGCTTATTTAAATTTTTTATATCCTAAGAATGCTGAAATAAGATGTAATTTTAGAATATTCAGTTGAATCCTCCTGGTACAATGATGTCCCTGATAACTACTCAACTTTCATCAACATCATTAAATTAACTAAGATGATTATTGATTGATTTGCTGATGAACAGATGTCACACATTTAACTCTCATAATCAATTGATGTTAAGTATATATTATAAAGCACACACACACACACACATTAGGTCTTCAACATGTAACCATGATTGGACAATACTTGTTCTGTAGTCAGCCTGACCTCAAGCTCATTAAATTCTCTTATCTTGGTCTCCCAAATGCTGGAGTTAGAGGTTTGTATCACTAGACAATCCTAGTTTTCATATTTAATTATTAACACGTCTTCATTGTATTAATGCAGGAGCCCTCTGGTGGTCAAAAGAACTTCTAAAACACACGCAAAACATTACCTTTATGTAAGTTTTATAAGAATACATATAATAACATTATGATCTCCATTTCATCAAAATAAACAAGAAGCGATGGGTTTACATACAGCATTATTGGGTAAATTGTGTCCTTCAACTTTCATTTGTTAAAGTCCTAATCCTTAGTATACCAGAGTATAACTATGGAGCATAGTTTTTAAAAAAGAAGTAATTATGTTGAAATAATAAGGTTAAGTTCTTTTTTTATAACTCTTTGCTCTTTGGGGACCCACCGCTCAGCTCCCAAATAAACACAGAGAGACTTATTACTTATGAATGCCGAGCCTTAGCTTGACTTGTTTCTAGTTAGTTTTTCTAACTTAAATTAACCAGTTTCTCCTCCTCTATATTTTGCTGCCGGGCTTTTTACCTCTCTTTATTCTATATATCTTTCTTCACTTCTTACTCAGTGGCTGGCAGTGTGGCTGGCTCCTGGTGTCCTCCTCTCTTTTTCCTTTTCTTGTTCTTCCATCTTTTTCTCCCATTTATTCTCTCTGATTGCTAGCCCCATCTATCCCTTTCCTGCCTATCTTTTGGCAATTTAGCTTTTTATTGGACCAATCAAGTGTTTTAGATAGGCAAAGTAACACAGTTTCAGAGTTAAACAAATGCAACATAAAGAAGTACAAGACATCTTTGCATCATTAAGCAAATATTGCACAGCATAAACAAATGTAGCACATATTAAAATAATATTCCACAACAAGTCCTAATCTAGTATAGTAGGTGTCCCTAAAGAAAGAGGTTAGGTTCTCTGCAGACTCCCCAGGGTGATGGTTCCTGTAATGATTTTACGAGGAAATTGGCTCCTGACAGATCCCCCTTTCTTTTATAAAGACAGGCAGCTATTAAGTGAAGGGCATCAGGTCAGAGTCCAACCACGGTGTCAGATCCAAAGGAGAAGGGACTGGGACAAGGAGAGACCCTCCTCTCGAATGGTGAAGCAATTTACCTCTCCTGGGAACAGAGGGGTGCCTTATGATTCTTAGGTCGAGTGGGGACCAGGTCTTTATCCCCCTTACCCGTCCTAGGATTCCCAGCACCCTGGGGAGTCTGCAGAGAACCCCACACCCTTATTGTGTTAAGAATAGTTCTATTGACAGAGCCTACCCCACACCCAAATTGGCTGTTAATGAGAGCTATCTGTTAGCGGAACCCACCCCACATTCCAAACTATCTAGGGATCTAGGTGTGTCAACTCGTGACTTCTTGGCCTACAGTGACCTGACCGAAGATAACCTCCTGCCTACGTGACCAGCTCGGACCATGTGACCAACGTGAACCACGCGGCAAGAGCCCAGGCCCCTGTGCCCACCCCCCAACTCTTTACCCTATAAAAGTTGTACCCCGTCTCTAATAAACGGAGGCTTTGACAAGAAAAAAAAAAAGAGGTTAGGATATAGACATGCACAGAAAGAAGATACAGTGAGAAGGTGGTCATCTTACATATTAATGAATGAGGCCTCAGAGGGATTCAACCACCCCTGTAAACGGTTTGCTATTAAACTGTGAAAACGGATATAAATATCTTTATTTCAGACTTGTAGTCTCTAGAACTATGTCAAAATTAAGTTTCTGTAGTTTAATCTACCTGGTATGTGGTACTTAACACGTACAAACATAGATTCTGGTCAATAGATGACATCAGTTTTAAAGTAAATTGTTCCAGCATCTTTTCTGAGGGCTACTTCAATATATTGCACAATGTAAGACTAAAGAACTTCTTTCTAGATGCAAACCACATGTTAGTTACATTATTTCAAGCTCAAATATTAGCTACTGAAAATAATATTAAGAGAGCTATTTGACTAAAGCATATAACCAGATTACTTCAACAATATTCATCAAAAATATTAGAAGCATCATCTTCATTAATTTTATAGATCTAATATAAAATAATAGTTTCATAATTTGTTGCTCACATTTCTTCCTAAAACTTCATAAGAATCCCTTATCATTGCGATTTTTCTTATTTGGCCTTGTAAAGGTCACAGAGTTGGTGCAGAGATACAGTTCATCTCAAACCTAGGCTTCCTGGCTCTCCTCTACTCCCTTGCTGCTCAATATTGCACCCTGATTGCAGCCACCTGAAAAGCACCTATATCAAATGTCTTTATCAGTGGAAGGGCTACCAGTTGTTCGCCAACTTGGGTTTACTGGTAGAACAAAGAAAGCACAGTTATTAATTCTTTGAAAAAGACATGAGAGTTCCATGGGATCTCCTTTCCAAAACACCAACTTGGAGGTGTACAGCTCTAAGAAGGTTTCTACACCCATTAAGGAGATGAGAATAAAAGTCTCATGTTCTACTTAATGTACCAGACTTTGTGGTCACCCCATCAGAGGGAGTCCTTACCTGATGGGAGGGGTGGATCGGAGGTGGACGGGGGGGGGGGGGGGGGGAGGCGAGGGATGGTGGGAGGAAGGGGGGAGGGTGAACTGTGGTTGGAATGTAAAATGAAATTTAAAAAATAAATAAATTTAAAACATAATATTATATGCCTTGCCAATTTCTATTTTCTTTCAATTTTAAAATATTGTTTTGCTAAACATTGAAAGCTATAAATGTTTCTACTTTCTCAGGTGGCTTAACATTGATCATCATCAGGGAGCACAGGAGTGAGTATTTTATAATGTTAAATAACATATAAAAATTTAGGATAAAATCTTTTTTAAAAGATGAGAATAAGTGAGGAATCTTCTCATCCTTAAAATTTCATGTGGTTATTTTGCAGTCAGCCTAGTAGAGCCTGCAAAAGGCAAGTCTCACTTCCGAGCTTTCAAGCAACTGCAGTTTTGAAAGTGGCATTAGGTTGTTGATAGTTTCATCTGTACTGCACTTGCCAGACTTCTTTCTTGTCATTATTCCCTAAACAGTACAGTATAACAAGTATTTCCAAAGGGTTAACATTGCATCTGGTGTTCGAAGCTGTCAAGACACAGTTGAGAATTCTACCACTGAACCACCCATTGCTGGTGGGAATGCAAGCTGGTACAGGCCATTTGGATGTCAGTGTGGTGATTTCTCAGAAAATTAGGAAACAGCCTTTCTCAAGACCCAGTAATACCACTTTTAGGTATATATCCAAAGGATGCTCAGTTGTGCCACAAGGACATGCACTCAACTATGTTCATAGCAGCATTGTTTGTCATAGCCAGAACCTGGAAACAAACTTAATGCCCCTCAACCAAAGAATGGATACTGAAAATGTGGTACATTCACACAATGGAGTACTATACAGCAGAAAAAAATAACGACATCTTGAAATTTGCAGGAAAATGGATGGAGCTAGAAAACATTATTTTGAGTGAGGTAACCCAGACAAAGAAAGACAATTATCACATGTACTCACTCATAGGTGGTTTTTAAACATAAAACAAAGAAAATCAGCCTACAAACCACAATCCCAGAGAACCTAGACAACAATGAGGACACATAGATCTAATCTACATGGGAAGTAGAAAAAGACAAGATCTCTTAAGTAAATTGGGAGCATGTGGTTCTTGGTGGAAGGTTGAAGAGGGGAGGGAAGAGGCAGGGAGGGGAGCAGAGAAGAATGTAGAGCTCAATAAAAAAGGAGACAGTTGAAATTTTGCAGGAGGATTGTGTAGGCTCTGTGTAAAAATTGTGTTCCTTTATATAAAAATTGGATGATCTGAATTTTGCGGCAAGGTCCTTCTGGATCTAATCTCCCATGGATAGTGAAGAATCATGCATTTACTAAAAAACTAGTGTGGTTTTTTTCATGTTCAGAGAAGTATATTTTTGAGGAGGGACCTGCCCACCATAGCTTATTCTTAGTTTGATGTTAATTTTTTGAAAAACAGACACGCGTTAACTTTTCTACAACCTCCCCACAATACACTCATATTCTGAATCCATCAAGGGTTTAAATCATCAATTATATCAAAGACCTTACAATCCAGTCACTTCTCCAAAGCCCATGAGCTGACAAGACTCCACCATTTAATCCTGTGGAAGACAGTTTATATTCAAATCACAGAAAGACCCTCTGTTGCATTTTAATAAAAACTGATTAAGTAAATAAGAATTGATGAGGAAATTATTTAACAAGTAGAATTTAGCACCAGAAATATGTTCTTATGATAGGGAATTAAGCATAAATGAATAAACTAGTGCATTAAATATAGTAATGTCTGATTGATGTGAAGTCCATTCATCCATCACGATTTAAACTAGATCCAGCTGGTGGATACTTCTACACTTTTTCTGAAGAGACAATGTGTTAAGGACAATGTTATTGTGTAAATGAGAGTGAGTGAAAGCATTTTCATCTTGCATATGCAGAAACAATTGTTTTAAGAAACCTTGGCTCCTTTGTTATAAACTAAACATACCTAACCCATTATGTAGGTACAAAGAAGCCGTATGTTTAGTGCGTTAAATCATGGAATACATGAATATAAAGTGTGCAGCTTTTATTTTCAAAGAAGGCCCCAGAGAGTGTCTGCCTACCAGGATGTTGCTTCTCAGTGTGGGCCTCAGACCAACACATCACCTGGGAGTGTGTTAAAGATGCTAATTCGTGGGTTCTACCTCAGATCTGTGGAATTAAACACTCCAGGGGTGGTACTCAGCTGTCTGTGTTTTAATAAGCCCTCCAGGGGGTTCTGATGAGTGCTCAAGTGTGAGAAAGCTGTGCAAGAAAACAGTTGTTTTTTAGATGTGTGATTATTCTTAACAACATTAAAAAGCAATCGAACTGTCTGCCTGAACATTCTGTTTTTGAGTTCTCTTATTATTCATAGAGATTCTCTCTGAATTAAGGGAAAAGAACCATAACTGTGTTTGCTTACAGTGATGCTAAGAGATTAGCGTACTGCCTATTGTCCTGACAGGGGAATGATGCTCAAATGTTGGGCCTGGCACATCTGCTGATAATGGATGTATGCGGGAACTAACGAGAGTCTGGAGCTCTCAAATAGTTGCAATAATTTCCAAATCTATTTTTTTCTTTCTCTTATTTAAGTTGTGTTGCAAATGAAATCTAATCCGTATTTCCCCCAATTTAAATTTGAAATGGTTCAAATGTTATGTTGGTAGGAGATGAGTGAGTCCCCAGGAGACCTTTTGAGCCATTGAAACCTTTTGCTTCCAAACAGGAAGCTGCACTTTACCCAGCGTAAACAGTTTAGTGCAGAAAGGCCTCATTTGTATTTAACTTTCCTACCCCCAAATCCAGAATATATTTTAATTTCCAAAACCCATTTTCTCCCTCACTCCCCAGTATCACATCACATATGCTGCCTTTCCTTTTGGCATAAGCCAAGTTGTGAGAGCTCTCATCTTATTTCCATAATCATATTCACAGAATTCTCTGAATGCACTAGTTACACCTCGGTTTAATTCAGTTCAACAACCATTTATTGTTGTCTGTGCAAGGAAATAGAACTGCCTCTGGGGAGGGAGGTGGTAGAAAAATATTTCAGACATGTGTTGATTTCAGCTGAGAAATGACTGTTTGTTGCATTAAATATGCTTTGGTCCTCATTTGTCCCCATTGTCTGAACATTAGACATAGACATAGACACTGTATTAGATTTCAGAAATTTAATGGCAATTCTAGAGGGGATCAACATATTTTGGAGCATGCAATCTAATTAGTGGTTAAAGGAGGGAGAAAAGAAAGAGGAGAAAGAGCAAGAGGAGGGGAGGGTTGCTAGTTGTTGTCAAATAGTAACTAGAGCAGGAGAAGAAAAGCGGAAATGCAGGGAGGAATAATTGCCACTTGGTTGGTCCAGGCTGGAATACAGGTCCACTGTCTTGTATCCAACTCTTTTATGTATATTACTAATGAAATGTTTTACACATACCCCCGTGCAAATTTCTCCTCAATACAATTGTGAATTTACACAGATAGGATTCAGCCTCCTGAGGGCTAGGACAGCCCCTATCTCCAGCACATGCTGTAGAGGTAGGCCTATCTTGGACCCCTTTCTATAACCCTTTCCTTTACTTCTTTGGCTGACATAATGTTGACTGCTAGAAGTATCATAAATAAGTTAGTTTCCCCATAATCTTTTAAGGTCCTGAAGAAGTCCTACAAAAGACTTCCATCCACATATGCAATCAGCAAGAGCCTTCATTATTCCAACAGACTAGCATGTCACCACATGCAGAAACAAGATGGTGCAAGACCCCGAGAAGGAGGTGGAGGCTTCTTTTAGGCCTTACTAAAGAAAGTGTCTAAGGAAGTTAAGTTGCTTTCACTACAACTGGCTTAAACATGTGACAAACATATTAGTATGTTCTAACTGGCTAAGGGACTGGTCAGGGCTATAGTTCTCTATTTGGGGGCAGGCTTGGCCAAATCCTAGATCCTGACTTTATTTGGTCAATACCTTGAGATACTTTGGGGTTGGCCTGAGTCTGGTATGTGCAGTTTCCCTGGTAACCCTGTTATCAAGGTTTCTGAAGGTAAATTGTCCTTTGTTAATTGTTTTTTTCTGGGAGCATTTGCCTGAAGGCTAGAATGAAGCCTAGTGAGGCCTAGCTTGATCCTCTTATAAGCCATTGAGACTCAGAAGCTTATAAAGCCTCCTCAATGCTGAGAGAGTAGGAAGATGGACTATTCACAAGAAGATTCAATTATTTGGAGGGGAGATGAGTCGGCCTACAGAACAAACAATAACCAGAGACAAAGGTCTCCCCATCCCTAAGTGTAGGGTCAAGTTTGGTCTTGGTGCGGGGAAGTGAATACTCTGGAGAATCCTCCTTCGTATAGTTAACTTTAGAGAAAGGCCCTTCCTATCATTCCATAGAAAAAAAGGAGCTATGGACAAGAGAGCAGAATAATGTTGATGTGTTCAAGGCACTTCAGCAAACCAACATGACACAATTTGGAATATCATTTTCTGACCTCTACTGTTCTTTACATCATGATAGCAGGGACATCAAAATGTTGTTATTGGGTAGGAATTATGGTTAATGGTAGAGAATTAGCATATATATGCATAAAAGGATTAGAAAGACAGAGAGAGAGAGAGAGGGAGGGAGGGAGGGAGGGAGGGAGGGAGAGAGAGAGAGAGAGAGAGAGAGAGAGAGAGAGAGAGAGAGAGAGAGAGAGAGAGAGAATATGTAAGACAATCTTTTGTTCAGTTTTAGGAAATACATGATTGAGCAAAGCCAAGAAGAGAATTAAAAACTGTAAGTTATTTTTCCTTCCCACTGGTATTCTTTTCCTATAACTCTGCCCCTCCACAAACACTATACTTCTTATTCTAGATATTTTTCTTTTTGTCTTATACTGAGGGATACCCTAAAGCATCTGTGTATTGCATATGAATTTAGAATAAATAAAACTTTAAAATACTACAGATTTGATTGCTCATACTCATTGCCAACTAATTTTCTCAAGGACATACTTTTAAGTTCTCTGTTGGGGAGAGGGGTGGAGTCAAAAAATTAATAGGTAGTACTTTACAAAAAAGGTGTGTGCTGTCAGCTGTTTCACCACAGAGGTAGCTTCCTGCAGAAACTGTGACTGGAGATAGATATTTAAGATTAAGATATTTTGTCCTCCAAGCCAAAACCTTCTTTGGGGAAATACAGTTTACTATTTATCAAGAGTAAAGTGAATTACATAGTACTCTCATTTAAAAAAAGATGGGATTAAAATATGTGTACCTTTGCTGAAAATAGTTTGTAATATTCACTTGTAACTACCATACAATGGCAAAGAACCAACTTAAATGTTCATAAACCAAAGATTAGTCCTTTGGTCCCTCTAGAAATTTCGGGGATTTTAAAATGAAGAATTTTCTGATTTAAAATTGTCCCTAGAGCTGGTGGATCCCATGGCTCTGGCTTTGTAGAAGTCTAGCCTGTTTGGATGCTCACCTTCCTAGACCTGGATGGAGGGGGGAGGACCTTGGACTGCCCACAGGGCAGGGAACCCTGACTGCTCTTTGGATTGGAGAGGGAGGGGGAAAGAAGTAGGGTGTGGGGAGTGGGGGGAGGGGAGGGAAAAGGGAGGCGGGGAGAAGGCAGAAATTTTTAATAAATAAATAAATAAATATAAAATAAAAAAATAAAATTGTCCCTAGAAGTGTATGCAGTGAGCAGCAAGTCCAGGTATGTGAGCTTGGTGGGGAGACGATTCTCATCCTGCTCCTTCCTAAAACACATGGGACTGTTCAATATATTCTACACTCAGGCTGATGCTTGACATATTTACGTTTTAGAAAGAAATGTAAACTCCTCTTGTCTCTGCTTTCCACACTGATTTGTGTAATGAGCCGAAGAGGTAAGACTCAGGGAAAAGTCTTCACTAGCAGTAAAGTTAGGATAATTAATAGCATTTCTTAAAGGAAGGGAAAGAAATAATTACCCAAAGGTTGGATAATTGAATTGTATGAACATAAAGTTTTACTCTAACCATAAATGCATTTGTAAGGAATTATCCACAGCATAAATAACTTCATAATATTCTACCTGAGTTAACATTAGTTAACAAAGTACTAAGGAAAACAAACAATTATGTGATTGTTCATCCCTAAAAAAGCATGTTACCTTGCTACAAATATTTCCACAGTTCTGGAAATAATGAATAGACAGAGGTTGGCTGTATACAGCCATGACCAACTCCAGCAGATGTGTCAAGGGATCTGGGTATAGAAAGGCCACCTTCTGTAATAACACAAATTGGGAAAAATACAGAAGGGTTAAGATTAGCATGCCTGAGCCAATTTTTAGAAGCACATCTTTTGAAAAATCAAGTTTTCAAAAGACCCTCTGACAAGGGCTGAATTCAAGTTTATGATAAGACAAACCTCAAAGAAGCCCACACAATCATGTGAAAATTCTGAGCTCAATATTCACTTTAAAGCACTAACATGGATGCTAGAGGGATGTCTTGGTGTTTAAAGGTGTCCACTGCTCCTGCAGAGGACTAGAATTCAGATCTTATCACAACAATGGATAGTTCACAACCAATGTAACATCGGCTCCATGGACTCAGGATCTGATTCATTTTTCTGGCCTTCAAAGGTACCTGTACTCACATGTGCACATGCATACAGACCCACAAACACACACACACACAAACATATACATAGCATGTATATATTAAGAGAGAGAGGTAGAGGAGGAGTTCTGTATGTTGTAGTCTGGATAGGCCTCAAACTCACAAAGATTCAAATGACTCTGTCTCCCGAGTGCTGGGATTAAAGGCTTACACTACCATGCTTGTCCTAACATATTCATAATTCTTAAATATACAAATTATTTCTTAGTAGTAAGAAATAAAAACATAAAATAGTCTATAAATAATTTAAGTATTATCTTTTTGTGGATTTTAGTACAAATTAACTCATCTTCCTTCTTCCTAACAAAATTTCTAGCTGCTTTGTTGAATCCCATTAAATCATTATTGGGGATTCATTTTTCTAGAGTGATCACAAAATCTGTAGATCCAAAAAGCAAAGCAGCCAGCCACTGGCTTTTACCTCGACTTCAGTCCAAATGGCAACACTATTTCCAGGAATCTCTGAATAAGATTGTGTCTGAGTGATTTCTCCTCTCGTTTTATAATCCTCTCTAGGACTGCGATTAAAGTTGTGCACCACTGGGATTAAAGGCATACATCACCCGGTTTCTATGAGCAACTAGTGTGGTTACTGGGATTAAAGGTGTGTGTCACCACTGCCTGGTCTATAAGGCTGACCAGTGGGGCTGTTATACTCTCTGATATTCAGGTGAGCTTTATTTACTTAAGAGAGGTCATTGCTAGACTCTGATGCAACGAAGAGAACATTTAAGCCAGGCTCGGTCATAATTATCTCAGCAGTTGTCTGAGGTGTGTATGGGATGTGTTGCCCTAGTTCCTTCTAGAAATGTGTCCCTCTGGTTGAAGAAAATATGCTGTCTGCTTTCTATCTATATCTGTTTCAGAATGCATACCTACCTCTAATGCTGTCCATGTGCCCTTTCAAAATCACTCAAGGAACTCATTTGTTGTGTTAACTTTAGACACTCTGTCCTAACCATTTAAGAAATCCTAATCAGCAAATGCTATCAAGTTCTTAGAGATTTTTTTTTATAGTACACAAGGTACATTTAAGTAGAATTGTTCAATTTGTGTTTCTTTTATTTCATTTCCCATCTACTAGAGATTGAATGCTTATGTCCTCTCCCCAGGTTCACATGTCAAAGGCCCCAATTTCAATGCAATGGCATTAATAGTGAAAATTTAAGAGGTGATGAAGTCACAATGGGGAGTTATCATGACTAAGATTACTACCTTTACAGGGAGAGGCCTGGGAGACTCTCAATTCTTTTTCTACCACAAGAGGATCCAAACAGAAGATGGCTATCTACAACCAGAAGAGGAATCTCATCAGGACAGGACTTCCAAACCTCTAGAACTGTGAGCAATAAATAAATGCCTGTTGTCTAAGCCTATAATATTTTGCCATAGCAGACCAGGATGGAGTAAGGCACCATCTCAAAATTTCCATCATAGCTGAGAACTATAGCAACAGAAGTACAAATAATGCATGAATACTTAATTGCTAGTTTGTTTCCATATAATGTCTGTGTGACAATCCTTGGGGAAAAAAGAGGTTTTCCTTGCTTGTCTCCAGTAAGATGTTCTGTGTTTTTAAGAGTCCTACTGCAGAAGAAATTGGTCCTAAAGAGTTGGTGATGCCCAGGAGTAGCAAAGCACACTGCACATGAATCCAGTTTTGGCTCCCTGGATTGTTTACTCACCAAAGATCATCTTATATCCTGAAGTTACATTTTCTTAGACTGACTATGTGGGTTAACAAAGACACATCCACAATTCATCAACATTACATGTAAAAAGAGTAATATTTCAAAAGTTATTTTTATTCAAAGTTTTATCACTATTATAGCAACACATATTCATATTAGTCATCCATTTTCAGTTAGCAAACTATTCAATAGCATTATCATTTCCATCTATTTGTGCAGCTAGCAAACTGTTTTCACAGTTGCTCCAAAGGCTTTATCACAAGGTATTAAAAACATAGAAGTCTAGCATTGGCCTAGCACCTCTAGGATATCCTTAGTAATATCTCATAGACTGTTCTTTAAAAATGAACTCAAGGGAAAGAAGATTTAAGATTTCAAGGTTGGCATAGAGTGTTGAGAAATGTTCCCTTATTTTTAATAAAGGAAAGAATATGGCTATCTGAAAACATTTTAACCCATAATCTTCACGTTATATTCTTTTTACCTTTTATATTAGGAGTGTGGGTATAACCCTGTTTATTTGAAAGAGCTGTAAGGAAATATTTAAGAAGAATGGTGGCTCTCAGGATCATCTATTAGTTACTATTCTTTATTTAATTCATCCAAAGACACATTTCTCAAGCAGTGGCTTGCAGTCTGTGTGCATCATTCTCACAAACATGTATTGTTCCCAATACCTTGCTTAATCTAGTTCACTCGTGCTGACTACATTTCTGAAATAGGAGTTAGTGCATCCCCACATGCAGTGGTGCCCTTGCTCTGTTTAGTTTGAGAGCACATTACCTGACCAACTCTCCCTCTTGCCTTGTCTCCAGAGAGCCAACATGGAGTCTCATTGTTGGACATTTCCTATCATTAAAGAATGTAATAGGGAGACAAAGATATTTGATACACACCTAAAGAGTAAATGATTAACATTACTTCTTTATCACCAAAATACAATATCAGAAGTAACCATCACTTATTAGGTGATACCTGACGTGCTCTGTGAATGTTCACTGGTAGAGAGAAAGAGGACTGTTCCATGTAACATTACCATATTTGATCCTCATCTAGCTTAATCATACCCCAACTCTAATTTTAAATAAAATGCTTGATTCCCTCTGCTGATGTCAACACCTGGCAATATTGAACCTTTATATCAGGGACAAGGGAGACAGTCCCAGGGAGTAGCATATTTAACATTGTGGATAATGAACTTAGCAATGATTGGTTATCACCTGTTGGGCTTTTTAAACACTAATTCACAGATATTTTAATCTACTCTGCCCATCTTGTCCCTGCTCTCTGCCAGGACTCTGTAGGTCTGGTCTTCATAAGCAGGGCTCCATGGAGAACAGCTGCAGAAGCTTTGTGACAGACAGAGCAAAGGCAGGGAGGGTCACTTTGCCACTGGCTCCCTCTTTGAAGCTTGAGGAAATCTCCTGGTGACCTTTTCCAGGTATCCAACACTGTGGCAACTCACTAGCCCCTTTACAATTCTGAGACCCATTCCCTCTCCTCATCCTTCAGACCAATGTAAGAACAATTGGGCTGCTAGGAGATACAAGCTATTGCATACTATTTTGTGATTCCTCTGTGCCAAATCTGCAAATAAATCCTCCTCAGTCATCCTCTTCTGGGTGTGTCAGCTGTTTCTTATTAGAACCCTGCCTGAGACATCCACAGAATAGCACGTCTGGCTTTTTCAGGGACACCTAGAAGACAGTAAATATGGAGACACATAAAGTTGCAAGATGAGCATGGAGTCTGGGAACTCAGTTAAAGGTTGAGGGGATTGCTAGGGAACAGCAGAAAGGACTACTCAAATTTTTATAATTTATAATCTACCTCCATTATGGTGCCCTAATTTGTTAGTGCATGCAACTGTAAAATATTAAACCAAGCAAATGGAGTTAAGTTTCATACTTCATGTCCCTTTCAGGGAACTATGGTCTGAGCTTGTAAAGACCCTAGTTCATTGATGTCCTTGTAAAGATTCACGTTAGTCGGTTTTATTTTTAGGAAAGTGAGTGTTCTTTGGAATAATTTCCCCTAAATCTCTTTTCAAACATTTATTTATTTATTTATTTATTTATTTATTTATTTATTTATTATTTGTCCGTGTGTGTGTGTGTGTGTGTGTGTGTGTGTGTGTGTGTGTGCGCGCGCGTGCCTTTGCCTTCTTAAGTTTATGTTATGTGCACCATGTGTAGGCAGGTATCTTCAGAGGAAAAATGGAGTTATGGGTGGTTGACATCACAATAAAGAATTGAAAAAGATGATCTTGTGATGGTATCACCATGTGTATCACATCAAACTCTGCCCACTCTAGAAGATCCTTAGGGAAACGACAAAATAGTAGTCTGTAAGACTTATTTTGGAGGTTTGCACAAAGAGCGAGATGAAGAGTTAACAGTTATTTTTGTAACTAGGGCTGCATAAGTGGCAGCTCTGGAATACGGATAGGCCAGATCAAAATTTAATCTCTAAGAGAATGTTTTTCTTCCTGTCTCGCCTATCCAGCATTGGAATTCAGGAACTAGACACCTGCCTCTTATTTAAAAATATATATATTGTGTCTAGGCTGATGAGAAAATATCCTGGGAGGGATTTCTAAAACTAGTACCCAGTTACTATGTTGCTTCTTTGCTCCTGTACATAGATTATGTTGGGTAGATTTTATTTCACTGTATAGCCAATGTTTATACAAACACACATATGATTACTTGGTTAGAAAAATAGATTTTTCTAGAAGTAATGATTGTTTAGAAGTAGTGATTTTTTAAGTTCCATGTGTGAATCAAGCTATCTGGAGTCCTGACCTGATCTATGCCATGAGATGCCTCCCTGTGCCTCAGGGATTTGCTACCTGTCTGTCAAAGATGTCTCATCGCACGACCTATGCTTTGTTGCCCTTCTGAGCAAATGGAGGGAGATAAAAGCTACTGTTCTTTTCAATGAGAATGAAAACTCTAATGTTTGAACATGAAAACATGGAATGTCCCAGTTATACTAGTCAGGACTCTGCTAAAAATAAGTCTATGCATTTATTCATAATTGTGCAATTAATCACCAAAACTTGGACTGGGATTATTACATGAAGCCCTGGGTTTAAACCATAACACTTCAAAAGGGGGGTGCAGAAAATCTATGTAATAACTCCAAAGCTTGATGGCTTATAACAATGTTATAGCTTGAATATGGAATGTCCCTCATAGATTCATGTGTTTGAACACTTGGACCCCAACTAGCATTTGCGAGGCTTTAGAAACTTTCAAGAGCCTACCTGTTAGGACCCACAGAAGTGAGTCTTGTCTACCTTGACTGAAGGTCAGAGAGCTTAAGCCTACTCTTGCTCTTTCAAAGTCATTAACAGAAGTCTGACTTCAGGACTGGCTACAAACAAGAGATCCTGACCTAAGGTGTTTGGATATTAAGATGGCCCATAGAGGTGGATCTGCTCAACCTTGACAAAAGGTCAGAGAATTCAAGCCTATTTGTGCTCCTTCAAGAATATGACAGGAAACAGAGAAAAATGTAGAGCTCAATAAAAATCAATAAAAAATAAAAATTAAATAAAAAAAAGAATATGACAAGAAGTTTGACCCAGGAAGTGGCTGCCTACAGGATGCCTGGTCTAAGGTGTGGTCATTGTATGTCCTGCCTTAACAACAGATACCTAAGCCAGGATATAGTGGCTTGATATTTCAGGTATTGAAGCAGGTGATTGTTCTTCTTGTACTCTGTGTCATGTTAAGCAGCCTTTTGCCTTCTTCCCTAGTTTTGGATTAGGGTACATAAGCGTATGGAAAATAAACGGGTGAATTCAGTATTCACTGGATTGCCCTCCTGGTTCTGTGTCTCTGTTCTTGTTCCTTCATATCTCTGTTCTGCCTGCCTAAAATTTCTAATCTACATACCCCTACCCTGGAACTTGCGAACACCATCAAGGTTGGACCCCGACAGATGTCACCCCATTGTGAGACCATGACACCTACCAGAAGGACACTCTACCTGTTCTTTAACAATGTGATGAGCTACACGTTCTCTGGACACCAAAGCCAGAGCCTCTTCTACCATGGAAGTGTAAGTGAGAATAGTCTTTCCCCTAACTTGGTTCTATCTAGTACTTTGTCCCAGCAGTGTAAAAAAAAAAAAAAGACCAATACAGACAATTAGTATTTCTTTCTAGCACAGTGGTCTGAGAATTGATCTCAGTTTCGAGCCTCAAGTTGGGTTCAAGTTTACTCTATTTTTTCAGTCTGTGCCCAACAGTTATTCTGATATGTTGTTCTTGTCAAAGCTGGCAGAACGTAAAAAACAACAAGGGACTGGAAAAATGAAGAATGTCAATACTGACATCCTTTTATTTATACCTACATTTTCTTGGTGAAAGCAAACATTATGACCAACAAGCAAGCCAATCAGTCAGTAGTCCATAATCTGCTGACTCTCCTGAGATGCACTGAAAAGACACATTAGAAAGAATGAGTATGTCTAAGTCCATTAAAAGAGGGGAATTAAAAAATAGATCATACTACCCTCCCATTGACTACGAGGCTCAGCTTGTGATGTATAAACCTTCTAGCCTTTCTTGCCCTCATATATAGCATCAACCCACATATTATCCATGAAGTCTGCCAGTCAAGCATGTTCTGTCTCTTTGAGATGAAGCTACTGGTTGTCTGGAAGGAGTACCTTGCCATTGGCTAGTTACCCAGGATGAAGCTGACGAAGCATCAATAGTTTGATCAGATGTGTACTTTTAGAGATCCCATCTACAACCAAGAACTCTCTTCAGGTCCCAGGGGCACTTTATTCAACCTGATGCAGGCCCAAACGATTCTGCAGTAGAAGAGATTTCTTACCTCTTCTTTATAGTTCTCATATAAGGGATCCGAAGGAAAACTGGAAGTTTGCTGCAGTTGCATGTCCAGAAGGGTCAGCAGAGTTTTTCACTGCCAAAAATGCAAGTGACCAGACTTACACTAACAGGAAATTTGAGTTTCTTCTATCATTCAAAATCTTTCAGATTCTCTTGAAACATGTCATTAATTGTCTCTTTCATGAAGATGCATATCCAAGTTGTAGTCAGGAAAAGCACCAAGCTACCTTTCTCAGAGTTGCCTAGATCCCTCTTGGGATCTCTTCCCTGGTCCCATTTTGAACTCTAGAATTGAGGGTTATAGTAGAAATGTTGGAACCATCTGAATTTAAGCTATGGGCTATATACCAGGGGCCTCATGTCTGTGAATTTAACTTTTTTACATGTAATCTGCCAACACATATACACATAATGTAAACTTACTGGGTTAGGGCTTATAAATTGAGTGTTCTTGGCAACTTTGAGACCTGCAGGGAAATCATTCTGTCATTAATAACTCAGTTTATTTCATGAGCCATTAATGAAAGAGAAGGGGGAGGGGGAGAAGCAGCTCAACTTGTATTTTTACTACAAGCTTCAGACCAAAAAAGATACTTCCTTTAAAGGGCTAGACTTCCCTTCCATGGAGAATCACTCACCAAACCTGTGAGAAATCACCATGGGCTGTTTCCAGGCAGAATGGCAGCTATGACTTTATTCTGCTGCCTGCCTCACTGTCAAGCCAGACAGCTTCAGTCAGATGAACTGAGTAGCCAGAGATAGGGAGGACGGCTCCCACAAACAAGCTGCTGGCCAGCAGCCAACCTGGTCATCTCTCAAGAGTGAATTAGGCTTAGAGCTCTGCCTGGAAAAGAGGCTGTCTTCATAAGATATGAAAGGAGCTCGAGCATGGAGTAGGGCATGTAGAGAGACAGAATTCTGTTTACGGGGTTACTTTAATTAATATCCTTTCTGGAAAACAAATGTTAAAGGTTGAAATAAGTGAGAAGTACCTTTCTCTTTCGATAAGAAATGCGGATTAAAATCAAGAAGTGCACAACCACAGTTAGCCATTATTGCAAGAATGAATTACCACATTCTGAGATTCTAGTAGTGAGCTCTGTGGGTAACCAGCTTACTATATTCTACCAAACTGTCCTGGAAGGATCATTATTATGGACTAGTTAGTTAGTCCTTTTGTATTCATTTGTGCACATCTTAGGATCCCTGGCTTCATAAAAATCTTAAGCTTCGTATTATTAGAATAACGTTCTTCAAAGCAGAAAACAATACAAAGAAATGTTTTCTTCTTTAATTATGTCACACAAGTGATTCTACATTAATTATCCACTACTGTGTAACAAATTACTGCAAAACTGGCTTAAAACAACAGAATTTATTAGCTTCCAGTTTCTAGGGGTCAGAACTCTTGACAGGTTTTGCTCAAAACATTGACTTGAGTGTTTCGCAAAACTGATATCAAAGTGGTATCTGAACTGTGGTTTCATGTGGAGGCTTTATTGTAACATAGCCCTCTTCAAAACTTTCTCACATGGACGCTAGAAGAATTTGGGTTCTCATAAGTTCTCGGATCCAGTAATTTTGGGCTGTTAGCTGCAATCCTCTTTTAGTATTTTGCCAAAAGGACTGCTCTAGAGGACAGTTTCTAACACTGCAGCTTGCGTTTCCATGACAAAGACTCCAAAAGAGTGAGAGAGACCACAAAGAAGCAGGAAGTCATCTTTTGTGACTAATCTCAGAAGTAAAGTCCCCTCAACCTTTGCTGTAATCTGATCATTACATGTCACTAAGTCATGTAAGATCATGTAAGTCATGATCAGAATGTCACTAAGTCCTTTCCTACTCAAGGAAGTGAATATTACAAAGCAGGAAACACTGTGGGGTGTCTTAGAGGCTGTCCAACACAGATGTCTTAGCCATTTAGTAAAATATAGTTTGAGGTAAAAGAAAACAATACTTTAGACAAATCTACTGGAACTTGGAACATAAACAGATGATATTCCAATTGAACTAGACAACTTTAAATTTCTAACTATTCCAACAATTTCACCCTCACTCAAACTAGTTTTCAAATCATTTTGAAAATTCTTCTGGCCTTACACCAATACACATAGGGACAACACCAATTGGATTCAGTCAGCTATAAAAGAGGGCATGTAATTGGACAGGGGAATGTAGTAGTTGGGAGTGTCTGGGAGGAGTTGGAAGAGGGATCAAAATGCATTGCATATATGTATTAAATTCTCAAAGAATGAATTAAAAAGTTTTCTTTTTCTGTGTTACTTTCAGTGCCTGTGATACATTCTTTGTACTCGCCAACTTCCTCTGCACTCAAAATTATGGCTTATTTTTATTTCATTGGAAGTAAATTTGAATAACAAAGAGTTAAGGGCCGTTCAGATAAGTAAGATTAGTAATCATAATTGGTAAACTTCTTTTAATCTTAGCTTTTGTAAACATGAAATAGAAACACTGATTTCTTTATATGGCTCATAAATTGACCTAGAAGGCAGTGCCTAAAAAGGATTATTTTGATTTAACTTTAATTTAGATATTTAGAATCTGGTACTCATTTGAAAGTTTCAGTCTGCATCTTTCATCACCAGGACTTATATGTTTACACTCTTTCCTCTACAAATGATTTGCAGGGCAAATATAAAAATATAGGCCACACTGAGGCAGAAGGGAATACTGGAGAGATATCTGGACCCCTTTAAATGTGTGCTACAAAGAGTATACACCCCTCACGAATAGACAGGGTTCTTTGACAGTACCATTCACTGGGATTATTATCTCTATGAATATCTATGGCATGCTTTGTGTCTACTGTTGAATCTGTATGAGGCAAACAGGCTACATTTGCCTCTCAAGACCCCTTAAGTTCTGAGAGAAATCTGAGAATACTCTCTGCCAACCTTAATCTGGTAGAGAGGTATAGACGGAAGTTTCTTTTCTGCCTGGTCAAGCAGTAGTTCAGTTCCAAAGAAACACACAGTTTATATTAATTATAAACTGCTTGGTCTATAGCACAGGCTTATTATTAACTAGTTTTTACAACTTAAATTAACCCATAATTCTTGTCTATGTTTAACCACATGGCTTGGTACCTTTTCTGAGTGCAGCATTCTCATCTTGCTTCCTTTGTGTCTGGCTGGTAACTGTGTCTCTGCTTTTCCTCTTCCCAGAATTCTCTTAGTCTGGATGCCCACCTATACTTCCTGTCTGGCTATTGACCAATCAGCATTTTATTAAACCATTATGAGTGACAAATCTTTACTGTGTACAAAAACATTTTTCCACAACAGAAAGGAGAGGGGCAGAAAGAATTCCATCACAGGGGAAGAAGGATTATTTCTGAAGGTCACATTTTCCTCCATCTTCAGTATATTGTAAAGTATTTGTAAGTATAATGCTTTCTGGTTGCTAAGTGAGTGACTCAAATTCATGATCTATTCAAACTGCAGAACTCTCATTTCTTTCTTTTCCTTTGCCTTGATAATTTCGAGACAGAGTTTTGCTATGTACGCCAAACTGGATAAAACTATAAGTTTATTGGCTTGTTTGTTTGCGTTTGCTATCATGGGGGATTAAACTAGGGATTTGGGCATGGCACATACATACTCAACCAGTTAGGAAATAGCTTAGTGTTAGAGAGCCTTGCCCAGAACTTTAATTTCTGTTATGTTCCATATTCCCAACTCCAGGGCTATAGGGGAGAGTTTGTGTGTTATGCTTCATTGACATCTCAATAGGTGCTAAGTGACCTTAACTCTATGTTCCCACTCCTTTGATTGTTCTCCCCAGCCCCACATATCATCCCTTTCTTCAAGCTTAAAGAATAAAACTGCTTGCCCTGATTTGTCTACTCATGGATCTCCTAGACGGAGAGTGGCACTATTGCTCCATATTGAAGAAAATGTCTTAAAACATAGAACCAGGACTGTCCATGCTCATGGCAAGAAACTTCTGAGTAGAGAATGCATTTGCCTTTGTGAAACTAAAATAGCAGGATCATCTTCCATAGCAAGTCTTATTTCTAGATTTCTTTCTGTAGCATTTCACTTTGCAGGTGATCCCTTCTGTACTTCGTGAACCAAAGCTCCATTTCTTAGTGGCAAACTTCCATATTGGTGACCTATAATGAACTTTATCCCCTTAGGCTTATGTCTTTATGTAGTATGATCCCACAAAGATGAAGAGGTTAGTCTTACATTATGTGACTTCTTTGCTAATATGATACAACCAAAACATATTGCAAGCAGAGACTTGAATGGGTCCCACTGAGAATATTCTTATGGAATTTATGGGAAGCTCACAGCAATGCTGTAAGGAGGCTGACATTCAATAAAGAAAAACCATATTCTTTTCTCTCTGCCCTTGACAGTAGGAGTGATATGACTATCTGAATTGCTGCCTTGACTTCCTAAAATAATGGACAGTGACCTCGAACTTTAAGCAAAATATGTGTGTTTCTCCTATATGGTTCTTTTTGTTGGAATATATCACACAGTAACAGAAATGAAACTAGAATAGATAGTACTAATTTTTTTCCATCCAGGACACATTTCTGCTCTAGACTCTGTTATGCAGTCCTAGGTATAGAGGTGTCTTAGTTTGCTTTGACAAACATGACGAACAAAAGCAACTTAAACAGGCTTGTTTTGGCTCCCTCATAGCTTGCTCAGAGTGCTTTCATATACACCCAAGGACCATCTTCCTAGGAGTATCATCATCCACAGTCAGCTTGGCCCTCCCACATCATTATTCAAGAAAATATTTCAATAACTGGCCCACAGACCAATCTGATGAAGACATTTCTCAATTGAGGTTCCGTCTTTCCAGATGAACCAAACTTGTTTCAGAAAAAAAATAGCCAGCGCAACAGGCAAATAGAATAGGCATACAAATAAACTGTATTTCTGGAAATACTTCATAAAAAAGAATATTTAATACAATATATAAATATATAATATATGCATATTATATACACATATAGTTTCAGAAGTTACAGAAGATAAAAACAAGTTTACACGCTAATGAAAAGATGTGCCTGTTTATTTCTGCATAAAGGATTAAATACTGGAGCTGGAGATTCAGTTCAGTGGGTAAAATAATTGCTGAGGACCTGAGTTTGATGCCCAGCATTCATGTAAAAATCCAGGCACAGTGCCACAGGCTTGTAATCCTAGCACTGGGAAGGAAAAGAGTGACCAACCAACCTAGCTAAATCAGTAAGCCTCAGGTCCCAGTGTAGATCCTGTCTCAAAAACCAAAAAGGCCTGCACATGCACATGCATGCATGTGCATACACACATGTGAACATGCACACACACATACATGTGTGTACATATGCACACATTAAGTCTTGTTTGAGTATTCACATAGAGCACCTTCAAAGTTTTTTTAGAGTTGATTGATAATTTGATTTTTTATCAGTATTGATGCCACTGTGTCACATTCAATACATGGTACAAAATGACAGAGGTCTGTTTCACATCACTTCATAAGTTTTTGGAAATTCAGTCCTAATACAATGCGAAACTTTAAAACTGTTTTTAATGAAACTCAAGACAGCATCTCAAATAGCAAACTTTAAAATCAGACACTCTTAACACAATACAATCCAAAAACCGACTAATTTGGCACCTACATGCTTACAAATGATAAGAAAATATTAAAAAATCTTTTCTCTGTAATTCAACCACTGTGTTTCTAGAAGAGCAGAAAGCTTTCCATGTACAGTTAAAACCGTTCAGCCGATAGCAGGAAATAGTCTCAGCTCTGAGCTGAGGAGTTTGGAAAGCATTTCCTGGCATTGTGGGACATGAGGGCATGGACAGTGCAAAGCATTCAGGTTATGTGAAGCAAGGCTGGAGTGTAGTGACATGAAGCAACATGGCCGAGTGTTTCCAGAAACACACAGACTCATTAGGCATTTGATTACTTTGGTCCTTGTATATTCAGAAGCATTATACTGATGCCCAATTTTTTTTTAAGTTGTGTCCTCTTGTTTTTTATTTATTTATTTATTTATTTATTTATTTATTTATTTAAGATTTCTGTCTCTTCCCCGCCCCCGCCTCCCATATCCATCCCCCTCCCCCAATTAACTTCCCCTCTCTCATCAGCCTGAAGAGCAGACCGGGTTCCCTGCCCTGTGGGAAGTCCAAGGACCTCCCACCTTCTTCCAGGTCTAGTAAGGTGAACATCCAAACAGCCTAGGCTCCCACAAAGCCAGTATGTGCAGTAGGATCAAAATCCAGTGCCATTGTTCTTGACTTCTCAGCAGTCCTCATTGAATTTTGCATGCAAATGGACGGAAATAGAAAACACTATCCTGAGTGAGGTAAGCCAGACCCAAAAAGAGGAACATGGAATGTACTCACTCATATTTGGTTTCTAGCTATAATTAAAGGACATTGAGCCTTTAATTCGTGATCCTAGAGAAGCTAAATAAGAAGGTGAACCCAAAGACAAACTGATGCCCAATTTTTGATGATCCATACATTCAGTAACACCACCCTAGAGAGGCTTACAACTCACAGTTTAAGAAGCTATGCCTTGGAGAGTGAGCTGGCTCAGCCAGTAAAGGTGCTTGCCACCAAGCCCAACAACCTGAGTTCAATATCTAGAATTCAATTGGTGAAAGGAAGTAACTGATTCCCACAAGTTGTATTCTATGACACCTACACATCCACAAGGACATTTTTGTACAAGTGTGTACACACACACACACACACACACACACACAGTAGTAGACAGTAGTAGTAGTAGTAATAATGAATTTTTAAAAATAAAGATGCTATAATGTAGAGGAAGAAAGACAAAGCTGGCTGTTTCTGGCCCAATCAAGTTCCCAGCTGAATGCAGCCATGTGTTTGACAAAACAGGAAAGTGGTCCAGTGGAGTCTATTAACTCAATAAACCATAATAAATTAATTAGTTATTGTTTTCGCTGTAACTTTGGAATGACTTGTTTTATTTTTTGGTGGGGGTACTGTGGATGGAACTGATGACCTCATACTTGTTGGGCAAGGCCAACTGCTCTGTCACCAAGCTGTATGTCCCAGGCCCTCAGATGACTTTCTCTGTGATGGAGGAGAACCGCCTTCCCTCTGCAGCAATGAAACGGGACTGAGGAGTTGATATCTACATTGACAACACTCACTGTCTGGTTGCAGGTGTTGGATGGATGGGTGGATAAGTGAATGGGTGGGTGGGTGGACGGATGGTCATACAGTGTATTATTTTGGCCAGTACCAGATACCTTGTTTCAAATTAGGAAGTTGTGAATCAAAGGTGAGTTCATTTTGATAAAGGTTTGTCCTTATAGAAGTATAACAAAAGGGGAACATTTAGATTCAATTCTTATGATTTCTCTTTAAGAAGCAGCACAAAAGAGAAAATCCCCCATCCTTCAGCTCATTCCTTACTCCACCCAGCCTTTAGTTTCCTTAGTAACCATACTCAGTCTTTTATCTAGTCAATATTTTTATAGTACTAGAAATTGAATCTTAATCCTCTGAGCTGAGCTATGCTCCCTTCTCCATTTAGTATTTGCTATTGTGTGGCAAACATGTGGGTTACAGTTCCATTGGCAAACCTCTATCTCCAAAAATATTTACAGTATGATTCACAATAGTAGCAAAATTACCACTATGAAGTAGCAACAAAGTAATTTTATGATTGGAGGGTCACAACAACATGAGGAACTGTATTAAAGGGTCGCAGCATTAGGAAGGTTGAGAACTATTCTGTGAGAAGATATTTATTGCTGTTTTCTCATTTAAGTCTTCTGGATCCCTGTTCCTCTTTCCCCTTCCTTTTCCATGCCCCAAAGCTGAACTCCATGGTGCTTATCACTTGGGTTCACCCCATGTCTAGACTTTGGTTAAGTTGAGCAATGTGAAGCAATGTGAAGTCAAAAGATTGTAGGCTAGAATCCAGGAAGTATATCCCACACCCATCTACTCTACCCCACCTATAGCCACAAGTAACCCTTCTCTCTCTCTCTCTCTCTCTCTCTCTCTCTCTCTCTCTCTCTCTCTCTCTCTCTCTCTCTCTCTCTCTCTCTCTCTCTCTCAGTTCTAGTACCAGTATCCTACCTCAACCCCTTAAAAGCAACAGAGAAAAAAAACCTGATGACTGCCTGTTCACCTGGAATGCATCACTAACCCTATTAATTCTATTAATTCTGTCCACAATTCTAGAAACTGTATTTTTCTCTTCCGATTTATTAATAAAGACACATATAACTGTTAATACTGTCTTCTCAACTACTCAAACCCAAGAGCCCTTTGCTGAATTGTGATCATTCTATGCAAAAGCAAAAGATTGTAAGGAGCTAGAAGGAGCAAAATAGCCACTTCTTTTTGTTTCAAGGACTAAAGAAAGATGTGCCTGCCTCTGAGATGGAATGCCCAGTAGTATGAAATAAAGCAGAATTTATAGAGATACAGGGTATTGATGGCTGAACTCTACCTTACTGGAGGATTGTACCCTTCCAACAAGTCACTATGGCATTGGAATAGCATTGCTGAAGCAGTAACAGCAGACAAATGGAGGCACCTATAGGCTTTAGAAGCCTTGAGGAGTCCAGGGGGCATGATATCCATGCAGCAGCAGTCTGATTAACATCATGGGTAATTTTTCAAGTGGACAGACATCATCAAATGATAGAGCTTGGGAGACAGCTGACACAATGAAAGATGTTGGGCTCTTTGCCAATCTGACTCTCAACTCTCAAGTCACTTTAAATTTTATTTGACCTCAGGGGGCTCATAGGAGAGGTACATGAGGGAATGGGAGGAGATGAGGAAGAGGATACTGTTGTTAGGATATAATATAAATAAATAAATTATATATATATATATTATTTGACAAGGACTATTTGGTGGTGAGATTCAGTTGCTTGATGATTAGAGAATTACTGATAATGTTTCCCACTTGGAAACATTGATGATTTTACTTTAAAAGCTCTTGCACAAAAAACAAGATTCTGTCAAAATGTGAGAAATAACCTAGACTCTACCCGGCGAGTCATAAGCTAATCTAGTCTAGGAGGGTATAACTTGTAATGTCTATTGAGATCAATTATGCAGTCAAGTCCAGCCATGGGTGAATAATGGGAAAAAAAGACAAGTTCAAATTTCTGGACATCAATTTTTTTTTTCTTTCTGTGCTTTTCATTTTTAGCAGACACAGTCACAGGAGAGAGAACTCGGGAGAGTAATACTTTTGTTATATTATTTTTTATTCTTTACAAAGAAATGAAGAAACTGTAAAATCAAAAAAAATACTTTTAAAAGAAATATTTTAGAGTATAGCTCTTGAAAAATGATCACATACCCCCAATGTATATAAAAATATGAGTTTAATTCTCTATTATGAAGACTCATAGTCCACTGCCCTCCTCAATTCTCAACCACATATGTACAGCCTTGGGTTATGATTCTTACAACTTTTCATACTACAAATTAGAGCTTCAAAGATGCATATAGAAAAAATCATTTTAAAACTCTATAGTCACAGATATGGCCATAGAGCTGTACATACTTTATCTTCCTAAATGCTTACATTAATTCTGGGTGACAGTCATCATTCCTTTGGCTCTACAAATAAGAGACTTGAGGCACAGTGAGGTTCGATGGGATGCTCATTACAGCATTATCAGAAAGCCATGTGGTGTGGGATTTAGCTAGAGTTCACGCTTTTATCGATTACTTCAAAATAAAAATGAAAACAGGAATGTATGCAGAGGCAGGTGAATGGGGTAAATTAACTGACATTTTTAGAAAGCTAATTTACATAAATGTTTAAACATTTTACTTTGAAAAGAATCCTATCATCCTGTTTACTGATATTAATACCAACTCTATTAGTTTTGATAGTGCCTTGTTGGATCCAGACCTTTTTCCTGTCTCTTGTACTGGGAATGTGAAGCAAGGATTTACACATGCTAAACATAAACTACTGTTTAGCTACACCCTCAGCCACAACAAATTTAATTAGAAGCAAAAAGAATTGACTTAGGGAAGGTGTCTCCTTCCATCTCGTCTATTTTCTTTTGTCATTCCCAGTGGCTTTTAGAAGGACTTTACACATGTCAATTACTTTCGTGAAGGGATTTTAGTATCTGTGCACCAAGAGCTTCACATCAAAATCTACAGGGGAACAGGGTTTATAAACTCATGTGGATTCATGCAGTTCTTCCAAAACATTTGCTATAAAATTCAGAATAAAACCCCCTTCTTGCTGAAAAAATCATATGGATAAAATTTGTAAATGCTAATTTGTATTGAATGTAAAAATGAAACAAACTCCGAGCATGCTGTGATTAAGTTGAGTTCTCTCATCTACCCCTCAGATAGAGCCAGAATGCTTCCAACTTACTCCACCCACCATGTGAATAGAGCTTTCTCTTTCTTGTCTGGCTTTCCTTAAAGGGACATAGACAGACACCAACCACAAATCAGAAGAGAACTGACCCAGTCTGCTCTGTTCATAAATCTGTGTGGAATCAATAAGGAATGAGGAATAAAAGGGAGTTCAAATGACTGAAAACGACGAAGCATCATATGTTAAACCTAGTTTGTCCCCTGTCTATTTCTTATTTCCTATATGGTCATAGCTTATGACCTTTGCCATGGAAACTAGGTCACCATGGCAAGATAGACCTTGTTTATCCCTGATAAATCTATTTGTTATGCCAGGGTTGAAACCTGGAACCTTCCAACATGCTCGGCAAATGCTCCACCATTGAGTGCCACCCCCGGCCCATCGCTGGTAATATTTTAAGCAGGTTTCTGCTATTTGCAAGGGGTGAATCTTCTTCTAGAAGAGAAATGCTAGTTTCTTCTGAATAACCTCAAGCAGACATAAGCAGAGATTTAGTTCTTCATGTAAATCGAATCCCAGGTGTGAAAGTGAAGTTGTTAGAGTCTAGGTGTGTGTTAATGAGCATTAATGGCTGAGGAAAATAGTGCCAGTTTATTTTTTAACATAGCTCTGACTTGAAAAACAGCCAATGTGGGAAAACTCACAGGATGTTGGCATGTGTGAAGACGGCAGGATTCACAGTTGAAGGTGACCAGGGAGATGAAATCCTGGCAGTGGTCCCCTGCTGCTTATCTCCATCCCACTTTCAGCTAAGAGCAGCTGCCAGGAGGTGATACAGAACATCAGGAGAAGTGGGTAACAAGAATTAAAGCCACACCACAGATCTATAATTGTATCTGAATAGTCTCTTGGATCAGTGTCCATCGGTGTGTTGGTAAATGTTTAACAACTAGCTCTCCAGGAAATATAAAACCTGATCTCAGGCAGCTTCCCATTTCTGTAGCACGAATGTTCCTCCCACCATGGTCTATTTCTAACTATTACCTTGACCTCACTGATCACAGAATTTGAAAGAAATGGAAAACTGGAGAACACAACTGGTGTGGTCCCTCCCTAGTGGTTCCACACCGATGGGACATACCTCTGAATAATAGAAAATTAATTTATTTCCCTAAACCAGGTTAGTCTTTTGGGTTTTGCTTACGCTGCCTGCTCTATGTCAAACACTTCCTTCATCCGTGCTCATTCTTTAGACCAGTACAGGTGTTCCTTAGCAACCAAATCAAAGCTACAAATGTTTCCCTTTTACAGTGCTAGGTACCTTACTTTCTACAGCTTTGATATGGCCTGAGCATATCTTACAGGGGTCACATATTGAAATTTAATAGGTGGTGTGAGATATTAAGAGGGTAGAAAATTAATCCATCTGTGGTATCCAGAGGTGGAGCCTTGGAGAGTGATTAGGATTAGATGAGGTCATCAGGGTAGAGACTCTTGATTAACTGATGGCATTACAAGAGAGGCTAGATAACAAGTACATGTGTATGCATGCACACAGTGATACATACTATCTGTCTCTTACCATGTAGCATCGTGTATCATACTGGGACTCTGGCAACAAGAATGCCATGGGTAAATTGAATTTAGACCTCTACAATCATGTACCAAAATAAACCTCCTTACTTTCTAACTCATCCAGTCTGTGGTAATGACTTATTAACAATATGAAGTGGATTAACATACAGCCCAATTAAATTTCATTTTCAGAGTTTGTTTACTATTCTAGGCATGTTATGAGAGGAAGGAGTCAGTCCTCTGTGAGTCCTCTGTCTCTGGTATTTTACATTATGTCTACTACAAAACAGGAATTAATAATCACAATACACTTGCTGACTGGAGCAGTGAAGAAGGGAATGAAAATCACCATCTTCCAGCTGCCTCCACTGAGAAACACAGCTAAGCAGTTAATGAAGAAAAAAAAACCACTGTTGCAGTTTCAAATGTGTTAAATTTATTTTATCACTTTGATTACAAGTCATTTAATTTGTTCTCTTTCACAATGATTATCATTAGTAGGGAGCCAATGGATTTGATACAAAAAGGGGAACAATGTGTTCAACATTTTATTGAATATTTGGCTCTTATTATTTAATAAATGTCTGCCAATACTAATACTTTGCTTTTCTCTTTTTATTAGATTATTTATTTACTCAGAAAAATTTCAACCCATAAACACATCATCCAAGAATGTCATATATGTATGAAGAATGAGTTAGTTACTTCTTACCTGTCCCTTTGCTTGACTGCAATGGTAGCTGCTCCTGTGAGTAACCACAGCACTGGAGATGAAGGAGTTGCCCAATGGTACTCTTTTCAGACATTATTATGTACATTTTGATTCACTTCATCTCCAGTCACCTTGTGCATCCTCCTCGTTCCTCATTACTTGTCTCTTTTTGGGACATCACCTCATCTTGGTTTATTCCCACCCTCCTGCTTTCCTCCCCCTCCCTTTGTGAACTCCAAATACTTTCTTCACATCAGTCCCACACTGACCCTAGGGAGACAGAAGGCGAGCAAAAGCAAACTAGAAAATCACTCTAATTAACCTCTAGGGTCCTCTAAGCAAACCTGGAAGGCCTCCAATCACCAGTTACCTTTACAGGATGCTTCCAAGTGTGCTGCTCCCCCAAGCCTGGTGTTCTGAATCATAGAGAACAAAACATGCAGTTGAAAAAGTTTTCCTTAATTGCTCATTCTGCAAAAACTGTTTCCAACTAAGTGTATGATTTCTTCTCACAATATTCCCAAAAAACATTCCATCAAAGAGGATGAAGAGATGGCTCATCAGGTAAGAGTGCATACTGCTCTTGCAGAAGACCCAAGTTCTATTCCTAGCACCCAAGTGACTCACAACCATCTGTAACTCCAGCTCCAGGGAAATCTGATGCTGCCAGCTTCTGGGGCAGCTGCACGTATATGCACACCTCCACCTGGACAAGTTAAATAAATCTTTTAAAAGTCCACTCAAACAATACCAACATAATTTCACCTAAAATGTGTTATAGGACACAGATGTAGACTAACCTAGAAATCTGACTACTTGTTATGATTTGAATATAAAATGGCTTTATGGACTCATCTAGTGGGGGCTTGTTTGCCAGTCTTTGTCAACTTTTATACAGTGGGCATTTGAAGGCTTTCACCTAAACAATACAGTAAACCCTTGATGAATTCCTAACATGATGTCATTATTGCAAAGTGGTAAAGAGTGTGTATTGCCTAGTTGGAGGAAGCAGGTCATTGGAGTGTGCCCTAGAAAGGAATTCTATACTGACAACTGTGGACTCTCCATGGGACTAAACTAGGCCCTCCATATGAGGGAGACAGTAGAAGTTTGGAATATCTGAGGGGCCCCTGGCAGTAGGACCAGGATCCCTGGTACTTGTTGAAGCCCATTCTTTATGGTGGGATGCCAGGCCTAGCCTTAATGCAAGGGGTAGGGCTTGGTCCTGCCCCAAGTTAATGTGCCAGATTTATTGACTCCCCATGAAAGCCCTTACCCATTGGGAAGAGTGGATGGGAGATGGATTGAGGGGTAAATGAAGGAGTTGGGAGGAAGGATGGGAGGGAGAGCTGTGGTTGGAATATAAAATGACATTAATAATTTTAAAGAATGGATACATGTAGGTCTGTGCCCTTGTCTGCACAGATGCTGACATATTAGACCTCCTCATGAAAGAAAGGAAGAAAGAAAGAAAGAAAGAAAGAAAGAAAGAAAGAAAGAAAGAAAGAAAGAAAGAAAGAAGGAAAGAAGGAAGGAAAAGAAAGAAAGGTACATCCTGCCCTTTCCCCTTCTTTTCTCTTTTCACATTCTGGCCACCATGAGGTAGGTAACCCGTGTCACATGTAATTCTGCCTCCATGATGTTCAACCCTGTCTCCCACTCAAAGTAATGGAACCAACCAAGCACAACCAAAACCTTTGAACCCAAGAATCAAAATAAATCTTTCAGATTTTAAGTATTTGTCACAGTAACCTAAAGCTAACACTATAGCTCAAAATGTTGTTTCTAGAAGACCACAGGCTACAGCTTGTTCATAAATATAGAATTCTTGATTTATGTGATTAAGTAGCTTATATCATGAACTTTCTTTGTGACATGCTATCTTTTTTAACTGTAAGGGACCACCTCAAAGCCACCTACATACCAACAAATGCTTATGTGAGGCTCAGCTTTTCTGAGTTTTTCTACTGAGCGAGAAGCCTTTCCTTTGTGTGTGTGTTCATGGCTGCACACTACAGGCGAACTGGCTTCTGGAAATTCTGTATCTCTGTCCTCATCTCCCAGAAGGGGCGCAATGGAAGCATCACTTTTAAGTGGGCTCTGGAGCTCTAAACTTGGGTCATCAGACTCGTACAGCAAGTGCTGTACGCGCCGAGCCATCTCCACAGATCCGCCTCTGCTTTTGTAAGATCTCTCTAAAATGTGTCAGGGCAAATATAGCAGGGCATAGCAGGATGGATCGTTTGCTGAAAACCAGTGTGCTAATCCCAGGCATGACGCTTACCTGCATTACTGAAGAAGATGTATTTCTGAACTTTTTCAGACTTCGCTGGCAATCACCACAAGGCCTCCACGCAAAGCCACCATGAATGCTATTCAGATAAAGAGCCAGATTGCTGAAAGGAGACCCGCCCTTTCAAAGTCCAAACTCACTTCAACTATTTCTTATCTGGTAACTTTTAAAGTTGATTTTAAAACTCCTCCTAGTGCAGGAATAAGCGCTTTATAGCTAAAAATACATAGCTATTGTATAAAGACATACTATGCTGAATAATGACATTTTAGTGACTGGTAAGAATGTCTTTAAACGCTGTGGAATCTTGAGTCTAATTTTGAATGGCTGTTGCTTAGGGAAAAAACTTTTCTTTAGACCACACTTGGAAACCTAAAGTCCTATGTTGGTAAAGGAATTTGGTATGTAAGGTCATTATTATACAAAATTTAACTTTTCTTTAAAAGCCCTAGGTATTGGGCAGAACTGTTAAATACAACTGAACCATTCAGTTACTGTGTAAGAGTGCGAGGTCATTGGAGGAAGTGGAAGCTGGAATCCAGGCTGCTGTCTGCTCCCCAGCAGAAGACTGTGTAAGGATGTACGCTTCAGAGGACACATCTCCGTAAAATTCCAAACTAAGTCAAGTTAGTCAAGACTTTTGGTGTCAGGCTTTGTGGCGGGGTGAGAAGCACAGACATAAAAGATTCAGGCAAGACCTTGCCTACTGGAGCTTGAGGACAACAATCTCAACACAGTCCATGACAAGGCATATAAGCTACAAGAAAGGAAACTGGTGCCAAGTCCCAGGTCAAAGGACAATTCTGTGACCCTTGTGCCGCTATCTATGTTTATTCCCTTTGTTTTTCCTTAGAATTACACCAAGCATTCCAAAAAGTTCTAGTCTGTCTGCCTCGATTGTGTTTAAATGAACCATGGGAAAGGTTTTATTTGGTGTTTGGGTCACACAGTCATCTGCCTCCCAGGCCCAGAAAGGTGGTAATTGAAGAAATCAGAACTGCCCAGCTTCACTCCCACCAGTTCCCAGAGTTTGACCCATTTGAGAATCCTTTGGTTCCCAGGGAAAGTTAGTAGAATTTTTTCATGTCTTTTTGAGGGAGATGCTAAGGCCCCTCTAGCTAACCCCATAATTGGTTCTTTTTGGGAGAACAATCAGAAAATGTCCAAAAAGAGAATACTAAAAATACTACCTTCTGTTTTTCTGAGAATTTTCAAGGAATCCCATAATGGGGCACTTTCATCTTTCTCCTGAAAAGGAAAGTCAGGTCAGTAGAGCGAACACAGGAGTAGGGAGTTATCTGTTTGGGGGACTTCTTCTTCTAAAGTTGAGAAATTTTTCTACCCTCTCTGGAACTGTTGAGACTTCCAGCAGAGCCTAAAACCTTTGTGCAGCTGGCAAGCAACTGAGCAGAGGCAACTGTTGATCCTTTCAACCCTGAAAGTCAGGAATTACTTTGTTTCATTCACCATGAGAAAAGGCTAACTTGCTGAACATAGTGGACAATGAGGACTACTGAGAACTCAAGAACAATGGCAATGGGTTTTTTATCCTACTGCATGTACTGGCTTTGGGGGAGCCTAGGCAGTTTGGATGTTCACCTAACTAGACCTGGAAGGAAGTGGGTGGTCCTTGGACTTCCCACAGGTCAGGGAACCCTGATGCTCTTTGGGCTGATGAGGGAGGGGGACTTGACCGGGGGAGGGGGAGGGAAATGGGAGGCGGTGGAGGGGAGGAGGCAGAAATCTTTAATAAATAAATAAATTTTTTAAAAAAGAAAAGGCTAGCCCTGTATTAAGACAAGCGATTGGCTTCTAAGAACATTCAGGAATTTCAGAGATGGAGCTAGTCTGCCTATCTTGTCAAAAACACCTTCTGTGGCCAAGGTACAAATTGCCTTGAGTCAGCCAGAACTGTCTTTACTGCTCAGAATGTTGCTTTGAGACCAGAGAAAGAACAATGCATGGCACTGTGTGGCCAGTCTGCTTCACGCGGGCTGTAACCCAGAGAAACCCCAGAGCTCTTCCACCGCTGGCATTTTCCACTTATTTCCTTTAAGCTTAAAATTGAGAAAAACATTCATTGTGTTGAAATACATACAATTCAAAACTCACCATGTTAACCATACTTACATGTATAACTCAGTGCCACTACATACTTTCACCTTGAGCAACCGATCGCCAGAACCCTTTTCAACATACAAAACTCATTTTCCATTCTCATTAAATGAGAACAGCCCATTCTATCCCTCCTCCCACAGTTACACTCTGCTTCTGAGTCCAAGTACGTGCAAATCTGCAGAAGTTATCCCTTCATGACTGGCTTATTTCTCTTAGCACAATGCCCTCAGGATTCACCCATCCAGGAGTGTGCGTGAGTTGAATTTTCCTTCTCTTTTTAAAAGGTTGAATAATACTCCATTGTATAGATCTACCATGTTTTGTTTATCTCCATACATAAATGAATATTTGGGTTGCTTCCACAGTTGCATGAATGTAAATAATGTTTTCACAAACATGAATATACAGACTCCTGTTTAGTGATCAGCACCCAATAGTTTTGATTTATATGCCTGGAAGTGGAATTGTAGGATCATATTGTAAATCTATGTTTAAGTTTTTGTTTCTGAGGAATGCACCATTCTGTGTTCTATAGAAACAAGATATCTGGGAGAATAAATTATTCTTATTAACCTCAACAACAATCTTGAACTAAGAAGAACATGTTAAAATTCTCCACGGTGGTATAGATCAATCGATATCCCCCATCACATTCACTTGGGAGAGTTTTTACTGGGACTATTTACTGAATAAAAAAATCATTGTATTCCTGGAGACTTTTTATGGTTTTTTCACGTACCATGATTGATTTCAACTTAGGACCACAGAAGATTTTCTCCCTGACTATGATTATCACGTTGTGACAGTGTGGTAAATGAAGGACAGAATATTTAAAGTGGCCTGCATAGGAATGTCCTAATTATGGCTGAGAAAAAAAGCAAGCAATGTCTGTCTTCTCAATGCCCTGTTGAGGCCTCTTGGTTTGAGGATCACTGGGATCTCAGGAGGGCCATGACTTCCATAAGCTTCTCTGGGAGGGGCTGACAGATTGATGAGCTACAGCTGCAGAGAACTGGTAATATCTGGCACTGGGTTTCCCTACCTAGGGGAGGAAAATCTGATTTTGGATAGAAGAAAAATGCTTAGGCAAGGCCCTCTTTCAGGATAGGAATAAGGAAGAAGTAATGTTCTGGAAGCTAATATAAACAAATTGAAAAAAACCTTCAGTTCAGCAAACCACGTTTCTAACATCCTGCTTCCTCAGTTAAAATGTGTGAGACTCCACCGAATCCCTTCCAGACAATGAGAAGCAGTGGGCGCTTCTTGGCTTATAGACACATTCCAGTCCGGGAGAAGTAAACATGGCGATATGGATCAGCAAGGCAGCCAAACAGCTCCAGGGCCCTTGAGCACAGACCATGGATCCAATAAAACGGTCTTCATCCTGTCATTGGCGGAGGGGGGGTGGTATGCTCAGTTCCCTAAGGGAGCCTGTAAAATTCCTTTGACTTGCCTGCAACAACCTTATATTCCAGGGTAGTGCATTTTCTAGATTATGCAATGGGGGAAAATCTCTGTGCCCAATTACATTAACATGTTCTTATTTTCTGTGATGTGATGGTAATTTATAGCGATGCAAGGAAGAAAATGCACTCTTTCACACGAAACAGTGCATAAACAGAGCTGATAATCTCAACGAATCACGTTGTTTTTTTATTGTATAACTCTGGAAAATGCTCAGCCCAGTCAGGGTCATGCGGGATCAATAAAAGTTATAAACCTGATAGACCTTGTTCTTGAGAAGTCATACTCAAGTTAGGAAAACAGACGGGCTCATCTAGAGTTTTCCTTGCCTAAACATGCAAGCAAAAAGAAAATGTTTTAAATGATTAATTTCTAAATGGGCCACATGATTCTACTTCTGGTACATAAAGCACCCACAAAAAGGCAGAACACTTGTCTATCATGAGCAAAGCCCCAAGTTCCAACACAGCACTTCAAATATAAAAATTGACTCATAAAAACCATAAAAGATAAACTCCAATAGGAGAACTTTTGATTTTTAAGAAGATTTTGGAGCAAGTTTCTCTGGACATGAGAAAAGCTGAGATAGCTGTCTTGGAGCATCAGGGACAGTGGAGTGGGGCCTTTCATTCTAGGGCGAACATGAGAGAGCAAGAAGGGTAGCTCTGTCAGCTGAGGCTCTTAATAGCTGGAGTTGTAGACATTGCTTTACCTCCCATGGCCCATCCTCAAGGCAAGGTTGGTGACACTGCCCCATTCCTGTGGGCACATCCCTTCAAGTTACAGGACCTACTGGGTTTGGATTTAATCTACTCCAAGGTTGCCGGGAGCTTATTTTAACCTCATTTTATGTTAATATAAGTTCTGTGATTGTTGTGACAGGAGGGGAAGGGAGTCTAATTTGTCCTAAGGTTTAAGCATTCTATTCCCAAACCTTCTTTATTTTTTAGCCACACTCTACCGTATAATGCAAATCGCATCCTAGAAGCATATCCAAAGGGCTTCAAATCTTATTTGTTGTCAAAGTTGTACACAGGCTGTTACCTGACTGACCATAAAGTAGAAAATCTACAGCCATAATTGTGAAACTAATATTTCTCCTTCTATAAATGCCTTTAGCAAAATGCATAGCCATATGTCACACGCCTGAAATTTGTCACAATCCCAGAATGCATTACTAATTGCTTTCCAGATTGGGGTAAACCTTTTAATATTATTTTTTAATTGAAGTCAAAAGAACAAAAGAAAAGGAATTCTGAGAAAATTATATGATGATGTGGCCAGGTGTGGTGGTACAGACCTGTAATCTCAACGATTAGGTAGTGAAAGGGCCCATCCTCAACTACATAGTGAGTTTCAGGCCTGCCTGGGCTACATAAGACCCTGTCTCAATACAATAGCAGTAATCCAAAGGTACAAGATGAGTCATATGGAGTTTGATGTGTCACTAAACGTATCTTGCTTCTGGCTAGAAATGTAGCTCATGCTAGAAGACTTAGCCAGCATATGGGATGCCCTGGCCTTGATTAGTAATGAATGAGTAAGTGAAGTGAGTAACTGAGTGAAATTCATTTCAGTTTCATTCTTTCTTTGTAGGCAGATTTTTCCTCTCCCACAGCCACTCTCAAATAATCACTCAGAGACATAATATTAATTACAAATAGTCATTCATTAACCCAGGCTTATTACTAACTAGCTCTTACATTTTAAGCTAACTCATATTCCATATTTACACTCTGCCACATAGTGATACCTTTATTAGCAAGGCATGCTCATCTCCTGCTCCCTCTGCATCTGGCTGGTAACTCCAGACTCTGCCCTTCTCAATTTGGCTTTCCCATATAACTTCATTCTGTTTAGCTATTATCCACCCAGTTTGTTTATTAAACCAACCACAGCACCAAATCTTCACAGTGTACAAAAGGATTATTCCACAGCATGCTCCCCACCCACCTGTTTTGGTTTTTCAGAATAGGATTTCTCTGTAGCTATGGAGCCTGTCATGGAACTAGCTCTTATAGACCAAGCTGGCCTCAAACTCACAGAGATCTGCCTGTCTCTTCTTCCAGCTGGGATTAAAGGCATGTGCCGCCACCGCCATCCTCCCTTTTGGTCAAATTACAAAGGAAGGTCTTAACTTCAAAATTCTAAGATTATATACAACAAATGTAGTTGTTAAGAACTATAGTTACAATATCCGGTCCATTTGTATTTGACAAAATTAGAGAAGATATTCTACTATTTATCTTATCTTCGTGACTCCAAAGTTTTGTATCTAATTTACCTTCTGTCATAATTATGAAAAACTATAACTATCTAGTCTTCAACTCCATCAAAGATACCAGAAGGATGAAATATTATCAGGCTGCCTGGACCATCACCCAAAGTTCCTTGGCAATGTTGGGGTATCCAACTTTGACTGTAGGCCTAGAATACCTGACAGACTTTTCTGTGAAGCAGGGAATTTTGAAGGACTATCTTTCCTTGTTTTGGCAAAGTTTGACAGTTTCCTTTCTTGCACCCTGCTGGTCCAGTTTGGACAGTAACTGTCAGCAACTGAGGCAAGGGGAGTTTCTTCACTCACATGGCTAGCTTTTTCCATAAAGAAAGCAAACACCATATGGAGTTTATGAACTTAAAAACATAGCTAACATGACTATGTTTGACTATTATAGGTGACTATTAATCTATTTAATCCAAGTAGAGGTGTAGCATTGTTCCACAGGAAACATTTGAAGGACCCAAATTTAGCAAGTTACATGGCAGTTTCAAATTCAAACTGTTACAATAAATTTACTGGGTATTCTCAATACTTGAACATAGAATGTGTGCACAGACAGTGAAGTAAGCATTGCATTTTATAAGCACTGTATCCTAAGTGGAAAATGCAATGTCTATAATAAAACAGGTGGAAAATGGAATGTCTAATAAAAATATTTAAATTGGCACCAAAAAATTCATAAATTACATTTTTAAATTAGTTGTATAAGCACAATAACCCAAACTGAAGTAGAAATATACATACAGTATAGCCAAATTAACATTAAATTTGTATCAATATATAAACATTTATACCAGTGTAACCTTATCAATTGCTTTTTGGCATAAAAACAGATCAATCATCTACCCTTTTATCCTATCATTTCTATATCACCCCTTTATCTTTTCAGAAACAGCTCTTGAATCTAATCTCCTTTGTTCATGTTTTTTCCTGACGATTACCAATAACAACTTGCAACCACCTCACTTAAATGATAACAAATATCTATAACAAAAATGTTGAGAATGTGGATGCTGTTTTATCTAGACTGCTTCCTGTTGTCTGGGGGTGCTGCTAATCTTTAAGGGAATCTTGGAAAAATTAGGATAATTGTTAGGTCTTGGCTGGAGTATTCTGTGAGACTGGATCACCTCAGTCAGTAGCCTTGAAGCTGTTTTGAATGCTGGATTCACCTGGTCCATCCATTTTTATTGGTGCTTGGTCCCTATGTTCTGAAAATATTTAAACTTTTAAAGGTAACACACATATCTCTATTAATGTAAATATAGACTGTACATTTTATACAAGCCAGCCAAGGATGATTTTGGTTTTTTAAGCAGATTATTTTTTATTACTTTATAAATAATACCATTCAAAATTTCCACTTCCTCCCCTCCTCCCACTTCCATCCTGCTCTCCCATTCACCCTCTCCCATGCCCTCCAGTCCTAAGAGAGGGCAGGGTACCCTGCCCTGTAGGAAGTCCAAGGCCTTCCCCTCTCCATCCAGGCTTAGGAAGGTGTGCAGAAGGATGATTTCGTGTTATGTGTTTGAGCAGTAAACATTTACATCATCTGTCTTGTAGTTCTTTATGTCTGCAGTCAGGGTTTCAGGGGTCGTCCTCTATTAAACCTGATTTTCTTTAACCTGGAATGAACCCACAGTCTCTTGTTTCCTGTGGAAATAAAAGTATAACCTCTCCTCCAAAGGAACACATCTTTTGACTTATATTTTGAAGTCAAGGTATTTTTTTAATATATAGGTTGGTTGAATCTAAAAGTTTTCATAATCCAGTGTCTCTTAGAAGCCAAAAAATTCAAAGACAACACAATAGCATACAGGATCCAGACACTATGTATTTCCTATCTTTACATGGCTTATTATATTTTTATTACTCTATTCAATTTCTTTTAGGTTTTTTGAGACAGGGTTTCCCTTTGTAGCCTTGGCTGTCCTGAAACTCACTCTGTAGATCAGGCTGCCTTTGAACTCATAAAGATCTGCCTGCCTCTGCCTCCCAAGTTCTGGGATTAAAGGCATGCATCACCACCACCATGCTACTCTATTCATTTTTAAGAACTTTCTCTACCCTTTTTCTTTTCTCAACCAAATCTATGTATATATTTAAACACACTGTAATCCATTTAGAGGCTTTTTCCATCTGAATGTATCTTGACTGTATATCTATAATCTTTTCTGTCTGCATAAACAAAATCATCAAACCCATGCAGCATGTTGGCAGAGCTTGAGCTGGCTGCTTAAGCTATGCTTAAGCCCATAGGCAGCGGTTAGGAGAAGCCTCTCTGTACTACAGCCATGTGAGAAACAGCAGGAACCCACCATGTCTTGGTTCATGGCACACTTACAGCTGTCCTTTTTTTTGTTTTTATTATATTTTATTTATTTTTTTTGAGACAAGGTTTCACATAATCCAGTCTGGTCATTTCAACTCCTGATCCTCTTGCCTCCACTACCCAAATACTGGGATTATAGGTCTGCGTCATTACACTCAACTTGCAATTACATGTTTTTTTTTTAATTAATTTATTTATTTATTAAAGATTTCTGTCTCTTTCCCTCCACCGCCTCCCATTTCCCTCCCCCTCTCCCAATCAAGTCCCCCTCCCTTGTCAGCCCAAACAATCAGGTAAGAGACAAGCTCTGCCCACTCCCAATCTCTCCCTTCCAGCAGAGGCAAGCTGGATCCCAGAGGCTCTCTTTCCTTTTTGTCTCTCCCTCTGTTCACTCTTCTTCTGAAGAGGCATTCTTTGCTTCCCTCCTCCCTCCTTCTCCTGATCTCTCTCTCCCCCCTCTCTCTCTCTTCCTCTCTCCCATACTCCCCTACCCTTATACCCTCCAAGCACACACTAAATCACTAAATCCACTCTTCCATACCCAAGCTCTCTCTGCATGGCATATCTGTCTGTCTCCCATCCACCATGGTCTCCCATCTGCCATGAAACCTGCCAGGGTCATGCCATGTATCATAGCAGCTTCCAAGAGACATTTTTCTGTACTGCAGGAGGTATGAGAGACACAAGTCTAGAAAGTCACGTCTAGTTCTGTTTTAGTGTGCTCAGAACATTTTTAAAGGTTTCTTGGACTTTACTTGGATGTAAGTGGCCTTGGATGTTGGATGCCATTTATAGGTGGAGTTTTCCTGTCCCATAGCTGCTTTCAAATAATCACTCAGGGGCTTAATATTAATTGCAAACGACTGGCCAATAGCTGAACAAGATCAATTTAGGTGGGAAAGTCAAATTGAGAATTCTGGGAAGAAGAAGGGCAGAGTTTGGAATCGCCAGCAGATACAGAGGGAGCAGAAGCTGAACGTGCCATACTAATAAAGGTATCACCACATGGTAGAGTGTAAATAAGAATATGGGTTAGCTTAAAATATAGGAGCTAGTTAGTAATAAGCCTGAGTTATTGGATGAGCATTTGCAATTAATATCATGCCTCCCAGTGATTATTTGAGAGTGGCTGCAGGACAGGAGAACTCCATTTACATTTCTAGTGTTAAAAAGCACCCCCATGTTTTTGGTGATTTTTTTTTTGATGTAGGCAATGTTCAAAAAGAAAGGGAAGACCTCTATTGTACTGCACAGATAGTATTTTTTTTCTACAAGTTTACAGAGTAAATCTATTAAAGAAATCTTTCAAATAGTTTAGGGGATGGTTAGCAATAATTTTTCTATGTGTGTAGCATTGGATACTGAACCCAGGGTTCTGCATATGCCAGGCAAAACTCTCTATGCCTGAGCTGTGTCCTTATCTTTTTGTAAAATTTTTAAAGAGAAATTTGCTTCTTTAATGTCAACTGAATTTGCAATGATTCAGTCAAAATTAATTTTAGTTTGAGACAGAATCTAGCTTATTTTCCCAGGCAGACTTCAAACTTGACATTCTCCTGTCTCAGCTTCTAAAGTAGCTGGGATTATAGCTGGATTATGTGGACCAATAAGGACCACCGGTATTTTTTCATCAAAATGAGTACATTAGTCTTTTTTAACCATGTTCTGACTTTGTGGGACCCTAGCCAGTTTGGATGCTTCCCTTCCTAGGCCTGGATGGAGGGGGGAGGACCGTGGACTTTCCACAGGGCAGGGAACCCTGACTGCTCTTAGAACTGGAGAGGGAGGGGGAGAGGAGTGGGGGGATGGGGAGAGGAGTGGGAGGAGGAGGAGGGAAATGGGAGGCTGGGAGGAGGCAGGAATTTTTTTTTCAAAAATAAAGATAGATAGATAGATAGAGAGAGAGAAATAGAGAGAGATAGATAGATAACCTATACTTTTTTAAAGACTTACTAGGCTAATATTTTGGGAATTTCTGACTGTTGCAAAATTTGCTTTATTATGGTGATCTGGAAGTGAATCTATAACATCTCCAAGGTACTCTTTCCCACCTAAAGAACTTTGCACATTTCTGGCAGGACAAAAATCCCTGGAACTATGAGTAAATAGAGACATAGGAGTGACTGACTTGTGGGTACATTGTACACACCTTCTCTGGTGTCCTTCTAGCACTGTGGCAAACAAAATCTGAACTCTCCTAGAAAAGCAGTAGACAGTCTAGCCTTTGGATCTGCACACCAGCCCTGCTCAGTTCATCCCCACAGGCCACAGCTCTCTGTGTTCTTATTGTTTGTTCTAACCAAGTCTGTTCTTATTGGCCAAAGCTACCCCACAGAGGCCAAGATAATTTTTTTGAGTTAGCCAAAGTCACTTTCCAAATAGAAATCCTGTGAAAGGTAATTCTAACAATTTGGGTTCCTCTCTCTCTCTCTCTCTCTCTCTCTCTCTCTCTCTCTCTCTCTCTCTCTCTCTCTCTCTCTCTCTGCCTTGATTTCTTTAGGAGCCCGAAAAGCTATTAGTGACCCAAGCTGTCCTCAAATTGGAATAAAAATAACTAACTTGCTGAAAGAGAGCCTGACTGGGGTCAACAGGATCCTTGTATTTGGTTCCTTAAGTGCTCTGTGTCTTTTTGTGTCCTGTGCCAATTAGTTCATCATGGTATGTATCTCATGTGGAGAACACACTCATAAATCTATCTGGAAACCAGAACCCGGCGTGATTATTTGACTATAGGAAAAGCCAACTTGATTTATGAGGTATTGTGACCCAGGGAGATGTGTTTTACTTTTCTCTCTGCTGCCTGGCTTAACTGTGCTGGCCATGGAGTCAGCTCCTCTGTCTCACAAATGTTGGATTCAGGGCTTGCCTCTATTTGCAGATGAGTCAGGGAGGAAAGGGTGAAGAGGAGGAAGATTTTCTCTTTAATTACTGATTATTTGAATATTAAATTATTCCTCATCGAAACAGCTAGATTCAGCAGTCTGTGGCTCTGGCTGCATTTTTCTGTTAATATGACCAGGAGCCCGGCCTCATAAGCACTCTGAGAAACCCACACTAATGTACATGTTCTAGGAAATCTTGTGAATTGAAGGCAGGCTGCCATTTCCAAAAAGGACACCATGACAAAGGCCCCGTTACTTCAGGGGAATTTGGTCTAGAGAGCATATTGCGTGAATTAGAAATCCTGAGAATACTTCCATGTACTTTTTTCTTGTACTCTAAATGGCATTTTGGTGGAAACTAATTTGTTGCTGTGGATTTCCAGACCCAAATTACTATACATTCAATTGACTTTATTCAAATGGCTAGTCAGAGTTAATCTGAAGTGAAGAAAATTCTCATACAGGTACCAAGTAGCCAATTACTTGTATGGCCCACCCAGGAATACTATTCTCAAAGGAAGCATATGGTAATCTGTGCTTCTCCCCTTGCCAAAGAAAGTCCAACCCAGGGCATGCTAGAAACTCCTGGTAATAATCAAAGAGCAGGGATGAAGTGGAAGGTAGAGGAAAATCCTGTGGAACCAATAAATTTGTCCTCTTATAGGGAGGTTATGCTAGAGCAAGTTTATAATTATAAATGGGCATTAACTATTATGGATCAAATATGAGATTTCCCCATTCTTGGTTCAGAAAGCTTAATCCCTACCCAGTGGTACTATTTAGGGAGGTTCTGAAAATATCAAATAGTTGGACATAGTTGGAAGAAGTAAGTCGCTGTGGGTTTGTTATTAGGAACTGTATCTTGCACCAGCTCTCTTCTTATGTCAGCTTCAAGGCCACCATAAGGTGGCCTACTTCTCCCATGCCATCCTCACTATGATGAATTGAAACCTCTGAAACTGTAAGCAAAAATACATCCATATCCCTTAAGTCATTAGTCATCAGTAAGAAGACTTATACAGGCACAGCAAATACTGATCTGTCCAAGCATGGCACAGAGAGACGTGAGAAGGCTCCCAAGTAACAGGGTAAAAACAATGTGCCAGACTTGGTTGACTCCCCATGAAAACCCTTACCCGTTGGCAGGAGTGGAGGGGAGTGGGCTGGGGCAGGAAGGGGGAGGGAGAACTGCGGTTGGAATGTAAAATGAAATCAAATAAATAATTTTTAAAAAATAGTGTTTATTTCAATAGACACAAAGACAGGGCTAAGCTTGGCAAAGGCAGAGTTTAAAGTACCTTTTGGACTGTAAGCTCCCTGACAGCAGGTTCCATCTTTCAGATTTCTACACTCCCTAGCTATAAATGAGAGACTCAAAACATGTGGCATAAACAATATTATTGAGACTTTCCAGATAGCAAGAACACCACTGGATAGATTTAATAGCTGTATCTATTTCAGAAGGCAGTTGGTAGTAGGATGGATAGCATTTGTTAACTCATGTGAAACAGTCCCATCATCCATGATTTGCCTTTCCACGATTTCAGTTAACAGTAATCAACTATGACTGAGCTATCTCCCCAGTCCCAGGAAGCCAAGATTTCTGAAGATATATAGCAAATTAAACTATTTGAATGATTGATATATACTGCAAACAGATCTATCAGGGAAGTTGAAAGCTGGTAAAAGCCATTGACTTTATTATTTAGAAAATATTTGATTTACTCTGGTTTTTTTTCTTCATTAGATTTCATAAGAGAGGACACTGGTGTTCTGACTCAGATTACTTGCTTTTTCTATATACACTATTTATAGTAAATTAATATTGTATTTAATAGAATACTGTCTGGACTTCTAATGAGAGTATTTTTCCTAAGGGAAACTAGTATTGTCAAAGTTGTCTTCATGAATTATGCCTAAAGTCAAATTAAAAATGGCATTTGGATCTCAATTACAAAATTTTACTATTCAGAGACCTTGAAGAAAAAATAGTTCCTGGGGGGGTGGTGAAAAAGTCACTTGAACTTATAAAGTTTGAACTACATGAGAACTACGAAGGAGATATTTCTTCTTTCTCTTACTTAAAGGCTGGAATAAATTCAATGCAAAAGTTGACCAATCATGCAACAAAAGTGCTGCTGACAGCTTTTGTGCCTGCCTACGTACTGTGGGGAGACAAAGGAAACAGAAAAGCTAGTGCATGTCTGCCAAGACCCTTGATGCCCTACCAGGAAAGCAACCAAGAAAAAGACCAGGCTGCACAATGTGATCCAGTATTGAGCTTCGTAAACTTCAGTGAACTTACAAATCACATCTGAGTCTTAAATTCTGTGGTGGAGCCTGAGAGGCTAAATGTCTAGTACGTTCCAAATTGATGTTAAGTCTCACACACCTTGATTAAAAAAGTTCTAGCTGTGAACATATGAAGTTAAATATGATGGAGATAATAGAGGTGAGTATGTTGAGGGATATGAAGATCTGGAATAATGTGTACCTAGCAGAAACAATGTGCATCTCAGAAAAGAAAAAATAATCTGGTACAAAGGGTTCATATATATGCATACATATAAATATGCATATGTATACATATGAACTATGCATGCAATAACAATTAATGAAAAAGGCTATGAATCTGAAGGAGAGTGGGGAGGGGCATGTGGGAGAGATAGAGGCAGGAAAGAGAAATGTAATTATAATGTCATAAAGTAAATAAAGGATCATGAGGAGCCAGAAAGAATCCTGGTGTGGATTAGAAATATGGTATCTTTTGATTTAACTTCCTCTATGAAACTCTGACTGAATTTGTGAAATTTAAATGGATTCTGCTCCCACTTAACTAGTGATAAATCAAATTATATGTATGCATCATAGGGATATTAGGCAATATATCCCTCAGTACACATGGGGATTGATTCTAGGATCACCCACTTAAATATCAAAATCTGCTCATGAGTCAGACCATTTTGGGTAGGTATAACAATGACATAATATTTATACATACACATCCTTCTATATACTCTAAAGCACCTTAGATTATGTATAATGCCTAATGCAATGCAAATATTATATAGCATAAAGAAATAATTACAAGAAAAACATTAGTATATGTTTAATACAGATGTAATCATAGTAAGTGTCACTACATGTCAATAACAATAAAATAACTCTCTTTTCAGTGCTAAAAATAAAATCCAGGGCTTCTTGCAAACTTGGAACATGCTCTACCACTAAGCTACATTCTTAGCCCAAAATTTATTTTTATAGATACTTTCGATCTGCAATTAATGTAATGAATGTGTTGCAAGTCTACAATAGGCTCCCACCACCCACCCCCACACACTGAGTGCTTTGCAATACAAATACAGAAGTATTACTACAGGCCTTATTACCCAATGGAGACTAGTTATAATTAAATGAACTTCTGAACCCAAATAATATTCGGTGGGGAAATGTTTACCAGGAAAGATAGTTTTAATAAGCTGCATTATAACACACTTCCAAAAAAGTTACGTGACTTGGGAAATTATAAAAGAAAAGAAAAGAGAGAACAAAAACTACTTAAAAGACAGAAAACTTTTGCTGCATTTTTTCATAACAGTGCCTATGTTCAGCTCTTGGATAGGAATTTGAAAGTGAATCTGTTTCTTTATGTTTATTAATGGGAAAACTAACTCTTTCTTCCAGCACACATACTTAGAAATGTTGAGTAAAGATTTTAAGAATTTTGGTCTGGGAAAAAATATTTTTACAAGTTATTAGCCTGTGGTGTTCACCAACCTACTCAAAAAGGGAAATGCTTACAATGGCTGAAAAACAGTGTTTTAGACAGGAAGAGGGTTCAAGAAATAGCTACGGTGCTATTTGCTTGGAGCTGGAAAGGGTTTGTGGAAAATCAGGTTGCCAAGGCAGGTTGTGGCCAGATGGGAGAGAATCAACTGAATGCCTAGCTAAGCATCTGGATAGCCCTCTGTAGGTAAGCATATTTTTGATCCAGTGATGAAATAAAATGTGAAAAGGGCTGTATTGAAACAATTGGTAGTTGGCACTTGATGTTTGCTGTGAACCATTCACCCACTTGACAGCTTCTCAAGTATTTCCAAGGGTGGTTCAGTGGAGAGGGCTGCCCAAGTTCAAGGTAAACGTTAGAACTGCTTGTTGAAGAGAAATCTAGGCTCATCCTTAGGACTTTGAGACCATCCCAAAATCACAGATTTCTCAGAGTGACCAAATGTCTTAAAGAATAAATGGTGCTCCAAGGGGCAAAATGCCTAGTAGGTCCCCCTCCCCAGAGACGGTGGGTATCCATATTTTTCTCATTAACTTATTCATGACACAAAGTATTATGTCTTGCTGAGAATGGTGGAAAATATTTCACTGAAGTCTTAAGTTGGAAAAAAATTAAGAGATTTTTATTCCCTCCTTATGACCCCAAGCCAAAGAAAAAGTTTGTCACTCTGAATGTTTATGAGATGGGCAAGCCAGAAGAGCAGACACAGCCAAATCCCTCTGACTCATTACTGAACTGTAGAAGTAGCATGCTCAATTAGTAGGTAATATAATTTACCCAATCCCCAGGGTAAAGGGGGAAAGTGAGGTGGACGTGAACATTTTCAAAGTTATATATTTACTCAAGAGAACAAGATAACCCTGTGAATGAAGCCTGATCTACACAGCCATCAGTCACTTCTGAGATTCAATAGGTCACTTGCTTGACCCTGCTGTCTATATAACTAAGATGAGTAATGTGTTAGCAATGTGGGAAGCCTCGGATCATAAAACCAAAAGGGAATAAATCAGCCATGATTGTCAGGATGTTCAAAACACAGAGATTTAGAGCCAGGATCCCATTTGGCTAGGCACTGTTCTTCTTCCTTGAAGACATTCATTTTTCTTCATGTGCTCAGGATAGTTGCAGCTTTATGCAATATGAACATCAGCGCTGGCCATATTTTCATCTATTGCTTCTGAGTCCAGGGCTATTAGTGATGAGTACCATCCCCATGGACATTGAGATGAGTTTGACTGTTACCTTCTTCCTATCTGTTTATATTTAAAAATTTTTAGTATATAAGGTGATAGCAAAAATCACAGAGATTGCATGTTACACCTCTTGTCTCCACACATGCAAACCTCTTCCATCGCCAACATCCTGCAGCACAGTGGGATTTTTTTTTTGCTATTGCTAAATATTGCTGTGGGATAATGCTTTTGAACACTGTAAAGATTTATCACTTGTATTGGTTTAATAAAATGCTGATTGGCCAGTATGCCGGCAGGAAGTATAGGTGGGGCAACCAGACTAAGAGAATTCTGGAAAGAGAAAAGGCAAAGACACAGATGGGACTGAAAGGCTAAGATACCAATCAGGACAAACACTTCCATCTACAAAATATACGCTGACACACCATCATTAAGGGTCTGTAAAGGTGTTGCATACTCTATATAATTAAAACGTATATGACCACAATTGCAGCATTGTATAGGAGAGTTTCACTACCCTAAAACTTTCTGTGCTCTACCTAGTCTGTTTTACTACTTGAACAATTCTGCTGTTTCACTCAAACTTGTTCATTCCTGATTTTCTTCATGTTATTTATTAATTCAAGGCTGTTTGTACACATTCTTTGTGCCAAGGAGGTTATCTTGTTGTTCAAGACCCAGGCTTACCCTCAACAAACTTTCAATACGCTCAGTGTGTGTAGGGTCAATCTGAAAAATATTGGGTTCTAGATTACTCCATAATTCCCCACACAAGAATGTATTATAGGGGCCGGGGAGATATCTCAGTGATTATAAGCACTTGCTGCTCTTGCAGGGGACCCAGGATCAGTTCCCAGACCCCACATGGTGACTCAAAATCTTCTGTAATTTTAGTTATAGATTATCTGACACCCTACTCTTGTCTTCATGGGCACCAGGCACACACGTAGTACATATAAACTCATGCAGACAAACATATACACATAAAATGAAACAAAAATAACTATTTTTAAAAGTATATTCTGGACTACAGGATGGTATCAATCCTCATCAGGGCAAATCGGGTCTCTTTTTCAGTCTAGACTGCACAAAAACTTCTTGGTGTGGGGGAGGAGTAAATCTGGCAAAAATTAGTTTAGACAGTTTTTTTCCTTGTCATTCTTCAAAAGAGATAAGATTTATGTCTTTCTATAATGACTTCTCCGAATCAATGCTAGGCCATTATATGTGCGGCTTGATTGGATTATACAAATGATGGGAAAACTGGATGATCATGCTATCTGATATGGTGGAGCCAGTGTTCACTTTAGACAGAACTGCCAATGCAGGACAAGAATAGCTCTGAGAGTGAACTTGAGTTTGGGTTAGGATATATATTTCTCAGAGGAAATTACAATGATAGACTAACTTTCAGACCTAAAAAGAAATAAATGGAATATGTTTAGCATAATATTCCTGAATAGGTGTGTGTCTCCCCTAGTTCCACCTTAATGTGACGGAACAATAAAAGGCACTGATTTTTGTATTCCATTGTTTTTCTCTGTTCATTTTCCTATTTCGTCCCCTCTGAGAAAATTATGTGTCCCCTTGATTTGGCCTTAGATGAAAGCAGGAAAGCAGCTCAAGTTCATTGTAAAATATGTCACTGAAATACTGGAAAGGAGAGAGGAGTGATGTCTGCCACTGTGTGGGTGGTTGAATGTCATTATCCCATACATATAAGATTGTCTTTACAGTAGTGCTATTGAGAGGTAGTAGAGGAAATACAGAAGATATACCACAGTGGGAGGTCCTTAGGTCACAGGGGACATGCCCCTAAAGGAGAAAGGGATACTCTCACCTGTCTCTCTTCCTATTTCTTGGCTTCTGATATGACTACTTGCACTCCTACCATTACCCCCATTAGAGAATTAACAGACCATATGATCATTCATTTTAACCCTCCAAACCATAAGTTAAATAAGCCATTTCCTTACATAAGTTACTTTCCTAGCGTTTTATGATAGTAACAATAAAAATTTATCAAGGATGATGAATATATGTTAAAAGACCTTTGCATTTGGAGGAGAAAAACCCAGTGAAACCCAGAAGAAAGCCACATTTTGTGGCCTCTGACAGTAGAGAAGACTTACTGTGTTGGTTACTAATGTCAGCTTTGCAGGATCTAGAATTACATAAGAGACAAACCTCTGGGCATGTCTGTGAATGAGTTTCTGGGTTGGGTTCATTAAAGAACAAAGTCCCACCCTAACCATTCCATGGGTTACAGTCCTAGACGGAATAAAAAGGAGAAAATAATATGGGAGGCAGAATTCATCACTCTCTTCTTCCTGACCACAAATACAATAAAAGGCCTCAAGTTCCTGCCACCATGCATTCCCCTACATGACAGTGAAAATAAACTTTCCCTTCCTTATGTTGTTTTTGGGTGGTGTTTTGCAAAAAAAGAAAAAGAAAAAAAAGAAGAGGAAAAAAGAAAGATATGCAGATATGCAAAATACCTGCACTGTGGGAAAGGCTTCATAAAGCTATAAATGAAAAAGACTGTGGCATTATGCCCCTTAGAAAGTTCCACTGGCCTTTACCAAGGCTTCCTTTCTAGGTCAGACTGCTCTACTGCAAGCATAGTTGGTATGATGAGGCCAGAGGAAGCATGAAAGTTACGTGGAAAGGATCCTTAACCATGGTTTTCAACATAATGGGGACAACAGGAAGACTGATGATTGCCAAAGGCTTAGGGGAGGATGAGTGGGAGTGACCAAAAAACAGGTAGAGAGCTTCTTCGTAAGGTGATAGACGTATTCTGTAACTAGATAGATTGGAAGTTATACAAAACTGTAAAAATAAACTCTATTGCTATATATGTAGTATGATTAAATGATAAATTTTGCTTTCTGACTTTTGTCCCCCTTAAATATTTTTTTCTTTTAAAATGGGATGACCTAAGCGGTATTGCTTGTCTTGATATCTGTATATGATAAGGGATTGTATGTTTCTGGATTTGTTCTCGGAAACATCTATTTGTGTGTGTGTGTGTGTGTGTGTGAGAGAGAGAGAGAGAGAGAGAGAGAGAGACAGAGACAGAGAGAGACAGAGAGAGACAGAGAGAGACAGAGACAGAGAGATACAGAGAGCAACAAAGAGACAGAGACAGAGAGAGGGCAATTCAGGTCATCACAGTCATCGGAAACAAGGGTCCCCACTTACTGCGTCACCTTACCAGCTCCAGGTTACACATGTCTTTTATAGTAAATTAAGGTTTCAAATTGCAGATCCTAACTTCTGTTATCTAGCACAAACTTTTTGTAAATTCACATAACAGCTTTCTTTGAGAAAAAAAAAAAAGGTGACTTTTTAAAAGCAAATAAGAAATAGAAAATATCTGGAGAGTTCTATGCAGCGGAGAGATCATGTTTGATAGTTTTCATTATTGTGTGACTTTTGTCGCAGAAAACTGTGCATGTGTGTGACAATTAGAATGTGCATTTCTTCAAACTTATAAAAAAAAAAACACCCACACACTGAGACAATGGGGATGTTCTATCGGGAACTCACCAAGGCCAGCTGGCCTGGGTCTGAAAAAGCCTGGCATAAAACCAGACTCTCTGAACATAGCAGACAATGAGGACTACTGAGAACTCAAGAACAATGGCAATGGGTTTTTGATCCTACTGCAGTACTGGCTTTGTGGGAGCCTAGGCAGTTTAAATGCTCACCTTACTAGACCTGGATGGAGGTGGGTGGTCCATGGACTTCCCACAGGGCAGGGAACCCTGATTGCTCTTTGGGCTGACGAGGGAGGGGGAGTTTATTGGGGGAGGGGGAGGGAAATGGGAGGCGGTGGCGGGGAAGAGACAAAAGTCTTTAATAAATAAATAAAAATCATAATAATGAAAGAAAGAAAAAAATTAAAAAAAAAACAAAGAAGAAATGTTCAAGACTAAAGGTAAAGTTTGCCGCCATGTGGTGATGGTGCAAGCCTTTAATGCCAGCACTCAAGAGGGAGAAGGAGGTGGATCCGTGCCTAGTCCTAGGCTCTCCCCTTAGTGTATGCTCCCACACTCACACACTCACAAATAAGCCTGGTGAAGTATCTTCTAAAGGAAGAAAGCTTCAAAATGCTCTTTTCCTTGTTTTTTTTCCATAATAGTTTTAAGATTAAAAGATAGAACTAATAAGCAAAATGTCAACAAAAATCTTTTGCCACCCAGGTCCAGACTGTCTGCCTGTCTGTCTATCTATCTATCTGCCTACCTACTCATCTACCTTTTGACTCTTGGTTTGTTTCTCTGAAGAACTCTAATAAAATTGATACATGGTACTAAAAATACACACTTGAGTACTCAATGCAGTCAATAATCCACTTCTTGGTTTTAAATCTACATCCCTCTATCAGTTACATTAGCAGTCATATTCAGCCATTCAAAACAATTATTTAAAAAGTCTTGTGAACATGAGCATATCTCTGTGTACCACGTGCGTGTATTGCCTATGGAGGTTATAAAGAGGTATAAGATCCCCTAGAACTGTATTTACAGACAGTTGTGAGCCACCAGGTGAGTGCTGGAAATGAAACCCAGGTTTTCTGGAAGAGTAGCCACTACTAATATCTATTCCCCCATCTCTCAATCCCTCAAAATAAGTTTTAACAAAATTAACTGAATCTGGAAACAGACTTTCAAAGCACATTTTGACCAAGTGTTCAACCAGAATTTTCCAAAAGTTCAAAATATATATGTAATCCTGTCTCTGTCACAAAGTTAAATAGGGTGATGTTGGTGGTGGTGTTTCTTCAGTTAGAAATAATTAAAACTTTGTTCCGAATGGCATTTACTTCAGGCATGCAATATTCAGACATCAGTCAATGTAAAGGCTCATATCAATAAACTAAAGCAAAAAAATTAATGACTATATCAACAGTTGCTGAAAAATCATCTGACAAAATCCAACACTCATTTATGACTGTAACCTTTCATGTTGGGCTGGAGGGTGGCACAGCAGTTGGAAGTGCCTGTTGCTCTTACAGAGAAACCAAATTTGGTACTCTGAATCTGCATGGCAACTCACAAACATCTGTGGCTCCAATTCTAGATAATCCAGACCCCTTTTCTGTCCTCTATGGCCGACAGGCACGTATGTAGTGCACAGTTATGTACACAGTCAAAATATTCATGCAAATACAATAAAAATAAATACATACTTTAGAAGTCCATCAATCTAGGAATAGAACATAATTTCCTCTGCTTAACTTTTTCGAAACAATCTACAAAGATAAGTGCTGCTAACGGCATCCTTAACAGTGGGAGATTCAAAGGTGTTTTGCTAAGATCAGGAATAAGAGTAAGCGGTACCACCACACACTCATTTTTCATATAGTTTTGGAAGTCCCGGCTGATGAAATGCTATAAAGAAAATAAATAATAAAAAGACACGCAAAGATGGAAGGAAGAAATGAAATTGTTTTCAGAAGACATTTGTCTATATAGAAAAATCAAAGGAAATAAAATAAATAAATATTCTGAGAACTGTGTTATTTTAGCAGGGTTTAGCCATATAAGGTTAACACACAAGAGTCAATCCCTTTTCTTTATGCCAGACATGAATAAATAGAATTTGAAATTAAAAGGCAAAAATCATTTATATTGACATTTCAGAAATAAAATACTAAGGTGTAAATATAGCAAAATACATAAAAGATCTATATAAACTTAGACATAATCATAAAATACAAACAGTGAAAGGCCTAGAAACAGCACAGGAGAAAATATAAATGACTTTGAACTTGGTGGTGACTATTTAGGCACAAGATCAAAAGCATGGTCAGAAATAATCAATACGCCAGACTTCATTAAGATGAAAAATCACTGCCCTGCCACTCATACTTCAAGAGAACAAGGAGACAAGTAACAGCCTGGATGAATGGTTTTTAAAACAATACACGGCTGCTAAAGTATGGTTATCTAAGCACCTTGTGTTTTTTTCCTGGAAAGATAAAAGCAATGGTGTATTAATACCAAATAGGTCACCAATGGTACCTCAAGTAGGACACTAAGGATAGATCAAAGAAATGTTCTCACTCAAGTAAAATTAGAAAAAGCAATGGTTTTAATTTAATTTGCGTACAGGAGCATGAGTTTACCTACAGAGCATGGGCAATATATGGGAAGCTACAAAGAAGAGTCTCCTCCCACCGTCAGAAATTGTTAACTGCTTATACATTCTCAAGGTGAGAAAGTACCACTGCATTCCTCTTCCATTCTATGAAGGAACGTTAGTGGACCCATCTTGTTAGAGTCTTGTAGGCAAATCACAGTTGCTCTCATTTCAAGATGTTAATGGCTACATCATTCTTACAGTTCTACAATACCCTACTTTTTGCTCTGTTCTTACATTCTTTTCACTCCCTCTTCTGTGATGTCCCATGAGCCTGGAAAAGGCTATATAGATACATGGGTACTTCCTCCTATGTAGAGCTAAGCTTTGGGTCAATAGGACACAGCATTAGTCACTTTTTCTCTGAGATCCATCATGAGGCTGCAGAGTACCGCCCACTGCAAAAAAGCTTTTTTACCCAAGGTTGACAGCTGTTATGTTCTGTAGATATGTGTTAAGAAAGAATTTGATAGGCATGTTAAATCCACTTAAAAAACAATAGTGGTAGTTTTTCCCTCTAGGGTCTATGATCTCCCCAGGCGCAGATTTTTTTTAACCTAGTTTATAGTACCAGATGTGGGTTTCTTCTCATAAAGCTGGCCTGAAATCCAATTAGAAAGCAGTTGGCTGCACCTATAACAATTTTGTCACCACTGCACTAGTGATGACCTTTCCTGTCATGTTGGTAGTATAGCACAGAAGGTAACTGAGTTGGCCTGCTGGTGGTAAATCTCTCCTAGCAGCCTGCAGAGTCATTCCAACTCTACAAAAGCCAGCCAGCAGATACGCTTCCAAATTCTTCCCAGCTTGATTTATTTATGTTCTGCAACCAGAGTGTGTGGTAGTGTCTTCAGGAATAGGTTCTTATCATATCATATGTTTCTGAAATACAACCAAGAGCAGTGACAATAGCTTAAATTGTTTGGGGGCCTCTGAGACTTTCCAAGCTAAAAACAACTTACTGGTGGGTGGCCCACCCGTTGCATTTGGATTTTTGTTTAATAACCTCATAGCCTCTGGGGGTATCTTTTTCCTCTCACCAGGGATATCTTCATTTATATGCTTTAGTCATTGTTTTAATGTTTATAGCCACAGGTCTCTGTAAGGTGTTTTTTCAGTTGCCTTGTCTTGTGTCATCTGCATCTCACAGATGCAGGAATTCCTCAGCGGTGCCTGGCCTTTGCACTTAGTGCAGATTAAGTTTCCCCTGCACTCCTTTACGTGTATGTACTTTTACCTTTTTCAGATGCTTTTCTAAATTTATGAAAACACTTAAATATTAGAATAATATGAAGCCTGCCTTCTGTACAGAAATAGAAAGATTACTGAAGTGCCAACTACTTGCGCGTTCAGTAGCTAAGGGGATACTAAAAACATTACCAAGGTCCAACACATTGTGAAAAGATCTCATTACTTCTGACAATTGTTTACTCAAAGGTGCCATGTGGGGTGCAGCATGTATAGGAAGCCCAGCTTTATTCAGTTCTCTATAATCTAGAATTATATCTGTATGATTTGTTTGGCTTCCTATCCTGGAACACTGCTGCAGCACACACACACACACACACACACACACACACACACACTCTTCTGCTAGACAGATCCTATGTGTGCTTCTTAGCATGGTCTGGAGTCAGAAGGGAAAAGGGCACCCATTTGCCTGACATGCTGACTTTAGTTCCTAGGCTGGCCCTGGGGCAGGCTACTCCTTCTCCATTAGTTACATCTACCAGATAAAAGGGCCACAGGCTGGGCAAAACAACTCCACCCCACTGTACACAGCATGCTGTAGTTGAATAATTGCTAGCAGTAGGGCAGGCTTCATCGAGCACACATGCTGCCCCATCTCCACATCCATCTAACTGATGTCCATTGCCCCTGATGTTCCAGGAGACCATATGGAACCAAAGTACCTAGCCTTGGCCTTCACCCAAACTCAAGTGTTCTACATATTAGTAAGGCCCAATAGGTCCACAGCTGAATGTAGGACCTTCATCTGCAGGAAAATTTGGTCAAGAGGCAATTCCCACAACAAAGGATCTTTTTCCTCCACAGTTTAAGACAAAAATGGGACCAACTTCTTTGGTGAACTGGTTTTCAGGCTTTAAAGCCTGTTTGAGGCCTGCAAGCAAGGTTTTTGGCATCGTGTCTGTTTTTCACTGGGAACTCTAGCCTGATACAGGTTTTGCACCTCTTGCTTTTCAATGACTAAGACAGGGCTCTTTATCTGTTGCTGTTATTTTGTTTTCTCATTCTCTCTTTGTTGTGTTATTACTCCATGGTACCAAGTTACATTTCAGTTTGTCATTCAATTTTACAGAGTCTTTTCTACTTCTCAAAGATCATGACCCACCATGGGACCCAGCAAAGTCATTAAGGTTTCATGTCTGTTCTCAGGTCTTGGGAAAGCTCACCTCCTCTTTACTCTCTGGCAAGCATAGCCTGGTGAACTGGCCTGGTGGCATCAAACACGAGCCCTCTTATCCCATTCACTTACTTGCATTTCCATGTAGCGTTTTCCCCTTCGCTACTCAGTTTACGCTATGGGTTCCAAGCTTTTGTATTCCAGGAAGGGATGTTTGTGCACAGTCTAATCTGTATTCCCTTTTCCTTATGTATCCCCCAGGCCTAGAGACATAAGAAATGGCGAGCTAGAAAGATGGCTCGGTGGTTAAAAGAACTTAGTCCTCTTCCAGAGGACTCTAGTTCAGTTCTTACCACCTATGGCAGGTGGATCACAACCACATGTAACTCCAGCTCCAGGGAATCCAACACCTCTGGTATCTATGGACCTTACACTCATATCCATATATCTGCATACAGATACACATACATTCACATAATTAAAAGTAATTAAAAATTGCTTAAGAGCAAGAGACGGGTAACTATTACAAGGCTGGGAGGTTTGTCTTGTAGAGAAACCAGGTTCAGTTCCCACAGCTCACAACCATCTGCAACTATAGTTCTAGGGAATCACACTCCCTCTTCTAATCTCCTCTGGTACCAAACATGCACACGGTACTCATACATATTTCCAGGCAAAACACTCATATACATAAAATAAAATAATCTAAAAAGAGAAACCAGTACTTCTATTTTATCCTTTTGTTTATCCAACTTACTTAGCCAAATGAGAGAATAATGTGGAGATTGCTACCTGCATGTTCTTTTCTTATCATAATTCTCCCCTATTTAGACAAGTTCTTTCTGAACAGAGAGCTGAGCCTCAGTTGCATGGCTTATCAACTATAGTAAGGGCCAAGCAACTTCTACAATGGCTTTCTTATTCTGTTCCATACTTGTTGTGTTGGTTGGTCTTATGTCAACTTTACACACAAACTAGAGTTATCTGAAAGGAGAGAATCTTAATTGAGAAAATGCCTCCATAAGATCTGGCTATATGGCATTTTTTCAATTAGTTTCTCAATGGTGCCATCCCTGGGCTGGTGGTCCTGGGTTCTATACAAAAGGAGGTTGAGAAAGCCTTAAGTAGCAAGTCAGTGAGCAGCTCCCCTCAATGGCCTCTGCATGAAATCCTGCCTCCAGGATCCTGTCCAGTTTGAGTTTCTGTCCTGATTTCCTTCAATGATGACTGTAGATATGAAAGTATAAGCCAAGTTACCCCTTCCCCCCTAACTTGCTCATGATCCTGTTTTGTCACAGCAAGAGAAATCCTAACTAAGACACATGCAATCTTCAGGATTACAGCATGTTCTCTGGTCTGCTAGCCACTGGTGAAGTATAGCTGCAATCTCTTCATGTGCCATCTCACCCAGCATCATCAACTGCTTACATACCCTTACAGAAGGATGCTACTGCCTCATAATTTCTCTTGCACTTGCACAAGAGACTGTTAGCAGACCTGATCTTGTGACAGTCTCATGCAGGTAATCACAGCTGCTCTGCTTTCGAAACAATGATAGCCAAATCATGATCAGAAGAAAAAGTTCTACAACACTAAACTACACAAAGAGCTCTTAAAGCTCAATAGTAACAAAAAACAGCTGATGGTGGTTGCACACATCTTTAATCCCAGCACTCAAGAGGTAGAGGGAGGCAGATCTCTGAGAGTTCATGGCCAGCCTGGTCTACAGAATGAGTTCCAGGACATCCAGAGCTACACAGAGAAACCCTGTCTCAAAAAAAAAAAAAAAAGGAAATAAAGAAAAAGAAATTAACAATCTGAATAAATAATGGAAGATGTGAGCAGAAACCTTAACAAATAAGATATACCAGTAGCAAATGAACATATAAGAAAATGTTCAATAGCATATATTGTTTTACAATTTCAAATTAACACAAAATGAGATACTATTGCATCTCAATAAGAATGGGAAAAATCGTGGGTACATACATCCACTGAAACAGTCTACCTGAACTCATAGGAGCTCACCAACTCCAGCCGGACTGGAAAGAAACAAGAATAAGACTAATCTAGTCCCTCTGAATGTGGATGATAGTTGCATGGCTGGCGCAGACTGAGAAGCCACTAGCAGTGGCACCAGGATTTATCCCTACTGCATACACTGGCTTTTTTGGAAACCTATTCTAAAGAGGATGGATACCTTGCTCAGCCTAGATGTAGTAGGGAGAGCCTTGGCCCTTCCACAAAACAAAGTGCCTTACCCTCTCTGAGGATTGGATGGGAGGAGGGGAGGGAGTGGGAACTTGGATTGGTATGTATAGTTCGTTTACTTTTTAAAAAAATAAAAATAAAAATAAAGACAAAACAAAACAAAGAAAAATGGAGAGAATCTCAAGTATTGACCACACCAGCAAATGCTGTAGTGCACACACAATGACACAGCCACATTAGAAGACATTTTGTATGATAAAGTAACTGCAGAGGAGTGTGACTATATTTATCTACATCAGTGTTCTGAATCTTCCTAATGCTGTGACCTGTGATACAGTTCCTCATATTCTGGTGACTCCAAGCCATAAAATTATTTTTGTTGCTACTTCATAACTGTAAATATCTGATATCCAGATGGTCTTACATAAACCCTGTGAAATCATTAAAAATTAAGTACATAGCATGTTTTCTAGACTGACTATTTCTGTACTTTACTGACAGGGTAGCATAAAATGTTGCCCCTCCCCCACTCATTGCACAGTTTTCTAACAGAGCTATTGTTAAAGGGCAAGATCTTCACTGCTGTATATTTTTTTTATTTCATGTCTTGATTGATAATCTAGAGTAAATTAAACTATATATGAGTGTGTGTAGTCAATGAACTGAAAATAAAGGCAGGTCATACAAAATGAAGACAGTAGCAGAAACATGCTGCAGTATTGTGGGCAAGCTCATTGCACAATGGTCTGGTACCAAAAGCATAGGCCAGAAAAACATTCATAAAAGTAATTAGTTCATGACATGGCAAAATATCTGGACTGGAGAAGCTATGTGTATAAATATCATATAACAAAAATCCTGAGATTAGATGGTTCTAGAAATGAAAGAACTCTACATGTTTCATGCCATATTTGTAAACAAAAGAATAAAAGAGGAGCAAGAAAAATTAAATTCTAAGAAAATGGATACAAGAAGCTTCATAGCACTGTAAAGAATTAACTCAACAGAATTTATATTGTAAAATCACTACATAGACAATGTGTGGGTAATTACTGTTGACTTTTAAAAGAGCCATTAATTTGTTTTGTTGTTGTTGTTGCTGCTACTGTTGTTTAATGAAAATATTCTTTAGTTAACTGGATAAATTCCATGTACTCCAAACCACAGATTTTACAAAAGGCACAAGCTTAGAATTCATACCCAAAGAAGCATTAGGGACTGTGTACTCACCAAATAGAGGCATTTCAGATATGGCAAGCATTTAAAACTCCATTAATTCTGGCAATTTTGTGAATTTGCAATTAGAAACTCTGTTTTGTTGATGAGGAAACTGAGGCCCTTCAGCTAGTAAGCAGCAGAGCCTGTTTCTAAACCATGCCTGCCATCTAAGCTCATGTAATTTTGGAAATAGCCAAGGGTATGGCATTTACAGAGCAATCCTATAAATGGTCATCAAGAGTTACCATAGATCTTTCTCAAAGCTCAGCAAATAAGCTAAGTGCTTTTAGCAGCTATATTCGACTACTACCTATGTCAGATAGAATAAGCCTGACACTCTGCAGTTCGATTTCAGATCTATTACATTTTACACTCTCCATTGGTGATCCAGGAAACACAACAGTAGTCTACTTAATATTTTCCACAAAACATTCTAGATATGATAGCAACCAAGGAAAAAACTATTATAGAAGATGAGGACCATAGTATTAAAATCTCCTAATAAAACCAAGGGAAAGGTAGAAATCAGGAGGAAAGAGATTAAAAAAGATAGTTGTACAAACTCAATACAAAAGAATGATACAATAAGGTAGATGAAAGACAGCATGATTGTCTTGCACATGACTGGTGCGGGAGAATTGTCTGTATTCTGTCAATCATGTATTTTAATAAAACGCTGATTGGCCAGGCAGGAAGTATAGGCAGGTCAACCAGACAAGAAGTAGAGGCAGGGCCATGAGAACAGGAGAATGCTGGAAAGGAGGAAGCTCATTCCTCCTAGTCCAGCCCAGACCACCAAGAAGCAGGATGTGTTCTGCCCCATTGAAAAAGGTATTGAGCCACATGGCTAAGACAGATTAGAATAATGGGTTAATATAAGTGCTAATAAAAAGCCTGAGCTAATGGGCCAATCAGTTTTATAACTTATGGAGATCTCTGTGTGATTTTCTTTGGGGCTTGCCAGCTATAGGGTACCGGGCAGGACAGAAACCCCAAAAAGCTAGCCTCCATGTTACACATGACTAAAATATTTGTAGATTTAAACTTTCTCGTATGTTAGCCAGGTAGCTCTGTCATTTAGTCAAGGTCCAAGGGAGCCCATATGTTTGAACAAGAAATAGCCCACATAGGCTCATGTGTTTGAACATTTCAACTCTGGTTATGGAGCTGTTTGAGGAGGTTATGGAACCTTCATAAAATACAGCCTTGCTGGAGGAAATATATTACTGAGGGCGGGCTTCAAAAGTTTTTAGCTCCACCCAGTTCTTGATCACTCTTCAACCTGTGTGTGGATGAAAATGCTATTAGCCAGCTTTCTGTTCCTGCTACTATGCCATGCCTTTCCTAGTTTGGTGGACTTTATCCTTCTGAAACCACAAGCCAAACTAAATCCTTCCTTCCTAAGTTGCTTTTGGCCATGGTATTCTATCTCAGTATTAGAAAAGTAACTAATACACCATAAAACCAGGAATATTATCTAAGAGGTTTAGAAGAATCCTTTCACTGTATATTATGCCCATCTGAATCTATAATTTAAAATTTCAGACAGACATTTTTTCCTGTTCTTCATTATGCAGCAGAGTCAGGGAAAAAAGATCTCATGGAGTAACTCATTTGTAAGCTCTGCCTTAATATCTATATTATTGAGAGTAGAGACAGACTGACCTGGGCAGCCAAGGTTTTGGAGCAGCTCCGAGTTAGGATGCATGTATTTTCCAAAACTATATAAACTGTCATGTCCTTTGGCATCAGGAGAAAGAAAAGACTACCATTCACAGCATAGTCCTTGGGATCAAGGAAGAAGAAATCCTAGAGAAAAGGTCTGAAGGTGATGAGTTATGAAAATAAAAGCTCGGATACTGGAAATGTTGATTTTGGAGTCCAGGAAGACATTGATCTGGGCAACAAATATGCCCTGAGCATCAGTTTCTCCAGGCTGAACTTCTATATGGTATAACAGGTTTCAGCATTGCTGAGAAGCCCAATACAAGTTACATTGGAGCCAAACAGAATCAACAGACAGGAGGGCCATGTATTGGTTCAAGCAAAAGTATAATGGCATCATCTTTCTGACAAATAAATTCTATCCAAAAGGCCAATAAAATTCTCTCAAAGAAGTATAAAAAATAAGTGCAGAAATCCTACATAGCTAATACAGGGATGAGTGAATAATCTCACTATAAAATCTATGAAGTAATGTGAACAAACTTGGGAGTTTTAGAGTCACACATGGTGTGTGCCTTTAATCCCAGCACTTGGGAGGCAGAAGCAGTTCGATTTCTTTGAACTCAACATCAGTCTGGTCTATGTGGTGAGTTTTGTGCCAGCTAGGGCTAGATACTGACACCCTGTCTCAAAAACAACAGTAACAAAGCACTAGGTCCAGACCTAAAACCCTCAAAATATCTATTTCCGCTGCTTATTTCCTTTCTCTTCTTCTTTCAACTTGCTCCCCCATGTAAATTCTCTTTTTGTACCACCCACCTTTCCTGAACAAGTCACTCTCACCCTTTCAAACCTTTACCCCTATCCATGCCATTTGCAAACCCAATTTGCAAACACATTTGCCTAGTTCCATACCTTTAGCCATGAGTCCTTTTCATTTGGGAACCCTTTTTGCCTGGCCTAGTTTTAGACCTGTGACTTGGGATCCATCTTTCCCTGGGTCAATTTTACTTGGCCTAGTGCAAATCCCACATCTCCTATACTGGACCAATCTAAGGAAGGCTAGATCATCAGACACATAACCAAGTCCACAGGCACAAGTCAAATTGCAAAAACAAAGACAACATGAATGACCAAAATAGCATCTCTTCATTGGAACCCATTAATCTTATAGATGTGTTCTCTAACAAAAACTACACAGAGGAACCTCAGGACATAGACTTTAAAAGAACAAACAAAACATTATCAAAGAATCTTTAAAAGCCACAAATAAACACTGCATTGGACTCAAAGACGATAGCAATAAATGCTTGAGTGATATCCAAGAGCACAAATGCATTTCTGAATGCATTACCAAAGATAATTTTGAATTAGAAACCATAATTCAATGAATATATAGCAACACTGAAGAAACACAGGCTGAAATAATAATAGAATTAGAAAACTCGATAGCCCATTCACAAGTAGAACAAATCAAACAGAAGACCAAATAAAAGGATTTGAAGATAAAGCAGAGAATCTAGATGAAATGAGAAAAAATAAAAAGTATTTAAAAGTACAGGATAGGGACATTCAAGACATGTGGGACACCAAGAAAAGACAAAACCTTTGGATAATAAGTATAGAAGAGATAGAAGAACCTTAAGTCAATGGCAAAAACCAGGTCTTTAATATCATAGAGAAAATATCCCCAAAATAAGGACAGACCCATACAAATACAGAAAAAAAAATCCCCACAGCATATCATAGTTAAAAGACTAAGTAAGTCTAAGTATACAGAACAATGAAGTGTGTTGAAAGCTCCAAGAGAATCACAAGTCACAATGCTTCTAAGTGAAGCCTGATATATTCCAGAAAAAAAGAAGCTATAATTTAATAAGAAACAAACCACAACTAGGAATATAAGCCATCACAAAACATCAAACTGAGAGCAGTCTACAGACAGTTTTCAGTAAGTTTAAATTTGTTTCTTTTTGCTTTTTCAAGACAGGGTTTCTGCGTTTAACTCTGATTGTTCTGGATCTCACTCAGTAAACCAGTTTGGCTTCAAACTCAGAGATCTGCCTGTCTCTGCCTCCCAAGTGCTGGGATTAAAGGGGTGCACCACCACACCCAGCTATAAGTTTAGATATTAATGACTTAAACTCTTCAATCAAAAGACACAAGCTATCTGAATATATTAAGAAACAAAATCCACCTACCTGGTGTGTACTAAGTAACTCATCATAGCTCTAAATATAGGTACTACATTAAAGTGAAAAGATGGAAAAAAGGAAGTATTACCATCTTAATATCTAGAAAAAAGAGCTTCAAACTAAAACTAATCAGAAGAGACAAAGAAGAATATTTTATTTTAATCAAGGGATCAATCAGTGAGGAAGATAGCACAGTACTAGACATATATACACAAAGCACTGGTGCACCTAATTTCATCAAAATACTAATGGAATTAGACATATAGATTAACACAAATAACACAAACCCAATACTTGCTGATTTCAACACCCTCACTTTCTTTAATTGGAAAGTCATCTGCACAAAAAAAAAAATAGAGCATCTTTTGAATTAAATGACACCTTACACCAAATGGACCTAACAGAATCTACAGACTAGTCCACCCAAATGTCAGGGAATTTACATTCTACTCAGCAGCACATAGAAGTTTCTCTCAAACAGACCACATGCTAGACCCAGGGAAAACAAATAGAAAAAAATTGAAACAGTCCCATGACCATTATTCAGTAAAACTTAAAACTGACAACAAATAAAATTCTAGTAAGGGTATACATACATGGAGATTAAACAACTCATTACCGAATGATGAATGGGTCATAGAAAAAAATCGAGAAAGAAATCAAAATATTACTGAAACTAGATACAAATGAAAACACAACAAAATCTCTGGGGCACATTTTTAAAAGTTCTAAGAGGGAAGTTTATAGCTCTATGGACCTACATCAAAAAAATAAAAACAGAAAGCATAAATAAATGACTTAATGATACAACTCAAGAATTTGGGAAAACAAGAACAAACCAAAACCAAATCCAATAGACAGCAAGAAATAATAAAAATCACAACAGAAACTAATGAAACAGAAACAATGAAAACAATACAACAAACCAAAAATATCATACCTGGTTCTTTGAGAAGATAAACACAATTAGAAGACCCTTGATACAAGTTAAAAAAAAAAGAAGATCAGAGTCCCCAAATACAAAGTCATAAATAAACAGAGAAAAATTACAACAGACACCAAATAAATTCAGAATATTTTAAGGAGATATTGTTTTGCTTCATTAAGTGTGAAAATCTAAAAGAAATGGATGAATTTATAGATTTAGCTAAATTTCCAAAATTAAACAATGAACAGCTTAATAAACAAAACAGATACATAGCAGGTGGGAAGATTACAACAGTAATAAAAATCCTTCCAGCTTAAAAAAAAAAAGTCAGGGCCGGATAGACTCACAACAGAATTCTGCCGTACTTTCAAAATCTGCAGTCAACCAGCCTGGTCTACATAGTGAATGCCAGGACAGCCAAGGCTACACAGAGAAATCCTGTCTCCAAAAAATCAACAGAAAAAAAGAATGGCCCCATAGGCCCATATATTTAAATGTTTAGTCACCAGAGAGTGGAAATGTTTGAGAAGAATTAGAAGGATACCTTGTTGGAGGAGGTATACCACGAGGGGTAGGTTGAAGGTTTCAAAAGTCTGCACCAGTTGCAGGCCTGTGTCTCCTAACCCACCCCACACCCACCCCTACCTGTTACATAAAGCTCTCTTCTCTGGCACAGTGCTTGCTTTCTACCAAGATGATTATGGGCTAACACTAAAAGCAAGCTTCCTGGGGTGATGAAAATGGTCAGAATCCTAACTGTGGAGTGGGTTACACAGATGACATGGATCCAACTCATATCATTACACCCTTGATATATGACATTGTACTGGACAATATATATTAATAACATTTCAAAAATGTGTCTTTCTGGGTTTTGTGAGTAATAACTGAGATAATATAAGGGGTGTGCCTAGTGGAGAAACAGCGTACAACAAGTACTCAAAGAGGTGATGACTAAACATCTTTCTTAAAAGTGACCAATTTCAAGCCCTGGATGGTGGCATGGCCATGGTGTCCCACCCAGCACATGAGAGGCAGAGGCAAGATCGTAAATGACAAGTCATTCTGGGATATACAGTGAGCTGTTACTGTTTGGATCAGAAATGTCTCCCCTTGGGGAAAAGTAGGAAGGACGGATGGGCACAAGTAGTCACTAGGGGTGGAGCCTTTGAAGGCTATAAGTGCTCTTTGTTCCTGCTCCTGATCTAAGAAGATGTGAAATAACTGCTACATGTTCCTACAGGCACATATTGAGATGCCCCATAATATCACCCTGCCACGATGGCTTATGCTTTCTGAAATGATAAGCAAAAGTCAGTCATCCCTCCCTCAAGTCACTTCTGGCAGATAATTTGCCACAATGGCAAGAAAAGTAACTAATAAACTCTGTCTCAAAATACCAAACGAAGTATCTATACCATGACAACAACAAAACAGAAGAATTAATAGCAGAAGCAACTTTCAAAATGAATTGACAGTCATTCGGAAACCCAAGAAGAATCCAGAGCAAAGACAGATGACACAAATCATGCAATCCTTTCTTCAATAGTTTGCTTCTGGGCTTTCACCGCTGGCATCCCCTTGGCTTCAACCACCAGGCAGGTAGTCAATAACAGGCAAGAACCCATCAGTACACAGATCTGAGATAGCCTGCAAATGAGATAGTTAAGGGACCAAGGAGGCCTAGCCAGGTATGGCCACTCTAGAGGAGATAAGCCCTAGGCTATAGAGCCAGCGAGCTGCTGAAACAGAAAAGAAGAGTTGTGGGGCAAAACGAGGTCCTGGCTTCTGGAATTCTCAATCCAAGGTCTGAAAAGGAGCTAGAGGCCAGTTGCTAACACAAGGTAAGAAGAAAATAAAGGTCTCCCTCAGTATGCAGTCTTAGTATTGATTTATCCCAAAGCTAAGGATTAAATCAATCCTGGGTGAATCCAGCTGTCTCTGTCATCACACCAGTCTAGAAATTGTCCTGGATTGGACACTGGAGCACTTCTTAAAGGCAAACTTGCACAAGGGTCCCCAGAGATCCTGTTAAAATACAGATTTTGACCCAGCAGGTCTCAAATTCTGTGCCTCTAACATTCTCAGGTAATGCCTCTGCTTTTTTGGCCAATGGGTCACACTGGAGCTCACAAATGCCCCTAGAAGATGTATTTTGTAGTATACGCCAGGTGGCTGGGAAGGTTCTTTGGATCTCTTCTATTTTACCTGACTGAGCTTACATGGAGAAGGGAATAAACAGCCCCTCCCAATGCTCAAAGCAAGGAAGTCAATATTCTATGAGACATGCTAAGAAACTCACTCCTATTTATTCTGGTTTAAACACACTGCTATAGATGGTGTTGTGAGGAGATTTATAGTTTTTAATCTTCTCATATAGCACAACTGCTAAATACAGTATAATATATGTGACAGGAATTAGTCCAGAATTTAAGACTTTTCCTCCTCAGTTCATATGTCAAAAAATTGCCATTTCCAATTATTTATTAGGAGTGTGATGTTTTTCAAGGTGGATGCATTACTCCTGTTATCTGCTTTCAATTAGTTGAGAATTTACTATTCTTAGCCAAATGTCCATTCATCAGCAAATTCCACATTCCTGGCAATCTGATGAACTTCCCAGGGCTCTTCCTTTATAGTTAAAATAAATGAGGCTGTCTATGCTCCATGCCTGCTTGCTTGCTTATGGAAGGAAACAGAATAGGTTGAAGTGGAGAAGAAAAGGTAGTGGTGGGAGGAGGAAAAGGATGAGAAGGAGAAGGGAAGTTGGAGGAGGATGATAAGCAGTGCTGGAAGAGAAAGAGGAGGCTAAAAGAAGACAGTGCCCCAAACAATCAGCAGAAATCAAAGATTGAAATAAATACCTACCCATACACAAAAATCGATTCCCTACTAGAGCACATTCAACCACATCAAAAACTCAGCACTCAGGAAACGTAGCTCCATCAGCAAGAGGTTGGAAGATTGAACTTAACCCCTTTATACCTTATTGTGGGGCCTGTGGGAAAAGTATAAGCTTTGGAACAAATGGGGCTTGGATCTGAATTCCATAGTCCTTGAAAACCAGAATGTCTTTGGGTAAGTCATCCAACCTCCATTTTAAACCCTCTTATGTTTCTCCCTCTGGAAAGTCATAGCAAAAATGACCAAGTTGGGATCTCACCAAGGCCAGCTGGCCTAGGTCTGAAAAAGCATGGGATAAATCCGGACTAGCTGAACATAGCGGACAATGAGGAATACTGAGAATTCAAGAACAATTGCAGTGGGTTTTTGATCCTACTGCACGTACTGGCTTTGTGGGAGCCTAGGCAGTTTGAATGCTCACCTTACGAGACCTGGATAGAGGTGGTCAGTCCTTGGGCTTCCTACAGGTCAGGGAACCCTGATTGCTCTTCGAGCAGATGAGGAGGGGGTCTTTATCGGGGGAGGGGGAGGGAAATGGGAAGCGGTTGTGGGGACGAGGCAGAAATCCTTAATAAATAAATAAATTTAAAAAAAAATGACCAAGTTGCATGTTTACCATGGAATTAAGTGAGACTGTTGATGTAACAATGGCATCAACAAGAATAACCCTGCCTTTGAATTTCAAATAGTATTTGAAATTTCAAATGCTACCAAATGTGTGCAGATTTCACATTTACTCCAGCCACCCTGGGACCTTGAGTAAGTAGGAAGAGAAGGATGGAGTAAGGGCAGTGGGGAGATGGATGGACAGAATGTGCCTTTCACCAAGTTTTATTTTTTCCTCTCCTGTGTTTTATTCTTCAATATTTTTGATATATTGTAGGGATAAGTCCCGCCCCTTGAGGGGCGTGTTCGCCTCAGGCTAATGTCTGCCTATAAATTTGGCGAGCGTGCTCCCAGCTGTCGCTTCTGCTTTCCTGGTCTATGCGGGAACGGTGGTTCTGTAAGCCTATTTCTACATTAAAGCTATAGATATATATATTTTTACAATCTGTCTGCATTCCTTTACACCATTACAATATATTTTCTTGAGAAAAGATTTCCAACTTTATCTTGCACTTCCACCCCTTGTTCACTGAAGATAGAAGCCAGGGCCTTCCAGATAATAAGTCAACACTCTACCATTGAACTACACCACAACCCGCTACCAACATTCCTAAGCACCCTATTTTGTGCTTCAGGGGCCTGTAATTCTCTAGTTAAGCCGTGGCCATGTCTCATGAATTCAGTGCCTTGTCTTAAAAGGAGCAGTCAGACTTTAGAAGCTTTTTGTTGTTGTCCTTATCATAGTTGTGTCTCCCAAATATTCAGCTCCCTCCAGTTGTCTAGTTTCTGTGGGTTCACTGTTTGCTCTCTGCCTCCTGTGTGCTGGTCTTCTCTAAATGCCTGCTGATCACTGGCCATCGACTTATTTTACAAAAGTGGCCACCATGCTGATTAGAAGTGCTGGTGAAGTGTAAACACTTATCACGTGGTAGCCGATGTTGCAGGGAAACCTGATAAAGCCAAGGTGTTTCATTACAGGCAATGGAGTGAAGACCAGCTCCTCTAAAGCACTGTGGGCTGTGGCGAGAGCTCAGTGCTAGAGCACTTCTTTCATAGCTTGGTTAGTTTTGTGTCAACTTTACACAAATGCTAACAGCATGTGGGAAGAGAACACCTCAACTAAGAAACTGCCTCCTTCAGATTAGTGTGTAGGCAAGGCTCTTTGGGGGATTTTCTTGATTAATAATTGATGTAGGAGGGACCATTCCACTGTGGGATTACCCCTTGCCAGGTGGTCCTAGATGGTAGAAGCTGGAGGAGGAGACAGAGTAAGAGGAGAAATTGGAGGAGGGGCTGTATTCTTTAGCATCACTGCAACACAGTTTTTAATAACAAGAACCCTCTGATATTCTCCCAGAAAGCGTAGTAAAGGGCAGGGCAATACTGGAAGGCTCTGAGAAAAGAAGGAAGGTTCTCACAGTGTAGTATTAACTCTTCAATTACTCAGTCTTTTTGGGGGTTCTGTGCCATGGAAATTGTCAAAGCTCAACTCATGTAGAGATTACTCACTTGACCCACAGGGCTTACTAAACACAGATAGTTGGTTCTTACGCCCAGGGTTCTGGCTCATCTGAGAAAAGAAAAGATTTTTTCCACCTCCCATTTGTCAAAATCATTGTCCAGAAAGTGATCTTTGGCTATAAAACACTAAAAAACAATAAAAATAAAAACAAAAGGGAAAATATCAACTATAAAAAATGAACATCTAGGGTTATAGAATCATTCTTCTTAATTAATATAGTTCCATTTTTTTTAACTGTCATTACCTCTGAAATGAAACCCACTGAGGCTACTACATCCAGAAAGGTTAGTGAGGGTTTCTATCCACAGTTAGTTGAAAATAAGACTGGGTAATGTATAACTTTGGGTACTAGAAGACCAAGGTTTCTTCTGGTTAGTTTTGAACTATTCACTCTTTGATGACCCCGTTGAGATGTGTGCCATGCAATTCAGCTGCCCACCTCTAAAAAGCTCAAGCCACAGAAAGAGGTCGTATAAACGTGTCTCAGTTAAACAGCCCAGCTAACACCCAGACATCATGGAGTCATCTTCCTGATGACCTATATATATCTGACTCCTTGAAGTCTATGTACTCAAAACAGTACTACCGAGAGCTGTAAACCTGTGTAGATGTATGACGTAGTTCATGACTCCTTAAGGAAATCCTTTCTTCACTGCCCTAGACTCGCAGCCTGAAACAGTGCAGGATAGATAGTAGAAATCAATGTATCCCCACGTCTCACTGATGAAAGGGCCATGTTAACAAGAAAAGCCTCTTGTTTATTCTCTTGGTAAGTTCAGAGTTCATTATTTGCTTTCTCAGAACAGATCTTATCTGACCTGAAGCTCGGTGGTCACACTTTTAGGCTTTGATGCTTGCCTGAAAGTTACACCTCAGCTTGGTTTTCTTCTGGCTGTGTGACCTATCTGTGTTTCTGTGCCTTTTTCTCCCTCATCTGTGAATTGCATATAATTTTATCAACATTTCAAAGTTTCTAGGAGCTTTAGATATGTGTCAATGCTTAGAACAGACACCAGTTAGTGAGCATTCAGTGGCTTATAGATAATTCATCTTTATGCTATAATTATTCAATTATTATTACAAGGTAATGCCACCAAGAACCAAATTGTAAGTACTCCCTTCTCATAAAAGCAGCCTTCAGAGGATTCTTCTGGGTCTGGGCCAGCTGTTGTCCCCAGTTGACTGTTTTATTTGTTGGCCTTAGAGATTAAGGGGGCTTACTGAATTTGCCACTCTGCACACATCTGCATGCAGCATGCAGTGGCATTGGAGAATTATAAAAGCAAAGTTCCTTTTAACACAATGAATCTTGGGTGCCTACGAATTATCAGAGGAAATTGATTAAAATGTGTGTTCTAAGGTTCTGCTCAAGCCAGTCTGGAGTAGGGCCCAGAAATGTGTTCCTTAAAGTCTCCCTAGGTTACTCCAATGCAGGAGTCCTTGAAAATTCTGCTTCAGCAGATGGTCTCCTTAAAGCAAGAGCCACCCGAATCTTGGCGTTACCAATTACTCAAGGAAATGAATTTTCCCCAAAGCTTTTAGCACAGAATATCTAAACAGTGATGAACTGCAGCAAAAACAGGAAAAATGCATAGTGATGTGATCTTTGATTCTACTTCAAATAATATGCTCATTGAATTTTTCTTCAAATACCAGAAATCTTCTAAAGTAAAGAAAGTACTATAAAATTTAAGCAATGAGTCCAATAGTTAATCTAAGTATATGACAAAAGCTATGGTATAAGGGAAAAAGTGAACTTATAAACAAATGTTTACACATTTGCTTATGATATAAATTAAATTATAAATATACTCTAGAATATCTAGAGACTCTAAAGGTTGAGATCTTTGTAGAATCACTTGCCATTAAAATATATCAGGGCCTACATCATGTTTTCCTCCCTCATTCCCTTATCCCTTAATTTCTTTATTTTTCCTCCTCAAATCATTTTCTCAGTGCCTACTACAGTCAAGATGTGTGTGTGTATGTGTGTGAGTCTGTGTGTGTGTGTGTGTGTGTGTGTGTGTGTGTGTGATGTGTATATTCCTGTTCTTTAAGGGACTTCTTGAGAGTAAACATTAAATTATTAAACACACTTAAATTTTATTCTTAGCCAACATATAAGATAAGTGATTATAAAATTCTTAGGTACAGGTGTCAAGCTACCCAGGACATTTCCCACAAGTAGACAGGTAGGTTGCTTACAAGGGTTTTCAAGGTAGTGTGTGAAAAGATTCTTTGATGATCTTTCCATCTAGGACATAATCACACAGTTACACACGAGCCTAGCGATTAGCCCAACTGAGCCTGTACTGCTTAGCTATTTTTGTCTACCTGACACAAGGTAGAGTCATATCAAAGGAGGGAGCTTCCAGCCGGGCGGTGGTGGTGCACACCTTTAATCCCAGCACTCGGGAGGCAGAGGCAGGCGGATCTCTGTGAGTTCGAGACCAGCCTGGTCTACAGAGCGAGTACCAGGACAGGCTCCAAAGCCACAGAGAAACCCTGTCTCGGGGAAAAAAAAAAAAAAAAGAGGGAGCTTCCAATGAGGCTTGCCTGTAGGCAAGTCTGTGAGGCATCTTCTTGATGAATTACGGGATGTTGGGGGTGGAGCAGGTCATCCTGGGTAGTATAAGATAGCAGGCTGATGCCACGAGGAGAAAGCCAGAAAGTAGCACTCCTCCACCGTCTCTCCTTCAGTTCCTGCCTCCGGGTTCCTGTCCTGAGTCCCTGCCTTGGCTTTCCCTGATGATGGATTATCCAATTAAACCCTTTCCTCCCCAAGTTGTCTTTCAGTCATGGTGTTTTTTCACAGTAGCAGAATCCCTAACCAAGGTGATTGTATTTAATTCTCAGCACTACAGGACTCGGACCCAAATCAGGGATGCCCCCAGTTTCTGATATAGGTGGAATATGAAAAGACAGATGTTTCTACTTAATTTCTACAAGTTCTTTTTACACAAATTACTTCCTCTGGGCAGTGAAATGAGGGGAAAATGGCAACTTTGGCATTCAAAAAGCAGAAGAGAGGAGAAACTGTATTATAAAAATTCTAACTCATCATCCAATTCAAAAGAGCCTGCTGCATCCTCAGGAATATTAACCTTCATCAGGCGATGAAAGGAGACAGAGACAGAGACCCACACGGGAGCACCGGACAGAAATCTCAAGGTCCAAATCAGGAGCAGAAGGAGACGGAGCACGAGCAAGGAACTCAGGACCACGAGGGGTGCACCCACACACTAAGACAATGGGGATGTTCTATTGGGATCTCACCAAGGCCAGCTGGCCTAGGTCTGAAAAAGCATGGGATAAATCCGGACTAGCTGAACATAGCGGACAATGAGGAATACTGAGAATTCAAGAACAATGGCAGTGGGTTTTTGATCCTACTGCACGTACTGGCTTTGTGGGAGCCTAGGCAGTTTGAATGCTCACCTTACGAGACCTGGATAGAGGTGGGCAGTCCTTGGGCTTCCCACAGGTCAGGGAACCCTGATTGCTCTTCGAGCAGATGAGGGAGGGGGACTTGATCGGGGGGAGGGGGAGGGAAATGGGAAGCGGTTGTGGGGACGAGGCAGAAATCCTTAATAAATAAATAAATTTAAAAAAGAAAAAAAAATAAAAGGAAAAAAAAAGAGCAAGAAGGAGTGTATGGGAGGGTTTAGAGGGAGGAAAGGGAAGGAGAAATGTTGTAATCAAATTATAATTTCAAAGATAAAAATAAATAAATATCTACTGTTAAAAAAAAAAGAGCCTGCTGAAACAACAATTTGGTATTTTAAAGAACTTATTCTCAACAAGAATTTGCCTAGAGCAGGGTTTCTCCATGTTGTCACCATTACCAGCTTGAATTTATGGTTCTTTGTTGAAGAGCAAAAGAGAAGAAAAGAAATTAAGAAAAAGAAAAAAAAAAGTCCAAATGGAAAGAGAGACTGTTCTAATGTCATTCTGCCTCTGTGATAAAGCACTCAGCCCAGAAGCACCATGGGGAGGAGAGGGCTCATTGCAGCTTACACTCAGCAGTCACGTGGTCCATCACAGAAGGAAGTCAAGGCAGGACCTCAAGGAAAAGCCATGGAGGATGAAGGACATTGCTTACTGAATCACTCTCAGCTCATGCTCAGCTACCTTTCTCGTGCAACCCAAACCCAACTACCCAAGGAGGATGTTGCCCGCATTAGGCTGGGCCCTGAAATATCAATCATTAATCAAGACCATCTCTCACATGGCTGCTGTCCACCCTGATATAGGAATTTCTTTGACTGAAGTTCCTTCTTCCCAGTTTTCTTGAGGTTTTAAGGGTTTGATCTCAGACTTGCCTCTCAATTCTAATTCTCCTAGAGCCTTCCATTCCGATTTAAACACTGATGCCATATTAACATAGTAATCACTCTTGCATGCGTCCACTTGCTGTTATCGACTTGGGGCTTGGGAATTTCTTGATCCCATGAACCTAGTACTTTATCACAGATCATCACAGTTTAGTCTTTTACATCAGAGCCCCACATTTCTCAGGATTGTCATTAACTGAAAAGATGTGTTGGGACCTTTAAGAAGTGAAGCCTAGTTGAAGACTGTTAGATTATTAAGAAAAACCTACAGAAGAGATGAATTCAGTTTTTATGAGACCTCAGTCTCCTTAGCTTTATGCCTCACCTTATAAACACACACACACACACCATCATTGTGATACTATCTGCTATGAGGTTGTCACCAGAGCTGATCTATAACTTTGAATCTCTAGGCCTGTAAGTTAAACATCTTTTTTTTCTAAAGCATCTAGACTCAGGCATTTTGTTGTTGTAATGGAAAACAGAATGATAGAGATGTTTTTTGCAGTCCTTGTATCTGAGAGTCAAGGTAATGAGTGTAAAATGTGTCTCTAAGGTGTGTGTTCAAGCTAAAGCACGGAGAAGTAAAGCTAAGGAGAAAAGCCTCCACCAGGTTCCTTGAAACCGTTCTGGTATGGCAACTTGCCACGATCATGAGCGTCCTTGATACCACTTCTTTAATCACACTTCCCCTGAATAAACTGCAGCGACCTACAAGAATTTCTGATCCAGTCTATCTTTAGTTTGGGATCCAACACAAGTAATCTGCTTATATTATCAAAAGATAAGAGGTAGAATGTTCCAGCACTACTTCCTATAATAGGCGAGACTAGGAATTAAGTCAAATGCGCAACCACAGCAGAATGGATAAATAAATCATAATAGATTCTCACAAGCAATTTGGTCATGAGAATGATTATACAACATCTCGGTAAAGTTCACAGATCTAAATCAAGCAAATAGAAACCAGATTCAAAATTGGATTAGTGTAAGTTTCCAAATAGGCAAAACATATCGATGCACTTGGATATCAGAACAGAAGTGAGTCTGTGGGATATGAAAGGTGACCGAGGAGCAAAAGGGGACATCTGGAATGTTGCGGGTCTTATTTTGCTTCTTTTTTTAATTAATTAATTTATTTATTAAAGATTTCTGCCTCCTCCCCACCACCGCCTCTCATTTCCCTCCCCCTTCCCCAATCAAGTCCCCCTCCCTCATCAGCCCAAAGAGCAGTGAGGGTTCCCTGCCCTGTGGGAAGTCCAAGGACCTCCCACCTTTTTCCAGGTCTAGTAAGGTGAGCATCCAAACTGCCTAGGCTCCCACAAAGCCGAAATATGGGACACAATAAAAAGACCAAACCTAAGAATAATAGGGATAAAAGAAGGAGAAGAGTCACAGCTCAAAGGCCCAGAAAATATTTTTAACAAAATTATTTTGCTTCTTTAAAAAGGTTTCTCTTTATTTTTATTTCTGTTTATATGTGTGCCTGTATGTGGAGGAGTACATGCCATATTCATGTGGCTTCCCACAGAGGCCAGAAGAGGGCAGTGGATCCTCCTGGAGCTGCCTTTACAGTTTGTCGTGTGCTGCTTGACACAGGTACTGGGAACTTAACTGAGGTCTCTGCAAAAGCAATATTCATTTTTAACCTCTGCGTTGTCTCTACAGCACCCATGCTTTGCTCCTAGATTTGGTTACTGTATGTATTCTGCTTAAGAAAGCAGATTGAAATATACATTGGTAAGTCGTGCAATCTGTACATGGATAAAATGTTTCAAGCTTAAAAATGACCTTCTCTTTCTCAGCTGTTGCTCTTAAGCTGGAGACTGACTTCCCATGTTCCATCACTATAACACCCAGTGACATAGAATGGGAGCAACCAGATCAGAATGAAGCGATTTGCTGTCCCAGGGGCCAAGGTAATCTTGCTGACTCCTGACTGCCTGATGCTGCAGAGTCTAACTCTGAGCTAGGCAGAGAGCTGGTTTTCCCCTTATTTTTTCTTTTAATCTAGATTGTTTATCACCCCCAATCAACAATGTTGCTGCAATGGCAGAGTCAAGCCAAGGTTCAATGATGGAATGCACTGGTATAGCCTCTCGGCATCCACCACACCAGAATGTCTCACTGTAGGTTGCACATCATCTCTATCAAGGGTCTCTGCTCATCACAGCAGCTTGTGTGGTTTTCCCAAGGCTGATCCCATGGTATTCCTCCCAACATCTGGGGAATATTCTGGATAGCACACAAATGTGAGCTGCGGTGTTTATTTTACTAGTGCAGTACACCTGCAGCTTAACTAGTAGAGAAAAATCCAATGTTGATGACTACAAATGGAGACCTGGGTGAGGAGCTGTAAGCCCCGGAGGTTCATCTTTCAGCAAAAAGGATCCAAGACTCTCAAATTCAATCAACCTGAACATGATGGGAAAAAAGAGAGACATCATTATAGACAGATAATGGTTTGAAATCTCATCCCGTGGTGATTGGAGAAGCAGATGTAAGGCAAGATGATTTTTATATGTTTCGATAGCCCCTGCAGGGTGGGAGATTAAATAAGCAAAAGGTCTAATTGGTAACCACATTTGGGCCACTGAGCAATTGCAGAAATGTAGAAGCAATCACACAGCCTGTGCTTGCTAGAGGAAAGAAACAGGGTTAAGCTGATGAAGGCAATCTGTTTTGTCACATTACTTTACACACACAGATATTGTAAAGCTCAGTTATATAAAGTTATATAATTCACCTAATGTGCTGCCAGTCATTCCCACAATTAAAACTCCCTCTGAATAATATTTATGTGTGAAGTGCTAGGAATGGAAAAGAAAAGATACTACCTCTCTCTTCAAGGGTTAACTATCCAATTGTCCTGGTTTGTATTGCTGCAGAACAAACTGGCTCAGATCTTATGGTCTCAGGAGAAGAAAGCATGGCTATCTTAGTTAGCTCAAGCTTCTATAACAAATAACACAGTTGTGAAAGAGTACTTGCAAGATCCTGGCTTCCATGAAGCACTGGAAGAAATGTCACACACACACATACACACACACACGCATGCATGCACACATACACATGCACACACATAGTATAGATTGAGTGGCTTAAATCAAACAATTTACTTATCAATATTCTGAGGCATTATCCTAGGCATTATAGTAAATGCCTGTAATCTCAGCACCCTGGAAGATCTCAAATTCAAGTAAAGCCTGGACTACAAAATGAGACTGTCTCAAAAAGAGAGAAGAAAGAGAGAAAGAAAGAAAGAAAGAAAGAAAGAAAGAAAGAAAGAAAGAAAGAAAGAAAGAAAGAAAGAAAGAAAGAAAGAAAGAAAGAAAGAAAGAAAGAAAGAAAGATCTGAAGCTAAGCTATCCATGAGCAGGGTGTGAGCAAACGTCTCTCTTCTTGGCTTGAAGATGGCTGTGTTCTCACTGAGTCCTCACATGGCCTCTTGATCTCTGCCTTGTAAAGGCACAAATCCTATTATGAGGTTCCCACCCTCATGACCTCATCTAAACCTGATCAGTTCCCAAAGTCTCCACCTCAAAATATCATCACATGGGGGATAGGACTTCATTATGAATTTTGAGGGAACACAAACATTCAATCCACAACAGTGACCAACTCTATGAGTCAGTTTGTGCTGCCATAACAAACACCACAGACTGGCTGGCTTAACAACAGAAACTGATTTTCCCATAGTTCCAGGAACTGGAAGTCCATGATCCAGTCATCAGCAGGACTGGTTTCTTCTGAACCTCTTTTCTTATTTTAAAGATGGTTAACATCTTGTCCTGTGCTCACAGTTTCCCCATCTATGTACAGCCTGTACTCAAATCTCTTCTTTAGTGATACTGAATTAGGGTTCATCCTAACAACTTCACTTGTAACTTAATTCCCTCTTTAAATTTCCTACTGACAAAAAGAAATCAAATTTTGAGGGACTTTGGGTTAGAATTTTAATAAGTGAATATGGACCACAATACACAGCAATTCTACAATCATAGTTTGCCTGGAACTGAAGAGATTCCAAAGATATGGAATCTTAGGTGTTAAAATAGGGAAACCCCTATATAAATCAGAACAAATTGATCACCTATGAACAATATGTATTGTGCTTGCCAGTCTCTGATCTGGGCAGGGCTTGGGGGAGGCAGCTAATGGTCTCTACCACTTACTCACAGGCCTAGGGTCTGGTTCTGGCAAGACTCAAGCAGTTGGGTGAAAAGCTAAAACATCTTGCATAAATGCCCAGCTCTACATCGCTAGTCTCTCTGTGTGACCTATGCAGCATGGTAAATTCCTGGTGGTCAGACTTTACATGAGGACTGGAGGATGCCAGGAGAGCAAGAGACTAGTCGTGCTCTGGCATCAGTATGGCTCAGCCGTAATGCATCCTTTCTTGCATGCCTTGTAAATAGACAGTCACCATAATCTGCCCAGCTTCAAGGTGAACATCACTTGGAGAGTTGATAAGAAGTCATGAACCCAAAAATATTGTTATGGTTGTACTTTAAAGTAGTAATTATGGTATGAAAGTATATAATATAAAATTTATCATCTTAGTTATTTTACGTATATGGCTCAGTAGGAGTAGACACATTCATATAGCTGCACTATCTAGCCCTAGAACTTACAAAACTGAAACTATTTCTATTACATATTTCTTCTCCATTCTCCCTAGCTCTATTCCCAAGCAATCAACATCCTACTTTCAGTCTCTATACATGTGACTACTTTAGGTTCTCACATAACTGGAACCATGCAAAATATATCTTTTTGCAACTAGCTATTCTCTCTGAGCAGAATGTCCCTAATGGCCATTCATGTCACATTTTAACTGATGGATAAAACTTTTATGGCAGCCTCTTGGATATAATTCATTAGGTAGAGAACAACCTACTTAGGACAAAAAAAAAAAGTAAGTACTACCAGCAGAATACTGCAGGATGCTTTAAGGACTCAGGGAATAAGAAAAAACTTCTTGGAGGCGGTAACAGGCTATGTGATCAGGAAGGAATTGTGAACCATACTCTCCAGGCAGAACAAATAACACAAATGCCTTTGTAGGCAAGAATGAGCAAAGCATTGATCATTGCTGCTGAGGTACCTCGTGGAGTGCTACACACAATCAACACATATTGAGATAGCATCTTGCTGGACAACTGAGGCTAGCTTCAAACTCATGATCCCCCTTTCACTGACTCAAGTACTGAGATTATTGGCATACAACACCATGTGAGACTATGCTGAACTTTTGATCTACAGGAGACACTACTTAAAGATTCTTCTCTTTCCTTCCCCGAGACTGTCTTAAATGTAGTTCTTCCTTGGTATCTTGATGTTAGTCAACTTTCTGAGAGGATGATAAAATAACTAAGAAAATCAACTGAAATATGGAAAGATTTGTTTTGGTTCCTGGCTTCAGTCTATGATCACTAGTCCCCATTGCTGTGTACTTGAGATGAGGTAATTCATGGCCATGGGAAAATGAACCAGAGGTGGCTGCACACCTCATGGGCAGGAGGAAGCAGGAGGAGGAAGAGGGGACTGAGCAAAGAATATACCTTTCCAGCCTACAATTTTAGTGAGTTACTTCTTCCGGCTTGGTCCCATCGCCTAGTGCTCACTACCTCCTGATAATTCCACCACATTATGAATCCATCTAGGACTGATAGTAACTTCCTCATGATCCAACCAGCTACACAAAACCCATCTATATTAGTACATGCATTTTCAAGGAATATTTTAAAATCCAAACTAAAGTATCAGTCCACTAACTAGAGCAGTTTCCCTTGATGCTAAAGAGGGACACTGGCTCAAGGCCCACACCTTCCTTTGTCCCTCATTCTAACTTCCTGAGATTGAATACTGCACTGTGACAGTAATCTTTAACTCAGATCTGTTCTCTGGGGGAAACCTGTGGCTTAATATGACATGTTTCAAGCTCCCCTTGAAGTTTTCTCTGGGTTCTGGTAGTTGATTACATAAAGCCAAGTGTAGAAATTGGAAGAGACACAGGAAGAGATCCTTGCAGCTGCCCAGGCCAGAGATGACAGTGCCTGAGAAGATGGTAATGGAAAAGGAGTAGAAAGAGTAGTATGTCTTGGAGGCACAGGTTACAAGAACAGCTAACGGATTTGGATATGTCTCAAGAAAGAAATTCAGACTATCTCTTACTGATGGTATGTTTGCTCAAGAAGGAGAATTCTGAAATAACTGAAAGTGTGGTTAGTAGATTGAGGTTGATCAATGTGCCATGAAAATGAGGGAGACTGAAGCTGACCTCAGCAGGAACAAATAGCACTTTATTATTTCCCATGAGAATGCAGGATGTTCATTGTGGGGTTGGAAGACAGGATTTTATAGGAGATGAGAGTAGGGGTGAGGCAAGGAACTTATGTAAGTTTTCCTGAGAATGGGTGTCTCAATAGACACCTGGGCTTATTCCTGAATAAGTTCAGGTGGCTTGGGTTTTTTATCAAGAGGGGCAGATGTTGTTCTCCAGGAAGGGGAGGTTTTTAGTTTAGGAGGTCACACCATCTTTCAATGGTATTATTCATATGTTCACTAGGTATTTTCTGTAGCATCTACTGCATGTTATTAAAAAGATCCAGAATACACTACAGAACATACCAATTATTTTGAGTTATTTGAGATATTTCATCAGTTGCAGGAAGGGTTTTTTTTCTCTGAACTCCACTTATGTTTCTCAAAGTAAACCATTTCTGGAATAATTCAACTGTTATAACTCTTTTCTCCTAAAGTTTTCTGACCTAAAAAGATAGACTCATCACCAAAGAGAGGTCGTCATTAGAATAACCTAATAAATAGAGGCTGGAGAGACGGCTCAGAGGTCAAGATTACTTACTGCTCTTGCCCCAAGTCAGGGTTCCCAACACCTGTGTCAGAACTGACTGAAACTCCAACTCCAGATGATCCAACACCCGTTTCTGGACTCTGTGGAAACTGCACACCTGTGCTTAAGTGTGCATGCATTCAAACGAGCTTGTGAGAGCACACATGCATGCACACAAACACACATGCACACAAACACACATGCACACAAACAAACATGCACACAAACGCACATGCACACACTAATAAATCTTTACAAAAAAGAAATAGTCTATAAGTTATCATAAAACTATCCCATCTCCCACCTATCCATGCAATAGTTCATTTGCTCTCCGAGAAGTACCTTCTGCTCCTCTGCATCCTTTAGTAAGATGGTATACCCCCCAAATTCTAACACGTCTTTGAGTAATATTTATCTGGGAGCTGCCAAGATGAATGCATGTGATTAAATCTACTTTATACTCTTGTTAATCTTTTGTTTTGTCCTCTTAATTTTCAGCCCCCTTCCTATTAAACCTAAGAGAACAGAAGGAAAGTTTTTCCTCTCCACCATTAATCAGCTTGTTAGCTCCTCTGGAAACAAAGCTAAGAGACTCTATCCCTGTTTAAAAAATAATGAATAATAAAAAACATGAGCCCAAATTGACAATACTGTACAGCTGTATACATGGGCATACAAGGGCTAATGGAAATACCGGGAGGGACAGCCAAGGTTGTCACCTGTGAGGAGAAGGGAGTCAGAAAGAGTAGAAAAGCTTAACTGAAATTGTGAAGAATGGAAGAGAAAAGATCTGGAGAAAGGTGATTCAGGTAGCCAGTATAAACATGCGGGAATGTGAGAAATTTGGGCCCTTACTAATAAGAACATCTGTGGTAAAGGTCAAGCACAGGGAAACAATGAGAGCAGAATCTTGAGGGGAGAGATATCAGCCAAGTGCGCAGTTCTCTGGGCATGCTGAGGCATTTACATCTTAACATGACAGCCACGGAAATGGCTTCCAGAGCCATACACATACCTTCTTTTGTTTTTGGTTTTCTTTGCTTTTGTTTTTTGTTTTTTGAGATGGAGTCTCACTACGTAGCTCAGACTGCTGGCCTTGTACTTATCCTTTTGCCTCTGCCTCCTTATGCACTGGGATTACAGGTATGCACAGTCATGCCTAGATTTTACTCAAAGTGTTTCCTAAGCCTAGTTTAGACCCCTTACCACATACCCACATCCTGGCTCTTCTTCTAAGGTCCCTGACTATGTTCTTTCTGCCAGATCCCTGACTGGTACCAAGATAGAATTCCTTGTGTCTGTGTTGCTGCCAAGATGTCACACAGTGGCCACGGCATTGCCCTCACTCTTCTCTCCCAAGTTGTGAACACACCAAGACTTGCTTTGAATGAGAGCCAGGCCCAGGATCTGAAAAATGTAGCTTTTGCTTGGTTAAAATCATTGGCTAAAATGATTGTTTTTGAAATGCAAAAGAATCTTCAAGCAAGACGAAAGATAATGTCTGCAGGGCTTGAGAAGAAAAACAGTCCCTGTTACTAGAGGAAAGAAAGTATGGAAGAGCTGGCATTAGCCTGGCTGAAATAAAGATATCTTGAGAGACACTTGAGTCTCTCAGTCTATCGAAGTATTGAAACAGTGGAGCTCAAAGGAATGGGAATTTCCCCATGTTAGGGTTTCCTTTGATGTGATGAAATACCATTACCGAAAAGCAAGTTTGGGAGGAACATCACTGTCATCATGGAAGAAAGTCAGGGCATGAACTCAAACAGAGCAGGAAGCTGGAGGCAAGAACTCTTGTAGAGGCTATAGAGAGGGTGCTACGTACTGGTTTATTGTCCCTGGCTTGCTCTGAATGATTTTTTTTATAGACCCAGGACCACCAGCCCAGGCATGGCCCCACCCATAATAGACAGGGCCCTCTACCATCAATTACTAATTGAGAAAATTCCTTAGTGAGTCTGGGAACTCAGAGGGAGTAGTCCTGAGCCAGTACCTCTGTGGGTCCAGACATTGGTCTGGGACATCAAAGGTAATAGGCAGGAAACAGAAACCTCTGTGGATCAGTGTGTGAGTCTGGGACCTCTGAGGGAGTAACCCTGTGCCAGGTCCTCTGAGGGTCTGGGCTCACCTGAGTCTGGGAACTCTGAGGAAGTAGACTGGAGCCAGAGACTTTTGCAGGAATAACCCCAAGCCAGGGACCTATGCAGGAACGAATCCAGACCAGGGACATTTACAGAAACATGTCTGAGATGACATCCTAGGCTAGAGCAAGCATGAGACAGCAAACTCCAAGGGAGCAGAACAAAACCTGGGGGCACTGAGTGATCCCAAGGAACACAGAGAAACATGGGAAACTAGAACTGTGGCGCTGACTGTACCATGAGGAATAGTCCATCTGAGCCTTGGATTCACGAACACCTACAAAATGAATCAACAGAATCGCAGACAGCCCCAACCACACCTATTAGAGGGAAAGATAAATTGAAAAGGTAAGAACACATGCAACACCACAAAGAGCAACACCACACCAGTAAAACCTAAAGACCCTACAACAGCAAGACTTGAACAACCAAATAAAGACGAAGCATAAGGAAAGGACCTAAAAAATAATTTCAGGAAAATGTTCTAAACTCTTAAAAAGAAAGGAGAAATTCCCTCAAAGAAATAAAGAAAAAGACAAACAAAAAATTGGAAGACATCAACAAATCCCTGAAAGAAAACCAAGCAAAAGCAATCAAACATATAAAGAAACTATCCAAGACTTAGAAACTGGAAGAGAGACAATAAAGAAAACACAAGCCAAGGGGATTAAAGAAGTAGAAATCATGAGAAAATGATCAGGAACCACAAACACAAGCATGAACAGCAGAATACAAGAAATGGAAGAGAGAATCTCAAGCGCTAAAGATACAATAGAGGAAATAGACTCATCAGTCAAAAAAAAAAACCATTAAATCTAACAAAAGCTTAACCCAAAATATTCAGGAAATATGGGACACCATGAAAAGGCCAAATCTAAGAATAATAGATATAGAAGAAGGAGAAGTTCAACTCAAAAGCACAGAAAATATATTTAACAAAATCATAGAAGAAAACTTTCCCAACCTAAAGAAAGCTATGCCTATGAAGATAGAAGAAGCTTATGGAACACCAAATAGACTGGATCAAAAACTCCCCTCACCACATAATAATCAAAACACTATCAGAATTATACCTGACTTCTCATTGGAGACATTGAAAGCCAGAAGTTCATGGTCAAGCATTATGAAGACATTAAGAGACCATGGATGCCAGCCCAGACTACTATATCCAACAAAATTTCAATCACTATGGAAGGACAAGACAAGATATTTCATGATAAAACAAGATTTAAGCAATACCTAGCCACAAACCAAGCCATACACAAAATATTAGAAGGAAACTCCAACCCAAGGAAGTTGGCTACATCAACAAAAACACAGACAATTGGTGGTCTCATAGCAGCAAATCCCAAAAAAGGGAAAGACGCACAAATTAATATCACCAACAATGAAAACTAAATTAACAGGAGATAGCAATCACTGGCCATTAATATACCTTAATATAAATGGACACAACTCACCTGTAAAAAGGCATAGCCTAACAGATTGGATATGAAAACATAATCCATCCCACTTGTGCTTACAAGAAGCACACGTCAACCTCAAAGACAAACATCGCCTCATAGTAAAGGGTTGGGAAAAATTATTTCAATCAAATGGTCCTAAGAAACAAGCAGGTGTAGCTATCCTAATACCTAACAAAATAGATTTCAAACTAAAATCAATCAAAAGAGACATAGTAGTCACAGGAAAAATACATCAAGAGGAAATTTCAGTACTGAATATCTATGACCCAAATACAAGAGCACCCTCATATGTAAAATGAACACTTCTAAAGCTTAAATCATGCATTAAACCCCACACACTAATAGTGGGAAGCTTCAAGACTCCCCTCTCACCATTGGACAGGTCAGTCAGACAAAAAATGAACAGAGAAATAAGGGAACTAAAAGAGGTTATGACTCAGATGGACTTAACAGACATCTATAGAATATTCCATCCAAACAGAAAAGAATGTACTTTCTTCTCAGCACCTTATAGAACCATCTCAAAAATTTAACACATACTTGGTAACAAAACAAGACTCAACAGATAAAAAAAAATTGGAAAACCCCCATTTATCTTATCAGATCACCATGGTATAAAACTAGCAGTCAACAGTACTATTAATTCCAGAAAACCCACAAACACATGGAAATTAAACAATGCTCACATGAATCATCAATGGGTCAAGGAAGAAATAAAGGGAGATATTAAAGACTTCATAAAATTCAATGAAAATAACCACACAACATACCCAAATTTATGGGACACAATGAAAGCAGTGTTAAGAAGAAAGTTCATAGCATTAAATGCCTACATAAAGAAAAATACCACACTAGTGAATTAATAGAACATTCAACAATATTAGGAAAAAAAGAAGCAAACTCACCCAGGAGAACTGGACGGGAGAAAATAATCAAATTGAGAGCTGAAATCAACAAAATAGAAATAAAGAAAACAATACAAACAATCAAGGAGACAAAGAGTTGGTTTTTTGAGAAAATCAACAAAATAGACAAACCTTTATCCAAACTAACCAAAAGGCAGAGAGAGAATATCCTAATTAACAAAATCAGAAATGAAAAGGGGGACATAACAGCAGACACGAAGGAAATACAGAGAATCATCAGGTCATATTTTGAAAACCTGTACTCCACAAAGTTGGAAAACTTAAAGGAAATGGACATTTTTCTGAATAAATATCACTTACCAAACTTAAATCAAGACCAGATAAGAAAATTAAACAGACCTATAACTACTGAAGACATAGAAACAATCATCAAAAGTCTCCTAACCAAAAAAAGCCCAGGACCAGGTGGTTACAGCTCAAAATTCTACAAGACGTTCAAAGAAGAACTAATACCAATACTCCTCAAATTATTCCCTACAATAGAAACAGAAGGAACATTGCCAAACTCTTTCTTTGAGGTTACGATTACCCTGATACCCAAACCACATAAAGACATTATTAAGAAAGAGAATTACCAACCAATCTCACTCATGAACATTGATGAAAAAATACTAAATAAAATACTGGCAAATCAAATCCAAGAGCACATCAGAACCATCACCCACCATGATCAAGTTGGCTTCATCCCAGAGATGCAGAGATGGTTCAACATACAAAAGTTTGTCAATGTAATCCACCATATCAACAAACTGAAAAATAAAAACCACAGATCATCTCATTAGATGCCAAAAAAGCTTTCAACAAAATACAATATAACTTCATGATAAAGGCCTTGGAGACAGCAGGGATACAAGGAACATACCTAAACATAATAAAGGCAATATACAGCAAGCCAACAGCCAACATCAAACTAAATGGAGAGAAACTCACAACAATCCCACTAAAATCAGGAGCAAGACAAAGTTGTCCACTCTCTTCATATCTATTCAATACTGTTCTTGAACAATAAGACACCAAAAGGAGATCAAGGAAATACAAATTGGAAAAGAAGAAGTCAAACTCTCACTGTTTGCTGATGGCATGGTAAGTTTACATTTGACCCCAAAAAATTCCACCAAGGAACTTCTACAACTCATAAACACTTTCAGTAACGTAGCAGCATACAAGATTAACTCAAAAAAAAAAAATCATTAGCCCTCTTGTACACAGATGATAAAAGGGCTGGGAAAGAAATCAGAAAAACAATACCCTTCATAATAGCCACAAATAGCATAAAATATCTCATAGTAACTCTAACCAAAGAAGTGGAAAACTTGTATGACAAGAACTTTAAATCTTTGAAGAAAGAAATTGAAGAAGACACCAGAAAGTGGAAAGATCATCCATGCTATTGGTTAGGTAGAATTAACATAGTAAAAATGGCAATCTTACCAAAAGCAATCTACAGATTCAATGCAATGTCAATCAAAATCCCAGCAAAATTCTTCACAGACCTCAAAAGAATGGTACTCAACTTCACATGGAAAAGCAAAAAACCCAGGATATCCAAAACAATCCTGTACAATAAAAGAACTTCTGGAGGCATCACAATCCCCGACTTTAAGCTCTACTACAGAGCTGCAGTACTGAAAACAGCCTGGTATTAGCATAAGAACAGACAGGAGGACCAATGGAACTGAATCAAAGACCCGGATATTAATTCACACACCTCGAACACATGATTTTTGACAAAGAGGCAAAAAAATATCAAATGGAAAAAAGAAAGCGTATTTAACAAATGGTGCCGGCATAACTGGATATTAACATGTAGAAGAATGAAAATAGACCCATATCTAGCACTATGCACAAAACTCAAGTCCATATGGATCAAAGACCTCAACATAAAGCCAGCCACATTGAACCTTATAGAAGAGAAAGTGGGATGTACACTTGAACGCATTGGCACAAGAAACCACTTCCTAAATATAACCCCAGCAGCACAGACACTGAGAGAAATAATAAATGAGACCTCCTGAAACTGAAAAGCTTCTGTAAAGCAAAGGACATGGTCAACAAGACAAAACGACAGCCTACAGAATGGGAATAGATCTTCACTAACCCCACATCAGACAGAGGTCTGATCTCCAAAATATACAAAGAACTCAAGAAATTGGTCATCAAAAGAACATATAATCCAATAAAATAAATGGAGTACAGACCTAAACAGAGAACTCTCAACAGAGGAATCTAAAATGGCTGAAAGACACTTAAGGAAATGTTCAACATCCTTAGTCATCAGAGACATGCAAATCAAAACAACTCTGGGATTCCATCTTACACCTGTAAGAATGGCCAAGATCAAAAACACTGATGACAGCTTATGCTGGAAACATTGTGGGGAAAAGGGAACACTTCTGCATTGTTGCTGGGAATGTAAGCTAGTACAGCCGCTTTGCATGTCTGTGTGACGATTTCTCAGAAATTTAGGAAACAACTTTCTTCTAGACCCAGTAATAGCACTTTGGGGTATATATCCAAAGGATGCTCAATTGTGCCATAAGGTCATGTGCTCAACTATGTTCATAGCAGCATTGTTTATCAAAGCCAGAACCTGAAAACAACCTTAATGCCCCTCGACCAAAGAATGGATAAGAAAAATATGGTACATTTACACAATGGAGTACTACACAGCAGAAAAAAATAACGACATCTTGAAATTTGCTGGCAAATGGATGGAGCTAGAAAACATCATTTTGAGTGAGGTAACCAAGACCCAGAAAGACAATTATCACATGTATTCACTCATACGTGTTTTTTAAACATAAAGCAAAGAAAACCAGCCCACAAATGTCAATCCCAGAGAGCTTAGACAACAATGAGGACACTAAGAGAGACATACATCAATCTAATCTATATGGGAAGTAGAAAAAGACAAGTTCTCCTGAATAAATTGGGAGCATGGGGATCTTGGTGGAGGGTTGAAGGAAAGTGAACGGCAAGGAGGGGAGTAGAAAAAAATGTAGAGCTCAATAAAAATCAATAAAAAAGAAAATGCCTTACAGGCAGATCTTATTAACGTTCCCCTTTTTCAGACAACTATAGTTTGTGTGTCAAGTTGATTTAAGACCAGCCAGCATACCTAGGAATCTTGTGCTGGGAGAAGGGAAAAGGCACCAATCAGAGAGAGAACTTGTCCCAGGGTAAGAGATTTCACGCAGCTTTAACAACTTGCCAGACCACCTAATAGTATGAGACAAAAGCCCACACAAGGAGGGGTTAATTGTTAGGTGAGACCACATCATGACCCTTGCTAACCCTTGGCCTTATGTTTAAACTTCATCCTTACTTCAGGACCCCAAAGATGGACTTGGCAAACTCTTTGTCCCTCTTCCCGATATGGTCATATTGAATAAATCACCTTTCTGCTTTCCACCACTAATTTGGCCCTTTTAATTGTTTTATTAAGAACCGTTGGACAAGCCTAGCTTTGGACATATGCTGTGACATGGCGACCTCCAAGTTCCATAACAGACTCATCAAGAATAGTTGTCTCTGCTCAGCCCTGAATCTGGGATGCAGGCTCTACTTTCCTTTTTAAGTCCAAGAACATTCAAGCTAGAGGTACTGGACCCTATGGACCCAGCCGAGGAAGATCACCAGTGTTTTTAACACAGCACAAGAAATGTCCTACATTGAAAGTCTGGTATGTTCTGCCAGTGCAGACCCTGGCTGGCTCCCAACTCATGGCTGGAGGGGGAAGGTGGAAGTTTCCACGAGCTAGTTTGTTGCTGCTACTCCCTCTTGCACATGTGGAATTTATTCTTTACAGTTTTAAAAGTTACATTGACAATAAACTCCAACGACCAAAGCCATAAGAAAGATAAAAGCACCTGCGTGGGCAGGTGGGGGACAGGGAGGTGCTACAGCCAATTCTAAATTGCTCAATGTTTGGGACTTCCTGAATGGAATTCTCAAGTGTTTTCCCAACAATTTAAAGAGCTCATCTGTTCAAGGGGCCACCCTGTTTCAATCAAGCTAAAACCCAAAAGAAAGAAAAAATCTTGGAAAGACAAAAATAAATAAAACAAAACCAATTTAGAGCATGAAGATTATTTTTATACAGATGGTGAGGTGATGTATCGGCAGATATACATTTATAACAGATACACACAGTTTCCCACTTAGTCCGCTATGGAATTCTAACCTATGAGCATGACCCTCAGAAAGAATAACAAAGTGACTGAGAGACTTTTATGGTCATCTCTATACTGGGATTGACCTCATAAAATATTGCAAGTTGTATACATGCATGTACACAGATTCCCAACTTACGTAATTCTATGGGAATTCACAGAGTTATATTCGTTGAGAATTTGGCTTAAGTTTCTCTTCTTAGAGAAATTCCCATAGCCTAGTATGAGACAAGTCTCCATGCACATTGCCATGGAGCTTCATGGGCTGAGAAACTGGCCCTAAGAGCACACAGTAATGTCCATCCAAACAATGGCTTGAGGTTTTGTTGTTGTTTGTTTAAATCTGGCTTTGCTTTTTAGAACACACTGGAATGAGCAAATGCCTCTGGCTTTGTGAATCACTGTGACCAATATGTAAAGGCCCAGGCTCTCTATCCATCCCACAGGGGCAAAATCCCTGCTCATCTCAGCCTCCTTGACAGGGAATGGATGAGACTTATCTGACTCTTGTTTGTCTCCAGAGTATTCACCGCTACTTGTAAATGGGATGCCCAGAAAGCAGGTCTTAAGAACTAGAGCTGGGGCATTCCTTGCCAGGGAAAAGCACTTCTAGATTCATAAATGCCAACCCTACTAATTGAATTTGTTCCAAAACATGCATTTTAAAAAATGTTGTTCTGTTCCATTCATTATTTATAGAACATCACCTAAGGGCTATGCATGCTACAAGCCAAAAATCTCATCCTGCATTTTATCAGAAACCCATTTCAGGGAAAGGGAGACAGGAGAGGGAGACAGAGAATAAAATGAGACTTGAGGAAAATGCTGAAGAGTGTCTAGAGTTTGTCGGTCCCTACAATGCCTATAGGGTGACTTGCTAATAAGCTCTAAATGAGAGGGGTTTGAAGAGAGTTGATCTCTCTTCTTCTGCCACTCAGGAGAAAGCATCTGTTAGAGCATGAGACTTAAACACATTACAAGGGAAACTTCTTCCATGGGGAATGGGACCAGCTAAAGCTGAGAACAGAGGAAAACTTTTAGATGAAGGCAGACCATGTAAGGGTAAAAAGTCTATCCTATGTTCTTTCAACCACAAGCTGATGGATGTCCCTAGAGGTCCTAGCCTAGAGATCATGTCCCTAGAGATCCTGGCTCACCAGGCAGTAGGACATGCTATCATATTATAACAGTGCTTTGGGTGGGAGACACCTTGCTTCAATGTCACACTTGATAAAATGACTTGACCTCTCCAGGCCTGTGTAAGCATCTGTAAAAATGACAACGCTGACTACTCACTGGACAATGCTTCTCCACCTAACATTGTGCAAGATCAACAGACAAAAGAACCTGGTGGTTCTGATGGGGGAGGCAGACTTCCACTCATAATAAATAACAAGTCGGTATACTATACACCATGTCAGATGGTGGGAAGCATTATGTGGAAAATTAAGCAGATAAGGGGGATGTTTGAGAGAAATTATGATTTTCAGCATGGTGATGAGGGCAGATCCTATGCCCAGAGGGTGTCTGTTGAGGAAAAACTGGAAAGCAGAAATGAAGTGATCTGAGAGGTTATAGTAGGTGGAGTATGCGCCTCAAAAGGTGGACTCATGTCCTAATCTCCAGAATATATAAATATGACTTTATTTTGAAAAAAATTCTTTGAGGAAAGGCATCTTGTTAAAGATCTTGAGATGTAATAATAAGAACATTCTGGATTATCTGGGTAGGCCCTAAATCCAACAGCAGGTACCCTTATAAGACACAGAAGAGGAAAAGGCAGACTCAGAGAAAGACAAAGGAAGCAGACATTAGAGTGATATGGTTACAAACCAAGGATACCTGGAAACACTCCTACAGCCTCAGAGGGTGCGGGCCTGTACAGGTTCATTTCAGACTTTGGGCTTTCAGAGTTATTGTGAAATCTCTTTTATTTTAAACTACTAATCTTGTGACTTCCATTATAACAGCCCTAGAAGACTACTAATACAGAGAGTAGCTTAGCAAAGAAAAGCTAAGCAGGAAAAGGGAGATAGAAAGGCTCTAAGGCAGCTCTTTTGCCTGCCTCCTTGGAAGGGCAAGAGTTGCGTGGAGGGAACCGGTAATTGGCTTCCAGTAGCTGAAACAGACTTCAGACAACACTTCCCATAGTCTGGCAAGTCCTTTCTGAAATAGGCACTAGGACTGGCCATACTGACGTTTGATTGTGTCAGAAGCATAAAGATGACTGGCTTCTAACAGGTATGGTGGTGCATGCCTTTAATGCCAGCAGAGGCAGAAGCAGATGCGTCTCTGTGAGTTCAATGCCAGCCTGGTCTACATAATGAATTTCAGGACAGTCAAAGATAAACATAGAAACCCTATCTTGAAATAACAAACAAACAAACAACAACAACAACAAAAAGTTGACTAGCTTCTTTGTGGGATGGCAGACAGAGAGATCAAAGAAGACTGGGCATTGTGGCCTGAGCAACTGCAGTTGCCATCTACTGATATGCGAAAGCTTGGAGATGGGGTAGGTTTGAGGAGCAAAGCTCAGGAATTGGCTTTGTAGTGGCTTAGATTTAAGGTCCTCATTAAACAGCCAAGGACAGATACCAGCCCTTCAGTCCAAAATCTATCTCAAGGGAAGCTGTCTAATGTGGAAATGGAAATTCAAAAAAAATTTTGAATTTATTGGTAGAGTTATAACAAAATTCTCCTTTTGTTACACAGTTCTACCACTTTTCTTCATGCTTCCTTAGTAACCAGACCCAAACCCAGACCTTTAGCAACCCTGTTCATAATGTCTCAGAAAGATGTATGGGACATACTTCACTGATAAAAGTGCTTGCCTTGAGTCATGTTCACACAGCCATGGGACTGAAACCCAGAATATACACACGTAAACGGACGTTCCCTTCCTGCCTGCCTGTGCCCAAATAAGCACACTGAGACTTGTGTGTTTGATTATAAATGCTTGGCCAATAGATGAGGCTTATTACTAACTTGTTCTTACCTTTTAAGTTAACCCATATTCTTTATTTATACTCTGCCACATGGTGGTACCTTTATTAGCATAACATGTTCAACTCCTGTTTCCTCTGTGTTTGGCTGGTGACTCCTAACTCTGCCCTTCTCCTTCCCATCATCCTTAGTTTGATCATGCCACCTCTACTTCCTGCCTGGCTACTGGTCAATCAGAGTTTTAGTAAATCGATTTGAGTGACAAATATTTACAGTATACAAGAGAATTATTCCACAGTGTGTGTGAGAACACACACAAGCATACACACAAGATCACACATGCATGTGCACACCACCACTACCACCCCATTTCAACCTAGTTAGAAATAAAATAATATATCCCATAATATTACAAATCTAACTTTTCACTCATCACAGCATATTTGAGATGCCATCATGTTGCATTTACCAGTATTTATTTTAAGAGTTTTTAATTTAAGTAACATTCCACAAGGAACCAAATTTTGTTCATCCATCCATCCATTGAAGGACATGTGTGTAGTCTCCACATATTAGTGCTTACAATAAATCTGGTTATCAAAATCCATGTGCAATTTTCTGTGCGAACAAATGTTTTCAGTTTGCATGGGTGTGTAACTAGGATTAGATTTTCTGCGTTAAAGGATGAGTATATACTTAAATTTTTAAGATACTCTTAAGCTGTTTTCCCAAGGAGCAGTGCCATTTTGCCTCTCTAGCAGCAATACTTATTGTTCTCCTAGGTGTGCAATGACTAACAATGTCCAGTGTCTTTTGATGTGCACAGTTTCTTTTCAAAGATCTTCTTTGGTGAAATTTCCATTCAAGGCTTTGTTCATTCTTAATTGGGTTGTTTGCTTTACTCTGCTTTAGGGTGGAAAATCTTCATGGTTTTTTGAAATTCTTTTGTTAGTTCTGTAAATGATTTGTAATTACATTTTCCAGTCCTGAAACTTGTCGTTTTAGTCTTTTAAAAGTATTTTTTGGCAAAGAAAAAGTTTTAAATTTTGATGAGGCCTGGTTTATCTTTTTTTTAAAAAAAATTCTTTATAGATAATGCTTTTGGTATCATAGCCAAGAATTCATTGCCTAATTCAAGGTTCCAAAGATCTTCTTTATTTTCTTTTGAAAGTCTTAGTCACTGAAGTTTTACATTTAAGTTTATGGCATTCTGAGTTAAATTTTCTGTAAAGTGAGATATAGCTGAGCCACTGCTTATTTTATAAGTATTGACTTTATCTGTAACAAAATAATAGTTTACAAACAATAGCAATATATTCCTCACAATCTGTGAACAAGACACTGATAAATTTGCTGCCTAGTAAGTTCTTGTGTCTCTTAGAGGTCCTTTTTTATAGGAACTTTTATAACCACCTTCCCCATGCTCACAATTCCCGATACTATCTCTGTAGGGATTATGATAGTTTTCTGCTGAAAGACTACACTTCCCAGCTTCCCTTGTCATCTTCGGAAGTCCTTTCCACCTCTTTAAGGGACCACATCCCATTTTTCCCTGCAGGCATTTTGATGATCTGCATGCAGGACTTAAAATGCTCCCTCACCACGAATAATCAAGTTCCAGCCTAAGATCAGATCTAGACTCTCTTTTCTGCCACATTCCCAGTCTCTATAGTTGCCTTTAAATGATGTAACATATGGTGCTGAAGACTGAAGATAGGGAATCTGAGCCCACTAGTAGCTCAAATCCACCCAAGGACAAATGACCCTGGCTCTCTTATGATCCATAGCCCTGGGGTGATGAATGATAATAAAAACGCAGAGAAATTGGGGTTGTATTTGAAGATTCGAAAAGCAAAAATGTCAGCCACTGGCTCTTACCTCTACCTTAGTCCAAAATGACGGTCCTGCCTCCAAGAATCTCAATTTGAGACTGTGAGTGAGAGCTGATCCCTCCTGTTTTATAATCTTCTCTAGGGCTGGAATTAAAGGTGTGCCTCACCTAGTTTCTATGGCAATCAGTGTGGTTTCTGGGATTAAAGTTGTTACCTCTGCCTGGTCTGTAAGGTTGACCAGTATGGCTGTTCTACTCTGACCCTCAGACAAGCTTTATTTATTAAAATACAAGTGAAATAATACTACACTGAGGTAAGAGGGCCGAGCAGGTCCACTGGCTTCTCTCAGGCAGATTTTTCTCTACACTCTCTGTCTTCTCCTTTTTTTTTTCTCAATTTACTGTCTCCCCTGACACATTCTGACCTTAGAGAGAGAGGAGATCACAATGTATTCCACCAGAATACCCATACAACACAGTAAAGTGCTGGGGCTAGGTAATCCATTGGACCTAAATCAGAGGTGCCCTATTTAGGTCTGGGAGCTCACTGGATCATTTTTCTATCTATCTTAAGACCTGGCATATCAAAGGTACTAAAGACTTTACACTAGTTGAAAAGTTTGGCTGAGAATTCCAGGAATTCTCCACTGGCCTACCAACTCATCAGCCAAAAGCCCTGAGAGTCTTCCACAGGCCCTGTGGTTTCTTAATCCTGGAATCGTATAGGTTGGGGATGCCCCCTTCCTTTCCAGGTGCATTTGGTCATCTCCATACTTAGAGGATGCTCTGAATCACTGGATATTAACCCCTGCTTTGACTTTGATCCTAGAACCCACCATGGGTTCAAATTCTCCATTTCAAAGACACACCCTCAAAGCTTCATTTAGGACATGTCATAACAAGATCACTTGTTCACCTCTTGGTCCAAATCTAGCCTTAGTATACATTGGACAAATGGCCAATGATTGCCCAAATTTGCATCTTTCGATTTCTAATACCTAAAAGTGATTTGGGTAACTCCAAAAGACACAATGCCAGGGGAGGCCTGGTGTCTTGGTCCAGTCTTTGCTGTGATTGACTCTCTGGGTATATCTCTAGCCATAAGGTCACGGAGTCTACAATAGGTGAACCTAAAGAAGCTAAGTAAGAAGGTGAACCCAAGGAAAAACATATAGTTAACCTCTTGGCTAAGGGAAGTAGACAAAATTGCTGGGGAGAAAATTGGGATCTTGGGGGTGGGTGGGATTGGGGTAAGGGGAGATGGGGAGAGAAAAGGTAGAAGGGAAGGAGGGGGGGCCTTGGGGAAACAGGAGGATTGGAATAAAGGAAGGTTGGACAGGGGAGCATGGAACCACAATTCTAAGTTAAGGGAGCCACTTTAGGGTTGGCAAGAGACCTGACCCTAGAGGGGCTCCCAGGTGCCCAAGCCGAGGTCCCCAGTTAGTTCCTTGGGCAGCTGAAGATAGGGAACCTGAAATGACCCTATCCTAGAGCAATAATGATGAATATCTTACATATCATCATAGAACCTTCATCTGGTGATGGATGGAGATAGAGACAGAGACCCACACTGGAGCACTGGACTGAGCTCCCAAGGTCCAAATGAGGAGCAGAAGGAGGGAGAACATGAGCAAAGAAGTCGGGACCACGAGGGATGCACCCACCCACTGAGACAGTGGAGCTGATCTAATGGGAGCTCACCAAGGCCAGCTGGACTGTGACCGAAAAAGCATGGGATAAAACTGGACTCTCTCAACATGGCGAACAATGAGGGCTGATGAGACGCAAAGGACAATGGCATGGGGTTTTGATCCTGCTTAATGTTCTGGCTTTGTGGGAGCCTAGCCAGTTTGGATGTTCACCTTCCTAGATATGGACGGAGGGGGGAGGACCTAGGACTTACCACAGGGCAGAAAACCCTGATGGCTCTTTGGACTGGAGAGGGAGGGGGAAAGGAGTGGGGGGAGGGGGAGAAGGGTGGGAGGAGGGGGAGAAGGGTGGGAGGAGGGGGAGGGAAATGGGAGGCTGGGAGGAGGTGGAAACTTGTTGCTTTTTTCTTCTCCTTTTCTCAATAAAAAAAAAAAGACAGAATGCCAGCATGCTCTTAGGCTCCTCTCCCATATACCTCACAGTTCACTTTATTATTTCTCAAAGCACCAGCTTACAACCAAAGTCAAAATGCCTGCTGCCATTTCTGTAGGGCCTCCAAACTTTGTATCCATTCCTGAGACAACATGTAACATTTTGGCCAACTTGTGTTTCTATTTCCCCAAACCTGGAAAATCTTGTTTATATCTTTAACAGCGAGAAGTAAAAGCATTTCAGGTTCTCCACTCGGATTTGCAAGCACACACAAACTGATTATAGATATGTAGATTCCTGTGTTCAGCCTTACAGTGACTCAAATATCTTTTGGATATAGATTCTATTGAAAAATTGTTCTATGTGGTTCTACTTTAGTGAGAAGGCCTCTCTGGAGTTGGATTTTAGTTCATTTGCTCCAAACTCAAGAATGTTTTTTTCTAAATTTTCAACTAAAGTCTCTGTTCTGGTCATGTGGGCCACCTGACTCAGCAACAGGGAGGAGAGCAAAACAGAACAACACAGAAAAAGACACTTTGTACTTGAAAACAGCTAAGAAGTAAGCTATTTCCCATAGAGGTTCCAAGTGGTAAGGTATCTTAACTCCCTTAGAGCACCATGCCACCAGAGTAAGTAATAAGCTAGCCTCATGACAGGACAAGGATGCATGGGAAATATGACCAGTCAGAAGTCTGCCTGTTGCTTCTGCTCCAGTTACATATGTTTCCCAGCTCCTGCTGTATAGGTCTGACCAGCTCTGACTGTGTAGGCCTGATCAGCTTCAGGTATGTAGGCCAAAGCACAAAACAAGAAAAATAAACCACTTCCCTTATCTAAAGATGAATTACCCCACATGTCTCACATAACAAGGGATGAATTTTGTTTCCTACTGAAGGGTCTCAGAGTCTATGCATCTTAAATATCTCAAACAACAGAGAGGCAAAATGACAATTGCTCTGCCCTCAATGTCTCCCTAAAGGACATAAGAGGATGCTGTGAACAACAGAACCTTGTACCTAAGCCTATCACCTGAATGGTATGCGACCCGCATGCTAGTTCAATTAGAAATGCCCGATACCCCCCATTCGAGTCTCTCTCTTGATAAAAGCTAATTCCATGATCTATACTCCATCCATGTTCCCTCATTAAAGGAGATGCCAGACATCTGCCATCAAACCCACAACTTTGGAACGTTACCCAGAATAGCCAAGAGGTATCACTGACAGCTGGTTTTATATCCGTAGGGTCAACAAATGATTCTATTCAGTCATGTCCCAAGCCTTTAGATTCTTTAGGAGAAGATGACTTAAATGAAGAAGATTCTCTCCAACCTGGACTCATCTGTGGTGCTTTGGGAACACAATCTTCTCTCTACCCAGATAGAGATCTCCAGGGCCGATACCTGTGCTCTCACCTTGAAGCCTACAAGAAGTAGAAGGCTTTGGCACTGGTTCTTGTGGGTGTTCCTAAGAAATTCCAGAAGCCTGCTGTGGTTAACTCCTTCAGCCAATAGCTTTTAAGATACTGGCTCACCATGAACGTGGCCACATGTACTATATATACAGATCTAGAAACATGCTAGGGTTCCTTGGTTGCTGGATTCAGTTCCTGTTCCCTGCTCATACAGAGGACTGCTGATCTGTGACTCTACCCCTAAATAAGGTGACATTTATTATACTACATTCTGAGCTGGTATGGGACTATTTTATTGTAATCAATAATGTCTGGTGCCAACATGGATCCCAAGTCCACACATACTCAGATCAAGCCAGAAAGTCTCCCACCCCCAGCTGCCTTGCTTGATTTCACCTACTAGTCGGGTTTTTTTTTTGTTTGTTTGTTTGTTTTTCTTCCATAGCTGAGCTACTCCTTTGGTGGGCCTGCTGCATGGCAACTTGGCAAATTCCCACCAGCCCATGTGCAGCATGTTCCCATTTACTACCCTGGAACACAGACTTCTCTGGTTTGTGTTTGCTGCTCACTACTGCCTGCAAGCTCTAGGTTCCTTGATATTCTGGCCAAGTCTAACATTCTTCGTATATGAATGCACTGCTCTTAATTAACTAAATTTTTTAGTAACTAAGTCCTAGGTATTTCAAGTACTAGAACCTCCCTTGCTCCACTGGTTGTATGCACCTGCAACTCCGACACCTGCTGGCCAAGACAGTTCATTACACCTACAACAATTTACTGAAAATTCATAACGGAGGTAAGTTTTTTGATTAATAAATAAATTTAAAAGTTATAGAATGCTAAACAAGATCACCACCTGGAAATAAATAACATTTTTGTATCTACTATGGATATGTGGTTTTTCTAGTACATCCATTTTTTGTGATAATGGGAATTATATTTGTTCTTTATATTATATCCTTAAAGAAATGGTTTGACAACAGAGTCAAGAATGAGGCACTTTTAGAAATGATACAGTCTTTGCAGACTAATAATGAGTACCTAATTGACAGGATTAATACCATTGAAAATCAAAAGTTAGCTGAAAAATTAATATCATTGAAAAAAATAACTCATTTGCCAGACAAAATTCAATCCATGTCAATGGGTTATAAAACCTTACAAAAGGGTACATAGAAATTATCTGAAAGAATTCATATTGTTGAAATTGACAATCAAAATCTGTTCAAGAGTTATGATATATTAGCAAACAAAACATCTCTCCAGGAAGGCAATCTACACACCATTCAAATAATATCCAAGGATGAGAAGTTATCATTAATGGAAAAATTTAGTAATTTAGAATCATATGTGCTGAATGAGGACCAGAAGTTATTTGAAACAGTAAAATAATTATAAATATTTGCCAGTCAAGAGATTCAGACTTTACAAAACACAGTGGTAAAAAGATTTGAATCTATTGAGGAATTTGTCAGAACTGGTAAGTAAGGAGAGGAGGTACAGGCAAAGGATTTAACATATGTACCTCTCAGAGTCAGAGACGACTTACCAAGAATTTTAGCTATTTATGCTGTTATTACCTCTGAAAATCCAGCAAATACTCAAGACCCAAATGGATATACAGACGGTAAATGGAAACCTATAGGTACAAAAGATCTAAAAGAAATTAAGCAAACAGTAGTATCTTATGGCATTCATTCACCATTTGTTAGGGAGATGGTAAAGATCTGGGCTTCAAGCAATAAGGGTACTCCACATTATTGGCCTCAATTAGTCTCAGTGGTCCTTGAAGACAGACCACAGTTGCAGTGAAAGTGTTGTGGGCAACAGGAGACTAAAGTCTTAGAACCATAAGGAAGGGCCAAAGAACTCGAGGCTGCCCAGGATCAAATTCTTGGTGAGGGCTGTTATGCTAATCCATAGTATCAAGCTCTTAATAATGAACACACCTTGGCCCTATGCTATATAGCAGTCTTAAATACTTGAGACAGGATTAAACAACCAGAAAGAAGAACTGAATCATATATTAGGGTTAAACAAGACCAAAGAGAAGCCTTTAGTGACTTTTTCCAAAGAAAACTGTACCACTGTACAAATAGGAATAACAGACCCAAAAGATAGGTGAGTATTTTTTGAATCTCTGATTTTTGAAAATTTCAACTTAGAATGTAAAAAGATACTTGGGCCTTTAAAGGTTAGATCAGCACCAATGGATGAATGGATCTTGCATAAAATAAACATTGAGGCCTTTGACTATAATACTGAGGCTTGGATAGGAGAAGCAGTTTCCAAAGGTATGAAGAAACAACAAAACACCAAATGTTTTAATTGTGGTAGCATAGGACATCTGAGAAGGGACTATAGACAAGGCATTCTTAGAAATAATGTCTTCTCTGGAAATGGCAAAAATAGGAAGTCGCAATTTTCTGGATTATGTAGAAGATGTGGCAAAGGCTGACACTAGATCAATGAATGTAGATCAACAAGAGACAAACAAGGCAGCCCGTTACCAGTGGAAAACTCCTTGCAGGGGCTTCTCACAGGTCTCCAGGTCAAGCATGGTTTAGTCAGTCTCAGTCACTGTGGAGGACATGCCTCCCCAGGAATATTAAAAAAATCCAGTGCCTGTTGTAATAAACATGGAGAATAAATCAAAAATTCAAATAGAAAATAGAAAACATATATTTCGACAGACTTCTATAAATAATCAAAAAACAAAACTGAGAGTATGGATAAATAACATTGTAATTGAAGGGTTACTGGACACAGGTGTGAAAGTGATTATTATTACTCCAGAATCCTGGCACCCTAATTGGCATCTTCAAGTAAAACAAAGTACAAGGTGGGTTAAATGCATAAAGCCAGAAAAACAGAGAGGAAGGCTGAGGCTGTATGTGGTTAATATAGCAGTAAATCTCTGGGGCTGTGATCTGCTATAGCAATGGAATGCCCAGATGAATATTCCTGCAGTCCCAGAAATTGGGGGATATAAACCAACTCATGTTTCTGGGAAGGATATTTAAGATATTATCTTAGAATGGATTTTTTACCACATAAACTAAGTAAAAAATTAAAAACTTACGTTGAAAAAGTTTCTGAATTAATTAATTATGAAAAGAAAATTGAGACATTGTTAACTAGCAGGAATAGACCCAGCAGAAATTATAGCGCCTGTTACTAATGATGAAATTAAAAAAATATAAGAAGGTAATGAACCCTGGCAAAGAGCTTGTGCTAATTTTTTAGGAGAGATTAATAATAATTATCCCAAAACAATATAATTAACCTGATAAAGAGAATACTTGGATCCTTCCCCGCATTGTACATGACACACCAATAACTAGAGCCCGTACATTCTATTCTATACTGATGCAAATAAATCGCATGTTACAAATCAGAAGATTTAAGTAAGGTGGAACAAAGCCTTTATAATTATGTCCAAAAGTCAGAATTATATGCTATTTTCATGGTACTAAAGGATTTTAAAGAATCTCTCAAAATAGTTACTAATTTTCAATATGCAGAAAAGTTGTTTTGCATATTGAAACTGCTGCTGAATTTATACCAGATGAGACAGAATTGACTTCATTATTCATTCAAATTTAAGACATAATCAGAAATAGGCTTTGTCCCACATATATAACACACATCTAATCCCATACGGGTCTGCCAGGTCCTCTAGCACAAGGTAATGCAGAAATTAGTCAATTATTGATTGGAAATGTGCTAAAGGTCTCAGAATTTCATAAAAAAAAACATCATGTCAATAGCAAATATTTAAAGCATTTTTTATTACATGGCAACAAGATAAGGAGATTATAAGAAAATTTCCTAATTGCTCTTTCTATAACCAAATACTGGTACCTGCAGGAAGGAACCAAAAGAGTACTCAAAAGAATGAAATCTGGCTCATGAATGTGTTCCACTTTGCAGAATTTGGAAAATTAAAATATGTACACCACACCATTGACACTTCTTCAGGTTTTCAATAAGTAACTGCTTTGAGCTCAGAAAAGGCTGACTCAGTAATCACACATTTATTAGAAGTTATAGCCATCATGGGTATACTTGCACAAATAAAGACAGATAATGGTCCAGCATATATCTCTAAGGAAATGAAACCATTTGTTTTCTTATTATAATACAAAGCATATTACAGGTATACCAAACAATCCTACAGGTCAGGCAGTTATAGAAAGATCAAATTGAACTATAAAGGACATGCTAAACAAATAGAAAGGGATGAAAAATACCCCCAGAAATAGATTGCATAATGCTTTATTGGCCTCGAATTTTCCTGAATATATATTGACATGTATGTATGTAATATGTAATATATATGCTATTTAATATATATTACATATATTAAATATATATTTAATATATGTAATATATTTATATATATTTATATATTTATATATATTATATATATTTATATATATGCATATATATATATATGTATATATATATATATTAAAGCTGACTTTTAGGGTTGGACAATAGCTATCCTTCTCTAAATCCAAGATTGTTGTTAAAAGATTTTGGGGAAAATTTTACTTTTCCCTATAAATATTTTTGTTTCTACCATACCTTTTGTTGAATATATGTCTGCATGAATAATGTTTAAGTTTTCCACAAAGAACAACAAATTTTCCTGCAGTAATCTTTGAAGTTTCTAAGAAGATGAGACAGCACAACAAATCCACCTGGTTGATATGATGTCATGATGTGATAGTGTTATTTTGTTATCAGTTTTGGGTACCAGATGCTCAAGATGACTCAAACTTGATTAGGTAAATGGTGCACCTTCTTACAATGTTCTGGCCAGAATTTCAAATAAGAACTTCAGTAAAACCTTATCAACTACTCAGGGACTATTTGCAATTATATCAGACAGTAATCTTGGAACTTAACCATCATTTTAGTTTTACAGGATCCCATAGAAATAATTACCCCCATGACAGCTGGAAGTAATACTAGAAGATGACGTCCCCTCTCCCAGCAAAGTTTGTCCCCAGGGTTAGGGACATCTATTAGGGGTTAATTACATGTGTTATAGGGTTGGGGGTTGGGGTGGAAATTATGTACGCTCAGGGATCTCTTTTGGGAAAAAAAAGGGAAACTGGATAGGATAATAGGTAGATTAGTGTGAGCTTATTCACAATAATAATAGTGAGTAATAGAGTGAATAATTGTGAGCTATTATTTATGGACAATTTACATTGGTCTAGATTCTTATATAATGATACAAATTCAAATCATATTTGTTATATTAAATATGTTTCTATTTCTGTTTGCAATATTTGTACATCTATGAAAAGTTATTTTGTTATATTGTATGCATGCATGTTTCTACCTCTGCTTAAGATACTTTGTATATTGATGCAATTTTAGGAAATATTTATTGCATTGTACCATTCATTTCTACACCTGATCAAGATACTTATACATTGTTTACATTTTGAGGTCATTGTCCTCATTTGCTTCACAGTTGTTTAAGATTGTCTAATATTTTAATATGAAGCCTTACTGTTTAAGCTATATAGGTATTAAGAATTATAAATCAATAGTCATCCATGTTTGTCATACTTATATTTATACTAATCAGGTTATTTAGATACATATAGATTGTATTCTGCATAAATAGGTAATCTTCAACCACTTCAAAGAACTGTAGAATATGGCACTTTAATAATTTAGGGTTCTGTTGACATGAGACACTATTGCTCCTGGCAGCACCAATCTATTCCCGAGAAAATGTTGGGCCCCGAAGACACTCCACTTGGAGCTTGTTTTCTTGGCATAACTGGCCTTTGGGCAAGTAATTGCCCATGCCTTGACCACGGATAAAATGCATGATGTCCAGACTGGACAAGCAGGATACAAAAGAAAAGACTGTCAAATTTTGCCAAGACAGGGTAAAATGGTTTTGAAATTTTTCCTGCCTCTGAAAATGGTCTGTCAGTTACTCTAGGCCTTAGCCAAAGTTGGTTGCTCCAACGTTGAAAATGAGAATTTGGGTGATTGCCCAGATAGCCAGTTGTCTCTATCATTTATTGTACCTTTTGGAAGTTGCTTGATTGCAATTCCTGTTTACTCAAGTAATATTATCTCCCTTCTCAGGTCTTGATGGGGTTGAAGACAAGATAATTGTAGTTAATTTCCTCTCATGACTTAACCAAGTCACTCCTAATACAAGACTTAGACTCCTTAGAATAGGATAACTATTGAAACATTTAGCATATGTTTCTTGCTTGATATTGTTTATTCTGGTTATAGTTCTAATTTTTATACTTGATATTTGTTCTTATTTTATATGGTTTTGTATTAAGCTTAGAGACAAAAGGGGGAGGTGCTGTGGGAACTCCTTCAGCCTATAGCCTTTAAGATACTGGCTCACCATGGGCGTGGCCACATGTACTATATATACGGATGTAGAAATGTACACAGCCCCTTGGCTGCTGGATTCGGTTCCTGTTTCCTGCTCGTGCAGAGGACTGCTGATATGTGAATCTACCCCTAAATAAAGAACCCTTTATTATACTCCATTCTGAGCTTGTGTGGGACTATTTTATTGTAATCAATAACAGAGGCTGAAAGCTCATTTAATTTGGTTGCCTTGCTTTACAAATTATGCCTCTAAACAACTGATCTATTTTAAATAAAATGATATTAAAAACCATGCTTACTGCTGTCAGCATGTGGTGACCTAGAGACTTGTCCACTGGCAGGAGGAGTCAAGAATTGATATTAGCCTTCTTCTCAGCTCAGTCAATGTTACATTATTTATTATAGATTTGACATGACTGACTGCTTTCATCTGTTGTTTAAGTGTGTGGAATGAAAACATTTTAGAAATTTTTTTAAGGAATCTGTTAATAAGATTAATTTTAGAAAACTTTGTAAAGCTAATGATTCTCTTTAGACAAGGGAGTCATTGTTTCTGGGACTATACTTTTTTGGAAATTGAAAAATAATTTCTTTTGGGAGTCTACAACTTTGAACTAAATTGTCTTTCTATGCACCCTGATATTTACTGGAATATATTTTTTAGAATGTATGGATAACAATTTGAAGTTAACAAAAATATGTATTGTCATGTTTTCAAATACAAAACCCGGTCATTTAAGGTCACAGGCCCAATTTTGAAAATCTCACCTTATCAAATTATTTTTAATAAAAAATTTGTTTCACTTAAAATACTCTGTTTTGTATTAAATAACGGCTGGCATTGTTGCTATTTGAATCAGATATACAAAGTTTACTATATATGGAAGGAAGGAATACCACTTAGAACCTTTCCATTCAGATTCATTCCTTGGATGCTGACTTCAGCTGACTTCTTTTACAAACCATCCAGGTGCTTGTTCCTTATACAAGAGTCTGATGTAAACAAACACCTAACTACAGTCACCTTATCCTTCTACAGAGCTCTGGTACATGGCCCAGCCAATTGTGCAATTGCATTTAACTCGTGTTAATCTTGATGTCGGAGTTTTTCTCATGTAATGCTCCCCACAAAGTCGTCCAGTTACTACCTCCTGACTTGATTGTGTTCTGCATCTTTGCCAACTGTCAAGTTCTCTCATGGCCCCTTGGATGGATCCTCTTCTGAGGCACTCTAACTGCTGTCCCCTCATTGCCCTTCTATCAGCCGTGAGAAACCGATGCCCCTAAACCTCTAACAGCAGTTTGGGTTACCTCTAAAAGGAGATTAATGGTTCATAGCCTGTCTAACTCACCCCTTTTCTTGCCACTCTGGGCATTGCTTTTGGAGATTCAGAACTCAAACAGCTGGACTGAAGCCTTATTTGCCTCAATTATCCCTTCTGTCTCACCAGCTTTCAAACACCTTAAAGAAATCTTGAATTAATTCAATATCCTCCAGGACCAGCTCAACTTCTTGATTGATGCAGTATTCCACAATTAAAAAGTATTAGATCTGACTACCGCTAAAATGGGATTTGAGCACAATCTAACTACCTAGTTTGACATAATGCCTAGAGATAGGGGCCAGACAAAGTTTCAACCACAAGCCTCCTCCTGCTTATGGGCTGCTGGGTCCCTCCCACTCTGGTTCCTCCACTGAATCATTCTTTCCTTCTTCTTACCCTCATATTTAAGTTTTTACCCTGTCTTTAAAATGTTTTACTTATGGAACTTTACCCTATACCCAAACAAAATGTTCTACATAAGCTGTCCCAACAGCTCTCATCCTACAACAGCCCCATTTGCTCCTGATACATCTGCAAAAAGACCCTTTAGATGCTTTGGAGACACTCTGGTAAAGGCAACCTTCATCCCTTTCATCCCAGGCCAGATACAATCCTTTACACTAGTCCTTCATTTTCTCCTGTTCCCTTCTTTTGATGCTTGTCTGCTTCTTCAGTTAGCTCTGTCCTGGCAATGGGACCAGTCACCATCACCCTGAGTCAACTCTATGCCCACTTTCTACCACCAGCCCACTCTATTTCTCTTTCCTCTGCTTCTCCCCTCCCCCAACCTTCACATAAAATCTCTCAGCTTTACTCCATAACCAAAATCATCTGACTACAGTTTTCTAATAATTATTTTACAAGTCTCTTCAGGAAGACAAAATGACAATCAAGTTAAGACTCTCCCTCTGCTACATGACCAAAGGACCCTTCTTCAATGGACCCAGAACTACTATCTCCTCTGATGAAGAACCTCCTCATCAGAAAACAAATATAACACCACCACCCTGCATGTTTATATCCTCTCAGAATTAGCAATGATAGTTTTCTGCTGAAAGACTACACTTTACAGCTTCCTTTCCAGGCTACAGAAGTCATTTTCACTCCTATAAGGAGTTGCATCCCATCATTTTCTGTAGGTGTTTGGCCATCCACACATGTCGGTGACAAAATGTTCCCTCCTTGTGAATAAACATACTCCTGCCTAAGGTCAGAACAAGCTTCTCTTTCTACCTTCTGTCTCTCCACAGCTCCCTTTAAATGACTTAACATATGGTACCAAAGACCCAGAATGAGAAACCTGAGCCCATTTGTATGACATTTGAATTTTGAACCTTCAGAACTGTGGACTGAATAAACCTCTTTTTAAGTAGTCTGACATGTATTTCATTATAGTAAAAAAAAAAACTGACCAATGAGATAATTTTAATTGAATTGATAAATCACCACATCCTTCCTGCCTCTACTTATATTGGTTCTTCGAAATAAGGAAGCAGAGAACTGGGTATGTAGGCGTCTTTTATTTTTTTATTGAGAAAAGGAAAAAAAAGTTTCAGCCTCCTCCCAGCCTCCCATTTCCCTCCCCCTCCTCCCACCCTTCTTCCCCTCCCCCCCACTCCTCTTCCCCTCCCTCTACAGTCCAAAGAGTAGTCAGGGTTCCCTGCCCTGTGGAATGTCCAGGTCCTCCCCCCTCCGTCCATGTCTAGGAAGGTGAACATCCAAACTGGCTAGGCTCCCACAAAGCCAGAACATTGAAGTAGGATCAAAACCCCGTGACATTGTCCGTGGCTTCTCATCAGCCCTCATTGCTCGCCATGTTCAGAGAATCCGGTTTTATCCCATGCTTTTTCAGTCATAGTCCAGCTGGCCTTGGTAAACTCCCAATAGATCAGCTCCACTGTCTCAGTGGGTGGGTGCACCTCTCGTGGTCCCGACTTCTTTGCTCATCTTCTCCCTTCTTCCAATCCTCATTGGGCCCTTGGGAGCTCAGTTCAGTGTTCCAGTGTGAGTCTCTGTCTCTATCTCCATCCATCACCAGATGAAGGTTCTATGGTGATATGCAAGATATTCATCAGTATTGCTATAGGATAGGGTCATTTCAGGTTCCCTATCCTCAGCTGCCCAAGGAACTAATTTGGGACATCGCCTTGGGCTCCTGGGAGCCACTCTAGGTTCAAGTCTCTTGCCAACCCTAAGGTGGCTCCCTTAACTAAGAATGTGCTTCTGTGCTCCCCTATCCAACCTTCCTTTATCCCAATCATCCTGTTTCCCCAAGTTCCCCTATCCTCCCCTTCTCACTTTTCTCTCCCCATCTCCCCTGACACCCATCCCACCCCACCCCCAAGATCCCAATTTTCTCCCCGGCAATTTTGTCTACTTCCCATAGCCAAGAGGATGACTATATGTTTTTCCTTGGGTACATCTTCTTATTTAGCTTCTGTAGGTTCACCAATTGTAGACTCCGTGACCCTTATTCATGGATAGAAACCAATTATGAGTGAGTACATCCCATGTTCATCTTTTTGGGTCTGGGTTACCTCACTCAGGATAGTGTTTTCTATTTCCATCCATTTGCATGCAAAATTTGAGAAGTCATTGTTTTTTACTGCAGCGTAGTACTCTAATGTGTATATATTCCACACTTTCTTCATCCATTATTTCATTGAAGGACATCTAGGTTGTTTCCAGGTTCTGGCTATTACAAATAATACTGCTATGAACATAGTTGAGCAAATGCTTTTGTCATATGATAGGGCATCTCTTGGGTATATTCCCAAGAGTGGTATTGCTGGGTCTAGGGATAGGTTGATCCCGAATTTCCTGAAAAACTGAAACACTGATTTCCAAAGTGGTTGCACAAGATTGCATTCCCACCAGCAATGGATGAGGGTACCCCTTCCTCCACAGCCTCTCCAGCAAAGGCTATCATTGGTGTTTTTGATTTTAGCCATTCTGACAGGTGTAAGATGATATCTCAAAGTAGTTTTGATTTGCATTACCCTGATTGCTAAGGAGGTTGAGCATGACCTTAAGTGTCTTTTGGCCATTTGAACTTCTTCTGTTGAGATTTCTCTGTTAAGTTCAATGCCCCATTTTTTAATTGGGTTAATTAGCATTTTAAAGTCTAGTTTCTTGAGTTCTTTATATATTTTAGAGATCAGGTTTATTTATATTGTTCACCTGGTCCTGGTTTAACTTTGGTATATGGTATTTATCTTAAAAAGTGTCCATTTCTTTTACATTTTCCAGTTTTGTGGCATACAGGCTTTTGTAGTAAGATCTAACAATTCTCTGAATTTCCTCTGTGTCTTTGGTAATGTCCCTCTTTTCATTTCTGATCCTGTTAATTTGCATATTCTCTCTCTGCTGATTGATTAGTTTGGATAGGGGTTTATCAATCTTGCTGATTTTCTCCAGGAAGCAGCTTTTTGTTTCATTGATTCTTTGGATTGTTTTCTGTGTTTCTATTTTGTTGATTTCCGCCCTCAGTTTGATTATTTCCAGAGTTCTACTCCTCCTAGGTGAGTCTGCTTCTTTTTTTTCTAGAGCTATCAGGTGGGCTGTTAAATCTCCAATGTGTGCTTTTTCTGTTTTCTTTAAGTGGGCACTTAGTGCTATGAACTTTCCTCTCAGGACTGCTTTCATAGTGTCCCATAAGTTTGAGTATGTTGTTTCTTTATTTTCATTGAATTCAAGGAAGACTTTAATTTCTTTCTTTATTTCTTCCTTGATCCAGGTGTGGTTCAGTAGTTGACTGTTCAGTTTCCATGAGTTTGTAGGCTTTCTGGGGGTAGCATTGTTGTTGAATTCTATCTAACTTTAATCCATGGTGATCTGATAAGACACAGGAGGTTACGAATATTTTTTTGTAACTGTGGAAGTTTGCTTTGTTACCAAGTATGTGGTCAATTTTCGAGAAGGTTTCACGAGCTGCAGAGAAGAAGGTATATTCTTTCCTATTTGGATGGAATTTTCTATAGATGTCTGTTAAGTCCATTTGATTCATTACCTCCATTAATTCTCTTATTTCTCTTTTAGGTTTCTATCTGATTGACCTGTCCATTGGTGAGAGAGGAGTGTTGAAGTCTCCTACTATTAGTGTGTGCCGTTTGATGGCAGCCTTGAGTTTTAGTAATGTTTCTTTTACGTACGTGGGTGCTTTTATATTAGGGGCATAGATATTCAAGATTGAGACTTCATCCTGATGAATTGTTCCTGTTATGAGTATAAAATGTCCCTCTCCATCTCTTCTGATTGATTTAAGTTTGAAGTCAACTTTGTTAGAAATTAGTATGGCCACACCTGCTTGTTTCTTAGGTCCATTTGCTTGATAAACCTTTCCCCACCCCTTTACTCGAGTAGGTGCCTTTCTTTGTGGATAAGGTGTGTTTCTTGTAAACAGCAGAATGTTGGATCCTGTTTTTGTATCCAGTCTCTTAGCCTGTGCCTTTTTATAGGTGAGTTGAGTCCATTAACATTAAGTGATATTAATGACCAGTGGTTGTTAACTCTGGTCACTTTTTTAGTAGTAGAGTTTGTGTGTTTCCCTTCTTTGAGTTGTGCTGGTGAAGGGTCTCTAGATGTTTGAGTTTTTGTGGTCATTGTTGGACTCCTTGGTTTGTGATTTTCCTTCTATCACTTTCTGTAAGGCTGGATTTGTGGCTACGTATTGTTTAAATTTGTTTTTATCCTGGAAAATTTTGTTTTCTCCATTTATAGTGAACGAAAGCTTGGCTGGGTATTATAGTCTGGGCTTGCATCCATGGTCTTTTAGTTTCTGCAGTACATCTATCCAGGACCTTCTGGCTTTCATGGTTTCCATGGAGAAGTCAGGTGTAAGTCTGATAGGTTTACCTTTTTTTTTTTTTTGGTTTCATTATTTTTTTATTATTTATTTATTTATTTATTTTTAATTAAAAATTTCCACCTTCTCCCCTCCTCCCATTTCCCTCCCCCTCCTCCCATCCTCCTCCCCCTTCCTCTTCAGTGCAAAGAGCAGTCAGCATTCCCTGCCCTGTGGGAAGTCCAAGGTCCTCCCCCCTCCATCCAGGTCTAGGAAGGTGAGCATCCAAACAGAGTAGGCTCCCTCAAAGCCAGTACATGCAGTAGGGTCAACACCCAGTGCCATTGTCCTTGGCTTCTCAGTCAGCCCTCCTTGTCCGCCACGTTCAGAGAGTCCGGTTTGGTCACATGCTCCATCAGTCCCAGTCCAGCTGGCCTTGGTGAGCTCCCATTAGATCAGCCCCACCGTCTCAGTGGGTGGGTGCACCCCTTGTGGTCCTGACTTCCTTGCTCATGTTCTCCCTCCTTCTGCTCCTCATTTGGACCTTGGGAGCTCAGTCCAGTGCTCCAGTGTGGGTGGGTCTCTGTCTCTAGCTTCATCCATCGCCAGATGAAGGAATCATTCTTTTGAGACACCAAGATGACCATAATACCAAGCACAGTGGCACAATCTGTCTTCCTTATCTTGGAGGACAATCAGGAATTGCTACTTTATCTGAATAAAATAGTGAGATTATTTTTAGATCTGTGTAAAAACACCAAGAAAATGGCATCTTCTCCAGCTAGAAATGAGCACGGGTAGACCCATGCACTTTCTGCCTCCTCTTGTCATCTCTGGCTTCACTCATACTGTAAGGTTGAGACAGAGATGCTGCAAAGGAAAGCTAACAAAGAAGAGGGAGGTGGAATATTGCATCAGTGGCCCTGCTCTGGATCCTGGGCCTAAGAGGGCTTATTAACCAATAATGTCTTTCTTCTTTGAAGTTAGTTTCATCTCATTTTCTGTCATTAAGAGCACAGGCTATTATAATGCACACACGCACACATCCCACACACTACTGACTCACGCATCTACAATACCTCGTGGTTTCACTTTCTACAGTTTAGTTTTTCCGAGATATTAAAAGGCATATTGCAGAATTAAACAGTTCACAACTTTTACGTAATTTTCACTGCAGTGTATTTTCTGACTTACCTGCTATTTTAGCATTGTTAATCTCATACTGTATCTAGTTTGTAAATTAAGTTTTATTTTGAACGTGTAAATGAAAAGAAACCATACAATGTGTATGATTGATAATGACTTATGGTTTCAGCCATCTATCTAATGTCTTAGAATGTATTCCCTACGGGAAAAGATTCATTTCATTGGGCTAATCTGTGTGTGGTTATACATCAGTGCTAGGTGAAGAAAGACATGCAAATAACACACGGTCTAGCCTTTTTATCAATAAATTCTGTTCTTGTTAATGATGACAGTCATAATACATGTCATATAGCACAGAATTCAAATAACATCAACCTAGTAGAAGTGATTTGTGTCAGAATCTGAACCTTTAAATATTAGTCTTGTCTCTTTGGCTTAAGGGTAATAACAATGGCTGCTTCTAGAAAGGACAATCAAAAATCAATTTTCACTTATAGAACCCATATAAAGCCATAAAATATTATATCACAAGTCAAATACCCTCATTTTGCTTCAGAGGGAGGAAAAGTATAAGTAGCTTGGCCTTTTTCCTTTGCAGCTCTTAATATTCTTTCTTTATTCTGTATGTTTTGTGTTTTGATTATTATATGGTGAGGAGTTGTTTTGTTTTTTTTTTTAGTCCAGTCTATTCGGTGTTCTGTATGCTTCTTGAACCTTCAAAGGAATATCTTTCTTTAGGTTGGGAAAATTCTATTCTATAATTTTATTAAATATATTTTCTGGACCGTTGAGCTGTACTTCTTCTCCTTCTTCTGTCCCAATTATTCTTAGGTTTGGTCTTTTTATTGTGTCCCAGATTTCCTGAATGTTTTGTGATGAGAATTTGTTGGTTTTGCTGTTTTCTTTGATGAGTGTTTTTATTTTCTCTATGGTATCTTCAGTGTCTGAAATTCTTTCTTCTATCTCTTGTAATCTGTTGGTAGTACTTGTCTCTGTAGTTCCTGTTCATTTACCCAGATTTTCCATCTCCATCCTTCCTTCGGTTTGTGTTTTCTTCATTACTTCCATTTCATTCTTCAAGTCTTGAACCGCTTCCCTTATCTGTTTGATTGCTTGTTCTTGTTTCTCTTGGTTTTCTTGGGTATCGTTGAGCGATTTATTCATTTCCTCTACCTTTTTGTTTGTGATCTGTAATTGTTTATGGCAGTTTTTCACCTCCTGTTTAAGGTCTTCTATTATTTTCATATAATTCACTTTTGAGTCGATTTATTCTAATTCTTCTAGAATAGGGTGTACACTTCTTCTTATTTTGGGATCCCTGGATTCTGGTGATGTCATGTTGCCTTTCAGGTTGTTGGAGGAATTCTTGCATTGGCGCTGTCCCATCTCTTCCTTCAAATGGAGCCAGGAGAGGCCTGGTGTCTTGGTCCAGTCTTTGCTGTTACTGACTCTCTGGGTGTATCTCTTCAGTGTAGAAGCAGGAACCTTCCCATCCAGATGGAACTCCTCAGCACTGAAACACAGACGCCTGGTGTAGGGATAAGTCCCGCCCCTTAGGGGGCGTGTTCACCTCGGGCTAATGTCTGCCTATAAATTTGGTGAGCATGCTCCGAGCTGTCTCTTCTGCTTTCCTGGTCTCCACTGGAAAGGTGGTTCTGTAAGTCTATTTCTACATTAAAACTATATATATTTTTACAATCTGTCTGCATTCGTTTACGCCGCTACATTTTGGCATCCAACGTAGGGCTTTTTTGCCCCCAACTCAAGCAGGTAGCCCGCTAGCTAACACAGCACCCTCCGGGGTGCTGTTTTTCAGTTCATGACTCCGGCCCCAGTGCCGAGTCTGAGACATACTCGGCGACACAGGCCCATTCTGCCTGCCTTGGCTAAGTTTTGCAGCGGAACCCCACTGCCTGAATTAGCAGAAGCTCAAGTACCTGCAGTTTTGCAATAAAAGCCGCCACAGCATCAGATTTGGTCTGATACAAAGTGACTTGGCCAGGCAGTGGTGGTGCACGCTTTTGATACCAGCACTTGGGAGGCAAGGGCAGGCGGATCTCTGTGAGTTTGAGGCCGGCCAGGCAGTGGTAGCGCACGCATTTAATCCCAGCACTTGGGAGGCAGAGACAGGCGAATCTCTGTGAGTTCGAGGCCAGCCTGGTCTACAAGAGCTAGTTCTAGGACAGGCTCCAAAAACAGAGAGACCACCACTGGCAGGAACCGATCATTGCAGGTAAAAAATTTTTCTTTTATAAATAAAATGTCTGAACACATTACTGTTCAAGAATTTAACAGTTTTTTTAATTGTACCATGTGGGAGATTTTACAAGAGGTGTCTATCACCCCACATCTATGGATCCTTCTGGGATTCGTAGTTTTCATTGGCACCAAATGGTTTGATAATAGAAATATGATAAAGTCTTTACGAGACGAATCCAGGATTCTTAAGGCAGAGATTGAACGCTTAAAAACAATTGAGAATGATAACAATCTTCTCAAGAATCAGTTTGAAGTTCTCCAAGCTGATAACAATCTTCTCAAGAATCAGTTTGAAGTTCTCCAGACTGATAACAATCTTCTCGAGAATCAGTTTGAAGTTCTCCAGGCTGATAACAATCTTCTCAAGAATCAGTTTGAAGTTCTCCAGGCTGATGTTAAGGAGAAATTCATTACTATGGAAGAGGGAACAGCTGATCTGGACCATAAGATTCAGTCCCTTTCTGTAGGAAATGAAACATTAACTGAGAGAATCAAAACTGCTGAATGTGACAATCGGATTTTGTCTAAAGCTTATGACAGATTGATGGAAAGATTGTCAATACAAGAAGGCACGGTTTATGCCATAAAAATTATGTCCAAAGATTAGATGTTAGCTCTAACAGACAAACTTCATACTTTAGAATCCTCAATGAAGGCTTTGGAACATAATTCTGGACAGGAGATTCAGACATTGCAGAAGGCAATGGTGAATAGAATTGAAAAGATTGAGGAATTTCTAAATTCTGATGAAGAAGAGCAAAGGGTAGAAAGGCAAATTTTAACTACATCTGTGGGTAAATCTCTCCGGGAAAATTTCCACAAAGCTCTACCTACAGCTCTACCTGCCTTTCCAGTAATAACAACAGAGAAGGTGATTGGTTCCAGAAACCCTAGGGTCATCAAGGAGGATACATGGGAGCCAGTCCGTATGAATGACCTCAAGGAAATTAAACAGGCTGTTATGACTTTTGGGATGCAAGCCTCTTTTGTTAAAGAGATGCTAAGATCTTGGGCCACGACAAGCAGAGCAACCCCCTCGGACTGGCTCCAGTTGAGCTCTGCAGTACTTGAGAGTGGACCACAATTGAAATGGAAATGCTTATTCAGGCAAGAGGCTAGACTCTTAGAACAGCAGGAAAAAGCAAAGGGAATTGACATTTCCCTAGATAAAATTCTAGGTGAAGGGCACTTTTCCGACCCTCAGGAACAAGCTAATTTGGATGAAAACACACTCTCCATGTGTACTACAGCAACCTTAAGGGCTTGGGACAGGGTACAAGACCCAGGACAGAGAATGGAATCATTTGTCAGAGTTAAACAGGGTCAGAAAGAACCCTTTAGTGACTTTTTACAAAGATTAACTAAGGCTGTACAAATAGGGATATCTGACCCAGAAGCAAGACGTATAATGATTGAGTCTTTGGCTTATGAAAATGCAAATGTGGAATGCAAAAGGATTTTGGGGCCTTTAAAGCTCAGATCAGCGCCTTTGGAAGAATGGGTCTTGCATACACTCAATGTTGATACATTTGATTATGGCACTGAAGCATAGGTAGAAGAAGCAATTTCCAATGGTAAAAGGAGACACCAGAATACCAAATGTTTTAATTGTGGCAAAATGGGTCATATGAAAAGGAATTGCAGACAACGGATTTTCAGAAATAATAATAATAATGCATCTTTCAGAAATAATAATAATAATGCATCTTCTAGAAATGACAGAAATAGGAGGACTCATCCTTCAGGTTTATGTAGAAGATGTGGAAAAGGCAGACATTGGACGAATGAATGCAGGTCTACAAGAGATAGAAAAGGCAACCCAATACAGTCGGGAAACGTGAGAGGGGGGCCTCACAGGCCCCCATGGCAAATATGGTTCAGTCATATCCAGTTCCTGCAGAGAACGTGCCTCATCAGGACAATTAGGAAGCCTCATGCCTACTGTTACAAGCAATAATGATAAGAAAGATAAGTTACATGTGTTTTGGCAAACTTCTATAAATGATCAAAGACCTAAACTGAGAGTGTGTGTAAATGGCATTTTTATTACTGGCCTGCTGGACACAGGTGCTGATGTAAATATCATTACCCCAGAATCTTGGCATCCGTATTGGCCTCTTCAGAATGTAGATGTTCAGCTCCTGGGAATTGGAACCCTATCTTGAGTAAGGCAGAGCACAAGATGGGTTGAATGTATAGGGCCAGAGGGACAAATAGGAAAATTAAAGCCATATGTAGCCAATATCGCAATGAATTTATGGGGTCGTGACCTATTACAACAATGGAATACCGAAATTAACATTCCTGCTAAATCTAGAGCCTATATTTCTGAGAATAATAATAAAAGATATTACAAACGGAGAAAACCGGCCATTCGGGCTGTACAAGAACAAGCAATTGATGTCCCTTCAGAGATACCAACAGCCTTGCCTCTAAAATGGTTGACTGAGAAACCAATATGGACAAAGCAATGGCCTTTAGCTGAAGAAAAGTTACAGGCTTTAGAACAGCTGGTACAAGAACAATTAGATGCTGGACATATAGAAGAATCAATCAGCCCTTGGAATTCTCCTGTATTTGTGGTTAAGAAAAAATCAGGTAAATGGAGAATGGTGACAGATCTCAGGGCCATCAACAAGGTTATTCAACCTATGGGCCCTCTGCAATCTGGAATTCCTTTGCCCTCTTTATTACCAAAAGGATGGCCTCTCATAGTTATTGATTTAAAGGATTGTTCTTTCACTATACCTTTGCAAAAAGAAGATAGAGAAAAATTTGCCTTCACAGTGCCTACTTATAACAATTTTCAACCTTCGAGGAGGTACCACTGGACCGTCCTCCCCCAGGGTATGTTAAATAGCCCCTCCCTGTGCCAATATTTGTGAACCAACCATTGCAAATAATACGCAAGAAATTTCCCAAACCTATAGTATACCATTACATGGACAACATCTTGTTATCCGATTCAAACATGGATACCTTGAACAGACTGTTTGAAGAAATAAAGATACTTTTACCTAAATGGGGATTGCAAATCGCTCCTGAAAAGATTCAGAAGGGAGATTCTCTTAATTATTTAGGTTATAAAATAGGTTTGCAAAAAATTAAGACACAAAAAGCACAAATTAGGAGAGATCGCCTACGGACTCTTAATGACTTTCAAAGACTGTTAGGAGACATTTCCAGTCTACGACCAGCTATTGGAATAACACCTGATCTAATAATTCATTTGAACAAAACCTTGGATGGTGATAAAGATTTAAACAGTCCCAGAGAATTAACAGCTGAAGCAGAAATGGAACTGACAATGATTGAGGAAAAATTACAACAAGCACATGTGGACAGAGTGAATCCAGAGCTCGATTGTATTCTCGTCATACTACCATCAAAAATTTCTCCTACAGGAATTTTAATGCAGAGAGATGATATTATTTTGGAATGGATCTTTTTACCACATAAACCAAGTAAGAAACTGAAACCTTATGTGGAAAAAGTCTCTGAGTTAATTATAAAAGGCAAGCTGAGACTTCGTCAACTAGCAGGCATAGACCCAGCAGAAATTATAGTGCCTTTCACTGCTGATGAACTAAAGAAATAATGGGAAGATAATGAACTATGGCAAAGAGCTTGTGCTAATTTTTTGGGAGACATTAATAACAACTATCCAAAAAGCAAGCGGCTTAACTTCATAAAGAGAACTTCTTGAATTCTTCCTTGAATCGTCTGTGATGCTCCAATAACTGGAGCCCGTACATTCTATACTGATGCCAATAAATCAGGGAAGGCAGGTTACAAATCAGAAGACTTGGATAAGGTGGAACAAAGTCCGTATAATTCTGTCCAGAAGGCGGAATTATATGCCATTCTTATGGTGCTAAGAGATTTTAAAGAACCTATTAATATAGTTACAGATTCACAATACGCAGAAAGAGTTATTTTACATATTGAAACTGCTGAATTTATACCTGATGATACTGAACTAACCTCATTGTTCCTCCAGGTTCAAGATTTGATCAGGAACAGGCTTTGCCCTATGTACATAACACACATCCGATCCCATACGGGTCTGCCAGGTCCTCTAGCACAAGGTAATGCAGAAATTGATCAATTATTGATTGGTAGTGTGCTACAAGCCTCTGAATTTCTTAAAAAACATCATGTCAATAGCAAAGGTTTGAAGAAAGAATTTTCAATTACATGGCAACAAGCTAAGGAGATTGTAAAAAATGCCCTACTTGCTCTTTCTATAACCAAATGCCAATGCCTGCAGGGGCTAATCCAAAGGGCACCCAAAGGAATGAAATCTGGCAGATGGATGTGTTCCACTTTGCAGAATTTGGCAAATTAAAATATGTTCATCACACCATTGACACTTATTCAGGCTTTCAGTGGGCAACTGCTTTAAGTTCAGAAAAAGCTGATTCAGTAATCACTCATTTATTAGAAGTCATGGCTATCATGGGTATACCTACACAAATAAAAATGGACAATGGTCCTGCTTATGTTTCTAGGAAAAGGAAACGGTTTTTTGATTATTACAATATCAAGCATGTTACAGGTATACCATATAATCCTACAGGTCAAGCAGTCATAGAAAGATCAAATCGAACTATAAAAGTTATGTTGAACAAACAGAAAGGGGTGGAAAACACCCCCAGAAATAGGCTACATAATGCTTTGTTAACCTTGAATTTTCTCAATGCTAATGAGAAGGGAACAATGGCTGCAGAAAGACACTGGATAATGGAAAAGTCTACTGAACTACATCAACCAGTTTATTTCAAGGATGTGCTGACCTCACAATGGAAACCAGGATATGTGCTACGTTGGGGAAGGGGTTTTGCTCTTATCTCCACAGGTGAGGAAAAATTGTGGATACCATCAACATTAATAAAGGTTCGGTTTGAAGAAGAGAAGCCACTTGGAAAAGATAAATAACAATTCTTTCATAAGGATGGCAAACATACTGATGGTAAGAAATACAGATAGGTTGGAGGCAGGGTTCTTTTCTTATCTCCACAGGAAAATACTCATCTTCAAAGAAATTGAGGGACCCTGAATATTTAATTACTGATGGATGGACACATTTTGTAAGTATTAATTTTTATTTATATGTCTTATTAAACATTTCTTTATAAATATATAGAGCTGGTTTTGAAGTTGGACTCTGGCTCAGTCCCTTTCCAATTCCAAGCCTGTTAGTAAGAGAAAAACCCAGAGTTTCTGGAGTTTCTGTCTCATGTCAGGAGCCGTGATATGGGACAGAAAGAAATATGAGTTTAGAAAACATCTTTGCTTTTCTTCATATCTATCATACTTTTCATTGAATATATCTATCATGCCTTTCATTGAATATATATATGTATGTCTATATATGTCTATATGATTAATGTTTAAGTTTTTTACAATGAACAATGAGTTTTTCCTGAAGTGACATTTGAAGTTTCCAGGAAGAAGATGGGGCCCCACAACAACAACTCTACTTGGTTGATATGACGTCATGATACTGATAGCTCTACTACAAGACCTGTTTTGGATACCAGCTGCACAAGACGATCCCAACTTGGTTAGCTGAAATGGTGCACATCTTGTACAACATTCTGGCCAGACCTCCATAAAATACTCAGAGACTATTTGCAATTTTAAAAGACATTGATCTTGAAATTTAACCATCATTTTACTTTCACAGGATCCCCCAGAAAGAACGTCGCCCCCATGACAGCTGGAAGTAATTCTAGAGGACGAAGTCCCCTCTCCCAGTAAAGTTTACCCCTGGGTTTAGGGACATCATTTAGGGGTTGGGAGGTTGGGGGAGGAATTTTATAAGCTCAGGGATCATTTTGAAAAAAAAAAGAGGGAATGATGGGATAATAGATTTATAATTGTGAGTTACTGCTTTTAGACAAATATATTGGTATCAATTCTTGTATATTGAAACAAAGTTAAATTATATTGACTATTGTATGCATGCATGTTTCTATGTCTGTTTAAAACATTTTTATGTATTGACATATATTGTATTGATATATATTGTATATATTTACCATATTGCAATGTACATTTCTACCTCTGATTAAGATACTTATATAATGTTTGTGTATTGATATATATTTGCCATATTGCAATGTATATTTGTACAGTGTTTATATTTGGAGGTCATTATCCTCATTTGTTACACAGTTGTTTATTGTCTTAGTCTTTAAGTTAGATAGATATTGAGAATTATATAGACAAATAGTCATCTAAGTTTGTCATTTATAATCAGACTAATCAAGTTCTTTAGATATATAGAGATTATACTCAGTATAGATAGATAATCTTCAACCTCTTCAAAGAGCTGTAGAAAATGGCCTTTAATCTAACTCAGAGTTTCGTGATAGTGAGACACAATTGCTCCTGGAAACACCGCTCTATTCCCGAGAGAATGTTGAGCACCAAAGACACTCCACCTGGAGCCTTTCTATTTGGCAGAACTGGCCTTTGGGCAAAGAAATGCCCATACCTCAACCACTGACAGAGATACAGAGCGTGCATCAATGGATAAAACAGGACTGTCATATCCTGCCAAGACAGGGTAAGATAGTTTTGAAAAGTTCCTTGCCTTTAATAATGGTATGTCAGTTATGTTAGGCCTTAGCCAAAATTGGTTGACTCAACATTGCAAACGAGACTTTGGGTGATTGCCCAGGTAGTCAGTTGTCTCTGTCAATTGTTACACATTTTGGATATATCTCGTTTGTTGAGTAGATTTTATTCCCTTCTCAGATCTTTGACTGAGTTGAAGATTATATAATTGTAGTTACTCTTTACATTATTTGGACTCCTTGAGATAGAATGTTTAGCAAAGCTTTTGTTCTCAATATTGTTTGTTATATTTATTATTTGTTGTTATTGTATGTAGTTGTATTTGGTTTAGTTCTGTCTTATTTAGACAAAAAGGGGAGATGTAGGGATAAGTCCCGCCCCTTAGGGGGCGTGTTCTCCTCGGGCTAATGTCTGCCTATAAATTTGGCGAGCGTGCTCTGAGCTGTCTCTTCTGCTTTCCTGGTCTCCGCGGGAACGGTGGTTCTGTAAGTCTATTTCTACATTAAAACTATATATATATTTTTACAATCTGTCTGCATTCGTTTACGCCGCTACAGCCTGGTAGTCCAATGACCCGCGGACAAAAGGGAGAACTTGGGGGGCAGGGCAGGGACGAGTAGAACTCAGGACACCCTGCCACAAAAGCTGAAGGTGCACGTACTCCCTTTTGGGGGTCCTTGAGGCCTGCCCGGTAGGCAGGCACTCACCGCTCTGGGTGGGTAGCCTTAGTGTAGGAGCAGAAAACTGTTCCCAAGCAAAGGACCCAGCAGAATCGCAGACTTTGGGGGGAGGGGTCGTGTGCAAGAAAGACAGCCCTGCAGAAGGAGCTGGGGAGGGGGGGGGCTGTGCTTTCTTCCGGGATAATCCGCCCCTGGATAGCATACACTCACCTGTCCAGATGGAACTCCACAGCACCTAAACAGGGCCACCTGTTAGCCCAATGATCCGGGGACAAAAGGAAAAACGGGGCAGGCAGGGCAAGATCCAAGAGAGCCCAGGCACCCCTGGAGCACAAGCTGAAGGTGCCCAGGCTCCCTTATAGGGGACCTTGAGGCCTGCCCGGTAGGCAGGCACTCACTGCTCTGGGTGGGTAGCCTTTGTGTAGGAGCTTAAAACTGTTTTTGAGCACTAGTCCTAGCATACAGCAGGGCAGGGTTGGGGGGGGATGTTGGGGGGCTGGGTTGTGCATAAGAAAGACAGCCCTGCAGAAGGAGCTGGGGGAGGGGGGGTCTGTGCTCTCTTCTGGGACAATCCGCCCCTGGATAGCACACACTCACCTGTCCAGATGGAACTCCACAGCACCTAAACAGGGCTGCCTGGTAGCCCAATGATCTGGGGACAAAAGGAAAAAATGGGGCAGGCAGGGCGAGATCCAGGAGAGCACAGGCACCCCTGGAGCACAAGCTGAAGGTGCCCAGGTTCCCTTACAGGGGACCTTGAGGCCTGCCTGGTAGGCAGGCACTCACTGCTCTGCTGTAGGTGTCTTAATTAGAGTTTCTGGTGCTATGATGAAGACCATAACCAAAAGCAATTTTGGAAGGAAAGGATTTATTTAATCTTACACATCAAGGTAACAATCCATCAATGAAGGAAGTCAGGCAGGAACCTAGAGACAGGAACTGAAGCAGAAGCCATGGAAGAATGCCGCTTACAGGTTTGTTTTTCATGGCTTGATCAGTTTTCTTTCTTATATACCCCAAAACCTGCCCATGGGTTGTTCCACTCACCATTAACTTGGTCTTCCCACGTCAATCATTAATCAAGAGAACGTCCTCACAGAATTGTCTACAGACCAATCTGATCCAAGAATTTTCTCAGTTGAAGTTTCTCCTCCCAGAGGATCCTGGCTTATGTCAAGTTGACAATAAACAAACAAAACTAACAAGCACAGTGACAGCACAGCTCCCTTTCTATGCAAGAACTCCCTTACCCAACACCTGTGTGCATGAAACAGGAAAAGATGCTGGGGATACAGAAGAAAATGATAATTCAGTAGTTATTGTTCAAATGCAGGCCACGATTCTATTAAATTCTTTCTATTTTTTTCAAGTAATAAAAGGAAATAACCTATGAGTCAAGGTTGTTTCCTACTTCAAATAGTCTTCCTATCATAGGTGACTTGGTGCATGGTCAAATGCAAAATGAGAATTTAACAGCCTTAGGGTTAGCAGGATGGCTTAGCTGCTAAAAGGCACTTTCTGTCTAGCTTGATGACCTGAATTCACTCTCCAGAACACACATAGTGAATGGAGAGAATTGATTTCTACAAGTTGTCCTCTGACCTTCACACACATGCCATGGTACACACACACACACACACACACACACACACACACTTTAAAAATTTAGAAAGGAACAGGTTTTCTTTTATCTTGTTCTATCTCCCACTTGGAGATAACTATATTCCATATTAAGTTGGCCCCCAACACACCACGTCTGTTTCTTCAGGCTATTGATGGGTAACTCTCCAGCTTCCTTATGTCCTGGTCAAATTTTCTGACACAGAGTAATGATTTAAAAAAATTCTTCAGGGAGAAATTGGCCTTTTTCAGGGGAAAACTAATTTATAGTAAATCAATTTTATGCTTTGTTTCTGCTCTCCATCAGCCTCACCTCTGGACAGAACCAAGTTTGGGTCTACTGGGCTATTACTGTGATTTATCATGAGCTGATTCCCTGGTTCATGGTTCCCTTACTAAAATGGAGCGAGAACAATCACACCCTCCATTCAGCAGCTGCTACTCCATGCTGGTACAGAGACTCTGCAGCCCTGATGATTGCTTTGTGCGATGTGATCCCCACAGCTACCGAGATGTAACAATCCCACTCTCCAAGGGGACTTCCATTTCTAATCATTTATCGCTTCTCCTCAGCTATGCCAGGTGTGGTAGGCAATGGTGGTGTCTGGGAGCACAAAGTTGCTGGCGTAAATCAGAATCCCTAGTACCTGATACACACCCAACCTTCTGAGTTAATTTATTATAGTTTAAGTTTTAGTGTTCACATAAAGAGAGACTGCACTTATGTTTCCTGGGTGAGGAAAAACAAGAATGGACATTTAAGTCTTTTGAAAAAAAGTCCTAAGGAACCTGAAGTCCATACTGGCAGTGAGAGAACAGAGAATGGAAGCGGGGAGGGGGCTTTGAAGTGAACAGCTCACATAGAGGTGGCTTCCCTAGAGATTGCATAAGTGTCTTAGGAAAACAGCATCCATATATGTCCTCATGACTTGAGAATTCACATCATTGTCGGTGCTTTAAGTCTTGGACTTAGTATGTCCATTTCAAAGTGGCTAAACAGTTTGAATCAGAAATCTACAGGGCATACGGTTTGTCTTTTCTTTTTAACCGCTCCAGTGAGATATTCATCTCCTGCAAGTCTGTCTCAGCAACTTCTGTGCCACCTCTACCCATCATGGGAACCAAATCTTTCCAATATGCCGTTCACCCAATAACTGTTTTCCTAACACTCTCTATATTTAACCTTACTACACCGGAACTAGGAAGAAGCTGACACGTTCTTAGTTTCTGAAGGCAAAAGTTTTGGATATGCTGATAATGGACAACCAGCCTGTAGCTATGTTAGCTTTTCTCTTCATTAGCACATAATCTCAGCTGCAAACTTGTATTTTCTATGAAGGGGGAGCAAAGTATTTCTGTGAATTATTCCTGAGAAATCATCTTTAAATGAATCTGCAGGGCCAAGGGAATAGCTCATTTGGTAAAGATGCTTGCCGACAAGCCTGAGGAGCTGAGTTCAATCTCCAGGACCTACACAAGGAAAGGAACCTTCTCCTGCAGGTTGTTCTCCGACTTCCACACACATCCCCAATTGCCATACTACATGTGTGTGCATGTACACACATACAAAATAAAGAAATGTAAATTCAAAACATGATCTTATCACTGTTCTTTAACACCTAAACCCTCTGCCCTATTAGTTATTTTCTTTGTCACTGTGATCAAATAGAAATGTTACATGTGAAAAGGGTTATTTGGACTCAAGAGTTTCAGAAGATACAGCCCATGACATCAAAGAATACATGGCAGCAGGAGCAGCTCCATTTGTAGCAGCTATAGCAGTGCTAGCTTGTTCGCATCCTGGCAGCAGGAAGCAGAATATATAATATGGGACTGGAAATAGGGCTGGAATATAACTCTCAAGGCCTGACCACCCAGTAACATCCCTCTATTCCACAGTACCCACATCCCAAAGGTTCCACAACTCCCAAAGCAGCACTACTAGTTGAGGACCAAGCATCCAAATAAATGAACCTGTGAGGGGGGCATTTTATATTCAAACCAGAACAGTATCTCTGCCAAACATTCCTGGGCTAGAACATTATCGTAAATACAACTATTGAGTGTCCTCACTGCTGTTTCTGTCAGTCTGGGCAAGTTATAAGTAATGAGCCAGTAATCAGTGTTTCTTCATCGTCATCTCTGCTTCAGTTCCTGTCTCTGGGTTCCTGACTTGAGTTCTTGCCCTGACTTCCCTTCATGATGGATTGTGACCTGAGAGCTATACGATGAAACAAACCCTTTCTTTGTCAATTTGCTTTTGGTCACTGGGTTTTATCACAACAATACTAGCCCAAGACACAGAGGAAAGAAAAAGAATAGTGTGGCTGACTTATTAGGAATTACTATGCCTCTTTGGGGACTAGTTTTATGACAAGTTGTATCATTTGTAGGAATAGTTGGAAGTGTATACATTGAGGTCGTTCATTTCCTCAGGTGCTGTGATTCCCCATGAGAAAGTCTTCATCCACCATTAGTCTCATCCCTGATGGCCTATATTAATTTATGACTAAAGGGAATTGCAAAAATACACCATGTTTCACAGAATCAAGGAAAGCTGTAGCAACCCTTTTAAAGTCCTAATAAATTTAGCTGTAAAGAATGCCAGTATTTATCTTCTGTCAATTTTATAGTTATTGCTGCTATTTTTCTTATACTGAGTTAATTAAGATACATCTTTAGGGAATTAAAGTTTGTTGGCAACGAGCAGACAGTTTTGAAGTGGCTTTGGTTGATTTCTGTAAATCGAGTAGGTACTGTACATTGACCAGATGGCAGAAAGAAGCAGAGAATCTGGCTTGGGAGTTTTACCACACACCAGTGATTTGGGTGATACCTTCTCCCTCTGAACCTCAGATCTTGGGAAAGAAGGCACAAGAGCCAATATCTGTTTTGTTTCGGGGTTTTTTTTTCTACCACTCTCCGGTTGATAACTAAACCATGAAGCAAGCCATGCAATCATTAAAACCCCTGTCAGCTTTTAACAGCTGAACTGGTAGGCTACTCAGTAACCACATTAATCATTCCACCACTGGTTGTTATGGCAACCAGATACATTATTACTGAAGCCAAGGACTCAGTGGAGAGAAATACATGTGTCCAGGGCCCCCTCCACTGTGGGAGCTTTGAAGACATTGGATTTGCCCTGTGGATTTGTTCTCTCTAGCTCAGTGCTGACATTGGCCCCATTAGTCTCTCTATCTGACATGAGATTTGTGTGCTTACTCATTTTATGACAGTTTAGCGTTTAATCTACAAAGAAACCCTAGTTGACTTGAAAAGTCCCTTGGTGTAGCCAACCATAGCCTATTCTTCAAAGTACACTAATGACTTCTTTGTTTATGAAAAATTTCCGTATCCCTAGTAAATGCTTATGTACATACTTCTTCATTTTCATACTAATTTTGTATGACACAGCTCAAGTCCTGCTGGGTAAGAAGGGCACACAGTGCCTTTTCAAGGCTTTGTGGTCACAAAACGCTTGTCTTCTTTCGTTCCTCTTGAAAAGACCTCCTTTGTTTTCCCTGGTCAAAGATAAATAACACACCAATAACTCCAGCCAGGTTCTTCCACAGACCACATTCCAGCAGGCAGAACACTGGCTGCCACTACTCACAGGAAATCACCAGACATCGGAGCCATCTTTGCCAGTCTCACTCAGTTCTAGTGCCCTGCGATTGGTCATGGCTTTATGCAGTTCCTGGCTTAGGGAAAGACTTTTCCTCCTCTGCCAGGTCTCCTTCAGATTTCCTGCAGCCTCATCCTGGTTTCAACTCTGGCTCAGAAATCAACCCACAAAACTACCTTGCAATTGCTCCTTTTGGCCTAAAGAATGTGGTCCAGTTTTCAGCACAGGCCTCAAAGACCTTCTTGTTCCTGGAATTCATTGCCAGCCTTGTCTCCCTCACCTCACCCCAGCCCTGAGGACTCTTGGGAGACTTCAGTTTCCCACAGACCCACAGGCATGCTCTTAGAGTTTAGATGCTAATGGAAAAGGTTGTGAAGAGTAATTATGGGATCCCAAAACTTATGACAGAAACTAGACCCTGGACAAACTGTATTTGAACACAAAAAAAGAAATACAAAATGTGGAATAAGTCTCAAGTTAACATAATGTAATTTGAGATTTTAGGACACTTAACCATCACCCTCTATCTTCCCAAAATCTACCCCTTCCTGTCCACATACAGACAGTTCCTTTTCTCAGGAAATAATTTCTGTTAAAGATCTTTTATTGCCTTCTGTATGGATATTTATAATACATTTTGGGTTTCATGTACATGAGTCATTGGATTTTGATGTCTGAAGAGGGAATATCTGCTGTTTATTCAAAGAGGGACATCAGATTTCACTAAATTGGAGCATTACTCCAATTTGCCCAGGGACTCTGTCCCTGGAACTGAAAAGGGGACAATGTTTTCATTGCCATGTGGTCAGTGCTTGAACCTCATATGAACAATTACCTCCTCCTCACTCCACTGTTCCTCCTCTCTAGTCATTCCATTACAATTCTCACTTGCTTGATGATGGCACAGGACAGACACATCAGGGTTCCAGCACTTATTAAGCACAGTGCATGCTGAACATGGTCCAAGGCAAAAAGAAATGGGAGACAGTAATCCAATACAATTGCTCAGGCTCTTACAGTCTTTTACCAGGTCTCTTGGTATATAGCCTTGTAAATAGTCTCTAGGTAGCCAATTCTCTCTACTTTGGGGGCATTGGAATTCCTTGGAAACCTTGTTAAAAAACAGGTTTTCAGGTCTCACTCCCAAATTGTCCCATTTAGTAAGCCTTGGAGGGAAAGCAAAATTTTACATTTTTGAGGTCTCCAAAGTCAGGAATGGCGGCCCAGGGCATGGTGATGCAGCTACTCTGTAATTTAATCATAGCTACTCTGTAGTCTGAGGCAAAAGAATCAGAAATCCAATGAAAGCCTTGCCTCAAAAGCAAAAAAAAAAAAATTTCTCATGTTATCCTTATGCTCATGGTACCACTTTGAGAACCATTGCTCTAATTCATTCTTCCCTGTTTTCCCAAGTGGTACATAGAAGTCTAATCAAATAACTACTTCTACTGCAGAACTACTAAACTCAGTCACCATGGAACAGAGTCACCATGATGGCATCAGCAGCCCCTATAACGTGGTCCCATCTGGTGTGAGCAGCTACAGCTTCATACATCCCAAACTCTAACTCTTAAGGCCTGGATCTCTCAGAAACAAAAGCTGTGACAAATATATGAAAAATGTGCCAGGAAGCAGCAGTTTAAAAGGCAGTGGGTGAGATAGGGAAGAAGAGAAAGCAGTACATGCTGAATTAATAAGCAAATTACTGTGGTGGCAGCTGAAGCTCATTCCTAGTATGTCTCACTCATGGAGCACGCCTCAAAGTTGTCCTCCTTGAAGGAATGAGGACTGTGGGAATCTCCCATCAACTTCTGCTAGCCACTAGAAATACTCCGTTCATTAACTCAACAACACTTCCACTATATTCTATGTTTAAATGTATCTTGCTCTAGTGACCAATGAAAGCTCCCAGGAGAAGTCCCAGGCGCTGGGATATATCTAGGCATGTGGGAATGGTGAAAGTTGAGGATTCTTTGATGAGGTACCAACAACTTCTGCTCCACCAGTGTAAATCTTATACTTTACTCTCAACTCTTCCTTACAGAGGCTCCTCTAAACAGACAGGGTCCACGCTCTCTTCATCTACTCTAGCTCAGCTTTGGATTCAGCTGAGCCAACATTTTGGCACTCAGATGCAGAATTATAGAATGATAGTTTGTTTAGAGGGACATTTTTATCACTTAATGATATTTAAAAGCCAGTAAATTTTGTTTGATACCTGTTTTGTTATATGTAATTTTACTATGTTAAAGTTAAAACCTTCCTGGACTGAAAAAGCATGGGATAAAACCGGACTCTCAGATCATGGTGGACAATGAGGGCTGACTGATAAGCCAATGATAATGACACTGGGTTTTGATCCTACTGCATGTACTGGCTTTGTGGGAGCCTAGTCTGTTTGGATGCTCACCTTCCTAGACCCGGATAGAGCAGGAAGGTCCTTGGACTTCCCACAGGGCAGGGAATCCGGACTGTTCTTTGGACTGGAGAGGAAGGGGGAGGGGAGTGGGGGGAGGGAAATGGGAGGCGGAGAGGAGGCGGAAAATTTTAATTATATATATATATTAAAAATAATAAAAATTAAAAGGAAAAAGATAGAGGAAAAAAGAATTTCATTCATGAATACTGTATTTGCATCCTTTCTCCCTCCACCCTCCTACACCTCCTATGTTTCCTACCCTCACTAAATTCATGACTCCCTTAAACCTACTGAATGCAGCCACTTTGACAAGACCCTAATACTTATTGGGGGTGCTATCCCTTCCAAATTCTGATAAAACCCCTTTGTTCCTGGTCTCAGAATCAGATAGCACAAAGTACCTGAACCAGCAAATTGCAGGGATGCTTACAGTTTTGCTGCTGGGGCTCTGGGAGTCCCGAAACATGGTTAATTCAAAGTGACTTAAAATACCAAATGTGTGTGAAATTGGTTGTGTGGGTGGACAAGAAACACAAAAATAGGAAAACCAAAAATTCCTGTTTAATGTTATATGGTAACCTAGCATTCACTATATCAAAAAATAAAATGTCTTTTCTTAAAAATGTAAGACATTTTTCCTCAGGAATTTCTGAGTAAAACAGTTTTAGGCTCATAAAATATAGCTGGTTTGTATCCTTTTTCTTAAAATTGCTTTATCCTTTTTGATCATGGTTTAAGTGATATATACATGAACTTTGCAAGGCATAAGAAAATATAATTTACTTGACATGATTTGGGGAGAGAAAACTAAAATATATTAAACATGCCTCAACCACATTATTTAGAAAGAAGAAAGTCAGAGACACTAATTGCCCATGATGTCTATTTATACAATGAACCACTAAAATGAAGGGATGTTGACTGCTCTTGAAATAGGTTATTTAAATTTGATCCAGAAGGCAACAGAGGAGCCAGTAAGGACACATAATATGGGAAGTGACATATGTTCACTATCTTGATTTTGGTTCCAAACATCCAGAACTCCACTGGATAAAGATTTCTTCTCTATGCTTTTTCTTTACATTAACTGGAACATATCTGTTCTGTGTGGGTTTTGAATTTGTTTGATTATTTTGAGATGTGTGTCATGGATGGGAGCATACACATGTGTCCTAATTCTGAGTCTTAATCATCAAGTTTGTTTTATTATGACATATGGCTTGCATGGAATTAAAAGCTTTTGCCCAGCAAACCAAACAATAGTGAAAATAGATAAATTCTACAATAGGAAAGTAATCTTTTCCAGCTATTCATCTCATAGAAGATTAATATCTAGAATACACCAAGTTCTCAAAAATTACATGCCCATTAAAAACCAAACAATTCAATCAATAAAAGTGGTAATGAAATGAATACAAAGTTCTCAAAAGTTTAAATACAAATAGTCAATAAAAATGAAAAAATGGTTTAACTTCTTAGCCATCATGGAAATACAAATTGAAACTGTAATTTGATTGCATTTCACCTCAATCAAAATAGCTATCATTAAGAAAAAAACAATAAATGTTAATTGAAGGTGCAGGATAAAGGAACCCTTACATAGTACTGGTAGGAATATAAAATAGTCAGCCATGATGCTGGTTCATCAGAAAACCAAACATTAAATGACCATATGACCTAGCTATTCTACTCCTGGGTATATATCAAAGGATTATAAGCCAGCAAATTTTTTTTTGCTTTTATTTGCAATTTTGGTATTTTTCTTGTTGTTTTAATTTTATGGTTGAAATTTTTTTTTCATTTTTACATACCAACCCTAGTTTCCCTTCCCTCCCCTTTTTCCACCCCCACATACCCCTATCCCAGTCCATCCACTCCTTAGAGAGGGTAAGACCCCCTTGGAGTGTCAACAAAGTCTAGCATACCAAGTTGAGGCAGGACAAGACCCCCCCCCCATATCAAGGCTAAGCAAGGTATCCATCCCACCATAGGGAATGGGCTCAAAACAGTCAGTTCATGCATCTGGTAAACCCTGGTGCCACTGTCAGGGTCCCCCCCAACTGATCAAACCACATTCAGAGGGTCTCTTTTAGTCCCATGAAGGTTTCCCAACTGTCAGTCCATATTCTATGAGCTCCCTGTAGCTCAGGTCAGCTGCCTCTGTGGTTTGCCCCATCATGATCTTGACCCTCCCTTGTTCATATGATCTCTCCTCTGAAGTGAGAACCTACAAGGTTTGGTCAATAATTTATTAAGGGGTGCAACGAAAAGACAGACTCACAACTCTTATTCTTCTGGTCCAAGGCACTCGCCAAATCAGAAAATAAAGAGGAGATGAAGTTCAATAAGTGCAGAAAAGAAATCACGATTTAAAAAACAACACTTCTCCCTCTCTTCAGATGAACTCCAGGAGCTTAGCCCAGTGCTTGGCTGTGGATCACTGCATCTGCTTCCATCAGTCACTGGATGTAGGTTCTATGATGACAATTAGGGAAGTCCCAATTCAGGCACCCTCTCCACTATTGCTAAGATTCTTAGCTGCGGTCATCCTTATGGATTCCTAGGAATTTCCTTAGAACCAGGTTTCTCCCAAACTCCATAATGGCTTCCTTAATCAAGATACCTCTTTCACTGATAAGCCAGCATATTATAGAGATACTTGTACTGTCTTGTTTATTGTTGAATTATTCTGAAAAGCAAAGTTATGGAATCATAGTAGGTATCCATCAACAGATAAATGGATTTTTAAAAAATTAAGTATATGTTCACAATGAAATTTTATTTCATTCATAAAGAAGAACAAAATTGTGTGGTTTGCTAGAAAATTGATATAAATGGAAATTATCATATTAAGTACAATGAACCATGCTCAGAAAAACAAATATTATGTTTTCTCTCCTTTGTGAATTCAACTATTGTTTACAAATACATAAAACCATAATTGCACACACAGTGCAATCAAAAGGAAGACTGCATAATGAAGAAGACTAGTGGAAACCATCTAAAGATGGAAAGAGGTTGAAGAAAGAAAAGAAGGGTATGAGAATATTTCAAAATACATGTCATACTTGAAAGAAATTCTTTATGAAGCCCACAACTATGTACAATTAATATATTCCATTAAAACTTTTGCTGTGTAATTAACTGCCAACTATAACACAATGCATCTCTATGTTGGAGTCAAGTACTAGTTGTGTAGTAGGGAGCTGCGGGCTGCATTCCTGCTGCCTGGCTCCTGGCCACCTGGCTAGCTTATGCCCCGAAATAACAACACACAAACTGTATTCATATAAACACTGCCTGGCCCATTATATCTAGCCTCTTCTGGCTAACTCTCATATCTTGCCTTAACCCATATCTAATAATCTGTGTAGCACCAGTCTTACTGGGAAAGATTCAGCATGTCTGACCTGGCAGCTTGTTCCTTCGTGTCTGCCCTGGAGAGAGAGGCATGGCGTCTGAGTTCACTTCCTCTTCCTCCCAGCATTCTGTTCTGTTTTCTCCACCCACCTAAAGGCTGGCCTATAAAATGGGCCAAAACAGTTTCTTTATTAGCTAATGACCTTCCTCCATCATAGTTGGCATGAAAATAATTTCCCAAGTTAATTTAGGAATCATATAAGAAGTTGTGATGAAGTTGGGCGGTGGTGGCACACACCTTTAATCCCAGCATTTGGGAGGCAGAGGCAGGCAGATCTCCGTGAGTTTGAGGCCAGTTTGATCTACAAAGCTAGTGCCAGGACAGGCTCCAAAGCAACACAGAGAAACCCTGTTTCAAAACACCAAAAAAAAAAAAAAAGTTGTGATAGGATAACAGGTTCAGTTGCCAAATCATTTTGTTCATGGTTTTTGTTTTTTCTATCAGCTTAGTGGCCGCACAAGAATATACTGATATTTTAATTATTGTCTGCAATCCCATGGCCTCTCAGTCAGTGCCCCACTTGCCATTCTGGTTGCATCATGACATGGTTTTCACCAGATTTAAATTAAGTATCTATTGTTCATTTATCAATAAGATCAGAAGTCAAAGGCTGGATGAAAAACTGCTAGCTCAGAGAGACTGAGTAACAACTAGCTGACCTTGCTTTTTAGCCAGAGACATAGCAAAAGACATGTCTCTTCCCTCATCCCAGAACCAAGAAAGCTCAAACTCCAATCCCCCTACCCTTTCCTTCCTGTGCATCTTCTCTAATCAAATTGCTGGCATCTCTATGGCCAATTCAATCAAGGTCTTCGCCCCTTGATTCAAACTATAACTTTATCATTGGGCAGTCTTGGGGTGTCAGAGTGAAATCAAAATATCTCACAACACATGGTATTTAATAATTAATGGAGTGCTATTAGAGAAAATACAAATATCTAGTCCCATATTCTTCCAAATACATTGAGTTACTTGGGTTTTTTTTTTTTAAAAAAAAAACAAGTCTAAGAAAGTTTTAGTAAATGAGAAATATTGTTTTAATTTTGCCTAGTGGAATGCAAATTTCACTTTCCATTTCTCAAATCATTCCTTTTCATGGTGAATTTAGAATGACACTGGTCTTTGCCTAAGCCTTTAGATACCACTGTTTTTACTCACTGCAAGGGAACATGAATTGTCATCAGAATAAGAAATGGACCAGCACTACCCATGCAAGAAACACTGCATACTATTAGTCATTAATATAGAAGACTCACCCAAAGTTCCCCAAAGCAGTCCTGAGCCCATTCTCAAGCGGCCTTTACATAAATAACACTATCCTTTTCACTCATACAGAATTCAGAGCACCAGACAGTATACTAAGGGGTTCTTAACAACTTGCAAGATGGCTATTGTCACTCTGTTTCTTCAAAAGAACCATCAAAAAGAAAATTAAGTTAAAGACTGAAAAGTAAAAGAACCCAAACTGCTTTAAAGACCCACATGATTTCTTCAAAAATCAATGGCTCTCCACATGGGATTCACAAACCAGCAGCATCAGCATAACCCGGAACTTTGTAAAAATGCATTCTTGAGCTTTATTTCCAACTAATCAGATTAAAAGTTCAAAATAGCTCCATTAGAGAGTACGTTTTAATAATAATGTGAATGCTTCTTAAATTTCGAGGCCTCCTTCTCTTAGGCCACATCTCCACAACTGTATCCAGGGATGAGCTGGTTTTCATTTTCCAAGTCCAGAAACAGGTCTATGCCTCTGGAACCACTGTCCCAAATGAGCTTTCCTCTCTGAGCAATCAAATCTATCATCCATATAATCCTTTTACTGTTTATCACTTATGTGTTATGACTACTCTTCTACTGGAGCCTGAAACTCTTAGACTTTAGCGGTGATCTGATTTTTTACCTTTGTCTTCCAGTGCACAGTGCCTGGTAACAGTAGTTCACAGAAAGCAACAATCTCCATAAATAATTGTTTCCACAGTGAATGATTCTATATGAAGTTCTAAGCATTTCTTCTTATGCCACAGGAATACTGGGATCATCTTACATTTGGAGAGCACCCATTATATGACATGTTGACAAATGTGAATGTGCCCTCCTCAAGGGGAATGTTTCTAAAAGTCTGATGCGCACACAACTCATCTTGTTAAATGCCAATCTCCTTTAGGTCTGGGGAGGAGCAAGAGACTCCAAACAAGCTCCTGGTAGATGTGAATGCAATAGCCCAGGTATTACACTTCAGGTAGTATGGTTAAGGGTACCAAGATCACGAAGGATCTGAAAACTAGGACACTAGAAGAACACCCTGAGGTTGGAACCTATGTGACTGTTTTCAGATCCTTGAAGGCAAGGAACCATTCACACAGAGCTATTTAGACATCTATGAGGGAGACTTTGTACTTTGACAAGACTAACTAGTAAAGAATTTCCAGATAATTTCAATCATCTCTGCAGCAAATGGGCCACCTCAAAATATTTGTGCTCTTGCTTCCAATTCTCGAAGTCTTTCTGCAGATGAGGATGCAGTGGAAAGAGGTACCTTGGGAGGGAATCCTGAATGGGACTGTTGGATGAGATGGTATCATGGGCCAAAGCAACATCAAGATCAAGTACAGAGTTAAGGGTGGATCTCAGTGGTACGGTATATGCTTAGCAAGCATGGACCCTGTGTTCCCTCTTTAGTACCTTAAATATGGAAAACAATAGATTTTTCCAGTTTATTTGCATTCATATGGTAATGTATATTGACATACATTCTTCTATATTTTTATAGTTCCCTCCTCTATATATTATTGCAAGCATGATTCTCTACCTCATAAGAAAAGTTGTTTATTTTGTAAGTTGTAGATGTGACTCATAAATTTGGTTAGAAAATTCTAGTGACTGTTTTCCCTTATTCAAAAATTGTGACTTCCTTTTTTCAACTTTTAAACTTTGTTTATACATTTTTTATAAATCTAAGGCTATAATTTATTTAAAATAAATGTATGGAATACAAATAAACTTGCATGGGATTTTGTTTTGGTTTTGAGACACAGTCTTGATGGAGGAAGGTCATTGGTTAATTAAATAAAGAAACTGCTTGCCCTGATAGGTTAGAACATAGGTGGGTGGAGTAAACAGAACAGAATGCTAGGAAAGGAGAAAGGGAGCTCAGAGACGCCATGCTCCCCTCTCCCGGGCAGATGCGATAGCTCTGCTCTCTGAGGCAGACGCGATCAAGCTCCGGCCCAGGATGGACATAGGCTAGAATCTTCCCGGTAAGCGCACCTCAGTGCTACACACTTTATTAGAAATGGGCTAGTCCAGGTGCAAGAGTTAGCCGAGAAGAGGCTAGATATAATGGGCCAAGCAATGTTTAAATGAATACAATTTGTGTGTTGTTATTTTGGGGCATAGGGTAGCGAGGCGGCTGGGGTGCTGGGGATGCAGCCCCGCCGCTCCTATCACAACACAGTGTCACTATGTAGCCCAAATTGGACTAAAATTTCTGGGTATCTGTAATTTCATTCCAACCTTTGCCTCCTGAAGTATCTAACACTATAGACATATACCACTGTGCAGAGCTATTTTTCAAACTTTACTGAGGTAAAAAAAATCAATACACAGCCAATACCATTAATGTACATTCTGTCAGTATAAATAATTCTTTGAAAATTCATGTAAATGAAATCATATAAATTATATGCATTTATTTCTGGATTGTCTTTTTCACTCAGCATGTTTATTTTGAGATTCACCCATGCTAATGTGTCATTATCACTTTGTTTCTGAATTAACTACAACTTTTCATTTACTTATATTACTAGATGAAAATTTAGGATGCTTCTGAATTTTGGCTATTATAAATAAAGCTCCTTTGATATTAGTATGCAAACCTCTGAGTAAATAATGCCTTTTTATTTCTCTTGAGTAAATAAATACCCTACTGTGAAGATACATGTTGAATTCCCTTCACTCACCTATTTTGGAGACTGGCCTTGAACTCTTACATCAGAGTCCTGAGTGCTAGAATCCCCAGCATATATCACCACTCTATATGTCACAGGTTGGAAGTTTATTTTGTTTTTGTTTTTTGTTTTCTGTTGTTGTTTTTTTTTGTGTGTGTGTATGTGTGTGTGTGTGTGTGTTATGCCTGTTCTGTTCTCTGTAGTCATGTTGGCTGGCTCACAACTGCCCAAAATTCCAGTTCCAGGGGATTCTCTGACATCAGCACACACCTGTACTCATATGCCCAAACCCACAGAGACATACAAATATACAACAGAATTAAAACTAAAGTAAAATCTAAGAAAAAATGTGTGCTTTTAAAGGAACTACCAAATTATTTCCCAAGGTTGTCACCACAATCTACATGCCTACCAGCAATGTGCCAGTTGTTCGGCATCCTTGCCAAAACTGAATGAGATGGAATTCTAGGCATTCTATTAAGTATTTATAGGTGTTGTTCTGATTTTTAATTTTCCCCAAACTACTCATGTTAAACATCTTTTCCTGGATGGATCTGCCATGTGTTCCATGCAGTACAATGGCGACCAGCAGCAGTGGGGCTCTCCCAGCCCTTCATGATCTTACAAAGAAAACAGCCTTCACTCCATGATGCTAGCTGGAGGCTTTTTTACATTTTTTTCTTTTTTTCCAGAAGAGCTTTCTTATCCTAAGGGAAAAGTTCCCTTCCACTCCTACTTTGCTTACACCTTTTAAAAAACAGAAGTTTGGATTTATGCCAAATTATTTTATTAAAAATACTATAATTATCATATAGCTATCTTTTTTTAATCTACTAGTAGCCAGGATTGATTTTTAAATGTCAAACTAAGTTTGAATACCTGAGGTAATTCTATTTGATAATGGTAAAGCATTATGTTTAATAATACTGGATTTTTCTAAGCTTTTTTAAAACAAATTTCCACCTGTGCTTATGAGGGCTTTATTTTGTGGTTTCTTTCCCGCTAGTTATTTTTTCCCACCATTTTGTGTCAGTGATTATCAAATCATAAAATGAATTAGGAAATACTCTTTTTACTTTTCTGGGAGAATTTCTACAGGGCCACTATGAATGGGGGAAAAGAAATAAATGGAAAAAGCAAGGGCATGGTGTGCTCCACATCCCACCTAGGTATGCTGGATGGAAAGGTTTATTATAGCTATGTGGAAGAGCTAGGCAGAGGCAGGGACATCTGGATGAGTACCTGGTAGCCATGACTGGACTGCGCTGGGCCACGTGAGGAGAGGGGGCAGGAGAAAGAGGGGAACTAGGTGCAGCCAGAAGGCTCAAAAGAGAAGGGATAACCAAAAATGACTGGATTATATAGGGAAGTGGAGTTGGGGAAAGGACAACCCTGTCCCTGGACTGAAGAAATTTAGGGTAGGAACTAGGTATGCCAGCCAGAAGGGCCCTGTAACAGGCAGAGACTGAGGGGTTCAGGAAGAACCTGGAGGCCTGTGTCTGCTTTGATATGTAAAATTAGTGCGTCAGCCATTTGTCCCAGGGGTTGAGACCTAACACATTGCTACTTTGTTAAATGCTTGATATAATTCCCTCAGGAAACTTTTCTTTTGCTTGAAGGGCTAACCTAGAATCAGTTAGTCAATTCCAACAAAAATGTAGTCACATTGTGAGGAGGATTATACAGCCAGTCAGAGAGAACTGCTATTGAAGAATGCTTTCAGTTGTTTCTCTATTTAATGCCTTCATTTAAAAAATAAAATTTGTTTTTAATTTTTGATTATATTTATCTATTATGTGTGTGCACGTGCATGCACATGCATGCATGAGCAAGTGTGTGGCATGGCATGCATGAAGAGTTCAGAAGATAACTTGTGGAAAGCATCTTTACCCACTGAATCATCTCGCTGGACCTTTAAATCATTTCCTTTCACTTAATAGTAGATTGGCATTCCTTTAGAACAACTATTGCAAAGAATAGCAGTGGATGGGGGCACTTGGAGGAGGAGAGGGAGGGGAGGCTTTTGTATGAGAGAAGAAAAAAGAAAAAGAAATCTTTTGTATCCTTTATTCAATCCTCCCAAGGATAACATCTTAAAAAAATGCATTACTCTATCACAACTAGAACATTTACAGTGAAAACACCAGACACTCTCATCAGCACAAGTACTATTTCTGATGCCATTGTAGCCATCCCACTTATTTTCCTCTCACTCTCCACACTGCCTCTGTAACCTCTGACAACCCCTGCTCTGCTGATTTCTATTACTGTATCATTTCAAGAATGTTATGTAAGTGGAATAGCAGTAGGTAACATTGTGGGGTTGTTTTTTTTTTTCCCCGCAGCTTAATTTTCTGCAGCTCACCCAAGTTATCAGACAATATAAATGAGTCACTTCCTTTTATTGATAAATAATATTAGGTGCCACAGTTTAATTATTAACCCACTTCAGGACAGCAGGGTTGTTTGAGCCATTCTAAATAAAGCAGCTAGAAGCATTTCTGTATAGCTTTCATGCCCTGGAAGGAAAAGGTAGTGAAACTATCTCTCAGCTATTCTCTGTAGGACCCATTTATCTTTCTGAAACATTATTTGTTTCTCAGTAAATAACCTTTCTTTCTTCCTTTGAATAAGTGCTGTTTATCTAGACATGCTCTCTTCTTTGTCCTTTATAAAGGTAAGATATCACTCCAAATTCTAATTATGTCCTTCAGTATTATTTTCTTGTGAACTCTTGTGTATGTACATAATCAGATCTATTGTTTTCTCTTCTTAACCTGTCCCTTTTGGTTTAATTCTCAAGGTCCCAATAACTAAGAACAAAGAGATAGAAGAAAACCTTTTATCTCCAACACTCCAACAATGTCTAATAATATAAGCAAAAAAATGTAATTTGACCAATCCTGCAAAAAAAAGAAGGAAAATAGAAAAAAGAAACAAAAATTTGGATAAATAAGAAATAACATTATGGCAAGTTTTCAATTAACCATATTAAAAATTGCACTAAGCAAGAATGGTATAAATACAATCAAGGGGCTAAAGAGATGGTTCAGTAGTTAAGAGCACAGACTAATCTTCAAGAGGACCCAAGTTCAGTTCCCAACACCAACATGAAAGCTCACAAACATCCAAAACTCCAGTTTCTAGGGAATTCAATGCTTTCCTCTGGCCTGTTCAGGCCCTAGGCATGCATGTGGTATACATGTATATGTGCAAGCAAAACAACCATACACATAAAATAATAGTTATTTTAAAAATAATAAAAAATACTTTAAAGGCAGAAATCATCAAATGGATTAAGAAACAAGACTAAGCTACATGTGGCTTATAAATAAAGTACTTCAAATTGCAACATTCTCCTATCCGCATAGATTAGTGTCTTGCTCAGCCATCATCAGGGAAGCTTGCTTTCACAATAGATGGGAATAAACACAGAGACCCACAGATGGACAGTGTGCAGAGAGTGAGAGAGTTTGGAAGACATAGTCCTAAATGGAATGTCTCCATCAATTCCTCCCCTCAAGGACCTGGGAACTCTGCTGAAGAGGAAGCAGATGACAAGAGACAAAGAGCTTGGAGGCTACCAAAGAAAGAGGGCCATCTAACTACAGCAGGAGCAATGCATATCTAAATTCGCATGTTGCAACATTCATGGGGCTTGCACCTGTCTGGGCCAGATGGATCCTAGAGATGAGAAGGGGAATGGACACAAACACAAATCCCTAACCCACAAGATATCTCCAATTGGCAACTGTTGGCAGTAGATAGCCAGCACAAAATGAATTTTTGGAGGTTTCTCATCTCATTAAGCTTTGCCAACACTTTAAAAAACTTAATGGTCTGTATTAGTTAGGGTTTCTATTGCTGTGAAGAGCCACCATGACCACAACAACCCTTATAAAGGAAAACATTTTATTGAGATAACAGGTTATGCTTTCAGAGGTTTAGCATTATTATCGTGGTGAGAAGCAAGGCAGCATGCAGGCAGATATAGTACTGGAGAGGCAGCTGAGAGTTCTACATCTTGATCAGGATTTGATACAGGAAACAGGAAGTGAACTGTGTCCCACACTGGAACAGTTTGAGCATATGAGACCACAAAGCCTATTCCCACAAGACACACTTACACTTCTTTCAACAAGACCACACCTCTTAATAGTGCCACTACTTATAACCCAAGCAATCAAACATATGGGCCAGCCAGTCTATAGGGGCATACCTATTCAAACCACAACATGGTCATTTGCATATACATTATGCTTTCCAGATTTGTGTTTTCATGGGAAATGTGTGTGTGTGTGTGTGTGTGTGTGTGAGAGAGAGAGAGAGAGAGAGAGAGAGAGAGAGAGAGAGAGAGAGAGAAAGAGAGAGTGAACGGTGTGTCTCTGAATTAATCTGTATTTCTTGAGCTTTCTCTTTGGCCCTTTCTGTTTGTTTGTTTTGTCCTATTCCGGTTTGTTTTTATTTTATCTAATTTTATTATTATTTTTAGATATCTTTTGAATCCTAATGAGAGAGAAAGAATAGGTGTGGATTTGGGTAGGTAAAGAAATGGGGGGGGGGATCTGGGAGGAGTTGGGGACAGGAAACTTTAATCATATATTGCATGAAAAAATCTATTTTCAACAACAACAACAAAAAAGTTGTAAACAAATGGGGAAGAAAAGGACAGAGCTAATGTGGGGGGTTTAGTTTGGTTGGTGGAGTACTTATTTACCATGTAAAAAGTTTTGTGTTAAATTCTGCCACAAAACGAAAACAATGTATACTATGGTAACACTAATGAAAAGGTGGGGGTGGCTTTATTATCACCCATGGTAACACTAATAAAAACATAAAGCTAGTGTGGGTTCATTAGTAGATAATCTAGACTCTAAAGTAAAAAACTTTCAGGAATGAGTAAATAAATTCACTGGAGTGATAAAAGGATTAATTGTTCAAGATATTATACAGTTCTAAATATTTGTGCATTTATTAATAATTTAAAAATATATGAAGCTGGTATGTGCTCACTTATAAGTGGATATTAGCTGTAAAGTAAGGAATAACTGGGCTACAATCCACAGACCCAGAGAGGCTAGGTAACAAGGAGGACTCAAGGTGGAACGCATGGATCTCACTGGGAAGGGGAAATAAAAGAAGTTTTGTGGGTAGAATTAGGGTGGATGGAGATGAGAACATGAGGGATCAGGTGGGGTGAGGTGGGGGAGAGTACTGAAAAAGCCAACTGAAAAGGGGGTTATTTCAGGGCCAGGTAGAAACCTGGTGTAAGGGAAACTCCCAGGAATCTACAAGGATGTCCTGTGCTAAGACACCAAGCAAAAGGGGATACATAGCCTGAACTGGCCACCTCCTGAGACCTGGCAAGACTACCAGTAGAGGGATTGGGACACCAAACCAGTCACATAACCTTTGATCTACAGTTCCTATGGAATATGCTGGGGTAGGGGTGTCAAGAGATTGTGGGAGTGGCCAACCAATGACTGGTCCAGCCTGAGACCTAATCCACGAGAGTGAGCCCACCCCTGGCACTGCCTGGAGAGCAGGACCAGAGACTAGGTGGTCCAGAGACCTAGGATAGAACCAAACATGACTGGAGAAAAAAATGTCAATGTAATGATATTTTGCTATACTCATAGATTGGTGATTATTCCAATTGTCATCAGAGAGGCTTCGTCCAGTAACATGGGGAAACAGATTCAAAGACCCACTGTCAAACATTAGGTCGAGCTTGGAGAATCCTTCTGAAGAGAGGGAGGAAAGATTGTAGGAACCAGAGGGTTCAAGGATTTCACAAGAAATCCCACAGAATCAACTTACCTGGCATTATGGAAGCTCACAGAGACTGAACTGACAGCCAGGGACCCTGTATGGGAATGACCTAGGCCCTCTGCATATATGTTACAGTTGTGTAGGTTGGTCTTTTTGAAGGACTTCTAACAGTGGGAACAGGGGCTGTCTCTGACTCTTTTGCTGGCTTTTGGGACTCTATTCTTCATCCTGGGTGGCCTTGTGCAGCCTTAATACATAGGGAGGTTCTTAGTCTATCTACAACTTGATATACTGTATTTTGATAATATCCATGGGAGGTCTGCCCTTTTCTGAATAGAAATGGAAGAGTGGATGGGGAGGCAGAAGGGGAAATAGGGAAGGGACTGGGAGAAGAAGAGAGAGGGAAAATTGTAGTCAGGATGCAAAATAAATAAATTTTAAAAAGAATTAAGTCTAAGAAAAAATACATGAAACAAAAACTAAGAATTATAATTATAGTCAGAAGTTCAATTCCTCTTAATTATTATTACAATAATAGGACAGAAAAATAAATAAGGCCACAAAAAATCTGAATACCTTGGCCCAATTGACATTCCCAGAATGTTCCATGAATGAAGTTTGGAACACACAGACTTGCCAAGAGCCCATGGTACCTTTGCCAAGATAGGCTATATTCTGGGTCATAAGCCCCATAGTCTGAATGGATTATTTAAAATATAAAAGGCACATAAGCACATTTCCTGACCCAGAAGAAATTAAGCTAGAAATCAACAGAAAGATCTTTGCAAATGTCTAAATATTTCGAACTAAATAAAATACTCATAAGTAACTATGGGTCAAAGGAGAAATTAAAGGGCAATTAGTAAATGAATGAACAAATGGATGAAAATAAAAACACAGCCTAAGGAAAGTTCGGGTTGCCATCAAAACAGGATTTAAGAGTGTTTTCTAGAACTAAAAGTTGACATGAAAAAAAAAACACAAAAGTCTTCAAGTGAATTACTTCTGTTTCTGTTCTTAAGAAACTAGACATGGAGAAGCAAATTGAACCAATGTTAGCAGAAGGCAGAAAATAATAATGACCATAACAGAAACCAAATAAATAGAAAACCTGAAAAATAAGCCAGGTGTGATGGCTCCATTCTGCAGTCTCAGCCCCTGGAGACAGAGACATGAGGATCACTGCAAGGTCTATACCATCCTGGGCTAAGAGTGAGACATTGTTTCAGTTCTCTCTAAAGGAAAAGAATGGGAAGTAAAAAATCAGGGAACAGGACAAGGTGAAAAAAGATTATATAGAAATTTAATATAATAGCAAACTGCTTTTGCTGTGATCAATAAAACTGATAATTTCCTACCAGTTTAATCCATAAATGAATAGAGGTAATGTTAATGATTCTTCAGCTATTAAAATTTCAGAGTTGCTTATTTTGGGATAATTGCAAATTAACAAGCAACACTGAATAGAAATTCCATTTGAGACTTCACCTACCAAGCTCACCGCACAAGAACTATATAAACCCCAAAGCCTTTATACCTATTAAATTGAGTTTTAAAATCTTTGAAATCATCCTACAAAGGAAACTCCAAGCCCAGATGGTCCTGGCTAATTTTATCAATGATTAGGAAGTAATAACACAAATCATATATTAACTCGTAACATACAATTATAAGGAAAGAATGTTGTACAGCATATTCTAAAAGACTAAACATTACCAAGAAAACAAAATCAGTAAGAGCAAACTACAAACCAATATCCTTCATCAGCATGGGAGAAACAAAATTTTTAACAAATTAAATCCAACGATATATAAGAAGGAGAACACATTGCAGGATCTATGCCAGTAATACAAGGTGTTTTAACATGAAGAAACAAGATCATTTAAAAGTGGATAAATTTGAAAAGACACTCTTCCCCACTTCTGTCTTTTGAAACAGGTCTCAAATACCCCAAGCTAGCCTCAAATTTGATATACAGCCAAGGATGACATTGAACTCCTCCTGGTCCTCCTGTCTCTGTCTCTTCGAAGTGCCAAAATAGTAAATATGTTCCCACCATGCCCAGTGACACATCTCCACAGAAATAATACAAATGACCAATTTGATGCAAATGTTTTTATATCCCCCTGCATAACCAGAGGCCAGGCCAGCACCCAGATAAGGACCCCCCACCCTGCTTACAGACCACCAACACTCCCCCAGAACCCTCCCAACCTAACTACAACAGCTCCTCCTGCTTCTGTCACCCTATCCCACCCACAAATCCAACAGAAAGATCACTGTCCCACCAGAATCCACATCAGTACCAAGATCCCCAGCCCACCCCTCCATCTGAAACTCCCTACTCCACCAGAAGCCACAGCAGCACCTATATCGCCAGAGGCCATAACAACACACAGATCCCTGGTGACCACACCAGCTCCCCAAAATTGAGAGAACCCTGACTAGACCAGGACCACTCCTGCAGCCAGAATCCCAGTCCCCAATTTGGGTGGAATCTCCTGCTCAAGCAGAGGCCACCGTGGCTATCAGAAGTCCAGCCCCCAACTTAGGCAGAGACCCTCTACTCAACCACAGACAAGAAGACCAGAGAGGAAACAGAAACCAAGAACAAAACACCCATCCAACAAAGACAAACTCGTAAATTGGCACCTAGACCTATATTCACCCCAAACCCAGATGCCTAGGCGCCAGCATAAGAATACAATCAACCACAGCCAGGGCAATATGTCACCATCAGAGCTCAGCCATCCTACCACAGCAACACCCTGAATATTCCAACACAGCTGAAGCTCAAGTAAACCACCTTAAAACCTTTAAGGACAATAGAAGTCCTTAAAGATAAAATGAATAAATCCCTTAAAGAAAACCAAGAAAAAAAATTGAAAGAAATAAATAAAACTGTTCAAAAACTTAAAATGGGGGGGGGGGGAAGCAATAAAGAAAACACAACTTGGTGGAATTCTGGAAATGGAAAATCTAGGTAAGTGAACAGAAACCACAGAACTAAGTATTACCAACAGCATACAAGAGATGAGAGAAAGAATTTTAGGCATTGAAGATATAATAGAAGAAATAGATCTATCAGTTAAATAAAATAATAAATCTGCCGGGCGGTGGTGTTGCATGCCTTTAATCTCAGCACTCGGGAGGCAGAGGCAGGTGGATCTCTGTGAGTTTGAGGTCAGCCTGGTCTAAAAGAGTTAGTGCCAGGACAGGCTCCAAAGCTACAGAAAAACCCTGTCTCAAAACAATAAAAAAATTAAGAAAATGTTAAATCTAAAATGTTCCTGACATGAAATCTCCAGGAATTCTGGAATATCTTGAAAAGACCAAACCTAAGAATAATAGGAATGAAAGAAGAATCCCAGCTCAAAGGCTCAAAAGATATTTTTCTTTGATTGTTTCTTTGTTTGTTTGTTTGTTTGTTTCATTTTATAGAGACAGAGTTTCTCTGTGAAGCTTTGGAAATCACACTGAATTTTTAATCAGGGAACCTTTATGGGTCTGACCTATACCCTCTGCATGTGTGCTATTGTGTAGCTTGGGGTTCCTGTGGTGCTACTAACAGTGGGAGCTGTTTCTAACTCTTTTACTGGCTTTAGGGACCCCTTTCCTTCTACTGGGTTGTCATGTCCACCCTTAATATGAGGGGTTGTGTCTAGTTTTATTATAAATTGTGCTATGTTTGTTTGCTATCCCTGGGAGGCCTGCCCTTTTCTGAAGAGAAAGGATGGGGAGTAGATCTGGGGTAGAAGGGATGGGGAGTGGGAGACTGGGAGGAGAAGAGGAAGGGGAAACTGCACTTGGGATATAATATATGAGAGAAAAAAATCTAAAAAACTCTTACAGAAAAACTAAATGAAAAGATGTGCCAACATTATTAATCATTAGGAAACTACAAATCAAAGATCAAATGAGATTCAGTCCACACCCACAAACATTCTTTTTTTTTAATTTATTTATTTAAGATTTCTGTCTCTTCCTCGCCGCCGCCTCCCATTTCCCTCCCCCTCCCCCGGTCAAGTCCCCCTCCCTTGTCAGCCCAAAGACCAATCATGGTTCCCTGCCCTGTGGGAAGTCCAAGGACCACCACCTCCATTCAGGTCTAGTAAGGTGAGCATCCAAACTGCCTAGGCTCCCCCAAAGCCAGTACGTGCAGTAGGATCAAAAACCCATTGCCATTGTTCTTGAGTTCTCAGTAGTCCTCATTGTCTGCTATGTTCAGCGAGTCCGGTTTTATCCCAGGACATTGAGCCTATAATTCGTGATCCTAGAGAAGATAAATAAGAAGGAGAACCCAAAGAAAAACATATAGGCATCCTCCTGAATATTAACCTTCATTAGGCGATGAAAGGAGACAGAGACAGAGACCCACATTGGAGCACCAGACTGAAACCCCAAAGTCCAAATCAGGAGCAGAAGGAGAGAGAGCATGAGCAAGGAACTCAGGACCGCGAGGGGTGCACCCACCCACTGAGAAAATGGGGATGTTCTATCGGGAACTCACCAAGACCAGCTGGCCTGGGTCTGAAAAAGCCTGGGATAAAACCGGACTCACAGACATTCTTATAACAAAATGTTCTCCAGAAGGTGGAGCCACTGGAAATTTAACATATTACTTCAACCACTGTGAAAAATGCAAAATGATAAAGGTCCCTCAAAAAGTTAAATGCACAATGATTATTTGTTCTGATGATTTCACCACTAAGGTGTAAACTCAAAATATGGAAAACTAATATTGAAACGAGTACACATAAAATATATTAATGGCATCATTTTTTACAATATACAACTTGTATTAGCAGGGTACTCTAGACTCTAGAATTATGGAATGAATTTTTTCATATTTTATAGATATTAATTTATTATTTATATTTTATAATATTTATTTCATAATTTATATTTTCTAATACACTCATATATTGCCTCAATTATTAATAATATATTAATGGTAATAGTTATTTGTATATTATATATAATATATTTTATATATGGATGGGCTTTATTAGTGTAATGTACAAGCTATGGCCCAGCTATTCCAACAATGGCTGTCTGTGAGGGAAACGTCCAAGTATCAAGTATACAGTAGTTGCTCATTCCACGAGGCTATATGTCTCATATCTTCAGTCTAGCCTGGAATCCTAAAGAAGAAGACACTAATGCCAGTGAAGGAATGTTTGTGACAGCAAGGCGAAAGCACGCAAGCAAAGAGCTAAAGCTCCATTCTTTCATATTCTTATATAGGCTTCCAGCAGAAGGTATGGTCCAAGGTTGATCTGGGTTAAAGATCTGGAATAAAGGTGTATCTTCCCAGTCCATGATCTGGATTATGGGTATGTCTTTTCACATCAAAGATTCAGATTAGAAGTGGATCTTGTCACTTCAAAATAAGGAGAAATCCCTCATAGGCCTGCCCTCCATTTGAGGGTTTTAGTTAATTCCAGATGTAGTCAAGTTGAACAACCAAGACTAGCCATCACAAGCCTACCTTTTGTCAACCTGACAAACAATTGTGTCTCCTTATGTCATGATGAATTTCCAAATGAAAACAATAACCAGGTCATAATTATGCTGATCATGAAATAACTATCCTTTGTACCTTCGAACAACCACAAATGTATTGTTAATTTAGAGTAAGTGGCATTGTCCTTTGGGGAACATATTTTCAGTACCTCAAACTTAAATATGATAACCATTGATATTGTCTTAATTGATGTTACAATGTATGATAAAGAAATTGAAAGAAAACATAAATACCTGTACAAATGCATTGTTATCAAGATACAACAGACACACTCATGTCAACTTAATCCCCGTTTCTGTGACTGGTCATGTAGCCTCAGCTGGTATTTAGAACTACCTTCCTCTACTACCCATTCTGTATTCCCTCCACCCTGTGCAAGAACCTCAGCAGACCTAAGCTCTTTTCCTGGAGGAGTGGCCCATACCTTCATATACCAGCATTCCTGAAGGGTCTGTGCCTTTGTCATCCTGTCTGAATTAGGCTGTTGTAGTTTCCCATTGACTTAACCACAGGACATGGTAGAACCAAGAGACACCCGAAAGTATCTCCCGAAATAAGCTTTTATTTTTTATTGTATTTATCTCCAGAAATAAACTTTTTTTTTTTTACCTCCCCCATTTTCCCCATCACAACCTGGATCAATCGTCCCCACTAACACTGTCATTTCTTTCTTAGCCTGTAGACTTAAGAGCATTAGAAGCCCAAAGTTACAAGGATGAAACAGGCCTCCAACCGCTTGTTGTGGCTGCTGGCAGGAGTATTCCTCCCTTCTGGAGCCAAAACTTCTAGACCAGTAGAAATTAAGGGTCACAGAAACAGGAAGCAAAAATTTTCCTAGTAGGTCACTAGGGGGTGATAATGAGTAGAACTATTTCCTTATCCACCCCTTAATTTCTAAACTATGGGTCCTGAATGTGGATATTGACTTTGGGAGAATCCGTACCATATATTAGATGCTGATTCAAAGCATATAGCACCTTACGGAGAGCCCTGCCCTAGCCTGAGACAAGTTGGTACAAGGATAGTAGGGTATTGCTGTGAGAAACTTGACCATCTTGGGGAGATTGAAGAAGGACTTTGGAACTTTGGGTGAGAAAAGCCATCGAGTATTCAAAGTTTGGTGAGCTATTCTTTGAAAGCTTGGAAGATAATTAAGAGCAGTGCAGAAGATGGAGGCCTGGTTAGTGAGGTTTCAGAGGGAAGTTTAAAGACTCTATCAGGACTATTTGCTATTTTAAGTTGTAATCTGTGGTTATGGATAGATGGAGCTGAAGAATCAGCTTTGACAAATAAGAACTATTAAAATGAAACCTTGGCTTTGCTGGGATACTCAGTGCTGGTTAACTGGAGCTGAGAAATTAGCTGTGATTAAGAGACCAGCATCACTGAGGTGAAATCTTCTGGGAAGTGTTTCTTGAGAGTCAGCTACAGAAACTGTGTTCCAGAGGTGGCCTCATGCTGGCAGCTGAACTTGGTAGTTTAAGAGTCACCAGGTGGCACTGGTTTTGAAGGCATGAAGGGGTCATGAAGAGCAACCAAGGCCTGGCACTGTGAGAAGCCAGGAGGGGCCACTGGTGAAGGTGCAGCCTCAGTGACAGATAAAGGCCCAGGACTGAAGGGGTCATGCAGAGATGTTGAGGCTTGGCCCCATGAAGAGAGCCCAGGAGAGGCTATTGGTGGAGGTGTAATCCGGTTGCTGCAGAAGACCCCAGCATTTCGAAGATGCCAGTACCATGGCACAAGCACCGAGAACAGCAGCAGCAGTGGAGTGGAGCCAGCTAGAACCTAGAATACAAACTGTGTGTGCTGCCAAGGGCAGAGCCAGAGAAGTGACCCAAGCCCCTTCCTTGGAGGAACCCAGAAGATTGTGAATGAATCCAGACATTGGACATTGAGTTATTTACACTTTTGGAGTTTGGTTTTACTTTGATTTGATTGTTCTTGCCTCTTGAATTAAGAAAGTATTTCATTTATTTTTTATTTTATAGGAGCACATAGTTGAGAGACTTTAAACTTTTAAAGAGAGTTTTTGAGGTTTTTTTTTAAAGCTTTAACTTTTAAAAGAAAATTTGGATATATGGAGACTTTGAACTTTTAAGTTCTTGAATTTCTAGAGACTGGGATGTTTAACATTTGTGATATTTTTTGTGATGTTTCTATTAATGTGTGATCCTGGGGATGAATAAGTAAAAAAAATGTGGCTTAATAACTATGTGTTTGTATGTCAAATTGGCAAGGGGTCAGTTGTACTGGCTAATTTTGTGTCAAGTTGACACAAGCTAGAGTCACTGAAGAGGAGGGAGCCTTAATTGAGAAAATGCCTCCACAATATTGGAATGTAGACAAGCCTGCAGAGTTTATTCTTAATTGATGATTAATGTGGGATATCTTAGTCCATTGTGGGCGGGACCATGCCTGTGTTGGTTCTGGGTTCTATAAGAAAAAAAGTTGAGTGAACCAGCAAGCAGCACCCCTCTGTGGCCACTCTTTGCTCAAGGTTGCTACCCTGTTTGAGTTCCTGTCCTGGCTTCCTTCAGTGATGAACAGTAAGCCAAATAAACCCTTTCTCTCCAGTTTTCTTCTGGTCATGGTGTTTTATCAGAACTAACTAAGATATAACCCATATGTCCATCAGTGGATGAATGAATGAACAAGTTTGAAATTATGGGGTAGCCAATAAGGGTAATAGTATAGAGTCATAGAGTGAAATTAAACTATTTCAAAATAGAAATAGAGTGCCAATATATGCTTAACATAGATAACATCAAAAACATTGGGTGAGGGTGTAGCTCAGTAGCAGAGGTCTTGGTTTTTCTCTATCACTATTTAAAACAACAAAAACAAAACCAAGTTTTAACTGAAAGAAGCCAAAATGAAAGGTCCTATTCTGATTCTGTTTATAACAACTATTTAAAATAGATGAATTAATAGAGGCAAAAGTCAAAGCGGTGGTAGGCAGAGGCTAGATGAAGAGGGTATCAGTCAACTTAATGGATATGCGATTTATAGTTTTGGCTTTTTCATTTGTTTGAGACAGGGTCTCAGTCATTATGTAGCCCTTCATGTTCTGGACCTCAATATGTATCCCAGGCTAGCCTCAAAAGCACAGATATCTGCCTACCACTGTCTCCCAAGTTCTAGGCTTAAAGGATTAAGCTACAATGACTGACAGGGTTTCTGTTTAGAGGCAATAAAAATGTTTGGAACTAGAGGCAGTGGTTGTGAAAATATGTAAGTTCCAGTGGATGTTGCAATTTAAAATGACTATTTTTACATGATGTGAGTTTCATCTTAATAACACACCCTAAAGATCACTGTCATTTACTATATTATTTCAATAAAAAATAAAAAACTACAATAACAACAAATGCAGCAAAAGCTTGTATTCCATATGTGCAATACCTATATACTAACGTTATAAAACACTACCAAGAAAAAGAAGCCTTAGATAAATGAGATGCTATTCTGTATTTATGTGTCAGACAACTCAGAGTTTTGAAGATAATGATCCTCTTCAAGTTCATCTTTTGGTTCACTGTGATTCTAAACTAAATCCTACCAAGATTTTTTAAGTTGACAAATTGATACCAACATTCATATAGAAACACCAATGGTCTACAAGAGCCAAAACTATTCTTCAAAGAACAAAGTTAAAGAACTAGCATAGTGTTGTCCAGATTTACTACAAAGCTTCATTAAATAAGACAATCTGATACTACTGTTAAGATAGATGTGTTAGTCAGTAGAACAGAATAGAAAGTCCAGAACTTACTCCATCCATATAGTGACAACTGGTTCCAGCAGAGGTACTTCACTGAAGAAAATTTTCAACAGATGGTACTATGATAATTGAATTTGCATATACAAAATGGTAGTTAAAAATATCAGATGAAATATGGTATTGTGTGACAGACTTTTCCTGGGACCATGGCCTACCAAAGTATGGATGCACCAAGTCCACCTTGATGAACCATTGAGTTTTGTTGGTATTTGTGGTGGTACGAATAAGAATGACCCCCCATATGTTCATATATATGAATGGCTAGTCATCAGAGAGTGGCACTTTTTGAGAAGGATTAGATTAGGAAGTTGTGACCTTATTATAGTAGGTGTGGCCTTGTTAGAAAAAGTGTGTCATTGGGGGTGGGCTTTAAGGTTTCAAAAGCCCCTGTCAGGCCTAGTGTCTCTCTCTCTCTCTCTCTCTTCCTCCTCCTCCTCCTCCTCCTCCTCCTCCTCCTCTTCCTTCTCCTCCTCCTCCCTTACTCCCTCTCTCCCTCCCTCCCTACCTCCCTTACTTCTTACCTCTTAAGATCAGAAATCTAAAAAAAAACCTTTTCTTTGAACTAACCCTATGTGGTAAGTGAATTTCATTCTTTGAATTTGCAACATAAGAAAGAGAAAGGGGATCTTTGGTGAAACTGAATTTCTGGAAACCTCATTTCTTGAAAAAAGCTCTATCATTCTCAAAGGCACCACCATATTCTTGTATAAAAAATGTAGAGGAAGTGGAACTTCATATAGCACTTTAAATATACAAGTTTGTGCAATTTGTTGTATTTCAATTATGCTGATTTAAAAAAAATAAATGATTTGGTCCTGTTGTTTTCCAGCAATATGCTCTGTGAGTGATCCTAGTTCACATCTGTCACCCACAGTCTTGTCAGTGGAAGTTCCTGGAAGGCCAGGTGTAATGATTATTCTGTCTCTTTAAGAGACAAGCCATACCCACTCCCTCCTCCATCCACTGAAAATGTTATGGAAAAATTAAAAATGCTGCAGGATCCCTGGCGGCAGTAGGCAGCAGAAACGCTGTAGGTCCCCACGTGGTTATAGCGGGCCATGTGGTAGCAGGCAGTGGATCCCGAGAGCAGCCAGTCCCGGGCAGAGACACCTTCTGGTCCCTGAGCAGTGGCTGGTCCCAGGCAGGGAGATACATGGCGGGCGGGCAAGAGACAGAGACATGGATAGGCACAACATGCAGAGTGAGGTTAAATATTTATTCAGGGGATTATGGAGGGGGAAGGGAGAAGGGGAGAAGAACAGAGAAAGAGAGAGAGAGGAGAGGGGAGAGACAGAAGTGGGGTGAGGGAAAGAAGTGGGGAGAGAAGCAGAAGCTGCCTTTCTGAGAGGAAGAAGGGAAAGAGAGAGAGAGAGAGAGCTCAGCCCGGAAGCTGAAGATCAGCCTGCCTCAGCAGATGGGGGAGGGAGTGGGTGTGGCTTGTCTCTTAACAAGACAGAACAATCATTACACTCCCATTCTGCTATGGTTGCTTTCCTCAGCTTAAATTGTTTGAAATAGCCCGGGGCCAATCACCTGTGACTGCTGGCCCAGGGTCCCTCAGATCCTTCTTTCTTTCTTTTTTTCCCCATTTCTTTTCTTTTCTTTTTTTCCCCCTTGCCATAAAAGGCTGCTCAGAGCAGTCTCTGGCTTCCCTGGCTTCTGAGTCACCCTGACGATATCCAGCCAGGCCATAGCACCCCACCCAGGGTCAGAGGACTCCCAGCTCACGGGTCCTGTGGTGTTTGCGCCAATTTGCACCCTGCCTATAGGGGTGATGTCCCCTTTATAGGCCTCTGATGTTGCTGTTTCGCGGGTTTTCACAATTTTAGCTGTGGGTAGCAAGCCATCCAGCTCTATCCCCCTGACGTGGAAGACTTTTAGAGGCCCCAAAACCCTAGGCCTTAGCTCTTACCCTCATTCCACCTGTGTCCTGCCAGCTCGACTTTTATGGGAGCTTTCTGACTACTGTCAGTGGAGCTTTCTAACTACTTCAGCGCACAGGCAAATGGACCCTGCCATGGTTACTGCTGCCAATAAGATTGGTCCGATCGACCAGGCAGCTTTTTCAATCCCAGCCTTTTGCTCCCTGCCGTGGTTTGTTGATGGAGGAAGGTCATTGGCTAATAAAGGAACTGCCTTGGCCCATTTTATTGGTTAGAAGATAGGTGGGAGGTGTAAACAGAACAGAACGCTGGGAGGAAGAGGAAGTGAGGTCAGACTCGACAGCTCTCCTCTCGGGAGCAGACGCCTGAGAGAGACGCCATGCCCCGCTCCCGGGATAAAGCTCCGACCCAGGATGGACTAGGCTAGAATCTCCCCGGTAAGCGCACCTTGGGGTGCTACACACAGATGATTAGAAATGGGCTAAATTAATATGTGAGAATTAGCCTAGAAGAGAATGGGCCAAGCAGTGTTTAAATGAATACAGTTTGTGTGTTGTTATTTCGGGCATAAGCTAGCCGTGCGGGCGGCTGGGGTGCTGGGGACGCAGCCCCGCCCTTATTACTACAGCTTGTGGCATGGTGCAGCTTTTTTCAATCCTAGCCTTTTGCTCCCCGCAGCGGTTTATGGCATGGCGACTTGTGGCATGGAGACTTGTGGCATGGCAGTTCAGCGACAGGGCTGATCATGTCTCTAGGTCTCCCTTATTATTAAGCTTAAAATCCTTGCAGCTCAAAAATTGTGGCTTTTCCATCTCTTAATTGAGCTTAAAACCCCTACAGCTAAAAAATTATGGCTTTTTTTTTCATGCAGAATGTGACTGCTGCCATTTTGACTGAGGTCATGTGACCTTACCACCATCTTAGCTGAAGTCAAGTGACTTCACCACCATCTTAACTGAGTGGCTTTTCCATACAACATGTGGCTGCTGCCATTTTCACTAAGGTCAGATGACTTTGCTGCCATCTTGGCTGAGAGCCAGGTCAGGTGACCAAGTTCTGCCATCTTTCCTGAGGAACCTGCCTGGTTCTCCAGTGTTAACTTTATTACATAGGTGACCTTACCACCATCTTAACTGAGAGCCAGGTCAGGTGACCAAGTTCTCCCATCTTTACTGAAGCATGTCCTGTCTTGTCCCCCAGTTTACTTATGTTTTTTTTCACTAAATTCCTCTTGTTGACTCTGTTGCATGTGTGTTTTGTGCAGTGGCATGCCTTTGGTAGGGCCCACCAAGAGCATCCACTTTGCCCAATTCCTATTCACTCTCTGTGTGTGATCATACATGTAACTTAAATGCTTAATATAATTGTTCATTACATCTCATTTTAGACTAAAAAACCAATAAGTCTCATGTTTTAAACTGGTATGTACTTTTAAGTCTCTTACAAAAATATTTTATATTTAATCCAACCCTCATTTAAGATATATTAAGCTGTTCTCTACTATTGTCAGTTCTGCCGTTAACCTTCTATAGCAGTTTTTTCTTCTTTCTGTCTTTTTACAAGTGTAAATCTTACCTGTTAAGAGCTAGTACAGTCAAGCTCAGACCCAGCTCTCCAGGCAGATTCTATACTGTAGTTATATCTGATAAACAGCCCTCAACTGCTCAGAGATCTGGGGAATATGGCATTTACATAATTTAATAATTATGTAATTATTAAAAAACATTTCATAACAAAAAGAGACAGGTTGGCTCCTAGCAGCAGCACTTTATTTCCTCCAAAGAAGACAGAAGACAACACCAGTGGGCACAGAACAACATCCATCTGCAATTTGCTTCAACTGCCAAGCACTAACCACAGGGTAAAACTGCCTTTCATCTAAACTGAAGATCTCCAGAAGTGAACAGAATCGCTGGAATCAAGAGCCTAGCTGCTCAGGTCAAGGTAGGCTTGTCTTCCTACAGATTTCTTAGCCCACAGGATCTTCTGGAGCCTGGCAGGCCCTGAACTAAACAGCAGAAGGCCAATATGACCTTCAGCTACCATGCAAGACCCTGAGGAGGGGCTCTAGGTGCCAACCAAGTAAGTTCTCTGTCATTTTTTAATCAGTATCTCAAGTAAAAATTTTATCCTTCTTAAAGATCTCTGATGCAGTTTGATAGCTGAGAGGTTTGGTCAGTCTAAAAGACAACCTCACCAAACAAATTTCAGTAAAATACAAATGCAAGACCTGAAAGTTATAAAGGTGTGAGGACAAATACAAGTTTTCAAACTTCTCTCTCGTGCTTCCTTCCAAAGTCTTAAAAATACTTTTAATTATGCAAAAATATATGTTACAGTCATTCTGACATAAATATGTTACTGTTTATACAATATATATGTCTAAAACTTCTGTTTTCACAAACCCAAAGAATTCTTGTGAGTTCCAGGAAGCCGAATTGAAGGATCCACCTTAAATGGGTCAGATACATCCCCCTCAATTCTCTGGTCCTGATTTTTTTCCTTAATTTAACTTTGTTCTTTGTTCTGCCAATACCTTAACCAGGTGTAAGAGACAGCAGACATTTCGATGCCACAAACACCAGACAAGAGCAAAGAGACCAGCTATGCCAGAATGTGGCCAGCACCCTGTCTTCTCAGGTCCTCCCCGAAAGACAATGCCCACAAATAAGCTGGAAGCAGTCTTGAGAATCTGCAGACTCAATTCCTTCAACCTGTGGTGCCTAATCTTCTGCTTTTTATTATAAAAAAAAGAGATGGGAATGTAATGATTGCTCTGTCTCTTTAAGAGACAAGCCACGCCTACTCCCTCCCCCATCTGCTGAGGCAGGCTGCTTTTCAGCTTCCGGCCTGAGCTCTCTCTCTCTCTCTCTCTCTCTCTCTCTCTCTCTCTCTCTCTCTCTCTCTCTCTCTCTCTCTCTCTCCCTGTCTTCCTCTGGAAGAGGCAGCTTCTGCTTCTCTCCCCACTTCTTTGCTTCCACACTTCTATGTCTCTCTCTCTCCTCTTTTCCTCTCTCTCTCTCTCTCTCTCTCTCTCTCTCTCTCTCTCTCTCCCTGTTCTCCCCTTTTTCCTTCCCCTCGATAACCCACCTAATAAAAGTCCAACTTTATTCTACATGATGTGCCTATCCATCTCTCTTGCCCGCTGCCTATCCGTTTGTTGCTGCCAGGGACCAGGCACCTTCCCTGACGCATGGTCTCTGGGACTGGCTGCTTTTGGGTCCCCAGCAGTCCAGGAGACTCGCAGTATCTGTGCCTCCCACCTGCCACCTGCCCATACCGCTTGCCAAGACCAGCCAGGTGCCAAATGGCTGGGGAACAGCCACCTTGGTTTGTGGACCTGCCATATGGTCTCGACCCTGCAGCAAGCTGCCGGGGACCCACAGCAAATTCATAACACCAGGTATGTGGTAGAACATGCCTCTAAACCCAGTACTCAGAAGGTAGAGACAAACTGGAACACAGGGAACATAGCAGTGGTCTCACTCTTAAAGAAAAATGAGTTTTCCTGACCCAGCAGTCCTCAACTGCCGATTTCACTATGTGAGTTCTAGACCAGCCAGGGCTATGCACTGAGACCTTGTCTTTAAAAAATAAAAAAGTTAGTTCCCAATTCCCCCATTATTATCAGGAGCCATTTCCCCCCAAAAAATATTGCAGGGACCATTGTCCTGGGGAGTTTGCACAGAGCCCCCCACCCCAACGGTATTTAGAGCTGTTTTATTGGCAGAGCCTACCCCACACCCAACTATCTTGAGAGCTATCTGTTAGTGGAACCCGCCCCATATTCCAACTATCTAGAGAACTAGGTGTGTCAACTCGTGACTTCCTGACCGAGGAATTGTGACCTGACCTATGGTAACCTCCTGACGGACGACCTCGTGACCGGCTGGACTATCACTGCAAGATCCCTTCCTGCCCTGGTCATGCCCCTGCTCCCCATCCCAACCCAAATTCCTCATCCAGGGGCTATATAAGCTGCAACCACGATGCTAATTAACGGAGGCTTTGACAACAAGTTTTCCTTGGCCTCCTTCCTCTCTCTTGCCCTTGTCTTTTTCAGATAGCGCCTCTTCGGGACCCTGGAATAACTGACCTGCCAGGCGGGTTACAATCCCAAGACTAACTGACCCGCCAGGGCGGTCTACACATTATATCTCACTTTTATATTTTCTTTTAATAATTATTTATTTTGAGTCACCAGGTCAAATTAGTGTTGGTCATATGCATATTGGAGTGGGGTTTATTTCTGGAACAAGAGGGATGTACCAGTGGCCTCACTCCTAAAGAAAAATAACTTTACCTTCCCCAGCAATCATCAACTGCCAATACTTCCTTAGGTAGTAGGGATACAGCTTTGATAGCTCATTCCCCTCGTGTTCAAATTTTTAATTCTCTTGATCTTTGCAGGTGCATGTAGGTAATCACAGTTGCTATGAGGCCATATGTGTAACAGCATGTCACATCCAGAGGACAGGACTCCATAGCACTTTCCCCCTTCCTCTGCTTCTTCTCTTCATTCTATTCCCTCATCTATGTTTCCTGAGCCTTGAGAGGGTGGTGAAATAGATGTGCCATCTGTAGCTGAGCTCTCACAATCACTGATACTCAGCATTTCAGATAGTGGTGGATCTCTGCATTAACTAAAACCCATTGCAATAAGAAGCTTCTCTGACCAAGGCTGGGGGCAGCACAAACCTGCAGGTATAAACCAATATTTAGAAGACAGTTTGTTAAGCCGGACAGTGGTGGTGCACGCCTTTAATCCCAGCATTTGGGAGGCAGAGGTAGGCAGATCTTTGTAAGTTCGAGGCCAGCCTGGTCTACAAGAGCTAGTTCCAGGACAGACTCCAAATCTACAGAGAAAATCTGCCTAGAAAAGCCAAAAAAAAAAAAAAAAAAAAAAAAAAAAAAAAAAGGCAGTTTGTCAACATGACCATTTAGAAAAACAACATCAAAAGTTTCTCTCTGAAAGTCTGTGATTTCCCAAGGTCTGGGTTTTGATCATGTTTACCGTACCAGGCATGAATTCCCTCCTGAGGTACAGGCTTAAAATCCAATAAAGAAAGCAGCTGGTCGCCCATATACAGTTTTGCACCAATGGGCACATCTTGCCAAATAGGCCAGTAGTGTACACAAGGTCCATTGCTGGATTAGCCCATCTATGACATTTTCTCCAGCAACCTGCATAGCACCTTCCAGCATTTTAAAGCTCCCCAGTCGTGAGAGTTCTCTGGTCAAGTCAAGGTTTACTTCTTTATGTTCTGCAACCAAAGTTTGTGGTGTCTTCAGCAATTGGCTCTTACCATGTAGTTCTGGTAGGTAACCAAGGGCAATAGCAAAAGCCTGTTTTGTTTTTGGAGCCTCTGAGGCCTATATAACCAAAATGTGGTAAAAAGGTAACCATGTCTGGCTATGAGATTTTTATTTAATAACCCCTTTAAAATAAGAACTGTGTTTCTTTTATCAACTCTCTGATGACTCAAATAATGTATCCCCAGCCCACACTATTTTTGTAAAAAAAGAAATCAGACCTGTTTACCAGGTTGCCGTATCAAAACTATCATTTTTAATGTTCCCCAAGTTACCTAGACTTAAAATAGAATCTCTATTTTTGTTGTGCTGTTGGCTTTTCCAATCAGAATTGTATTTCATATCCCAGGTTGGCCTTCAACTCACTGGGGTGGAAACTGTTGTGTATGTCAGCACATCTGGCTTCAAACAAAATTCCTTATTTCTTTATAAAATATTTTGTGTGTACATGTATCTGCATGCATGGAAGTCAGAGGACAACTTTCAAGAGTTGCTTCTCTTCTTCAATCTTGTAGGTTCCAGGGATTGAACTTGGGATACTGGGGCTTGGTGACAAGTGCCTTTATGCACAGCCAGCCTTAGGCAAAATTCTTAATTTCTTTCAATCCAGTTTTTCTCTGATATATCCCAGTTCACTGAACAGTAACATCTACCCAGCTGCCAAAATGGCTCCATCATAATTGTGATTTCACCTCTCATCTTCATCCCAAATGTATCATGATTTTTTTTCAAGTTCTCAATGTACTTACCATCATTAATCCAAGGTACCCATCAAGTTTCTCACAATAGTTAGTTAATCAAGGCTTCTCACCTCCCAAACTCAGCCCTACAAGTTCACATACACAAAAGAGCTCCAGTTTTCAAATGCAGGAATGATCTTTTCAGGCTGAAGATTCAGACCTTCCAGTAACATCATCCTTCAGGATGAAGATCAGATTCTTTTTTTAAAATTTAATTTAATTTTTTTGCTTTGTAAATAATACCATTCAAAATTTCCACCTCCTCTCATTTCCCTCTCACTCCCCCACTCACCCGCACCAAGGCCAGCTGGACTGGAACTGAATGAGCCTGTGATCAAACCGGACTCTCTGAATGTGGCTGACAATGGGGGCTGACTGAGATCAGTTCTTTAAGGTGAGCCACACAGACAAGGTGGCCTCCATTCACCCCTAGATGCCCCTCATGCAATTGTTTCTTGCTGCCTCTCTCCTTCCCCTGCAGGGTCTAGCCATAGTAAAAACTGGTGATATTTTCAGTTCCTGTTTCCTATTCCATGGGTGGCCTCACAATAATAATGAAGAACCAGAGTGGTATGAGAAAGAAAAAGCAGGCAAAAGTAATTTCTATCACATACCCATGACAGTTCTTGTATAGGCAATGTCGGAAAAAGGAAACACAAGGATGACTTTGGTGGACTGGTTGTAAAGGAGAAAGCATTTTTTTGTGTGTGAATGTTTTCACCAAGCTATGGACTCCTCTGGATTTTAATATTATAGTGGGGTCAAAACAAGAATTTTCTCTATTGTTGGCTTAACACAGGTGCAAAGTGGTGCTCAGGAAGCTGGGAGATTGATGAATAGTTGGTTTGATGTATTTGATCCATTCAGCACTTTGAGTTAAATGTGCATATTCTGTTCAGAATAGACAATAGGGAGGGGCAGTCCCCCTTTCCCTCTCTAACTTGCATAACATCAGGCCTCACTGCTTTAACTAATGAGTGTTTAGAAGTCAAAGCTCCTACTGATTCCTGGGAGCCATTAATTTTCCACTTGCAGAGCCACTGTGGAGTTTTTCATAGGCCACATTTCTTAGCCATTATCAGTTATTTCTGAGCAGCAGAGCTGACCCCCAGGGTTTCTGTGTGTGTCACACACGTCATACAATAGTTTCTAAAGTTCCCTCAGAAGGAATTTTACTGAGGACCAGGAAACAGATGCAAAAAAAAAAAAAAGTTGCCCATGCTGGCTACTCTGTGACAAAGGTGTCTTGGAACTGTTACTTGGTGGTGTGTGTTTGGGGCGGGGGGGGGGTGCTTAATTGATGCAGAATATGAATGTATATTTAAACCAACATATAACCTGGTAGAAGGCAAGCCGAGAGAAACGGCAAGATTATCTTAAACTAATTGCAGTCAGTGCTACCCTTTGTAATAATTTGCTCCATTATTGCTCCAGGTTGATGATTTGCTCAGTGGCCTCATTGATCTTGCCTCAGTAAGCTTTCCAGTTTTTACACATTACTCTTGGGAATTGAAAAGCACTGTGTGTCTGAAGATGCTTAGTCAACTTGAAAAGACTCGTTTTTGAAAAGGTCTTAACCTGCTTTCAGCTTAAAGCAACTCAGTCTTTGGCCAAGCAAACGTGAGGGCTGAGATGGATGTAACATTAGGATACGCAGGTTTAACCATCACTTGGAAGCCGTTTGTCTAAAAGGCCATTTACAGAACAATGTTGAAGGATATTCAAAATTGAAGGATGTATACTAATAACTGAAGAGAATACACGTAACATTAAGATCTTGGCATTTATTATTGGATGGATTCTACATTATTTGATATCATAAATACTTGGTGGGGAACCTGACTAGTTCTTTAAACTCCAGGCACTGAACTCATAACTGGAAGATTTATAATTCGGGGAAGAAGAGCAAGGTGAAGGAAGAAGCAGCTGAAAAGAAAGGAGCTGAAAAGGCTAGGAAAGCAGCTCCCATTCAAACAGAGAGAAATTCAAGTTGGAAAGGCAAGGTTTTTTTCTTCTTCTTGTATTTTGTTTTGTTTTTGAAAAACTTGAGGTCTCATTTTACTCATTTTTTACTCATCAATCATTCCCTGCTATCTAAAGGAAGGGCAATTTAAATATTCTAAACTTGTGATTGCTGCATACAGAAAGCCTAGAAGCTCTACAACTCCAAGGAAACAAATTCAGCAGCATTGTATAAAAATACCAATAACGTTATATATGGCATTAATTTGAATCAAAGTTAATACATAGAAAAAAAACAGTTTCCACTAGTATGTGTTCAAAAGTTAGAGTGTTCTTCACTTTCTCTCTATTGTCTAAAATCTTAACCATTTTAGTAACTGCTAAGCCAACCAGTAGAGATGGTTAGGTAATTGATTTAAAAAAAATGACAATGAAAGGCCAATTAATCCTGCAAATTAGTCATCTTCTGACAATAACCATACTTCACACAGTAATTCAGCAAGACATTACTGTGAACTTCAAAGGCTTTTAATGATTTGTGCAAAGAGACATGACTTGCTTTGGGTTTCCAAATGACTTTATCACTCATTCCCAAGACTCCAAGAATACTAACAAACAATTAATTCATAGGACAAAAGGTTTGCCTACATTAACCTTCAACTCACCCCGACATCCACACGTAACATTTGCCTTCCTCCACAGGGAAGAAAATGTTAGGAGTTAGAAAAAGGTCTATACAAAGGTTGAGAAACTTTAAAAGTATTACCTTGGAACAATGACACGAGCTAGAGTTTTTCTTTTCCAGAAGGAAAGAGGAGAGGTGGCAACTCCATCTGCCCTGAAGGTTTGAGTCACAGAGTTTATTTGTGCTGAAATTGGTTATCTACTGCTTGAAACTTAAGCAGAATACATCAGCATTTTGGGACCACCTGGGACCAAGGAGAGCTGGGAAATTTCCAACTCGAGTGTAAAACTATTCATTGATATTTACATAATGAGAATAAATGTTTTTCCTAAGATAGCATTTCCCTTTAGTGTCTTAAGACCACCAGCAAGAGAGAGAGGCACAGAAATTCTATTACATTAATAGTCTTTGTTTTTATGGCTTTGGCATTTATTAACTAGTGGGAGCTGTTTATTGGGTCATAAACTTTACTAATGGGGATATTATCTCTAAATTATAAATCTCCTTTAGTATATGGCTTAGTTATAAAACAAATAATTATTTAAAGTGTCTGTATGCCTGCAATGTATCATGTTTATCGGCATGAATCCTATAATGGCCATTGTATTGTTAATTGTGAGCTTGAACCAGGAACTGCCAGGGCAGGGACACAGACCCATGAAACAGAATGAATAGTCGTCACCCCCATGACTCAGGAACATTATCATTGGTTTGCTTCCTTTTTCTTCTTGCTTCTTAAGTGAATTACATTACAAGCTCGTACAAAGGCTAAATTATTTATACAGTTAAACTCGAGGGAAAGACAATTAAGTGAAGGGTTGAATAGGTAGGTGACAGATGTGTCAGCTTGAAAACTTCTAGGCAAGTATCACACCTTCTAAAAGCTTGCTCTCTGGGAAGTACAAAAATCTTAAAGTGACAAAATAGCTTGGCATTGTTGGTTGTCTTTTTTAAAAATAAGGACAAAAATCAAGCCATAAAAATTAGAGTTTTATGAGCCCACTGTTTTAGTATCTCTTGTGAAGACTAGTTCAATGCAAAGCTCTATGGGGTCAGTTCTACTGGTGCACATGAAACGTCCTAGGTTTTTGGAGAGAAGTAGTTTACTGACTAGTTTTGATTAAAACAAAAGGAAAGAGCCATTGTTGTCAAGTAAACTGGACCACATAAGTAGAAGCCAACTCATTTTGGGACAAGGGGATGCTAGAAATGCAGAATGAAGGAATACGGAGATAAGAGGGGATCCTTGAAATGTCCTTGGTTCCTCTTCTTCCTAGGATGATCCCTGACTAGCACAGTCCCATTTTGACAGACTCCCACTGTCTCTGAAAGAAGCAGATTTATGTTATCCAGTACCCATCACTGGGAGTCTGGCATGGCCTAGAGAAGAATTCTGGACACTGAAGCTCCATGGTGATAGGTTGTAATCAGATACACACTATATGATAAGATTTCTTCTGTGTGAGGAAAAAAAATCAAAGCAGAGAAATGCAGGAGAGATCCAGTGTAATTTTAAACTAGTTAAACCTTTGGCCTGGAGGTTGAGAGGTTAGTAGTACGTGAACCAAACCAAAACAAACCCTTGAAACCGTCCACAATCACATCTCTAAATATTTTAGGCATATTTAGGCATAATACATTTTTGGTCATGCTTTAATTATATACACATGCATATATTTCTAAGCTAAGAAGTTGATTTTAGATATAAAAAGGCACTAAAAATATAAACACAGCATATGTTTCAATTTCTCTCTCTCTCTCTCTCTCTCTCTCTGTGTGTGTGTGTGTGTGTGTGTGTGTGTGTGCAGAGAGGTTTTTTTCCCATAACTTCACTAACTTCAGAAAATAAACACTCACTCTAGAGAGGTTTAAGAATTATTTTTGATGAGGTGTGTTGCTACAAAAGTTAATTATGTAAGTAATAAACATGTGTCAAAAGGATTTCAAAATTGCTTAACAGAATCACAACTTATTGCTCTGATATAATTTGATTTTATATTGTCATGCATAGCTGTCAAAAATCATTTTCTTTTCATATTGTGATGAATCAAATTATATTAGATAGAAATTATTATAAGATTATTTGGTATTCATAAATAATACATACAATAAAAATGGTCAACATTGTTTTCAATGGTAGTTTTAATAGTGCTGGTATGGCAGCAATATAGCAGGCTGTTCTGAAGAACTACAGTGACAGAAGGAGATTAAATGTAGTTCCTGGATTTCCATTTAAAATAAACCTTGCTTCCTTTTTGTTTTTAATGAAATTATGTCTAGTATAATAAACATGGTAGAATGAGAACAGTAAATCAAAGAGTTGATTGAAGCTTTCACAGTCAGTTGTCCTGTAAGCCATACACGTCCTCCAAAAAGTCTAAGTACCGAACGAATTTTACAGGAATAGGTGATGGCATTCCCGTCCAAATGTCTTCACATTTCTGGAAAGAAAACAAAGAAGGACATAATTGGAGCCATGTTTCAAAGTTCAGTTTTGAAATTTCAGGGGCCATTGCTTTGTTTTGATTGCCTTTTAATCTTTTTTTTATTTTTTATTTTTTTGCCTTTTAATCTTTTAATAAACTTTTAGTGATATTGTTTGGGGGCTGGCCCTTGCAGAGGACCCATGTTTGGTTCTCAGCACACATACATGGTAACTCACAACTGCCTGTAACTCTAGCTCCAGGGGACCCAACACTTTCTGACCTTCATGGGTTCCTGCATACATATGGCAAAATACTTAGCATAACACACACACACACACACACACACACACACACACACACTATTCATTTAAAATAAAAAGAGTAGAGGTTTGAACATTCTACTTAGGTATCAGAAGGACTTTGAGGAAGAGCATATTCTTATTCTTAATTATTTGTTTACTTCCTGTATTAGAATTATATGTTCCCAATCTTTACCATATAACTGCAGCCCCTTCCATGGAGAAAGATAAAGAAGAAAGGATGGATGAGTGAAGATGAAAGGAAGTGATATGGATGTCTCTCTATATGTTGTGAATAAGTTTTATTACCATTGGTTAATAAAGAGACTGATTTGGCCGGTAGTCAGGCATAATAGAACCAGGCAAGAAATCTAAGCTGAGATAGAGGAAGAAGGAAGGTGGAGTCTGGGAGACAGCAGCAGCTGCAGGGGAACCAAGATGTGAAGAAACAAACTCTGAGCCTCATGGTAAAATAAAGACTAGTACAAATGGGTTAATTATTAATTATAAGAGTTTGTTAATAATATGCCTGAGCTAATAGGCCAAACAGTTTGGAATTAATATTAAGCCTCCAAGTGGTTATTTTATTTTTAAATTTATTTATTTATTAAAGATTTCTGTCTCTTCCCCGCCACCGCCTCCCATTTCCCTCCCCCTCCCCCAAACAAGTCCCCTTCCCTCATCAGCCCAAAGAGCAATCAGGGTTCCCTGCCCTGTGGGAAGTCCAAGGACTACCCACCTCCATCCAGGTCTAGTAAGGTGAGCATCCAAACTGCCTAGGCTCCCACAAAGCCAGCACGTGCAGTAGGATCAAAAACCCATTGCCATTGTTCTTCAGTTCCAAGTGGTTATTTTAAAAGCAGCTGTGGAACTGGACAAGATGAGAAACCTCCAGGTACAAGGAAGGGAAGAAAAGGGAGAATAGAAAGAAGGAATAGGAAAAGGAGTATTTTCCTGTCCCTCTGAAAGGAACGGGGCCACATGAATGGCTATTGCTTGTGCATGAAAAACAGATAGGCAAGTTCAAGAATGACAAAGTTGGAGACTATCAGGTCCAACTTATAACCATGAGCCAGGCCCAGCTGGCTGACCTACAGACCCACAGATAAGAAAAATCAACTTCTCTGTTGAAACACTGTAATTCTGGGAGCTAGGCAGTACTAATGCAGTGGCATGTTCTCTGAAACAGTCTTGAGACCTCACGTTTTACAACCAAGATGGTATTTCTAGCACCTGCTTGGTTACTGTTCCTTCAATAAACCATGAAGAGTAGTAGGTTGCTCAAGGTACTCATAAGGTATCTTACATACAGTCGGGTGCTACAAACGTGCTTTGTATCAATAATGTATGGCATAAATGGCAGTGGTCCTGTAAAACTATGCTGGCAGCCAGGATTGGTCCTATATACCTCTAACCTCGGTGCCTAGGAGGCTTAGGCAGAGAGATTGTGAGTTTGAGGTCAGTTAGTGCTTCAGAGTGAGTTTCAGGTTAGCCTGCACTATCTATATCTATAGTGAAATATAAATGGCAACAACAAAAACCTTCTAAAACACCCACTCTCCTCAAAAAACCCCAAGAAAACAAAACAAACACCAGCCACACCCTGGAGGATGATGATGGAGCTGGTTCATTCTTATGGCCTAGTGCTATTGTAGCACAAGACATAGCTCATGTAGGAACCAGCCATGATAAGCTAAATAGAACCAGACCACCCAAAGACAGTTCTTTACTTCCAACCATTATCACCTGCCAGTGTAGGACTCAGCCATGGTAGCTTTAATGGAGGCCTGAGTCTCAGTAGTTTACCCTGAAGCAATACCTGGTTACAGTAAGTACCACAAACTGAGATTACCTGAGCATCACCCAAGAACAGACCATCCAAAGGAAATGCCTAACATTCCAACTCTTGTAGATAAAATCACCTGCCAGCACACACTCACCAGGACACCCCTAGACAAATGTCAGCCAATCAGAGGTCCTGAAGCTTAGAAACTCCTCACCCCCACCTTTACTACTACAAAAACCCAACTCGAACTGAGGTCTGGGCTCTTCAGTTATTCCTATACCTTGGACATATGGAGAGACCGAGTTTGCAAACTTGTATCAAATAAAGGCTCTTTGCTTTTACATTTGGGACTTGGTCTCCTTGTTGGATTTTAGGGAATTTTGTGGATCTAAGCATAACAATTCATATGTGTATAGTAAGCAAATCAACCCCTCTGCTCGTCAGATAAAAGTTCTACACGATTGTAATTCGCTTTTAAAACATTTGAATTTATTTGTGAGTGTGTGTGTGTGTGCATACAGATGCACACGTACATCCATGGCCTGGAAAGCTTGTGGAGGTCAGAATACAACTTGGGAAAATTGTTTTTCTCCTTCCATTATGTGGGTTCTGAGGATTGAACTCAGATTGTCAGGCCAACAACAGCCCCATAAACCTGTGTTTATACATCTTGTTTATACATAACTTTCTCTTATGTTTGATCTTGTGTTGTTGTATTCATTGTGGCCCTAGAACAACAAACTATACCATATGTATTCAAATATAAATGTACCATATGATCTAGTATGTGCTATATTGCAACATCACAGTTCATGTAAGGCCTACTCTAGGTATTTACGACAATGTCATCACTAATAACATACCTCTCAGAACATCGCTCATTCTTAAGTGATACTGTTTGTCTGTGTACTTACACACACACACATTTACATACATACATACACACACACACACACACACACACACACACACACACACATATATATATATATATGTACACATTTATATACACACACACAAACTTTTTGTATAAGCTATAGTGGTCAATTAATGCTAGTTCCAGCCACGAAGAAAGTCCACAACTGGTCCTATCACAAGGTTGTTTTATATCCAATGCTCTATTTTGTCTTCATTTTACTTTTCCTTTTTTTTTTCAATGCTGGGTTTCACCTTTGAGCCTTGAGCATGCTAGATAAATACTAACTTACATTCATGGCTATAGAAAAGGTTCTAACCCTTCATCAGCATTCCATTAATATCTGAATCACAAAGTATCACAGGAACAGCTAGGTGATTTTATGTGATGGTGTTCTGGAAGTATACTGGCTCAATGCAGATACAGCTGAGGATGACAACAGCAATTCATCAGGGGTTGAAGCACCAAAGGGTGTTCTATCCATAGTCAAAAGTATAAGCAAAAGCCCAGAGACTTCAAAACCTCTTTGCAAGAAAAAGTGAGTAGTCCAGTTTGGCCTAAGGCACAGTACAAAGTGGCAAAGGGAGGTTGGAAAGAGAATCTGGGGTCAAACTTTAAGCTTTCCTTACTGTTTCATACTTGAGAGGAAGCCACTGGTCAGTACTGGCCAGAAGAACAATAGTATTGTGGTTGGAAATTGGTTAGATAACTTGCTGCATGTTGGGAAAATGAAGTGTTAAATACGCAAAGCAGTTCTATGGTGACAACAGTAATCCTGGGGAGAGATGACTATGGCAGAATCGGGGGTGGGGGGCGGCTGTAGCTGGGCTTCAAATCAGGAGCCATCTCAGAAAGATTCTGAGCAGAACACCTAAAAGTGCAAGACTTGAAATTTGAAATGGTAGGAAAATAAAGAGAGCAATGTTAGGGTTGAACTATATGCCCCCAGAAAAAAACACTGACATTTTAACCCTCTTTACCTCAGAAAGTGACTACAGATGTAAATAGATAAGCCAAAAATGATGAAGTCATATTGGCATAGGGTTAGCCCCAAATCCAGTATGACTGGCATCTTTATATAAGGATGTTCACGGGAAAACTGACCTGTTGGAGAGGATGGCATGTTATGACAAAAGTAAAGACTAGTATTACATAATTGTAAACCAAGAAACACTGAAAATGGATGGCAAACAGCCAGGAGCTGGGAGGACCAGTGGAAGGAGTCTGGCAAAGGCATCCGAGGGCCCAAAGCCTTGCTGGCACATTGTTTTATACTGTTAGCCTCCATGATTATGGGATTATATATTCTACTGTGTGGAACTACCAAGTTTGTGGTTCTTTGTGTACTTTGTTAGGTCAGCCCTAACAAACACATGCAGGCAGAGCAGCTTTAAGAATTCTAAATTTAATATCTGACAGTCTCAAACTATCACAGCCCAGGAGGCATTAAGCAAGAGGAATGGATTCACACCCAGTTTAGGAATCCAAGAGTCCATAATCAAACTGTCAACAGCACTGGCTCATGCAATCATCAGACTGTTTCAGCTTCAAGAAATGCCACTGTCGTCCCAGCCTCTGCCTTTGCATTGTGTTCTTTGTGTGTCTCTGTGTCTTCACATAAATATCTCATAAGGATTGCAATCACTAGGTTTGGAGTATACCCTGACCTACTATTGCATCATTTTAACTAATGCAAGCACCCTATTTCCAAATCAGGTCATATTCCAATATTCTGGATAGATATCATTTGGGGATTAATAATAGGCAACCCCATGTAATGTCAATAAGCAAAATAAGTAAAGCAGGATAGAAGGGAGTTTTTACTTATTTTAAGTGAAGAAATATGGATCAGAGAGAGAAAAAATAGTACAAACTTGAACTTTATTTTGTATGCTCATGGGATACCAAGGTAGAGTCTATGCTCTGCCGGAAATAGGACATCCATAGCATATCTGCCTCTCTTATTGCTCTGAGATCATTGAAGAAGAGGGGATGGAAAGCCAATAAGAATCAGAGACAGTGGATGACAAGAAAATGGTGTTTTTTGGACACAGCTAGGCAGCTATATATGTGAATGCACAGTAGTTGTGACAGCATGCCCAAGACCTGCAAGTTCAAGCCAGACAGACTCCCAGTGTGGAGAGGGGCAGTGGGCACCAAGTCTTACTCCTGGCTGAGGATCTATTGACTACTGATAGCTACTGGCAACAAGAGAGTCTGTGGCTCCTGGTAGGTGGACTGCTCCAGGCAAGGCCACACATCTAAGAGTATATGGGCAATATAAATTTGATTTGATGATTTAAAAAGGAAGACACACAGTTGGATAGGGAAGTGAGGTAGATCTGGGAGGAGTTGAGGAAAGGGTGAACTCGATGAAAATACATTGTACAAAATTCTCAAAGACCTAACTAAAATGCGCACCAAAAAGAGAGGTCCTAGTAATCCTGCAAAAATAGTTCCATGTAGCAAGAGCTAGAGTTCAGAACTGTGCAAAACTTCCAGCGTCACTGGAACGTGAATGATCTATCAAGCTATACCAACCAATAACACTAACATAAAATCAGAACACCAAGTGCTTGCATCTTTAACTAGGACACAAATCTGAATCTGAAAGATGAGTTATGTACGTGAACTGCTTGCAGATTTTTGCAGGGTTGTGTCTTATAAATGCCTAATGTAACAGAAGTAAGAAGAAATATATTAGATATCTACTATATGATATAACTATTAAGTTTTTTTTTTTTTTTTTTGGTTTTTCGAGACAGGGTTTCTCTGTGGTTTTGGAGCCTGTCCTGGAACTAGCTCTGTAGACCAGGCTGGTCTCGAACTCACAGAGATCCGCCTGCCCCTGCCTCCCGAGTGCTGGGATTAAAGGCGTGCGCCACCACAGCCCGGCAACTATTAAGTATTTTATGTGCATTATATTACCCAATTTTCAGAGAAAAATCCCTAAGAAAACATGTTACTGTGATACATGTTCACAGAAAAGGAAACTGAGGCATAGGATTAAGTAACCCTTTGCAACCAAATCACCAGTCAGCAGGGGAGGAGCCTGAACTCCTGAACTGTCTCCCCAGCAATGAAGCTCTACAAGTATATATGTACCGTGCTACTTTCCAAAACCATGCAATAGAGTGGGCCTATTCACAAGCAGCTGGTTCTCATCCTACATAATGACATTTGGTCCTGCCATTTTCACTAAGAAAAGCTAAGTGGAAAACAATATAGTTTTTAAAACACAAAACAACTTCATTTTAACTAAGTATGGGGGTGGGGCTAAGGTGAATGTGAGTGCAGGTGCCTTAGGAGGCCAGAGGGCATCAGATCTCCTGGAGCTGTAGTTCTAGAGAGGTGTCAGCTGACTGCCATGGTGCTTTCAATCAACTCAGGTCTCCTGGTAGAACAGAGAACAGTACATGCATTTAACTGCTGAGATATCTCTCCAGCCCCTAATAATGTGGCTCTTGAAGGACACTTTTGTCTAAAAATTGTCACCTGTGAGGTAGAGACCAAATCACCAACTGGCAATAAATGGCGCTTCAGAGAGATGATAGTAACACTGATTCCTAAGGATCTTCTGTACAGTTCACATGACATGGACCTTAGTGACATGCCATGCCTCAATGTAAAAATTAGGAAGTCAATCTGGATATAGTAAACATGGTATTTTAATCAATGAAAGCTGAGCTCAGTATGTCATTCAACTCCAATATTCAATACATCCTCAAAAGCTTCATAAAATTCAAACCAATGCCTGTTTTTAGGTAGTATTTTAGCATTTAATCTGAGCACAGAGAAATGGTTCAAAAAATCATACATATTCAAAATCATTAGTCCCTCATTGGATATTTTTCAATAAAAATTTAATACAAAAAGAAATAAAACATAGTATGCCACTCACATAATTATGATGGACTTACTACAGGAACACTCATGAAACAGGTCAGTATTAACGATTTTCCCTCATTTTTTAAAAATTTATTTATCTGTGTTTTTATATGCATTGGTGTTTTGTCTGCATGTATGTCTATGTGACGGTGCCAGATCCCCTGGAACTGAAGTTACAGACAGTTGTGAACTGCCACAAGGGAATTGCTGGCAATTGAACCCTGGTTGTCTAGATCAGCCAGTGCTTTTAACCACTAAGTCATCTCTCTAGCCCCCTCCCTCATTTTTATTAGGCACAAAAAGTGGCTGTTGTTTATATTGTTTTTAGCATGAAATTATGATTTAAATGCTACCAATAAAAGATAAAATGGTAAGAATTTATAGTTGAATAATAACTCAAAACTTTAGATATGAGAACCAAATTTATTAGTAACAGGCTGTCAAGCAAAATAGCCAGAATTAAAAAGAAGGGTAATTTGAGGCAAAAAGATAACAGCAGTTCATTTCTTTCCATCTTGACCACTTTGAACCCTAGGACTCCTGCAGAGCTTTTTGACTTTTCCTGGCATGCTGTGCTCTTTGTTTCCATTCAATACCATTTGCCCCCATCATTTCTTTTTCTCCTTTATTCCCAATCCCTAGGTTGCTAGCTGTAGTGGCTTCTGATAAATACCACAGAGACACACGCAGTGCCTAATGGATTAGGATTCATCCACTGCCATCCACCAATTTTAGGGGGATTTTCTCAAGTATTTGCTGAAAATAGACTAAGGGACCACATTTGGGATTGAAAGAGAGACTTAGATGCAGGAAGATTTTTAAACACCCAGGCAGTGTGATTGGGGGTGTCGATGCGACAGAAGGACAGGTACCTCCTTTATAATTTTGTCTATACTCAGACACATAGCTGGTCATTTTGTTTTCTTTTTAAGAAACTTTGGGGGTACCTGAGAAAACCCCAAACTAGCACTGACCTATTGTTCTCCTATTGTTCTTTCCGATAAAATTGCAAGCATTCCAAACATCATAGAAGGTTTATAAAAATGTGGGTGTTGAGTTAAACTATTGACTTTTTATTCCTACTAAATTACTCAGTACAAACTACAGAGCACATGGTCTTCACAGTAGTAAGCTTTTGAGGTAGTTTATTTCTTGCAGAGGATGGAACACTGGCCTTGTACACCTTAGGCAAGTGCTCTACCCTGGAGTTACACTCCCAGCCCATGCAAGTGAACTGAACAGGGGAACAACTTTATGCAAGTGGCAATCCTATGACAAAAAGACAGCTCATCCACAAATAGTGATGCCTCCCATTCCAGATGAGGACAAGACATGTCTGCTTGTGTCTCTGTAAGACAGGTCCCTGACAGTACATTTTTGGAATCCTAAGTATGTGTGACAGGCTCTGCCACTGCCCATCCCTAGCCTATTACCCTTTCCTGTCTGGCTCACAGCAGCCTGATTTCCAACTGCCAGCATCTCTATTCCATTGACCAGAGCTTCTTGTTGGCCTCTGAGGCTTACTTTGGCTGACCCTGTGGCACACATAAGTGCTAGGGAATTATTCCTTTCCTCTACGTTCAAGAATAGCCCATGTGTAACGACTGTCTAAAGGAAACTAACGGAGTAATACCATAGCTTCCTTGCACAGGCTAATTAATTCTGAGGTATATGTTCCTGTTAGATCCTAGCGTTTCCCAGCAGCATTAAGCCACGGCCATCTGCATATGTAACTGGGTTAATAACACACTCTTTAGTAACTCCCTCTCTTCCTTTGCCACTCTTTCTAATCCCTTCCGGGGGTTTAATTTCCTCCCCCCAATTACTTAACAACCAAATCCTCGTCTCTACCACTGCTTCTAAATGCAAAAAGCAGTTTTACATTTATCAGAATTAAGAACATGTGAGAGTCTCTGACACATCTTGGAACAAAGCAACTACCAGCAAAATGGTGGACGAGTCCAGTTCCCAAGGTGATTTACAGCTAAAATGAGAGACAACGTTCAAATCTCACAGTGAAACTTAATGTAATCTGGAACATTCAATAGTATGTGCCACAGAGCATTTTCTGCTAAAGCATATTCCAAGCTGGCTGTCACTAGAGCACTTAGGATGTCAAAGAAGTTAGCAGTAAATTACTTATTCACCAATGGGGAAGACTATAGCTGCTATTCTGTGTGTATATGAGTGTGTGTGTGTGCGTGTGTGCGTGTGTGTGTACATATACCAAGCATCCTGAAATAAGAGGTGAAAATGGCAATAGATGAAAACCCAGTAAACAGCAGCTGCCCAGTAGGAATAGCAAAGTTATATGTGAACTAATAGACCCTGGATGTATTTGCTTTGACATTTTTAAAAGGAAATTTAATTGGATTATGTCTTCTTCTAGCTTAAAAATTTCTACTGTAGCACTGGCCACCAGATGCATGAGGGAAAAGGATTAGGAGCCTATTAAACTCCATGCTTCACTGCAATGGGGTTATTTTTATTTTCCCCAAATGTAAGGCTGACAGACTCATGTTAATGTTTCACCATGTTATTCCCCTGTAGTTACTTAGAAAAGGCTCTGTTTCTTTTCCTTTTCAGAAAAGAGTATTTCTATGGGACATATCTGGAAATATGTAGAAATCCAATACCACACATAGAATAAACTTTTTTCTTTCCTTTCTCCCTTTTTTCTTCCTCCTTTTATTTTTTTTTTTATTTTATGTCTTCTACTAAGTGCTACACAGCCTTAGAAATAATCACATTAGGTGTAAAACCATAAAAGAATTAAATTTTAGCAAATCAAATGGAAGTTCATTTTGAAAAGAGGATTTTCTAAATACTTCTTGAGCTAATCAATAGCATCCTGAAAACACGAGAAAAAAATCATGTATGAAGTTAGATTCACTAATATTACTATTCATTTGTGTCTTCTTATAGTCAGTGTTCTATAACTATTTTCCTTTGGCTGAGCTGCCATCTTATCTGAGCTGTGGGTTCCAAGCAAGGACTCTTTCCTTGAAAATGCATTACAGGCAAAATGAAGGTTTTTTTTTTTTTAAAAAAAAAAAAAACATGTGTTCTTTGTGAACTTTAGTGATGGGTTTGCATATGATTCAATTAGATGTCGCTCAATGTTTTATATCATAGCATATCCCCAAAATATCATTTTCTACTAGGCTATTGTTTGGTTTTAGACAATTAACAAGTGTTTACTAGGTATTTTTAACATAACGAGAACAAGTATTAACGCTGTGTTTCACTTGTTAAATTTTACCACAAGTATTAGAAATGACTTTGAAAAAGTTGTCAAAAGAGAGAGAAGAACACTGATTTGCCAGGCATGGTAGTGTATTCCTTTAATCCTAGCACTCAGGAGGCAGAGGCTGGCTATGAGTTCTGAGGTCAGCCTAATCTGAATAGTGAAAGCCTCACCCACCCTTGCAGGCATCTCCAACCTCATCCTTCTCCACTCTTTCCTATAGGCCTTCACTCCATCCACAGCAGTCTCCAGTGCCAGGCTGCCTCAGGTCCCAGAGCTCTGTTAGTAATGTCTTTGCTGTGCCACCGTATCATGTTACTTTCCTCCCTTACTAACTTTTGTATCGCTGATATGTCAAATGAGACCTTCTTCCTCATCCTGATTGAGAAGAAACTATTTTCATTTCACACCATCCTATGCAGGTTGTATTAAGTCAGACCCCAAATCATGGAGGCATTGATTCCACATTAGAAATGGGCTCCTTCAGGGGGGTAGTTATCTTTGAATGCACAAAGCAGAGGGCATGCTGAGAGTGGATCCTTAGCCTTATTTATCTGAAGGTTATGGGCTATGAGTGAATGAGGTTTTGGACTTAATATACCTGCTATCAATCAGATAAGTGAAGGAACCAGATTTCAACCCCACCTCTGTAGACTATGATGGCCAATACTGTCTGTCCTTCAACCAACTGGAAGGTCTAAGGTTCTCTGACACTTCAGAGAAGCTGTGTGCTTGAGAGGCCTACTGCCAGAGGCCTACTGCCAGAGGCACTAGGCAAGTTCGGGCCAGAATGAGTTGGTCAGCAGAGATGGAATAAATACTTCTTTTCTGGAATTATCAACCACTGACATTTGCTTTATCAAGGAACTTTCCTAAGAAGATAAATTTCTGGAGCATGTTAAAATACAAACTACTATCCACCCACCCACTCCTTAAAGATAGCTGAAGAGATCTTAGAGAGGTCAGATGATTCCACAATGCTGAGGCCCCATCTGATCACGTGAACTTTGTTTTTCCAAACCAAGCATTTTTCTATGGAATTTTTCTTTTCAAAATGGCTTCACCATAAAATTTGAATCTCCATACACTATACTGAGGGTTCTTGACATAGAAACCATCTGAGATTTGCTATTATGGATTATGATGGTATTACCAGAATCCCTTGATAGGGGTGTTTATATCCATTTTTAACTATAACCTATTATCCCGTTTTCTATATAACTGGATACAACTGAGGCTAAATACTATTCAACTGTAAAAGAAATGTCCTGTTCTTCTAGGGCAGATGTTTGCTCAGCATGGAAAGTGAGGTATCCTTCAACAGAAATTCCTAGATTATACTTTTTCCATAAACAATGATGTTGCTATATTCCACTGGAAATTAAAGACACAAGATTTTAGAAATATAAGGGAGGTATAGAAAACTGATTTCTAAAGCAAGCATAAAATTTACCTCTTTAAGGTATGGTGGGGATTGTATTTCAGGTGTTGGATTCATTCTCCAGTTCAGGACAGAGAAAAATATCCCGTAATCGATTTGTTGTTCTTTGTCTTCAAACCTGGAAGCATATAATTTGACTACATTTAAAGAATTCAGAACCACAATTCCAGTTTACATTGTACCTTAAAACTTATTATCCTGTATGCTTCAGAAGCTGATGCTATCTTCATTTCTTACTAGTTCTACTTTGGACCCTCTCAGAATAGAAATTCTTTGAAAGCAGGAAATGTCACCTATCTAATTTTCCAGGGGGTTGGTAGAAGTTCAATAAATTTTTGATGTAGGTAGCTAAGAACACTACCTCCTTTAATTCAGAATATTTGAAGGTCTTTGTATTTTAGTGTTTGATACATATCAATAAAATAAGGTGCCCTTGTAGTTCCTAAATTACATGTCATTTAAATATTTAAGATGTAACTGAAGATTGCTCGTTTGTTTCCTGGCCACCCAGATCCAAATAATCACACACAAGCTATATTAATTACAACACTGTTTGGCCAACAGCTTAGGCGTATTCCTAGCTAGCTCTTATATCTTAAATTAAACCATTTCTATTAATCTGTGTATCACCATGAGGTTGATGCCTACCAGTAAGGTTTCTGTGTCTGTCTCCTTTGGCAGCTAGCTACATGGTGTCTGCCTAACTCTGCTTTCTTTCTCTCTTCATGTGGTTTAGTTTTCCTGTCTAGCTCTACTCTGCCCTGCCATAGATCAAAGCAGCTTCTTTAATAACCAATGGTAATAAAACATATTCACAGCATATAGAGGAGAATCCCACATCATTAAGATAAGCCTGGACTGGTTTTTATCTACTAGTATATTTTTAAGAAAAGTAAAAGGCATCATTGTCACTTATTAAGTGGCTATTAAAAGAGGTTATTTAGATCCATATTAGAAGTGATAGAAATATGTTCTTGACATAGAGTGTAAAGAAGGTTATAAAACAGTATGTATAATTTTTTAAAAAGATTTTTATTTTGTTTTTATTATTTATAATTATGTGTGTGTGTTTAAGTCTGTGTATGGGTATGTGTATTGAGTGCCATATCCATAAAACTCAAAAGAGGGTGTCAGCTCCCCTAGAGCTGAAGTCACAGGCAGCTGTGACCTGCCTGATGTGTGTGTGTGTTGGGAAGCAAACTCAGTAGCAAGAATGCTACATGCATACTTCTAATTGCTTAGCCATCTCTCTAATCCCATATGCACAGTCCTGATTTGGCTTTAGGCTTATATTTATATAAAACAATAGAAAATGGCAACAATACACTTATATAATAAGAAAACTTTCTCTAGAAAGTCAAATGATTATTTGGCCTTATTACTACTAATCTGTATCATCTGAACTTATTTAAATTTATAATAAAAACCAAGTCAATTTTTACTTGGAACAAAGAATAACAAATGATTATCCTATACCATAAAAGTTAGGAAAAATCTATTGAATCTTAAATTATGGATATTGGTTTAAATTCATTCTCAACTTTACATAACAGAATTTTGATCACTAAGATATGATAATTTCAACATAATTGTTATAATGACCCAAATAGTAACTAACTCCTTTTTTTTTTGATACATGATTTCTCTGTCTAACAGCCCTGGTTGTCCTGAAACTTGTTCTGTAGACCACACTGGCCTTGAACTCACAGAGATCCACCTGCCTCTGCACCCCAACTGCTGGGATTCAAGGCATGCATGACCACCACCTGGTCTAACTACTTCTTGATGTAATACCTTAAGCCATTTTCCTGAATTGGGCCACATGCTAAAAAATTTTCAGGCAAATTATTTATTGATCTCTTTATACCAATATTTTGGGAAATGATAAAGTCATCGAAAAGATATCATTCCAAGCACCCTGCTCCAGGATTCTACTCTTAAAATACATATGCACAATTAGTTAAAAGATATTCCTCTATTTTTTCCAAAGTGTTAAGAAAACAATAGCTAGTATTTACAAATTCATAAAAATTCACAGCACCCAAAATGTTACAAGCTGAAGTAATATAGGTTTCATCCATCAAAACAGAGTGGAATAAACAGAATCATCAGAGCACAGGAAATGGAATTCTGTGATTCTTTTGTGTACATTTCCTTTGGCCAAGAATTCTGGGATACAAGTCCAACATGATGCCCCCTACCACTGTTTATCCTTTGAATTTTGGCTCACTCATCATTTCAACTCTTTTAAAAGCCATCCTTTGTTTATGAGAATATTTATAGTCGATTGCGGGACCATTATGCCTTTTATTTGTATATGTTTCTGGAACAACTAAAACTCAACTAAAGATCTTTGATGAGAAGCATTCCATTAGCAGAGAGTCTTAAAGAAAACATTTCTTAATATTCTGAGTGGGACCTGATGTCAGAGAAGGAGCTCATACACAATCTTTGACTTTCATTCTAAGGGAATTTAGGAGCTATTGGATTATATTCTACAGAAAATTTACTTATAGAACCTGCAACATTCTGAATGAACAGGTTCATTTCAAATTCATTTACTGAAACTTAATCACCAAGGTGATGATATTAGGAAGAGATGTAAATAGACCATAGGGCAAAGCTTTCCTGAAATAAATTCATTACAGCGTGTCACAGTAGCATGTCTGTAATTTCAGTACTTGGAAGGTAAACAACAGTGATAAAGTTTGGAGTTTGAGGTCAACTTGAACTACATAGTAGAACCTTATCTCAAACTACCAGAAAATAAATAAGAAAATATGATAGAAGGAAGAGACCCCAAAGAACTTCCTTATTCCTGCCATGTGTGGGCACAGCAAAAGGGAGCCATTCAAAAAACAAATAAGGGCTGTCAACTAGACATTCAATGTGTTGGCAGTTTCCTTTTATTTTTTTTTAATTTCTCAACCACCAGAATTGTAAAAAGTAGTTTTAATCGATGACATATTCTTATAGCAACCTAACAAGACTAAAACAGGTTCTAACATATATTTAAAGCTTATTCTAACAATCTAAATGATATGGGTTAAATACTGGAGCATGATAGAAGTGGCAGAAGTAGTTTGTGATCCTTTTCAAGTAGTTCAGATAGGAATGATGGTGGTTGAGACAAAGGTAGTAACAGTGAGGAATTGTCAATTCTGAATGCACTTTGAATGTAGGCTTCCTGAAAGACCACACACACACACACACACACACACACACACACACACACACACTATGTATATTTGGAATATACACACAAATACCAAATACACACATGCACAATGGTAGTGGGGAGGTGCTTTGGGAAAATGATCTTGTACCCTGTAAAGACTTATCAGTTGTATTGCTTTAATAAAATGCTAGTAGGCTAGTAGCCAGGCAGGAAGTATAGGTGGGGTGACCAGGCAGGAAGTGGTGACAGAGTGATGAGAACAGGAGAATTCTGGGAAGAGGAAAGACTCAGTCTGCAGTTGTAAACCAGAAGCAGTGGAAGCAAGATGAGAATGCCTCACTGATAAAAGGTACCAAGCCATGTGGCTGACACAGACAAGAATTATGGGTTAATGTAGGATGTAAAAGTTAATAACAAGCCTGAACAAATAGGCCACCCAGTTTATGATTAATGTAGACCACTGTGTATTTCGTTGAAATTGAATGACTGCGGGACTGGGCAGGACAGAAACCTCTGTCAACAGGGAGGTCAGTTTGAAAATTATTTGAAGTCTTCTAATTGAACAACTGGCTAAACTGGGCTTCAGGAGGGAGGCAAATATGCTACATTTAGAGAAGATTATTTTTAAAACTACATTTGTTTATGTACACATGTATATGTGTCTGCTTATGTGAGGGTGTAATACATGTATGTATACCTATGGAGGCCCAAAGAGTGCATCATATTCTCTGGAACTAGAGATAAAAGCAGTTGTAAGCTCCCCAACATGAATACTGGTAAAACAACTCAGGTCCTCTAGAAGATCAGCAAGTACTCTTAACTGCTGAGTCATGTCTCAGACTAAATGCACTACTTTTTAATGAGATATGAGAAACAGAGGCAATGGGTCTGAAGATAGAGGAGGAGGCCCCTTTGAAAATTGAAGATATGAGAGTCATTTGCTATATAGATGATATTTTAAAAGCACAAGAGTGGAGGAAAACTGGATGAAATCACATCACCAAAGAATAATTGTTTCTATTTGTTCTTAGAGAGAACATAATTGCCAAGAAATTTCTATAACATGAATTCCAGAGGGCAATTATTCAGTTCTAGAGTTTGGAGTCATAGTAGTTCACTAATTTGAGAACCAGTCAATATCCTTACTAAATAGCTCTAGGGTAACTTCCAATTTCACTCCTCACACACAATCTACTGAGCAGTCCTGTGAGTTAAAACTACCTCAGCATATTACAGATCTACCTAACCCCTCCATTTCGTTCACTACTCTCTAATCTAAACCACCTTCACCACTCATAGGGACTACAGCAACAGTTTCCCATCCTGAGCCTCTTCCTCCTGCTGCTCTTAGGTTTCAGTAGTTCACCCTCCATTAGAAAGCTCATTAGAAAATACAGAGCCATTCTCTTACCTCCTTGCTTGGAATCCTCCAGTGGATTCCCATTGGACTTAGAATGCAATCTAAGATCCTTAGCCGGGTATACAAGAACCAACTTAATTTGACTCCTGCTGACATCTCTGATCACAAATGTCACCTTAAAACTCTCTCTGTCTGGTATTTCAGGTCTGTGGCCTTCTGCTTCCCTGATCATGCCAAGATGGCTCCCAGAAATGCAAGGCAGTTGTACTTTCTGTTCAAGTAACTGCTTTCTTAGGAAGATCTTTCCAAAGCACATCTTAGCTAAAGTTCTTTGCCTGGATTTGTATTTACCCTGGATTTACACTGGCAGTCAGAAAAATTTCTAGAAGTTACTATGGGAAGACCTATTAGATTTTATCATAACTAATTTTGATATTTGCTCATGCTTCCTGGTTGTCTCCTAACTTTACCCCTCCTTCCCTGTCAACCTTGAATGTAAAATTTAATACATCTAATTATTTATCTATTTAGAAGGAAATTTATGAAAAATATCTCTGATCAAATGATAAGGATGAAAATGTTAATAAATAAAAGTGTATACATCTCAGATATGTATGAAAAAAAACTGTAAAGAAATGAAAAGCTTCATCTTTCCCAAGTCCCAAAGTCAGGCTTAAAGACAGAGTTAGCTAATGTAGTAGAATACTCCAAGATTTCCATTCTAGTTGTTTCTCAGACAACTTTGGTGTATGTGGGAATATCCCAAAGGGTTTAAGGAGGGAAGAACAAATAACCTTTTAATTTAAAGAGATGACGGGTTGAAACTACTGGAAAGAATATTTTGTTCCTAGGAAGTAGTCAATGAATAAGGATAGATCAACACATTTTTTTTCTCCCCCTTTTATACTAAGTGGCCCCTTTTATCTATAAGGAAATAAAGACAGGAATACAAATGGAATATATACAACAATGACAAAGACAGCAGGGGACTGGGGGAGAAGACAACACAAAAGGGATTTTGAAATGTGGGTAAAGATGAAAAGCAGAGCCTGGATTAATATCACACTTAGCAGAGCTGAGGAATGGAAGCTGAGCACTTTGTGACCATGGAGGGGAGCCCAGATATTCAGCGACCCACAAATCTCAAGTGGCTCATGGAATAAGCACTCTATATATCAATCAAGCAGAAATAAGGTGTGATACTGAAACCAAGGATTAGTTGAAGGCACAAGTGGTTAAAGCTCTGAGTATCTTTCTTTAGGCACTCACTAAGGGACAAAGATTTAGCTCCAGAGAAACTAAAGAAGCTAAAGAAGTACCAGTCCTAGGGAGGTAGAGCATTATGGAGAACATTACACCCTGAATTTAAAAATTATCAGTTCCTTTCCCACCCCTTCCCTACTTCTAGAACATCAATGACCACATTTAAACACTCCTTCCTTCTCCAAATCCATCCTTTTTACCGTAGCAGAAAACAAGATGGTTCTTTCAATACTCAGAACGGTTCTGAAGAAATGTCCAGATTCTAATTTCTAGGTGTTCCCTACTGAAGATGAAGCTACAGGAATTAATTTGTGCAATGAAGCTCATTGCCAACAAGGCATTCCTTGTCCCCACCAAACATCCAACATTAAGGACAGAAGTCAAAGGATGACAAGAGAAAAGAAAAGAAACAGAGAAACAAAAACTGTTCAGAAAGCAGATATCAAGATGTGAAATGAGCAAATATATTCCCTTTCTGAAAAGAAAACAAAAGACTACAAGAAAGGAACATGTGATTTAAAAACATGTTCTTGCAATTAAAAATGATAGTAATAAGACAACTCTATAGAAAGGTTGGAATATAAAATGAAAGAAATGATTTAATAAAAAAAATCACAATTAAAATATGAAAACTGAGGACCCGATCCAAAATGTCCAAATTTGATAGACTTAAAAGCTTCATAGCAGGAATGGAGGAAAGTATTAGTAGAAAATTTATCAGTAACAAAGGAAAGTGTCTCAAAGCTAGAAGACCTCAAAAGATAGTATACGTAATAAACATACATATACTAAGACCTACCATAAACTTCCAGTACACCAGGGGTAAAGAGAAGATCCTCAGAACATCCAGAAATAAAAATAGTAATAGAATGACAATTATGGTAACTTCTCAGTCATCATCAAAAAAGTAAGTTAGTAGGTGCTATTGACAAATTCAATAAATCGAAATACAATGGTTTATGAATGCTACTCTATTAATTTCAGAAGCATTTAGAACGGTTGAACTTGGCTGCCAACGCAGAGAGTGCTGTTTTTTTTTTTAAAAAGAAAACCATTAATGGTTGTGTTACTTTGTGAGCATGTGTTACTTTGTAAGCATGTAACAGTTTTATACAAATAAAAATTTATAGAGATTAAGAACAGATGTAGAACCCCTAAAGCAGGCTTATCTCAGTAGCAAATTTAGGAGTAACAGTCCTGGGAGAAAAAAAAAGAAACACTCCCAGTTGGGACCCTCTTCACTTGGCATTAGTCTCTTAGTGTTTTTTCCTGCTCCTAACTTCTGCACATAGCTTCTTCCTTGGACCACTGATGTGGTGAGATTTTTTTTCATCCCATCATTTGTTAATATAGCATATACTTCCATTCAATATTTATCATGTTTGTTGTATAAGAATGTAAGAGAAAACCCAGAGATGAGGCCCCTTTCATCATTAAAAGCAGAGCAGGTTGGAGAAGGAGACAAGAAACAAACAATTCCAAAATGGAAAAAGGTTTGAATGTCAGGAGAGTAAGGCCAAGCTGGTCAGTCAGAACCAAAATGTTGCCCCTGAAAGTTATTGATTCTATACACTCATCATGGAGGCATCTCTGCCTGATAACTAATGAAACCACTTGCCAACACTCAAACATCTTTTGAAAGTATTTTGGAAAAGCCTCTGAACCTTATAGAAAATAGATTTCATTTTACAGTCACACACCAGGCTTTCTATCCAAAACATGGTCCAGATTCTCCACCTGAGCTTTCTACTTCACTCCTCACCAAAAGACATTTGGCTTTTGCTAAAACTCTGATCCTACAGTCAAAGGATGAAGATGTGCCACTCAGGAAGAAACTCATTTGAAAGGGCTTTGAAGCCAATTCCAAAGAAGAACTTTCTATGGCAACATTGTTGGAATGAGTGCACAGCCTTCCAGGGTGACTGCCCTAAAGGGCAAGGCTAATTCTGGCTTTTAAGTGTTTCTATGCTTGTTAAAAAGTCAGCCTCCTTACTTTCAAGTGCCAGCTCACAGTGCTAAAGTGTTTTCCTAAAGCCGCCATAAATTCTTCTTTCCCTTTGATGCTCCGGCAAGCCACCAATTCCTTCCCTACACAAACTAAGAGACATGTTTGTGGAGAAAGGGGGAGGGAAGGCAATCTCTCTGGTTCCTCTCTAAATAATAATGGCCCCAAACATGCCTCTTGAGGCCTTGCGAGGTGGGAGTTCTTAGAAGTGAGTCTAACGGGATAATCTGACTGATGTTCATGCTCCCCTTCCCAAGAATGATGAATAGCTCAAAAAGTGCAGAAGCCAGCCACCCCCTCGCCACAGGGAATAATGCTGTGCTGCTTTATTTCCACCCTCCACAGAGGTAGAAGGCTTAGTGGAGGCTGTATTGCCTTGAAGAGGAACCTGCCCTCCTCTGCTGCACTAGCTACCTCAGTGCTTAGGAAATGGTCCAGTTAGGAGAAAAAGGCAGTGAAGTCCCAATTTGACTTACAGTTGCTCTTGGTTTGTGTTCATTACCACAGAATCCAGGAAATCTACTCTGAAACACCTGGTGGAAGTCTGTGACACCAGATACACAAGGAAACAGAAGGTCGGGACAACCATGGGGGGTGCAGTTGACCAGACATCGTCATTCAGGCTGACAGGAAGCAGTTGGTTACTTCTAAGTAGCCAGGTCTCTACACTGAAATTCTGTGTCCAACAGAGGGGTGCCTGGTGAAGTAGGAAGCAGCTGCCAAATATGGCCTGCACAGATAGTCAGTTCTCTATTGATCAACTCAAATGGTGTGAGATTCTTTCACGTTTTTTTCAACCTCAAATCATCCTGTATTTGAACCTGCAAGCCTCTAGTTGGGTATGCATGTATAACACCACGAGGATGAAGGAGTGACAGGCACAGAGGGAAAAGAGCAGTAGGAGAAACAGAAAGAGAAAGTAAGTCTTCCTCTATGAAACCCTCACAAGTACACAAAACATTGCAAAACAATAGCCACATGGCTCAATGCTTGCCTTTCAGCCTCACTGCTAGGTACTGCTGGGGAAAACTGCATGAGGCTAAGGCCTGCCTCCAAGTGGGGGCAGGGCTGGGCAAAGCGTAATGAGATGATTTTAAAGCCCTGTTAACTTTTTCCATTTTAACTGATCTTTCTGGATGAGGCACCAGCTCTCTTGGGAGGCCAGTTCTGAGGCATTCCATAGAACCCAAAGCCAGCCATAAAAGACTAGCTTGAGGCAGAGCTGTTGGGATAAGACTGAATTTGAATTCCCCATCTAGTTTCAGAAGGTCAGAATAAGAGAAGGCCACCTTTTTACTCTCTAGTTCTACAAGGAACACAAGATGGAATGACCTCATAGTTCCCTCCATCTTTTGAGCTTTAAGAAGCAAAATACTAAGAAACATGCTCATCTAAACACAGATTCACAGGGGTTGAATAAGCAAAGACTACATAGCCAGGGAGCAGCTGAGTCAGATTTTAGAGTCATGTATTGTGGGTTCCACACACATATGACAAAGCAGCGTAGAACAAGATTCCAAGGCTTCAAAGATGAGGCGCCAGAGTCCTATCTCTAGGAGCTTGGATGGAAGCAAGGTTTAGGCTATCATGTAGAGTTGCAACTCTGAAATTCACCTTGGCCTTGAGAACCTGTTTTCAGGGACTCTCCTCGTATCTCAAAGCTTGCACTTATGAAATAATGACTAATGCCCACCATCAAGTAAAATACAGCTATTACCATGCTCTTCACAAAGCAGTATCACCACTGTTATTAGCGGGTACTAGCCACCACTGCACACAGCTGAAACCTAATACTTTACCCATTAGTGAAATGAACTAGGGTGGTGACTAAGATGAATTCATACCAGCTCTTACAACGCAAACTGCAGGGCCTGAAGCAACTGCCTGAGAAGACTGTTGTAAAGTCTACATTGAAGTTTTGGTTGTACTAATAAGGAAAAAAACCTGGCTGAGTTCTAAGGACAAAGGGAATGAAACAGAAGAGAAATATTACCACCAAACAGAGGGGTAAGAAAAATGCCTGGATAACTGTCACTAGGTAGAAAGATGCACCCTACTGTTTAGCCATAGTGCCTTTCAGTTTGTGATCTGAATTCACACAGCACAACAGCTACTCAGCCTCATCATAAGGCAGGTAAATTTCCCTCCTACCCTGGGCACAGTGTGCATCGAATGAAAACAACAAGCTCCATGCCTTCCTCCCATGGGAGACTGCAGACGTCAAAGTGGGATCTGGTTTAGCGTGCCATGAGTAGGGCTGTGCAGGCAGAGACTCTTGTCAAGGCTCTGTAAAGCCTTGTGCAGTCTGTGGGGAACAATAAGAATGTAGAATCTAAATGTAAGCTGCAGGCTGATGGGCCCATTAGGAATTAGGGCAGTCTTTGAAAGGAATCTGTGGAGATGACGCAAAACACCAAGCATGTGACCCAAATCATGGCAGGGCACATTGGATGGAGAGGGGAATGGGAATGAGCCATTTTCTAATCTGATTAGTCTGAAGTTTCCCCTGAGTATGGAGAAGGGTCACTGCACAATTATAGGCAAAGCAAGACTGAACATGGGCTGCTCAGCAGCAGAGAGGCATGACCTCCTCAAAGCTAAGCCAGGCTTGGAGGCAGACATACAGAGATTGAGACAGATTCCAAAACAAGTTGCAGAATAGTCTTTTTAAATTTAATGTCAAATCATAAAGGCAAAGACAAAATAGTCTGCTAAGAGAATGCGAGGATGATGGGTTGCTGGCCTTAGCATTGGGTAAGCACTCTGAGTCCTCCAAGGGCCAGGCTCCCACATCACTGAACTTTCCAGAAGAACTCATCCTCAAGCCCATCAAGAGATAATCTAATAAAGATCTGCAGCTTCCTGACTAAAAGACAGCTTAATGTACGAAAAGCCTCCAACTGTCACAAACAGGGCTCCCTCCATAAAAGATGCAGACTCCTTCCAGTTTGGTTTTGAGGTTCACGATATGAACTGTGACCTCTTGTTCAGCCTTGCTTCTAGTTCTCAGCCAAGAGAACCAGGTGTTGGGCCATATACTTTCCGTATGTTATCACAGGGACTCCTCAGAACTCAGAGGATGTAAATACTAGAAAGTAAATTGGTTATCCTTTTTTAGAGGAAAGGGAAAGTCGAGCTTTCCCTTGGATAAGATTGCACAGCTTTAAGTGAGTTCAAAGATGGTTAGAGACAATGTGGAGTGTCCAAACTGGCAAGATTGTGCAGCTTGAATATGTAGGGGCAGGCAGTGGAAGGAAGCTGCAGAATTGTCAAGGCATCCTAGTATGCTGATTAGTAGACAATAATTCAAAACCATTAGAAAGAAGGTGTTAAAACTGGAAGGTTCAATGGTAACGTTACAGATCTTCTTCTAGAATATTGTGATCTTGAGCAAAATACCATCTTTCTCTAAACCTTAATATCTCATGTAGAAATAGGAGAGGTAATAGCTCTTTCCACTCTAAGTTGTTCTCAAAAAGTACATGGAACAGTGTACATGGAACATTTATCATACTGGCACAAAAGAAAAACATCAGAATTATCAAGATATGTAAGTCAGAGGGCGAGGGGAACTCAGACTAAGGCATAGAAATCATAAATGACCAAAATATGGGTGACAGTATAGACGGTGCCTTTCATGGTGCCATCATCGCTATTTTTCACCTGGCTCTAGAGGAGGAGACAAACAAATGCTTATAACCCTAGGTCTTCATAGTGCTTATCTAAAGCCACTGGGCACCACTGTTGTGAAAGCCTGATGTAAATTTTATGGAAATATTATAACCAATAAAGTTGTAAGTTTCCCTTTGTCTCAGGAACCCATGTGCATATAAACATTAATGTCCAAAAGAAAAATAATTCACAGTAGGTATTATAAGAATTCAAAGAGGGCTGGAGAGATGGCTCAGCGGTTAAGAGCATTGCCTGCTCTTCCAAAGGTCCTGAGTTCAATTCCCAGCAACCACATGGTGGCTCACAACCATCTGTAATGAGGTCTGGTGCTCTCTTCTGGCCTTCAGGCATACATACAGACAGGATATTGTATACATAATAAATAAATAATTAAAAAAAAAGAATTCAAAGAATTGAATTAACTAAATAAATGAAAATCATGACAAAGTTTTCTTTTCATAATACTTAAAAGGAAGTGAGTTATCAATGATGTGATCAGAACAGTCAAGAGTAAACCAACGATACTCAAAGATAGTCCCCCAAACTGAACAAGAAAGGAAACCCAGATGAAACAAATATGCACCCACTGCCCCAGTGACAGTCACTGGGGCACACAGGCCTTCCTCGTGCAAGCTGAAGCTCATGCCGTAAGTCAGAGGTACTTCCTAGGACATCTGGACCCTCGGGAGGTTTGCCCATACTGCTGACAGCCAGACAAAAGAGGAATTTTAAAGAAAGATGATACTTAGAGAACAGATTTAATAAACCCACAACTGTATGCTTGTTAAATAAGCTCCTTGGTAAGTAGAACACAGGGACTGTTTGGCACAGGATGGAGCTGGAAGGACTTTCTGGGCCTATTATCTGATAGTAGGGTCTAGAAGGATTAATGCAGACCTTTTCGGTATATCATGTACACTTTTGATTACAGTAATCAGAACCATGATTAAATGACCCTACACAAAGAAACCAGAAGAAAAACAGCTTGCCCGCTGATTCTCATTTTTCCTGCTGTTGAGTTTCTTTGATTTAAGTGCAGGTCTATGCTAAAGATTTTCAGCCATCAGAATCATCTGTCAGAAATTTATCAGTATATTTTACTTGTTTCATATGTTCAACCACGTACTTCTCAGCACAAAGGACTCTTCGGTAAAAATTATTTAGTAGAGAAATGGATCCAATAAGAATTTTGCAAAGGCAATACTTTTTCTTGGTATAATATATGTAAAAATAACTTTTATAAATAATTATAGCGTGTTTTAAATAAATAGTCAAAATAAATCTAGTCCCCCAAATAAAACTATGAAGAGCAAACTCCCTCAAAGGGTACTTCCCACTTACCTGGACAGTAAGCTATCTAGAAGGTCATCACTCAAAGGTAACCTGGAAGATTTGCACATCCTTTTGATGTCTTTGGTGGGTAACACACCTTTTCTGTATTTAAAGAAAGTAAATGGGATTTTTGTGTTATTTGTCCTGTTAACAACAGTTGCATGCTATAGAAAGGAAAATATAAGGGAGATCTATTCTAAAATGCAAGTATGAACTGGCATTGGAATTGAAAGTAAAGAAAAAGAGTCATCATATTGCATTTCACCAATATTTTCCACTTCGGGGGTAACCAGAGTGTCCTTAGAAAAGCCTTTCAAGATTCAGATTCCAATTCCTGCTTGGTGATAGTACAGCATATTAAATCTGTAGCCATGAGTGTTGCTCTAAGTAATTGATCTGCATTCTTGACCACTGGTCAAAATGGTTTTGATATTTGAAAACATCTCCTAATTTGACAGGCATTTAGAGCCTCCAACACAACTATAATATGACTTGAGGGTATTTTTATGGACTTTTCCTTGGACCCAAACCCAACTAGGGCCTTCACTTTGATTTTCTCAGAATCAAGTCATGTTCTTTACAGGAAGCTCAGAGGTTACTTTATACAGAAAAAATTTCTTCTGTGTTCTCAGCCGAACAGTAATCTTTCATGTACATACATTAGAACCCAAAAGGGAAAGTGGGGTCTTTCTTTGCATTAAAGATGTTTAGATGTATAATCAAAACATATAACGATCACTATATCAAGCTGTGTATAAAAAATGATCTGGAGCTGGAGAAATGGCTCAATGGTTAGAAGTGCTTGCTCCTCTTCCAGAGATTTCCAGTACCCATGCCAGTGATTCAGAGTCACTTAGAACTCCAGCTCCAAGGGATTCAGCACCCTCCTCTGATCTCCAAAGACATTGTAGTGATATGCATATGTGCCCAGAAAAACAACATACACATACATATAAATTAAAATAAAAATCCCTTTTAAAAGGAAAAGGTTTTGAAAATGAACTCATGAAACTGAATATATATGGGCTTTGTTTTAGAAGTAGATCACAGAGACTTTCATTAGTTTTAAGATGAAATATCTCCCCTACTAGATCTGTAGAAATTTTAGTTACAAGGTCTTTTGCCCTATGTATTACAAAAGCCATAGTTTATAATCCTAGTTAGTACCAAAATAAAATAAAGATGACACCTCATTATTAAACTCTGTACCATCTTCATTTACTGTATTTTAGTCAAAGCACCTAGAAACAAATGAAAATTCAAGAGGGCAGCCTATTCTTTTTAAGATAGATATCTTCTCTATCCCTCCCCATCTCCTATGATTTAAGAAAGTTTTGCTAAAAATGTTCAGTATGATGAAACATGTCAATTTTCTTTTTCTCATTTGCAGAAAATAAATAAATTCCTTTACTACTTAAGTTCACATAAACTTAAATGATTTATTAGAGTCAATAAAATTAAGCTTACTTTTGTCTGTCTTCATACACACAGTTATGAATGAATACATCGAAATTCTCATAAATATTTTTCTTGAACTTTTCATGGGCTTGTGCAATTAAGTAAGTTATGTCAGGATCCATGATTATAGGCACTTGGTAGTGACGTGCAATGGTTATGAGCTCCTGTTCTATGAGCTTCCCCCTAGTTATGTTTATCAGGATTTCTCTGCAAAATAAAGTAGAACAACACTCACAAAATGGCATAGAAGAATATTTTCTCTCTATTAAGCAAGTTCAAATTCTATTTTATAAAACTGCCATCGTGTCTCAGGGAAGAAAGATTATTGTTAGTTATTTTAATATCTTTTTCTTCCTTTTCCAGCACTAAGGATTGAATCCAGGTCTCTCATATGGCTATAATGCTAATTCTCTTGTTACTGTTATCATTGTTCTTATTTCAAGATGGGGGACTCATTAATTTACCCAGCATAGCCTTGAATTAAGTATATAGCCCAGGCATACCTTGAACTTGAGATTCTTCTGCATTAGCTCTCAATTAGGTAGGATTACAGACCTGTGCTACCAGACCCAGCAATTGTTTGCTTTAACTGAATTCATATACCTAAATTAAGAGCACCAAGAAGACACCAAAGCTAGGATGGAAAATAATAAGCATCACAGTATAAAAATAAAATATATGTCTTCACCCTGAGAATACTCTGCAATGAGATAGTTAGTTGTTAAGTACTTGGAAGGTTAGAACACCTGTCACTAAGTGCATGACTTGGTTTAATGTCTCCATCTTTCTTAAAAAAAAAATAGTAACTGACTTAGGTTTCTGTTTTGCCAGGGCATGGGATTTGTAAGTCAATAAATTAGAGGAATATTTTGTAGACAGGAAAAGCAGTTGTTCACATTTCTGTTGCCCAAAGTAAAAAATGATACACTCTGGCAATTAGAAGAAAACTTAAAACAGTCATTTAAGAGTCCAGCTGTCTGAGTGTTTAGAAGACAAACAGCACTGAGATTATTTGGCAGTGCTAAAAATCCAAACAACAACATATTAATGATGATGAGGATGCAACGTCCGAAACACTGTCTGTACTATTTTCAATATATCATCTATATGAAAGCTATAAATTGTGAAGCCTACATTAGGAAAAACTACATCAAAATCATTAAAATGAAAAATGTCATGGTGGTTACATGAATAAACTTCCACAAGAAAATTAACTTACTGGAACTAATTCAGTTCTCAAGAGTCCCAAATAAACAAGGGAAAATGAGATTTTATTTGTTCTACTATAGTTGGATCTTTCAGAATAGTAATAACCTTTAGTCCTTTTGACTATCTCTGATCATTATCACTATCATTTAGGGATCTCAGTAAGCTATGTATCGTGGTGCATTTGGAAGGCTTGGGAGGCTGAGGCAGGAGAATTGCTAAGAGTTCAAAGCCAACCTGGGCTACATAGAGAGACCCTATATCAAACACACACATACAGTCATGGGAGGGGCTGGGAAAATGAATAATAATATATGAATGAATGAATGAATGAATGAATGCCAGGTTATCCTAATCAGGAATCGCCTATTCTGGATCCATGATCTTGCCTTTATCCAAATGAACTTCATTTTATATACAGCTTAGGCTATTGAGCTTTCCTGCTTTGCTTTTGTATGTTTATTGAAGGCCAAATTCAACACAAAGGATCTATTAGTGTCAGTAATTCAGGCCAATCAATATTGGCAAGGGATAACCTTGTGGGAAAACCCTCTGAAAGGCACACTGGCATCTGAATTTTTCTGACTCTATACTGCAGTTAGGCTGTCCAAGCATGAAATGAGCTCTCAAAAGCACAAGCTAGCAAGACCAAATGAATGAAGTAATAGTAATAACAACTTCTATCATTTGCTGAACACTAGCTATATGCCAGATCCTATGTTACAGATACTTTTGGCATGGATTATCTCACCTGACCTAAAAGGTTGGTACTCATTTTACAGATGAGAATATGCAGGTACCAAAATATTGAGGAATTCAATCAATTTTCCAAAAGCTCAAATGTGAACCCAAACATCCAGCCTCAAAGCCTATGTTTCTATGTACTACACTAGGCACTCTTCATCTAGGACAGAAGATAGGAAGGATAGAAGAGAGGCTTAGAAAAAAACTTGCTTGAAGGACATGAGATTTGAGCTGAATTTTATGTTTATGGAGCTAGTGATCAAAGCTAGTTCCTTACATATACTAGGCAAGAACTCTATCAATGATTCCCAGCCTTGAGCTGACTTTGTACGGTCTTTTCTCTTTGCAGTCCACTCAATTGTTTGCAAATTCATGGGTTGAAAACTTAAATCTCCAAATTCAAGCTACTAGTATATGAAGAGGGAATTAGGGTTAGATAGACTCATGAGGATGGGCTACCAAGAAGGCATTAGTAGCTTCATAAAAGAAGGAACAGAGCCTGAGCTAGCATAGTTGTCTGCCATGATATGAACCCATCTGTCATATCATGATACAGTAATAACATAGCAGCATCACATTCTCAGACTTCCCAGCCTCCTGAAGTCTGAGCCAAACATGCTTCTTTGTAAACTACTAAGTCCCAGGCATTATAGAAACAGAAAAGTGGACTAAGACATTTTACTAACCTCTGTTTTGAAAACTGAAATTAGTTAACACAATTTTGGAAACTCTGAGTCACTAAGCATCTTTGACAGAAAACCAACTGAACATGGGAAACGGTTTTCAAGGAGAGACCTGGATCATTTTCTGCACTGGTAATGGAATAATGACACATATAAAATGAAATACCATTAATAATTACTAGTAGCAGTGATACTATTGCTGATACTCTGTGATAAGCATAAAATGATTCCAATAAAACTCATGATCTAGATTAACATATAATAATGGGAAAAACAGCAATTATGGAACAATACATGCCAAAACCTCAAGGACATTATCTTGTATTTCTTCCTTTTTATAAAATATATTTTAAATTTTTCTGAGTTTCTGCATATGAAAATATCCTTTTCACTATCTGAAATTCAAAGTATTTGAAAGTAAAACACAGCATGAAGAGGAGAAGGGGCATACTACCACAACAGGAAGGAAGAAAGAAAGGAAGGAAGGAAGGAAGGAAGGAAGGAAGGAAGGAAGGAAGGAAGGAAGGAAGGAAGGAAGGAAAGAAAGAAGAATATGCACAGCAGTAGCTAGAAATTTTCCACACACCTTTAACTAAACTCATTATAGCACTTTCAGATCATAAAAGTTTATTTCCTTTTTATTGCATAAGCTGAAATTATCCATCCTGGCTTCACTGCAACTCAAATTTATATCTGTTGGTTTCCCTCTATGCTTGTTTTAAAAAGCTCAGTATCCCACAACATTCCATGACTTTATGTAAAGGCGTCACAACCAAGCCACCCCAGAGTAGAAACAGAGACCCAGCCCCAGAGACCTGCAGTAGGCCTGTGTGGCTGCTGTAAGCGAGGGGTGGGTCTTCACCCTAGGATCTCCACCCAGACGCCCAAGCCTCACCACTCAGACATCCAAATGTTAGCTGCTACTGTTTTGCCCTGCATGTCTCATGTTCTTTAGGATTTGAATCATCTTGCAAAACTTCAACAAACTTCACAAGAAAAATTAGGAAATCTTTGCAAAAGTAGGACATTCTATTTTTTTTTTTATCATGGTACAGTATAAACAGCATGAAACTTGCCATTCCTGACATTTAGGAGGTGATAATGCTATACAACTGCTACTTTTCTCTAGATAAAAAACATTAGATCACCCCAAAGAACACCGAACCCATTAAGTAGCTATTCTCCTTTCCTTCCTCCCACCAGCCTTCTCCCTTACATGGTAGTCTCCAATCTGTTTTCAGTCTTTTCAGATTTCCCAATTTCATATTCATATAAATGGAATCATCTGTGGTCTTTTTGTTATTGGGTTATCTCATGTAACACAATGTTCATCCATGTTTAAGTACTTTATTCTTTTTTATGGTGTAATATCTTGTGTAAATATACTAAATTTTTTCTTATATGTAATCATGGATATCTAGACTGCTACCATGGTTTGCTATTATAAACAGTGCTGTCATTAATATTTGCGTACAAGGTTTTGTTTGAATACCTTTTTTGTTTTGTCTTACTTTCTTTGAGATAGAGTTTTGCTATTTAACCCAGGTTAGTCTTTTTTTTAATATTTATTTATTATGTATACAATATTCTGTCTGTGTGTATGCCTGCAGGCCAGAAGAGGGCACCAGACCTCATTGAGGGCACCAGACCTCATTACAGATGGTGGTGAGCCACCATGTGGTTGCTGGGAATTGAACTCAGGACCTTTGGAAGAGCAGGCAATGCTCTTAACCTCTGAGCCATCTCTCTAGCATCCCTTCCCAGGCTAGTCTCGAATCTACTTGTAGTTCATGCTAGTATCTAACTCATGCTAATCCTACTACCACAGTCTCTTAAGTATTGGATATATGTCACCATGACAACCTGGGCACCTGGTTTCAGCCTGGAGAGGATACATGTACTCAGGAATGCAATGTCTGGGCTACATAGTAATCAATTTTTAACCTATTAAAGAGCCACCAATCTATTTTCTGCACACTCCACTTTGGCTTTACAAGAGAAACAAATATCTAATTTCCACTAATCACAGCTAGTCCTCACATAAAATTCCAGAGAAACTAAAATGAGACCTGATACCAACATCTCACCTCAGAATTTCCTGTCTATTCACTGAGGAGAAATAAAAATATACTCACTTTAAAAACTACCAACTTGGTAGTTCAGCAGCTGCATGTTCTGCTCTTGCAGAGGAACCAAATGTAGCTCCTACCACACATAAGCTGCCTGTAACTCCTGCTCCAGGCAATCTGATACCCTCTTCTGGCCTCCATGGGCACTACACACAAACCCACACACAAGCAGACATAATTACAAAAATAAATAAATAAATAAAATTTTTAAAAAGAAAAACCTCACATACTAACTATATTATTCCTTATCTCACTGGTTAATATTAACTATTTTAAATATCTTAATGTTAAACTACCTTTGTCTTTACCAACACTGTATTACACTTATAACAGTAACATTTTCTATAGCTTAATATTGTATTAATAACAGTGTGGTTTAGTTAATAGTAGAAAGGATAATAAAGCCAGGCAGTGGTGCTACATGCCTTTAATACCAGCACTCAGGAGACAAAGGCAAGTAGAATTCTGTGAGTTCAAAGCCATCCTGGTCTACAAAAAGAGAACTAAAATACAGAGAAGATCTCAAAAAGAAAAGATAGGAAGAAAGAAAAAAGAAATAAAAGATATTGACACAATTCTGGTTTTGTAACGTGCTGTGGGATAGCCCCTCTGTATGCTGTGAATATGTTTTATTACTATTTGTCAATAAAGAAGCTGCTTTGACCTATAGCATGGCAGGATAGAGCCAGGTGGGAAATTCAAACAGAGATACAGGGAGAAAAAGGGCAGAATCAGGAGAGATGCCAGTGAACCAATGGAGCAACAAGATGTACTAGAGAACAGGTAACACCATGAATACACGTGGCAAAATATAGATGAATAAATGGGCTAATTTAAGTTGTAAGAGCTAGTTAATAATCAATCTGAGCAATAGGCCAATTTGTAATGTTTATTAAGCCTCTGAGTGATTATTTTAAAGTGGCTGGAGGACCCAGAGGGACAGAAAAGCCTCTGTCTACAGTAACTAACATCACAAGACTGAAAAAAAAAAAGGAATGCCACGCTGTTTTAGAGTAGGAAAGTAACTGTGCCAATTCGGAAACTCGAAATGAGAAGCATCTTAACAAGCTTTCACTTCATTAGAGTTATCTAGTCAAGTAATAATAATCTAAAACTTCGTTTTAAACCTTCAGATCTCAGAACATTTTCTTACATATCAAATCATTAAAGTCTAAGCAATATCGTTTAAATAAACTTTTAAAACATGAGTTTCAGCATAAATAAGACCTCAAAAGCCTAGGCTTTATGTTCTAAGGCTAACAAGCAAAACAAAACAAAAATTAAAAAATAAAAATAAACACCCAACTGAGCCTAAATTAAATCAAACAGCAGTTTTGATGACTGTTAGAACCATTTCTTATTTCTTTCCATTTGATATTCATCCAATAAAATGTGTTTTGCTTCCTCTAATCAGAAGTCATGCTTGGCTGCTCACATCCTGCACTCCCTCAGGCTTCCTCTCATATCTGAGGGCCAAAGAAATCTCCACCTTGTTGTCATTTACATTCCTGCATGGAATACTGTTGCACTAAGACATAGACAGTATGTAGAGGGTGGCAGAGGTAGCTGATAGAATACATGTCAGGGGAACGAGAGATGGAAACATATACCAAAATGGGGCTAACACAAATACACGACCTTCTGAGCCTCAATTTCTCTCAGTGAGACTGGGCAGGAGCGTTTATGTCAGAGAAATTTGTTTTGCTTCAGGATCCTTTCAAGATATTAGCCTGACCATGCCACTATCCTGTTAAACCTTCCTAGGGTTTATCATCTCTCAACGTAAGAAGCCAAAAGCTTCATGATAGCCTCAAGGAACAAGGTGATCTGATCTTTCTCTTCTGCTGTATCTTAGAACTCATCCCCTATGATTCTAACTCTGCCCCCTTGTACCTTACTGTGATTCTTGCTCTGCCTCAAAGTCAGGCAGCAGCCTCTGCAGTTGCCATTCTAGTCATGATGCTTTTCTCCCAGAAAATTCCAACAGCTTCGACCTTGGGAATCCTCTTCTCATCTGCTCATATGCCATCTTCTCTATAAGGCCTTCCCTGATCAACTCTGTTAGAAGTTTGACTCCTCCTCCCTACTGTTTCTGCTGGTACCATCTATCATCTCTTAGCCTATGAATCATTTTCTTAGTGACTTTGATACCATTTAAAATGTATGGTATACAAGGACCAGGGGCTACTTCAGTGTGCGAAATCTACAATACTTTACATAGTTCCAGGTATGTCCTAAGCCGTGAATAATAAATTGTATACTAAAGACATGAAAATTTAGGATTAAGTTAGCAAGCTATGAAAAGCAGTTAGCATAGTGACTGGAATGCTGAATGATAGATGAGCAATTTCTAGTATCCATATCTTATAATGGAGGTTGCTTCGATCTGTCCTAAATGGAACAGGTGACTCCTCTTAAGTAAATTTATTTTATAGGACAGGGAACTATTTTGAATGACTCTGAAATCTCAGAACTTGTCTGCATAATGGCTAGGGAAAATGGTCTGCTCATTTTAAGTCGTCATAGTCATAGAATAAGTATAAAGTAACCCTTTTTCAGACCCAGGCCAGCTGAAAAAGCATGGGATAAAACCGGACTCTCTGAACATAGCGGACAATGAGGACTACTGAGAACTCAAGAACAATGGCAATGGGTTTTTGATCCTACTGCACGTACTGGCTTTGGGGGAGCCTAGACAGTCTGGATGCTCACCTTACTAGACCTGGATGGAGGTGGGCGGTCCTTGGAATTCCCACAGGTCAGGGAACCCTGATTGCTCTTCGAGCTGATGAGGGAGGGGGACTTGATCGGGGGAGGGGGAGGGAAATGTGAGGCGGTGGCGGGGAGGAGGCAGAAATCCTTAATAAATAAATAATTGCTCAACTTACTAGACCTGCATGGAGGTGGGGGTTCCTTGGACTTCCCACAGGACAGGGAACCCTGATTGTTTTTTGGGCTGAGGGGGGGGGACTTAATTGGGGGAGGGGGAGGGAAATGGGATGCGGTGGCGGGGAAGAGACAGAAATCTTTAATAAATAAATAAATTAAAAATAAATAAATAAATTTAATTAAAAAAATAAAATAAAGGGTTAAACTAACAAGCTCCAGGAGGACTTTCTTTTATCTACTGGCTAGATCTCAAAACACCACCAATTAGGAATTTTTAGAAATCAAATTAGATGCCCTCCTTCATTTCTTATTACACACAAAGACAGGCTATCTTCATTCTGTTCAGCTGTAATTGGCAGTGACACTCAACATCTTAGCTGTAAATCCCTCCAATTTACATGATTGTCAAGATCTTAAAGGCAATAAGCACACTGAACCTTGAAATACATCCTTTTGAAACTAAAGAATCTTATGACAGTATAATTACTGCCAAATAAATCTGCTTTGTAAATCTAGTTTTGGGATATTTTCTAAAGAAAGGGTGCATCTGTATTAAAAATCATTGATTCTGATTTCTTATTTTAAATAACTAAGCAGTTTACATTTTATTTATTACTTTCTCATCTTATTTTACATCAAATGCTATGGATTTTCCTGTTTTGATGTGCAGTGGAATATACCTGGTAATTTTAACTTATTTAGTTTGAAATTCACTATGTCCTGGTGCACTCAAAACTCAAGAGCTGTTTGGGTGTAGCCAAACAAAAAGATATTTTCATGCACTTAAGAGCAATTGCTGTACATTAGCAGTCTATTCTTCACAGAGGCATAATTTTCGACAGCCTTTAAAACATTCAGGTACAATTACACCATTTGGGACAATATATTTAAATGAACTGATGTGACAATTATTTTTGTTGTTATTGTTCCTTAAATTGTGTGAACGCTTCGTTTTTAGAAAAGGAAATGGAAAATTTGGGGATGGTGATTAGCTTGCAATGTGGGTAGAAAGGGATAAATAGGCATTTCATTTTGTAGCAAAGGTCTTCATTTTCTGCTACCTCACTTCGTACTGAGACTATCCTGTTTTTTAGGGATCATTTGTCTCCAGGTAAACCCCACTTACTTAGCTTTACGGAAGGAAGAGTTTCACTGTGTAGCCCAGGCAGGCTCCCACTTCTCAGTGTTCCTGTTTGTACCTCCCAAAGTGCAGAGGTGCCACCCTGCTTGTCTTGTGACTGGTTCTCACTTTATTGTTAGCTGTTTTAAGTTATTTTAATTTAAAATAATTAGCACAAGTTATGTGGAGTGTGAGCCCACATAAGCCCTGTAGTACTAACTGATCACACATAGGTTGAATATAACATGGGGGCCTGTGCCCTCTATGTAATTATAAGCAACTCAGAAATTCATAAATTTATTCCTATCAAACAACTAAGAATGGTATGATCAGAGTCTTCATTCTAAAGACTTTATCCAATAGAAAATGATATACTTGCAATTTTAAATAATTTGAAAATATATAAAAAATGAGATTTTAAAAAAGAAAATTTGGGCTAGAGTTAAACTCAGTGGAGGAGAAAACGCTTAGTTTACCTGATGTCCTTATTGTCAAAAAAAAAAACACAGGTAAAAAAGGATTGGGGGAAGGAGGACAGAAGGGAAGAAAGATATATACATGCCTCTTGTCACTTAAATATAACCAAATAAGCACGGTACACTGCCTTGCAATCTGTTTTCTAGAAAGGGTTTTTGCTCATTTTTCTCTAAATAGTTGGTAATATATTTTATAATCTGCTTTTATCCTCACAACTAATACAACATATCAATGTTATCAGTCTTTCTAAATCAGAATGCAACACCATAGTTCCATTACTTTATATTTCATAGCTTTATTTCAAATATTATATAGATAATGTCATAGTGAATATTTGCATATATAATTTTTGTCTATACTTACAAGTATTCCATTTAGATGATGTTTTAGAAATATAATTCATGGGACAAAAGAAAGGAAAATTTTAAATGATTTTCATATATGGCTCTAAGTTATGTCTACCCTTCTATTACCAATGAATGAGCTTGGGGGCTGAGAGATGGCTTAAAGGTTAAGAACGCTGACTGTTCTTCCAGAGGTCCTGAGTTCAAGTCCCTGCAACCACATGGTGACTCACCAATGAATGAGCTTATAACAATAGGATAGTATCATTTTATATTATTTTTATTGTTTGAAATTATAATATGATTACATCTTTCCTCCTTCTCTTTCCTCCCTCAAACCCTTCCCACGAAATTGCTCACTCTCAAATTCTTGACCTATTTTTCTTTCATCATTGTTACATCAGGGCAAAGTGGTAGAACAATTGAAAGGTCCTGGGCTTCAACCATAGCAACTCCACCAAATCCCAATTCAACATGAAAGACAATATCACTTTAATAACTAAGTGAAAAATAGTTTAAAAAATATCTTCCTTTATTTGTTACAAGATTCTATTTACTCTGATATGTTCTGGATGCATGTATTCTTTATTACATATTCATTTCATTAACAAATATTAAATACCAAACTTCATGCAAGCAACTTCATAGAAGCAAGGAATGGAACAGACTGAACTCCTAGCTCTTACTACTTGCATCGTGGAGGTGGTCACAGTCCAGAAGCAAAGCCAAGTAAAAGGAACAAAAACAAACTGGCTTCAATAAAAGCATGACTAGAAGCTCAGAGAGGGCATCCAGCATCTGGTCCGGCACATGTATAGGCACAGGGAAATTCAGAAAGACGTCACAGCAGAGATCCTAGGGGAGAAGACCTTGAGGACAAATAGCAAATTGCTAACCAGGGAAATAAGAAGCAGAGACAGAAATGATGTTGGGAGGAAAAGGACAAAAAACCATATATTCCAAGACTGAAAGAGAGCAAGAAGATGGCACACTAGAGGAGTTGTGTTAATTATCGCTGACAAGTGCGTTCTCAAGTGATTCACCAGTGTGGATTCAAGTTACTGCTCACAGCAATCCTCTCAGCACATTTTAAATGACTCCATCTCACTGATAAGGAACTAAAGCCCAGGAAGCTTCAGTAAGTTGTTCAAGAACACACATACAGTAGTTGATAGAGCCAAGATTTGAACCAAGATAGTCAGAGTTCTTCAGATGACTAGGCCACAGCGGAAACAAGGCAAGAGAAGAACCAGAGAACTGACAAGTGAGTCCCAGTCAGGAAAGACATGCTTGTGAGCCATGGTGGAACAGCTTGGCTTTCTTCTGCTGATGAAAAAGCTACCTTGAAGAGTAGTGAACAAGATGCTAATGAAAACAGAGCTAGACATCAGAGCACACACACAAGACACCATAGGAAGGAAGGCCCCCATTGAGCACTGCTTGCACAGAGAGGAGAGGGTGAAAGAGAACAGTTGAAACACATCAACTAGAGCTGCATGTGTTTGACCTAGGAAAGTTAGGGGGCGTGAAAGAAAAGGAAGAAAAAAATACATGTGTAATTTCTGATGATGCTATGGGACAATGCTCTTGTATACTGTAAAGATTTGTCACTCATATTAGTTTAATAAAATGCAGCTTGGCCAGTAGCCAGGCAGAAAGTTTGGCGGGGCGACCAGACTAGAAGAATTCTAGGAAGAGGAACGGTTCAGTCTGCACTCACCAGCCAGATGCAGAGAAAGCAAGATGAAAATGCCTCACTGAGTAAGGCACCAAGCCATGTGGCTAAACATACACAAGGATTATGTGTTAATTTAAGTTGTAAGATCTAGTAAATAATAAGCCTCAGCTAATATGCCAACCAGTTTATAATTAGTGTGTCTGTGTGTTTCTTTGGGACCAAAGGCTGCAGGAGCAGGTGGGACAGAAACTTTCACCAACAATCCATAATTAGAAAAATTCCAAACCTGTAGTACTCCAAACTCCAAAACATTTATTTATTTATTTTCAAACAATTTCTTCAGTGTAGCCCTGACTGTTCTGGAACTTTCTCTGTAAACCAGACTAGCCTCAAACTCACAAATATCCACTTATCTCTGTGTCCTGAGTCACACTGGGATTAAAGGCATGTGCCACCACTGCCCGGCAAAATCCAAAATTTTAAAATCATCCATTCAGTGTTCAAAAAACTATAGATTTTGGAATATTTCAGATTTGAGGTTTGTGGATTAGATATGGTAAACCAGTAAAGCATACACAAATACTAGCTGATCTACATAATGTCAAGATCTGAAATGCTTTCTGCTCCCAAATACTTTAGGGCCAATGGGGCCCAAGCAATTAAGTGAGGAGAGAAGACAGTGGCTGGCTGAATTCAGGTAGAATGTGTTATGATATTCCCAGTGGAACACAGGGAGTTGACATGATCACAATGTCGAAGATTTTCTTTCTTCCTGTTACCTGACTGTTTCAGCTTTTCATGAGTTGGCTGTTATTATCTCCTAATACTGCTCATTTTTTGCAAGAGACTATAATTAATACTTAGTGGTTTGCTCATAAAATATGTAGCTCTATTCAAATTTGACTGTGTATTAACTTGAAATTGTCTTAAAATACCATAAATCATTATTTACCTACTTATCAAAGATAAAGGTGAAAAATAATTTTACACCCAGATGACAAGGAAGAAATTCAGTCTTGGCGTAAACCACATCATCCACTTTTAACTGTTTTAATGATATCATTAACTTCTCTGAAATGTTTTAGCTTTCCACTTCCATATACGAGTATACATGTGTCAATGAAACTTGTTTGAATGGTCAGTGTTACTCCATTTAAGAGGTCATTTCCCCTTGAGTTATTTTCATTTTTCTTTTCATGTTCTCTACAAACTTATTAAAGTAATTTGTTACATTGAACAATTGCTTTTAATTTTCTTGAAGTTTTGAAAGCATTTTTTATGACCCATGTACAAACAAAAACCCAGCTTGTCCCCATTTTGTTTACCTCAGAGCACTGAAGATCTGATCTAGCACGTCTTTGTATTACCTGCAGTCACAGTTTCCTGGTTTCTAGGTCAATGGCTCTGCTGCTGGGGTGCTGCTTTTATGCCTATCTTGCTTTGATGTTTGTAAGAGTCTTTTCTATGTCCTTTAAGCCCCTACTATGGTAAAGAGATCTCTCCTTTTATATTTTACTTGGATGGTGAATTCGCCTGATTTCCAAATACAACCCCCTCCACCACTTTTCAATTTAGAAAGGGAATTCTTGGGAACTGGCGGTGTGGCTCTATGGCACAGCATACCCTTAGCATGCATCAAGCACTAGATTCGATCTCCCATCACTCCCCTCGGAAAAAAAGGAGGGAATAAAAAGAGTATGAAGAAGGATTTGCTATTCTTTTATTTCTATTGGTTGCTTCTATCTTTACCTCCATCTCTGCTTTCTTCATTGGTTAAGTGCATTTAAGCTATGTTTCTGAAGCCAATTCCATGATATACTATCACATTTCCTCTGTTGTCCAGTTTCCCATTAGCACCAACTTTTTAGTTTTTAATTAAACATATGTACTTTTTAGGCTTTAAGTAAGTCTTTCCCTTATTTTGGTATGTTTGTTGCTCAAAATGGTCAGTTCTTGCTGAGACTGTGAGGTATTTTATTATAACAACAAATCACTTTAGCATCTGCATGAGAATATAAACCCAGACTCAGTTTTTGTTGCATGTACAACTTTACAAAGAGGTCTATAGAATAGTCTAGGTGCTCATGGTTCACAAAATCCCATGTACTCTTTCATAGATTGTGTGTGTGTGTGTGTGTTTGTATGTTTGTGTGTATGTGTGTGCTTGTATATTTGTGTGTATGTGTGCGGATATGTGTGTATGTCTATATGTGAATACACAGTTGGTAGTAGTTAGGGAAAGGAAGGACTCAATCAATCCTGGCCTAAAAAGGGAGATATGCTTTTAACTTTTAACACCAAAACACATGTGCATATACATGTACAAAGGCACATGTGCACACTTACAATTTTAAGTATCAATAGAAACATTTCTTAAAATTTTTTATCACAGCCAGTTTTATGATTTGAGTCTTTGATGAAGACTCTGAGGTTCCGAGAAGGCAGCACTAGGCTTCAGACTTGGTTATTTCCATCAGAAGTCACAGATACAATGGAGACCAACCACCTGCATTTTCTGGGAAGTTTTTAAATTTTGCAATATTATAAGAAATAACTTGGGTTGGAGAGATGACTCAGAGGTTAAAAGCACTGACAGCTCTTCCAGAGGTCCTGAGTTCAATTCTCAGCAACCACATGATGGCTCACAACCACCTATAATGAGATCTGTTGACCTCTTCTTGTATGCAGGCATACATGGAGGCAGACTGTTGTATATGTAATAAATAAATAAATCTTTTTAAAAAGAAATAACTTTTAGTCCAGATAACCTAATAAGAACTTGTTCCTTCCTTTCAACACAACACATTGCATTAAAGACTCTGTAATAAACCCTAGCATGTAACCACAAAAGTTGTCATTCCTAAATATAGTAATTTTTAAAAGTAACAGAAGACTTTTACACGCCAATTGTATCTTCTCAAAGGCATACACGGCTCTATATTAAACATAAAAAGATGCTTATCTATTAGGTATTTACATTTTTATTCATAAAAAGAAATAAATGGGCTGGTCAGATGACCCAGCAGGTAGAAGCACTTACTATGCAAGCCTGACAACCTGGGTTCACTCTCTAGATCACACAGTAGGGGAGAACCAGCTCCTGAAACTTGTCCTCTGAACTCCATATTCATGTCAAGGCACATTTACACCCAGGCTTGCACACATGTATACACACATGCACACATGTACACAATGCTCACATATACATACACATGCTCACATGTACACACATGCACACACTCATGCACACATGTATACACTCATGCACACACACAATAATAATAGACATGTTTTAGACTGGGACACACTAAATTTCCCTGGCTAACCTGTCTCTGCTCCCTGAGTACTGGTATTAAAGGCTTGCACCACTGTGTCCAGCCACAATAATATTTTTTTTATTAAAAAGTAAAGAAAAATAACAGCATGAGTGAATTAAAATAAAACAAAATGGGGAATCTGGTTGTCAGTCATAGCATTAACTTCTTTCCTATTTCAGAGCCTAGCCTTATTCCTAGGAGTAAGCAGCTTTGGTTAATACTACCCTCTAGTTCTTCCCAGGTCACAGAACTGTCACTCAGAGTCTTCAATTTGCACAAAGTTTATTTGTTGCAACAATGAATAGCTATAACCATAGTTGTGTGATCACAAATCTACTGCAGAGGCAAACTGAACCTGCAAAGCAGCAGCAGGAGTGTGCCTGGTGGTAAGGGTGTGTATGGGTGGAGGTGATGAACCTTGTTTACAGTCAGTTTCAATTTTCTGTGATATATTTGATCACTTCACTCAGTATTTCACTCTGCTTATATCTGTGCCCTTGCCTGTGTGTGCTATCCCAACTTCGAAAGGGGCCCAATTTTGTTTCTTCACCTTGACAATGGAATTGGTCACGGAACAAATTTTAACCAATAGAAGAATGTAGAACTCAAAGTGTACTTGAGTCTTTAAGAAGACATCTATGTTTCCCATTCTCTGATGTCACTTTTGGCATCATGACAAGAATACATGTCCATTAACCTGTTGCTCCTCAGAGGAGAATGACAAAAAGGGATTCACAGCAGGATCTGGCTACAGCCATCTTGAGCATAACTAATATGATTGCCTCTGAACAACTCTAGTCTGTTTTCTCCACATAGTTTCCCAGAACACTATAAATAGACACAATCATTAGAGTGGTATGAGGAGCTTTACGACCCAGACTGAGGCACCACAAAAATGCCTGACATCCATGACAGGAGCTTGAGATAAACCAGGTACATTCTGGTTTACATGAAGTCGCTTTTGTCCTGGCCATTACATAAGCCCCCTCCTACTAACTCATAATGCAGGGATCTACCTGTCATGCTGCTGCCCAAGACATCTTCCTGCACACAAGCCACCCCCCCCCCCAATAAATTGCACTTGGCAATCTTGGATATGTCTTTCTCTTTCTTTAGTCTCATGGAATCCTGCAGTTGGTTCTCATACATTGGAACCATATGAAACAAAGCGATTTTTTCCTGGACCTAGAGCAAACTACCTGACACCCAGCTAAGCTACAGACCTATCTAAGAGAATACATATCTGGCACAACACTGATGCTCTGAACCATCTGTTACACACTAGAATGGTGGCTAGGAATTATTGATTCAATCTACTCTACCCCACAGACTATATTCTTCAGCCACATGAAGCTGGGCCTCAGGAAATTGGGAAGCTAAGTTATGGGTGCATGATGCTGCTGGCAGAAGTATGTGGACCGAACACCATTCTGATGGAGGTGGGTCTTGTATCTTATCTGTTGCCTTCATTGGTTAACTAATAAAGAAAACTGCTTGGCCTGATAGGGCAGAAAATTAGGTAGGCGGAGTAAACAGAACAGAATGCTGGGAGAAAGAAGCCGAGTCAGGCAGTCGCCATGATTCTCCCACTCCAGACACAGCCGCAGGTTAAGATCTTTCCTGGTAAGCCAGCTCGTGGGCTACACAGATTATTAGAAATGGGTTAGATCAATATGTAAGAGCTAGCCAATAAGAGGCTGGAACTAATGGGCCAGGCAGTGTTTAAAAGAACACAGTTTCCGTGTAATTATTTTGGGTATAAAGCTAGCCGTGCGGGCGGCCGGATGCCAGGAACGTAGCCTGCCGCTCAACACTACACCATTCTGGTAAGAAGCTATTGCTTTCTTCAAAGTAATAAGATGTGAAAGAGCTAATTGGTGCTCATCTTTAAGTATCTAGCAGGCAAGCTACTAAAACAACCACTCACCTACCACCTTCCTCTCTGTGAATCCTCCAAGAAGATGCCATGCTTGGATTCTTCATTAGGATTCTTTTTCCTCTATCACTTGACTTACTGTTGCTTTAAAAACCCCAGGCATCATGTAAGTACTGTCAGTCTCCTGTCAGTCTGCTTCCTAAGGAGTTCAGAGCCCAACCTGTGGCTCACTGGTAGTTAACAACAGTGATTTTAGAGTCAAGTAGACTTTGGGCATCAGCTAATTTCTGACTCCATTGTTGTTTCCTAGTTTCATTTTTTCTTTACACAATGTATAAGAATCTTTCTATTTAATTCTCTCTCTCTCTCTCTCTCTCTCTCTCTCTCTCTCTCTCTCTCTCTCTCTCTCTCCACACACACACACACACACACACACACACACGTACATACATGCAGGTAAATACATATAATATGCACCTAAAATAAAAATAAATATTTCAAAATGAGACAAAATATAAATTAATCTAAAAATAAATACAATACCAACAAAAGTGGAAGGGGTTTATACTTTAAAAGTATGGAAGGACAACTTTAAAAATCCTAGTCCCATTCTAAACAACAGCCTTCCAGAAAAGACAAAATCAAGCAAAATGATAACAGGAAAAGCAAAGGTCTCCTTTCTACATCTCGAGTATAATTTCATGTGACCAGTGGAAAGGGGATGTGAATGAAACTAACGACATTTCCTTGCTTGGCATTCAGCATATATTAATTCATGTAATGGGCCCAGTAACCTATCATTTCACAGATGAAGAATCTAAGGCACTACAAATAAGAACCTTAGCTAGCATGATCAAATGTTAGCATACAATGGAATTGCTAAACTCCATGGTGTAAATTCTAGGCTTATAAATGAATGTAATTCTATGTAGTATCCTTAACCCTTATGTCCTCTTCTCTGTTTTCTTACCTTCAAAATAGGTGATAATCATACCAATTTTGTTGACGTGCTATGTAGAATGAATATACACAAAAATGTATAAGTATTTCCTACAGTGCTTGTTACATAGTAAAGAGCTATTTATAAGTGTTATCTACTATTAGTAATAAGTGATAGAATGATTTGTCCTTCAACAAAGGCCAAAATAAGGGTAAGCATAGTGGTATATACCTGTAATTCCGGAATTTAGGAGACTGACACAAAAAGATAGCGAGTTCTCAGCCAGCTTCGGCTACATAGTGAGACCTCATCTCAAACAGAAAAGAAAGGAAAAGTGCCACTAGAGTAGTCCTCTATTGAAGATATTAATAATAGTATAACAACGGCTAATGAGATGGCTCTTTGGCTAAGGATAATTAAGATACAAGCATGTGGGATTGAGTTCAAATCCTTAGCACTCATGTAAAAAGCCAGACATTGCTAAAACACAGTTCTAACTCCTGCATTGGGGTGTTGAAGACAAATAGATCCATCTTACAGGCCAGTCAAACCTAGCGAAAATAATAAACTTCCGGTCTCAAGACAGTAAGCGGGGGGAGACACAATGTCTTATTATGCTTTCCCATGAATGCACATAGTTATGAACACTAGCACAGTGACATGCATACACTTCACACGTGTGTGCACACGTGCACACACATACAGAGAGAATTACAGCTACTAAGTGCGTGAAAACAATTCAAACATTACCACCAAAGAGTTACCCACTCCAAAATACTGTATAAAATCTAGATCTGAAACCCAAAACAAGCAGTCTAAGACCATGGATGAGGCTGAAACTCTCAAAGACAGCATACTTAACTCTGAACCTCTCTCACTCACCATGTGGTCTGTTATGTATAACTCATTGACAACCATGTACCAGCACAGCATTGTGAGGCATGCCTTTACACCCAGCACTTTTGAGTGCAAAATTTACTTGCATATAAGACAGTCGGGCAGATCCTGCCCTATAGTGGCTCTTTTGTTCTAAATAGCCTCTTATTTTAGACCCTCAATTTTACATCATAATTCTTGGTCTGAGGAACTACAAATTAGCATTTGCTTACTGTTTCAATTTGTAAAACTAAGTCGGACTCTAATTAAAGAGGGAAGCATGGGTGGCACTAACTGGGTCATTTGCTAGCAACTATGTGGCCGCATAGCTGCCTTGCTTTTAAATCACAGAAACTTCATTTAGAAAACAGATCATTAGCACACTGTAATTCTGGATAAAATAGTAGTTGCGCTGTTAATGGTTTACTTACTCCCACAAGGACATAATCATGGAAAAAAGAAATAAAATAAACAAGATAAATGTATATGTTCATGAACAACCTAGCAAAATGCTGGTCCTTTTTCCACTCTTTAGAAACGAGAAAAATCCTATCAGCTTTGGCACAACATTATATGGCTTATTTATTCTAAAAGGCCAAGTATTTTTTTCTACCATCCCATGAAACTCAATCTGATAAGAATGGATAGCCTTTTTAAAGGAAAGAAATATATCTGAGAGTGATTATGATTTTTAAATGGTGGTACTCATTTTAATTACTACCAAATCCACTTCAGCATCCATATTAATAATAATATGTTAGTCCCTAAGAATAATGTATCTAGTCAGTATTTTTCCAGATGTGATTTTAGAAGGTATTAGAGATCGCGTATGGTAAAAATTATAGAGTAGGCAGCAGTTCAAACTCCTGGCTGAGCTTGAAAGAAAACAGAAATTGCCCCAGGTATCAAGGCAAAGGGGATTCTGACAGGCAAAGAGGGTGTATGACTTAATAGGTAGCAGCTAAGGCCAGATGTGGAACCAAATCCCCTGAATGTAAGAGCTTCTGTTTTAACAGTCACTCAGGCATGTGAGACAAGGCCTTTGAGCACAGAAAATACCAGTTTGTATCTCCCACTTGTGAAATCTGTGTAGAAAGCTAAAAGTACAAAAGGCCACAAAGAAGGCTTAGAAGGATTAGTAAACTCTATCCACTGACCTAGAAATCTAACAATGAAATATTTTTGGCTATGTCTGTGCATGTAAAATACATACGTACACACACACACACACATATATGAGTATGTACAGCTTTTAAATAGTATATATTTATATGCACAGAAAAATAACAACCTACTAGAAATCAAAACTGTTATTTTGGCTATTTAGAATTTGGAGTACTAATTTATTTTTAACCACTACTGAGTAAAACTCCATGGTGATAGATTAATAATAAAATTAAGATGAAATCTAACTGGTGTATAAGCCATCTTAGAGAAGCAAACACAAAACCACTCTGAAAATTCTTCTGAATAGTAAAATTAGGTGAGTTTGAGAATATAAGATTTGTATAGTCTCCAATAGCTGTCTTGAGGTATTTGTTAGTCACAAAGACAATGATCAAAAAAAAAAAAAAAGATTGTCATTTTACAATGGAGAAATCTGGCAGATACTACCTTAATCATGTGACCAAGTTCAACATCACCAGTGGTTGACACCAGGAATTCTTTGACATATTGAAAACGAGAAAGCTTTATTTCTGTGGTATAATCTCAGCTCAACCATGAGAAAGCACCACTCTATCCTAAACTGAGGAACATTAGTGTTAAAGTGCTATGTAGCAGTTTCCTCCAAATGTAAAACTCTCCATCTTTGGAGGGAAACTCATTAAGACACAGAATATTCACAAGGAGGTAAAAACATCAAGAAGTCCTAAGGGATACATATGTATCCAGTCCTGTAGGTTAACTTCTTAAGCCCAGGAAGTAAACAACCAAAATGACTTGAGGAAGCCCCTGACACTGACCAAGTCCCTTTCTTAGCATATATAAGCAGGAGGACTGCTGAAACACCTGAGCTCCCAGGAAGCAGCAGAGAACAGGTGAATTTCATGGAGGAGGCAAGTTTCCATCTTTCAGGAGCTGTCATCATGCTGGAGGCGGTTTTAGTGACACAGCTGTTTGTGAGTCATTTCTGCCCCTATAAGTAACTCCTTACCCATATTCCCATAAGTAACCCACCCCCTAAAGCTTTGGACGTCAGTGGTATATTTGCACTTTGGTCTGTCGTTGGATCCCTATCTGGGGAGAGGAGACGGTTGTATACATTGTCATACAACATAATGTCATTTAAAAAAAAGGTAAGGTGTTAGAGTTGTTATAGCCAGCAGAATACTAAGAGTAAACATTGACTAAATGCAGAGAAGGATCCTGGAAAGGCTCTTGGAACAGGAAAAAAGGGCTTCAGTGGAGGGAAGAAAAGCAGTGATCTTCAAATAAAGCTTCTGGTTTATAGTACTATCCCAAAGTGAATTTTCCTTATTTTGATAATCATGCCACATAGGATGTTAACATTAGAGGAAGCCTGAGGTAGCTCTACAGTATTTTGAAAACTTTTCTGTAAATCTACAATTAGTTCAAAATAAAATGCTTTTTAGAAAGTACTCTTGTAGAGCCAGCCCAAGCAACAAAGAACTCCACAGTGGAAGAAGAAAGTAGTTTCAGATGAGCTCATAAAACATAAAAGGAAATAAACCTTCATGAGTAAGAGTCAACAGATGTGGTGGAAGAATTCGGAACCCCTAAGTGGGGACCAAAAGAAGAAAACTCCAGAATGGCCTCTAACATTATGCTTGTAAACTTATCCAAAATGTAAGACATAGAGAAACCATAAGGAAAACATGACTCAGTACTTGAGAGCACATGTGCTTTTTCAAAGAATCCTGGTCTGGTTCCCAGCATTCAGTCCCAGGGCATCTGATGTAGTCTTCTGACTTTCTTGATACTGCATCTGTGTGATGCACAGACTCACATGCAGGTAAAACACTCTACAGCTTAAAAAATCGTTAAAAAAGACAAAGAAAAGCATTAAGTGTCATGCGAAAGAACGGAAACATATATAGACTGATCATGATAACAAATGGACAACAGACAGATGATAGACTGAATGGCGCATAAGGACCTAGAAAGTATAGTCACAGAAACAGTGAAAGTTTCAGGAATACGCCAAGAGTGCAGCCCAGGAGGAAAAACTATATGAACATATGCATGGCCAGAGAGAAATTAAGGGAATGGCAAAAGAGTGACAGCTTGAGAAGCAAAGAAAGAAAACAGAGAAGCTATTTGAAGAGATACATGATGTAGATTAACTTATTCGCAAGCCCAAGAATTGAAATAGCTCTAAGTCAGGCATGGTGGCATTTACCTTTATTACAAGTACTCCAGAAGCAGAAGCAGATAGATCTCTGTGAGTTCAAAGCCAGCCTGGTTTACATAAGACAGACAGGGCAACATACTAAGACGGTCTTTCAAAATATAAAAAAAAAAATGTAAAATAGGCTCAAGGTATACTCTAATTAAACTCCAGAAAGCTAAAGACAGAAAAAGGCAACCAGAGAAAAGAGGGCAAATGGTGGCAAAGAAGCATTTGTGTGAACTAGTTTGAGACAAAACTCCACGGTACAGGAGAAAAGATAATAGCACAACATCTCCAAAAACTCAAAGGAAAATAACTGGAAATCTAGAATTGCTCAAAGTTAAAAAGAGAAAAAGAAATACATTTCAGAAAACAAGGGCTCCCACTATAATCAGTATCATAAAAATGTATTTTCTAAGTAAATGCTATAAAAGGAAATCAAGAACTAAAAGCAAGCAAACTTCATACATATTTATAACTTATAAGAATTTGTTTCATTGATTGGCCAAGGTACTAGCGATTAGTTATGACAAATGTTTTGCATATGAAAGTTAATGTAGTACATAAAAGGAAAGTTAAAATCTTAAGTGTTTCCTTATAGAATATTAAAAATCAGTAAAAATAAATATCCACGCTGGGTGTGATGGCATATGTCTATAATCTCAACACTAGGAAGGTTGAGGCCAGTCTAGTCTACACAGTGAATTCCAAGGCAGACTGGACTGAGTGACACCTTGCCTTTAAAAAGAAAAGTAATAACAAAAACAAAATCCCTGAAAAAAGTTCACTATTCTGAAATGAACAATGAAAAGATAAGAAAGAAAGAGGGGGAAGGGGAGGAAGGAGGGAAGGAGGAAGGAAAAAGGGAGAGAGGGAGGGAAGGAAGGTACATAGACCAATAAAAAAAGAGTAGGTAGGAATGAATGAAATAAAGAACAAAGTTTTAAAAGAAGACAAGTTGAAATCTGGTTCTTCTAAAAACCAGTAAACAACAATGATAAAATTGATTTAAAAACAAGAAGCATAAATCAACAGTAACAGGTCTTAAAAATGATAACTGGAAGATTAGAATAAATGGAAGCTTCTGGAAGCTAATTTCCTAAATACTCTCAAGAAGAAATAAAAAGTTAAAATAAGATGTAACACACTGAAAGAGTGAATCAGTATGCAATCTACCCTATGATTTGACAGACTACTTAGATAAACCTTCAAAGAGCTGACAAATATCTACCTTTTACAAACTGCTCTAAGAAACCAAGAGTAAATGTTCTGAAACTGACTTTACCAAGCTATTATAAGGCACTGTCATTTGAAATAGAAAAAAAAACTGTACAAGAAAATAAAAATACAGGCCTCTCTCTTTTATGAACAAAGATATAAAAATCCTACATAAAATCTGCATCTACCAAAAGACTATACAAGGAAAGCACTCAATAATGAAAAAAGTTTCTTACATATGGGATTGTAGGCATGAATCATTATAAGAGAAATTAAAACACACACACACATATATATTGATTAGAAAGAAACAAATCTGTCTTTATACTATATATTTTGTCTCAAATTAAAATCTAAGATAACCTACAGAATTCATGAACTCAAAAAAGAAAACAAAGACCAACAAGAAAAGTAATTTACAATAGTATTCAAACACACCAAGAACAACCAGTTAGAAAATCAAAGTTTAAAATAAATTTATAACAGCAGCAAAACTAAAATATTATAGAACAGATATACTATATTCATAAATGAAAAGTTTCTATTTCATTGTGGCCCTAATTCTGTCCTTAAACTAATACACAAGTTCAACTCAAGTCATCAAAATTCAATTAACCATTTTAGAAACATAGAAGAGGTGTTCATGAAATTGATAGCCAAAGTTAAAAGTCTAGAAAAAGATGTCTTGAAGAAAAAAATCCTTTGCTATACATCATCATGACTCATTATAGACTGCATCAATTGCCCTTGATCTCTCCTCAGAGGTAGAAGGCAAGTACCTATTGCTGAAGACACAACACACAAATAAATTGTAATAACTTTATAAGAGCTGATACACTGAATAGTATAAAATGAATACAAAATACCATGCTGAACAAAATAAGCCGAAAGAGTACATATTGTATTTTTCCATTTATATAAAATTCTAAAACAAGAAAATTATCTAAGGAGAAAATATCAGAACAATGGGTGTTTCTTGAATGGGTTATGTGAGCTGGGATTGACTAGAATGAGACAAGTTGAACTTTCTGGAGTAATGATAATACTCTATTTCTTAGTAGGAAGTTGGGCAGGCACAAATATATACATATATATATATATATCTGTATATATATATACAGATATATATATATATATGTATATATTTGAGCTTTGACAGATATATATATATATATCTGTCAAAGCTCACTAAATACAATTTAAATTTGTACATTTAACCAAACATAAATTTTGTATCAAATGAAAATGATGTAATGATAAGCATACAGAAATATTTAATGAAAAGTAACCAATATCTGACTTTCTTTGAATTACACCAAAATTTAAATGAATTAAGATAAATGGACATAGTGATAACCTGCCTCCTAAATTCTTACCTTTATACTCCTATGGGAACCTCTCATCCATTATCCGAGAAGCATCTTTTTGCAGTTAAATGGGGATTAATGCAAAGACGCAGGGTTGTTCAACATACAGAAAATAAAAGGTTATGGATTACTGGGGTCTAAATTGGACATCTATATTACATCTCCTTCCCTTAAGTCTTACAGATCATTGCAGGCAAGGGGACAGAAATGTAAGACTCAGAAGGAGTAGACATCTATAGCAAAATAGTATTTATAAGACACGACAGCATACATGAACTCCTCATGGCTGGGGCTACATGCACAAGATCAAACTGCCAAACTCCCAATATGGACCAGAGAAGAGTTCCTGAAGTCTTACTCCTTTATGAAGAGCTATTGGCAACTAACTGATGGTTGCTTGGGTGAGAGAGAGTGAGTTTTCTTCAGGAATGTACACCCTGAAAGGCTACCCACAGCACAGTAGATAGTCCTACACTATGAATATACAGGCAATGTTAATTGGACTCAGTGGGTATGAGAGGGGCAGAGCAGACACAGGGTATAAAGAGGGAGAGAAAGCACAGTTTGGAGAAAAAAGTGGGGAACGGATGATAAGTTAGGAACTAGAAATAAGGGGGGTGGGTTTAATCAGAATACATTATATACATGTATAAATATGAAATCCCCTATTTTTTTTATTTCATTTTTCAATACGAATACACAGACACCCTCCGGCCTTTACCTCTGGAGTGCTGGGGTTAAAGGCATATGTCACCACTGTCCTACTAAATACCCCATTCTTTTAAAATAAAATAATAGAAGCAAAAATTAAAAATGAATTAAGATATATGGTTAAAACCAGATGTCATGACACTTCTCTTTAATCTCAGTAATCGGAAGGCAGAGGCAGGACAGTCTCTGAGTTTGAGGCCAGCCTGTTCACAGAGCAAGTTCCAGGACAGCAAGGGCTACACAGAGAAACCCTGACTATAAAACAAACAAACAACAAACAAAAACAAGCAAACAAACAAATGAACCAAAAGAAAAGAAAAAGATATATGGGAAAATGTTAGGTAAAACAAAAAATGGAGGTTAATCTGATAAGAATTTGAAAATGGAGGGGGAAAAAGTAACCTATCTCAAAATTTAATTTTAAATCTCTAGAATTGTGCAATCATGCTCAATATAAAATAACCTGTCTTGTCAACATTTGTGTATTTTTTTGTTGAATTAACTTAAAAGACATAAAAGAAAGGTACAAAAATAAGTTCCCTTTTGTGACCTAGAACTCATTCTGTTTGAGTTTTGATCCATATTAAAAATATAATTTCAGGAAAGCACAAAGCAATGATGATTCTGATATGGAGACTGGCTGTTAAGAGTAAAGAACTGATAATTAAAAGGTAAAAAGCCCCTCTGTCCTGTAATATAAGAACTGTAATATAAGTAGCACATTAAGAGTATCTGATTCTACTCAATAATCAGAGGAGGATATTGGCCAGAAAAATTTGTATCTTGCTCTGTGATTCTGAAAAACCCAAACTTTCGCTCATAGTATTCTGTCAGCATCTACCATTAGTAATCTCTGGAAACTGTAAATAAGAAATCATCTCCTGTTATTCTAATTCCCTAACATTATGCAGCTGTTTTCTACTCAACCATCCCTGGCATACTAATAATTTCTTCAGGTGTACGTATCCGGCCTACTTCAGTCTTTTTAATGACTAAGAAATACTGCACCTAATTAGTCTACAATTAGAGTTCTGATTTTCCATTTGTTATTATAGTTTGCTGCTATTAAGTTCTGGTATATCTTCATGAACACAAGCACCTCTATATACTCAATACTGTATCAATCCATTTGTTAAAAGTTCCCAAATGAAAAAAATTCTAAAGTCTAAGTAGTAGGTAAAAAGGGCTGAAATAAGAGACCAATACTGTCAGTTACTCTCGAGAATTGTGAGCTAATTTATACCTCAAATGTTAGAATATTTGCTCCCCAGCTATCTGGAATTATCAAAATAAATTATTTTAAATGGTGGGAATAATCTGGATATAGAGGTATACACCTGAGGTCCAGCCACTTGAAATGTTGAGGCAAGAGGATAACTGGAGTCAGAGTCAAAGCCAGTCTAGGCTACATGGAAGACCTTGTCTTAAAAAAATTAAAATTAAAATGATGCTAACATTGATGGGATATCTCATTATTGCTTCATTATGCATCAGTATTGACATCTTTACATGGGTTTAAAGACTATTTGTATTTCTTCTGTGAATTGCCTCTTCTTGTGTTTGACCTGTTTTGGTATTAGTTTTAAAGAGATTTTTTTAAAATGAGCCTCTGATGTCAATCTCTTGGTTCTTATACAAATTATAAATATGTTTTCTCAGTCTTTCCCCAGTCTTTTAAAATTGCTTATGGTATGTTCTAATATACATATATATATATACATATATATATACATATATATATATATATATACTACAGTTAATATTTTTTATTTTGGTTTTTAAAAGTTGTCCCCTACTACAAAATAAAAGTAATGATGTTTTCTATTGAGTTGTCACCAAAATCACTACTATTAAGCCCTTTCCTACTTACGTGAAATATGCTTCCTCTCCTAAAATGTGAGTCTTTTATAGTCTTGGTACTCTACTTCACTGGCTATTCCTCTACTATAAAGCTATGTTTTAAAATACCTGTAAATTATGCAAATCCCCAGGATTTATACTCTAATATTCTTATCAATATTTTTGGCTGTTCTCAGCATAATATTTTTGGCTGTTCTCAGCATGTCCTAATCAATGAGCCAATTTCTTCTCCTTAATCCTGAGAAATGAAATCAACCTTAACAACAGCAACAACAAAGATCTATTTTGTAATTCTGATTAGAACTGTTTAAAACTTACAGTTTACTCTGAACAGGATAAAATTTTTATATTATTTTAGAGATGGCATACAGTGTAAAAACATATATTTTTAGTCTTTTTGTCCAATGCATTTTTAAGGATTTCATAATCTATTTTGCATCTTCCTGCAACCATTCCCTAGCTTATTATTTCTGGTATAAAGTTACACTTTTGTGTAAATATTTCTATTTAGAAACTTGCCTGGATATTCTTAAGCATTACATTTTTATATTGATTACTGAGAGATTCTCAAGTATTTAATAATATTTGCTTTATAATTTAAAAATTAGTCTTTGCTCTATGTCGTGGTACACACTGCTAATCCTAGCACTTGGAGGCAGAAGCACAGGATTCTTTAAGTTAAAGGGCACCCTGGCTTCAAACCAGGGATACATAGTAAGACCTTGGCTCAAAAGAGTAATAGCCTTAAAGTGTGCAAATGGGTGAACATAATCAAAATATATTGTGGTCACGCATGATATCATGAACTAAAAAACAACCAAGTCTAAGGAGAACTGGTGGTACCTGATTACTGTATAATGCCTATTTCCCAATGGGTCTCAGATAAGTAGATTCTGGTGTCTATTTTTATGTTCTTCTAATTTTAAAGTATTAAAAATAGCCAGCAAATAAAAACACAAAAATAAAACCAACCAAAATAATTGCTAGCTTTAATATTGGTGCATATATCTCATTTGATACTATCATTTTAGATAATTAAAGCTTAGGTTCTCAAACACCAAAAAAGTAGTGAAACATAGTGGAAGGCTTTGTGTCCTATTTAGTCAGTATATCCAAATAGAGTTCTCAAGCAACGGAAACAAGGTGTTCCATTGTTTTGTGTAGTCTAGTTTACCCCCTAATACATTTGTGATGCCTGTTTAGCTCATGTTGGCTTGGATTTTTCAGTCCTTGTAGTGTGTGTGGCAATGAGTAAGACATCATCTCTGTAGTTTTTAATTTATCCAGCTGCTAAAGTATAACTGAAAATAAAAATTACAGTTATATAATATGCACTGTGAAATGATTTAAATTAAGCTAATTAATCATCCACTACTTCACAGTTAACTGTGTACATGTGTGCATACATGCATATGTGTGTGTGAGTTTGCATGTGGTGAGACTATTTAAAATCTCAGCAGTTTTCAAGGACATAATAGATTATGATTCATTATAGTCACCATGCTATACAACAGATCTCGAGAATTTACTCATTCAACTAAAACTTTGGACAATGGGTAGCCTTTTAAGTAACCTTTCTACATTTAGGGAAATTCCCACAACATATTCCCTGTCATAGGCAATGTTCAAGTCAGAGCTCAGTTTTCCAGCCTTCCGAGCAATTGGAAGTGTGCAGGTGACCCATATTCTACCAATCAAGAAGCTTACAAAATATTTGGCTCACTCAGGATAGTGTTTTCTATTTCCGTCCATTTGTATGCAAAATTCAAGAAGTCCTTGTTTTTTACTGCGGAGTAGTACTCTAATATGTATATATTCCATACTTTCTTCATCCATTCTGCCACTGAAGGGCATCGAGGTTGTTTCCAGGTTCTGGCTATTACAAACAATGCTGCTATGAACATAGATGAGCATATACTTTTGTTGTATGATAGGGCATCTCTTGGGTATATTCCCAAGAGTGGTATTGCTGGGTCCAGGGGTAGGTTGATCCCGAATTTCCTGAGAAACCACCACACTGCTTTCCAGAGTGGTTGCACAAGTTTGCATTCCCACCAGCAATGGATGAGTGTACCCATTTCGCCACAACCTCTCCAGCAAAGGCTATCACTGGTGTTTTTTATTTTGGCCATTCTAACAGGTGTAAGATGGTATCTTAAAGTTGTCTTGGTTTGCATTTCCCTGATCGCTAAGGAAGTTGAGCATGACCTTAAGTGTCTTATGGCCATTTGAACTTCTTCTGTTGAGAATTCTCGGTTCAGCTCAGTGCCCCATTTTATAATTGGGTTGATTAGCCTTTTATGGTCTAGTTTCTTGCCAGACCCAAAAAGAGGAGCATGGGATGTTCTCACTCATATTTGGTTTCTAGCCATAAATAAAGGACATTGAGCCTATAATTCGTGATCCTAGAGAAGCTAAATAAGAAGGTGAACCCAAAGAAAAACATATAGGCATCCTCCTGAATATTAACCTTCATCAAGTGATGAAAGGAGACAGAGACAGAGACCCACATTGGAGCACCGGACAGAAATCTCAAGGTCCAAATCAGGAGCAGATGGAGAGAGAGCACGAGCAAGGAACTCAGGACAGCGAGGGGTGCACCCACACACTGAGACAATGGGGATGTTCTATTGGGAACTCACCAAGGCCAGCTGGCCCAGGTCTGAAAAAGCATGGGATAAAACCGGACTCTCTGAACATAGCGGACAATGAGGACTACTGAGAACTCAAGAACAATGGCAATGGGTTTTTGATCCTACTGCACGTACTGGCTTTGTGGGAGCCTAGGCAGTTTGTATGCTTACCTTACTAGACCTGGATGGAGGTGGATGGTCCTTGGACTTCCCACAGGGCAGGGAACCCTGATTGCTCTTTGGGCTGACGAGAAGGGGGACTTGACCGGGGGAGGGGGAGGGAAATGTGAGGCGGTGGCGGGGAGGAGGCAGAAATCTTAAAGAAAGAAAGAAAGAAAGAAAGAAAGAAAGAAAGAAAGAAAGAAAGAAAGAAAGAAAGAAAGAAAGAAAGAAAGAAGAAAGAAGAAAGGAAGGAAGGAAGGAAGGAAGGAAGGAAGGAAGGAAGGAAGGAAGAAAGAAAGAAAGAAAGAAAGAAAGAAAGAAAGAAAGAAAGAAAGAAAGAAAGAAAGAAAGAAAGAAAGAAAGAAAGAAAGAAAAAAAGAAAGAAAGAAAGAATTTGGCTCATATGAAAAGCCAGCTCAGTGCAAGCACCACTTTGTGTTAGAGGGGTCTGATTCTTAGGATTAACAAAGAAGTCAAGGTAGTAAAAAGTAGCATGGTAAAATCTACTTCTTGGCAGGAACGCAAAGTGTAGCAATGTCTTATGGGTGGTATCAGTAGTAATAGGTCATTTTCCCATCAGATAAGTCCTACAGCTTGGTATAGGGCTCTGTAACTAAAATTTAGCTCCACGCTTGTTTCTCCAGCCTTTCTGAAGATATTATGAACCACCCAGGATCTTTTTTGTTTGTTTGTTTTGTCTTGGTTTGGTTTTGCTTTTGTTTTTCAAGACAGGGTTTCTCTGTAGCTTTGGAGCCTGTCCTGGAACTAGCTCTTGTAGACCAGGCTGGCCTCAAACTCACAAAGACACAGGATCTTTTAAATAAATTTTCCTTTTATTTAACTGGCCAGAGAGGAGTTTGCTTTATAAAAGTAAGCCCTCCCCAATGCAAACAGCGCCATCAGGCAATGACAGAATTCAATCAAATCTTCAACTTTCCAATTCTCAGGCCAGCATTCTTTCTACCCCATCACACTTACATTTTATGCTTTCAGGAAGGTTTGAAATATTATTTTCAAAAAATGCATCCCCATAATCTATTCAGCACTGGAGCATGGGAGGGTGGAGGAGGCAGAAAGATCATAAAGTCAAAGCTACCCTGAGCTCCACAGAAAGACCATATCTCAAATGGAGAAAAATGCATGCTATGCATGCATAAGGATCTGAGTTCAAATTCCCATGCCTATGAAAATAGCCAGACATAGTTGCTCCCATGCCTGTAACTCCAGTTCTGGAGGATAGAAACCAGAGGATTCTTGAGACTTGCAGTCTTCCAGCCTAGCTCCAGGTTTAGTAAAAGACTACAAATAAATAGTAAACAAACAAATAAATAAATAAGAAGTGTTAGAGGAGACCATCCAATGTCCTCTTCTGGCCTTTGCACACACAGTGGCATATACACAGGCACATGTACTCAAGTACCACACACACAGCATTTAAACACAACACACATACACGTACCCTAAAGCATGAAATAACCTAAAACTAATGCAATCAAACTAATCTAAATAAAAATAGAGCAAAAGCTAATAAAGCGACACATAACTGTATTAGAAAACCAGGTTTAAATCACTGCCATATTTAAAACACATTTACAATCTATTTCCTTAAAGTAAAAGACACTAAGAGAGTAGACTGTAATAATATTACCACCTTACATCCACAAATGATTATGTTCAGTATTTTCTACCTTTTGAACTAAAAAAATTTTAAGATTTCCATTTCAACCTCACTTAAGAATGTTTTGAATGAGTTGGGTGGTGGTGGCACACACCTTTAAACCTAGCACTTGGGAGGCAGAGATAGGCAGATCTCTCTCAGTTTGGTGCCAGCTTGGTCTACATCGCGAGTTCCAGAACAGCCAGAACTATTTCACAGAGAAACCCTGCCAAAAAAAAAAAAACAAAAAAAAAACAAAACAAAACAAAAAAAAAAGAATGTTTTGAATGAGGCCACCATGAGTAAAAGGACAGTTTACTGAAATACTGAAAACATTATACAATTTATAGATTACTGCCTTTACCAGAACAACAGGTCGCAATTATGAGAATGAAATAAGAATGAAGGTTTTCACTGTGTTAAATATTCACCATGAAATAGTTGGTGGGCTACAATAAGAACTTTACAAACAGTAACAAATCTATTAATAATCACAAGAGTTCTATGCAGTGGGTATTGCTATACATATTTTATAGATGAAAAAATATTTAGTAATGTACCCAAGGCCACCAGGCTTGTAAATGAAAGAGATTAACTTTGGATATGGGTCTGCCAAGTCCAAAGTCAGCAGTCTAGTCTATTTATAGCACACTACCTCCTCCCTCAGGATATGAGTGAGAGCATTATTCAGTTTTATAAGTGAGAACATTTACTCAAGGCTCTAAATCTTAAAAGCATTTGATTATACAATGTTCACAAAAGAACCACTGGCCTTTCAGTCAATAATGGGAGTCTAAGGAAGAGCTGTGGAATAATTTTCTGCATTTATTGAGGCCTCATATACCCGGTTCTAAAGGGATCTTGGGAAGACACAGGAGGAACTGGCATGGACTCTGCACTTGGACAGCTGTCATCTAAGTAGTGAGAAAATAGTAGCATGCAGAGTATCAAAAGTCTATACAGCTACAAAGTATCAGGAGTCATCTCTGATGGCTAGTTAGCACAGTGCTCAGAGAGGTAGCCAGGAGAGATGAGCTGCACGTTCCCTGGTAGAGAGCTCTTACTGCTGCTGCCACCTGTGCTTGGGAGTGTTGAGGCCACTCTGGAAAGGTTCTTCCTGCCTGTGTTCCCAAATACATGAAATTCTATGCCTATTAAGCCTAGACCTGACCCTGCATCCTGCTGATATCTGCCCTCCCTCTGAGAATGGCCCTCTGCACTATCTTGGATAACAATCAGTAGCTGTTACAGGTGAATCTCTCAGAGAATAAAGGGCCACAGAGAAACAGGTCCAGTGTAGAGGCATAATTGATGATTTCTATAGGGCAAAAGAGAAATGTTCACCACTTAAAGAAAAACTGAGAATCATGGGGCTCGAGAGATGGTTCAGCAGTTAAGAGTGCTGAGAGCTCTTGCAAAGGACCCAGGTTCAATTCCCAGAATCTACATGGCAGCTAACAAACACTTGTAACTACGGTTCCAGGTGACTGAATACCTTTTCTGACTTCCTTGGCCACCAAACATACATATAGTGCATATACTTACATGCAGGCAAAATACTCATACATGTAAAATAAACTAAACCTATTTTTTTAAATAGAACTATTACCTATGACTTCCTGACCTGTCCTTTTGCCAATACAACAGGTATGGGCCCTAAGGTCTCAGGTACATAGTAGAGTAGGTAGGCCTCTATTTCAGAGTACTGGAGTCATATAAATGATGCCTAGAAGTTTCTATTATCTTTTATTGTTTCCATGCATGAACCAGAAAAGGAAACATTTAACAAGTTCATTGTAAACCTACAATGTAAGAGTTCCAGGATGTCAGAGTATATAAAGAACCTTAGAACCAAAGTATGGATGTAAGAGGAGATGCAAGGAGGTTGCTTTTCTGGTGAGGGATAGGCCTAAGTTTCCCTGCCATCATTTAGCCAGAGACATATGGCCCTTCCATGATGTCAATTATTTATCTATCTTCAGGAAGCTTTAGACTTAACATTGATAGAGAAATGGAATCATTCATTAAATTATTCAGTAAACATCTATTGTACTTGGCAGGCCCATGGAAGAAGCAAATGAAATAAGGAACAGCAGGGATCTCCCAGTACAAAGGAAATTGAAAACAGTTCAGTACATCTATTAGCCCACATTAAGTACTCAATAAATGGTGGCTTCTAAAAAATTTTATACTAACAAGCTGAAAATAAAGTGGTAGGCAAGGAACAGACTGTAACCAAACTCACATGATACACTGAGTGGCTAAGATTTGTCCCAGAGATAACAGGGAGTTAAGCAAGCTTTAAAGAGAGGAATGGCCTAATCACATCTGAAGAGGGTCACTTGGGAAAACTTTGCAGAATGGAACTCTTAAATGGAAGATGACTTTCTCAGTTCTCCAAACATCAGGACAATGATGGGATTTTAGATAGAAAGTAAGGAACCATTCTAGAGGGTAAGAAATGCAATTCCAAAGATGAGGGGGAAACACAGGGATTAGATGGAGAAAAGACACCAGGAAGATCCCTCGCCTGGCCCTACAACACATAATGTGGCCTTTACTAGAATATAGTCCTCAGGTGCAATGTAATGGAGAAAAATAAAGTCACAGGGTTGCAGAGATGCCTGAGTGGTCAAGAGTACTTATTGCTCTTATAGAAGACCTGGGTTCAGTTCCCAGCACCAACAAGTCAGCTTACAACTGCCTGTAAGTACAGTTATAGGAGACCCTATGCCCTTTCCTGGCTTCCACGGGCTCCTGTATGCTACATAGTATAGTATACATATCTCTCTCTCCATCTCTCTCTCTCTCTCTCTCTCTCTCTCTCTCTCTCTCTCTCTCTCTCTCTCTCTCTCTCACACACACACACACACACACACACACACACACAGAAAGAAATAAGCAAATAAATAAATTTATCTTTAAAAAAAAGGTTCTCTGCAGATGCCTAAGGAACATCCAATAGGAGAAGGTTCAAAGACACTCCTATTTCAAGGTCTGTACAGTTCAAGAGACCAATAAGTTTGAGGAATTAATTAATACCTAGATGTCAACTGGAACATCTCTATGTCAAAAGCAAAGAAGTCATGACTAGAGAAAAGGTGGCCACTTAACATTTATAAATTCCTTACTATTTGCTCAACACTATGACAAATGCCATGGCTAAAGTAGAAGGCAAGAAACCAAAGGTTCCTACTCTCTATGAGGTTAGCTAAAAGAGAAATAATCCAGAATGTATACAAATACATACACACATAAAAATACTAGCTAGTAAAAGCATGGAGTAAAACATTAAAATGTTTGATATGAAATGACTGGCTATGGAGTTCCTTTGTCATTACCCAGACTAGGATATGGAAAGCAAAAGAGCATACTGATGAAGATGGGTAGGGACCTACACTTGCAAACCAAGTACTGATGGAAGATGTCTATGCCCAGGAACTCAGTGTGGAACCTAAAGATGTAACTTGGACCAGATCATGTTGACTCCAAGTCTATGCTCTAATTTGGAAACTGTTTTGGTTTAGATGCAATATTCTCCATGTTGGAAGTTTGATTCCTTTCCAAGTGCAATAATGTGAGAGGTAGTAAGAATCTTTAAAAGATGATGCCTAATAGGAGGTGGTTAGGTCATTGAAGGCACTGCCTGAGGAAGAGAAGATATGGTTTTCATGGATTTCTCATGAGCTCTTTTAAGGAGCTAACTAAATTTCCTTTCTTCATATATTACTCAGCATCAGGTATTATATTGTTGCAATGGAAAACTGACTAATATAAGGATCATGCAGCCACCTCCAAACTAGACCATCCAGAAATAATCCTAGTGGCTCATGTCATTCAGTGACTGTGTCTAAATGGAGCTTAGCACTGGAAGCCCAGGGATACTGTAGTGTACAAGATTATCAAGGTTCTTACATTTTCTATTAGAATAAAAAAACACCCAAGTACACACACACATCATCACTCCTCCAAGTAAACAATTCTCTAAGTAAAATAATTACAAACTGTGTTATATGCTGTGAAGAAATATAAGCAAAGGGCTAAGAATAACCGTGGGTATTTACTTAGGGTTGTCGGACAGAAACAAATACTCTGGTAATAAAAAGTCCTAGAATTTTCCCTGGAAAGGAAAGTGGTAAGGTCCTTCCAGGCAGAGAGAACTCTGTGTCTATACTTGGAAGCAGGGAAGAACTTGATATGTTTGAAAAATTAAAAGGTAACCAGTGGGGCCAACAGAAAAAGAAGTGATAGCATGGAATATAAAAATAATAGGTATTGCCAGCCTGCTTTATAGACAATATTTTTAATGAACGGATTTGTTTTGGTTTTTTGAGATAGAATTTCTTTGTGTTGCTGTGGCTGTCCTGGAACTCACTCTGTAGACCAGGCTGGCCTTGAACTCATAGAGATCCACCTCCTTCTGCCTCACAAGTGCTAGGATTAAGGGCGTGTGCAACCACTACCTGGCTAATGAGTGGATTTGGTAGTGTTTTTTTTTTTTTTTACCATATTTCACCCTTTCTGCATTGTGTATTTATGAAGCTGGCACGATGGCCACTAACCACACTATGCACTCTAGCTAAAACTCCAGGTCGGTTATGAGGAAATCTGACTTATACTTCAGGCCTAGAACCAATCACTAACCCTTCTTGGACAAACAAAAAGGAAACCCTCTTGTGGGGCCCATAGAAGTGGGTCTGCTCCATGTTGACTGAAGGTCAGAGAGCTTAAGCCTACTCCTGCTCTTTCAAAGTCATTGACAGAAGTCTGACTTAAGGAGTGGCTACAAACAACATCCCTTGACCTAGTGTGTGGTTACTTGGTGTTTGGGTATTAAGATTGCCCATGGAAGTGGATCTGTTCCACCTTGGTCATCAAACATAAGAGGATACAAACCTATTCTTGCTCCTACAAGGATAAGACAGGAGATTTGACCCAGGGAGTGGCTGCCGACAGGAAACTTGGCCTAAGGTGTAGTCACTGCATGTCCTGTCTAAAACATCAGAATGCTTAACTCAGGAAATAGTGGCTTGATGTCGCAAGTATTGAAGCAGGTGACTGTTCTGTTTGTACTTTGTGTCATGTTAAAACACTCTTTTTCCTTCTTCCTCAATTTTTGGATTGGGATGTATAAGCATATGGAAAATAAACACAGGCATATTCAGTCTTCACTGGATAGCCCTCCCAGTTCTAACTAATAAAATAAAATAAACAGTCCAATTGCTCAAGTTCTGTTGGCTGCAGTCAAAGCAAGCCACTGAAAAGTTTTTCAGGCCTGTGATAACCTGAGGCTGGAGTTCATGCTATGGAATGTCTAGGATGTAGAGGCTGGTGGTTTTTTGTTGTTGGTGGTTGTTTTTTGTAAGCCCACAGTACCTGGTAGCTGTTATTCTAATTATGTAGTTGGTGTTCCTTTATTATATCTACAATTAGGATGAGGCCTCTATTTGCAGACCAATTTCTCTTCCTTGGAAATCCTTCCTGGCCAAAGTACTTCCCAAAAGGCCCTGTGAACTTGCTAAAATATTTCCAATAGTCTTTTGAGAGTACTAGGAGGACCAATGTTTTTGTAAAAGGACACAAAATAGTAAAAACAAAAGCACTCCCTCGTTTCTGAAGGAAATTTCTTGTTTTCTCCTCCAGTCTTTCCCATTAGTTCATGGTCTGAGTAATTGTCTTCGTTGTTTGCTTTGTCTCCATTTTTATTCCTTGTATGTATATGATAATACAGAATAATAAAGAACTGTAAATTCTTATTGATCCCAGAAATTTGGCAATTCTAAACAATAAAAATATGCCTTCTGCAAGCTCCTCTCAAAAGAACACTTGGAAGATACAAAAGAACTTTGTTATAACAACAAATAAACTCCTAGAAAACATAAGGCCTCATTATAGGCTCCAGACTACCAGGTAGTGATGCCAACAAGCAACTGTAAACACAAATTTGGAAAGTCCACATTGCCATTCTTACCTGAGTTCCTATCTTCATTTCCCAGGCTACATCTTGACTGTATTAAGCCCAATATATAGCTTTTAACTACTTATTCTTTTCAAAAGCTAGAATTCTCGAGCTAAAGAGAAAGTCCTCTTTGTCCTCCATCCATGATTTAATTTATATTCTCCTAAACACTCCATTCACTTTGTTTTCTAGCAAAGAGTCCTCACAATTGTACTAGACCCTGAACTTGAATTTCCCTGTGTTTCTGTTCTTTGGGAATTTGCCTAGGTCAGCTACTGGGAATTTTCAGAATTCAACTTTACCTTTGAGAAAATATTGTTCATGATTTCATATGATACTTCTCACTACTCTTATATATAGCATGACAGGAAAATTGAGGGGAATTGAGACAAAGTCTCTGATGCCTGTCTTTTGTCTTTTGGAATTCAGATGCAATTGAAGATAGACATTCAAATAAAATGTGGCCTTTTCTCTGATCATCAGCAACTGGCTTTTGTCTCCATTCCTCCCTCTAAATGTCTTGTATATAATTACATAAAACTTACTAAGACATCACAGTCAAACCTTAAATACAAAGTAATACAAAGACAAATAAATACCAATCTTTAATAAAAACCCATGTAGCCAACTGATTGGGAAACACTAGGAATGAAAGGGTTCTTTCCATTCTTTGGGAAAAAAAGATCCATGCTAGTAAGAATACAGCTTACCTGAATGTATTAAAAGGCAACACCTTTGTGTGGTTATGGTCAGCAGCCGAAAATATCTGCTTGATCTCTCTTGACTTAGATTTTTCTTCTTTCAGCTTTTGTATGGCAAGTTCAAAGTTGCTGTATGGAAACTTGAAGGAGTAAAAACAAGACATACGCATGATACCAGGAGGTCATTATATCATCATCATCACCATCACCGCAACCATAACCATCATTCTCAATATTATTTCTTTGAGGATTTCATACACTGTGGTTTGATCACATTTTACCTCTTCCCTGACTCTTCTCAAGTCCTCCTGTCTTCCCTACTTACCCAACTGTGTTCTTTTTCTTGTTTCTAACTAATCAAAACCATTTTGTGCTATCTATTTTTTTATCTGTGACCTTACACTCAAGTGTGGCTGACTTACCAGAGACTATACTTTTTATTTTAAATTTTTTATTAATTTTACATATCAACCACAGTTTCCCCTCCCTCCCCTCTTCCCGTTCTCCTGACTGGCTCTCCTTCTCTTAGCAGCTAACAGTTATCAATAGTTCCAGAGCTGGTGGTAGAATTTCATGCACAACTCCATTTTCCATGCTGGAATTTGGTCTGCCTTGGGCTTGCACAGGTCTTATGAATGCTATGACTGATGTGGGAGTGTCATATATCAATCTGTTGATTTCATTGGTTAAGCAATAAAGAAACTGCTTGGTCCTCATAGGTTAAAACATAGGTGGGAGGAGTAAACAGAACAGAAGGCTGGGAGGAAGAAGCTGAGTCAGGAGTCGCCATGATTCTTCCACTCCAGACAGATGTAGGCTAGAATCTCCCTGGTAAGCACACCTCGTGGTGCTACATAGATTAATAGAAATGGGTTAAGAGGCTGAAACTAAGGGGCCAAGCGGTGTTTAAAAGAATACAGTTTCTGTGTAATTATTTCGGGGCATAAGCTAAAGCTAACCGTGCAGGCGGCGGGGGTGCCGGGGACGCAGCCCCGCTGCTCCTAATTCAACATATGACAACCACTGTGAGCTCACAGTGAAGTTGCTCTGTTGTTCCCAGAAGACACTGGTTCCCACTTATCCACGGTCTCTGACTGGGTCTTGCAATCTTTCTTCCTCCTTCCACAATGATGCCTGAGCCTGAGGAAGGCTTCTGATATGTATGTTCCATTCACAGCTGAACATTCTGAAGTTTCTTATTCCCTGTACCTTAGGAGGGTAATGGAGACCAACAAGACTACATGGTAAACCCAATGTAAACTATACATGTCTTTACCTAGAAACAAATCTGCACAAGAAATAACTAGCCTTGTTATCTTCTGAATGAAAGATTGAACTTAAGGGATAGCAGGTAACAAAGTTTACTAAACAATCTTAGCCTTCCTCTAACTCTCACACATAACCTTGATATTTTAGCCGACCCTGATGGAAAGAAAAAGAGATTTAGAGCTGGCTAAATGCACACCTACTTTCTCTAGATCATTAGAATGGCTGGCCACCAGGCAAAGTACTGACCATAACAAAGCTGGGTGTCAAAGTTCTGCAAAAGCACTGTAACCTAAATACATTTGTTGTCTAGGCATTCCACTGTTTCTGTCTCCTACTTTGTGGTTAGCTTTTTTTACTTAGAAAGAATACTTCTTATTCAATTACAGAAAGCATAAGTTTGTAAATAATTACAGCCAAGAGATCAAAAGTGAGAAGATGAAATTTTAGGAAAAAAAAGTTCTGATGCTATTTTAGTATAAAGCTGCCTCTATTCCACCATCAAATGATTCAGGTGCTTTGGCACCTACTGAGCCCCCTCCTTTTTTGCATTTCCTTTCATGTGTTTCCATGATAGCATCTATTTGATAGCTCATTTGAAAAGACTACTGAGGCTGGTAATAAGGAGTGTATTAATCTTTATCTTCTTACAATACCTTTGTTAAGAGCATTTTTAAAGCAATGCAATTTTCACTTGAGATGCTGATACTAGGTAATGTCTTATAATGCTTTCTCATACTGAAAGACAAAAAAAACCCTTATATCTTAAAACTATATATTATGTTTTGGCTGGATGTATAACTGAATAGAATAGTCCTCATTTAGCATGTTCAAGGCCTGAGTTCAATTCCTATCGAATAAAGCAAAAGGCACATGAATGGTTTAATATACACAGATAATCCTCAATTTACAGTAATTTGTGTGTTAATACACCCACTGTAAGCTGAAAATGTACCAATTACAACTAACTTACAGATCATCTCAAGCTTAGCAATACAGCACACTGGAGAGCATTTCACTTCATGATCACAGTGTTTTCAAGGTCTGCAGCTCACTGCTGATGCCCAATGGCATGTAAGAAGACTGGATTATATAGTATGTACTAGCCGGGGGCTGGAAGGGGAGCAAAACCCAGAATTTTAAAGTTTCTATTAGAAAGCATATCACTTTTGCATGACAGTGAAGTCAAAACTCCTATGTCAAGCAATTCTAAGTTAAGAAGTATATGTTTTATGTTAAGGTAGAGGTTCTGTTCAAAACCAGAATTTTGGTTTATAACAGCAACAATGACTAAGCTTGCCATGGGTCCTATATGGCTAAGCCCCTCACACAAATTATCACATTTAACCTCTGTAGCAACTTTATCAAACAAGCACTGTTGTTACTCTTATTTCAAAGACAAGGAGACTGAAGCTTAGAGATCATACATAACTAAAGTCTGTTTTGGGGTTATACTCTTATACACTCTAACCATTTGTCACTCATATTGGTTTAATAAGATGATGATTGGCCAGTAGCCAAGCAGGAAGTATAGGCATGGTGACCAGACTAGGAAAATTCTAGGAAGAGGAAAGGCAGAGACACATTTACCAGCCAGATGCAGAGGGAGCAAGATGAGAATGCCTTCCTGAGAAAAGGTATGAAACCAGATGGCTAAACATAGATTAGAATTATAGGTTAACTTAAAATATGAGTTTGTTAGTTGTTAAGTCTGAGCTATAGGCCAAATAGTTTATAATTAATATAAGACTCTGTGTGTTTATTTGGGACTGAACGACTGCAGGACCAAGTGGACAGAAACTTCCATCTACAAAACCCTGTCACCTATTAGTGTGGGGACCATATTTGTGCCCAGGCTTAGTGGTCTCTGGAAATCTAACTGCTTAATCACCATGTTTCTCACATGAGTTTAGGTCTATAGTTTTAGAATAACCTGCATTTCTAAAACTATAAACAGAGAGGTGGTGTAGTGACTGTGGAAGATGCTATACTCAATAGAGGTACCTAGAAGAGCACTGTGAACTACCAGCTTTCAACCGTCACTTCTGCATAACTCTGAATTTACCTGATAAGCACACTGTTCTAGGGTCCCCATCATCCTGGTTAAGACTTTCTCTAAACTGTACTAGCTAGTTTTTTAAAGATTTATTTATTTATTATGCATATAGTTTTCTGCCTGCATGTATGCCTGCATGCCAGTAGAGAGCACCAGATCTCATTACAGATGCTTGTGGGTACTGGGAATTGAACCCAGATCCTCTGCAAGAGCAGCCAATGTTCTTAACCTCTGAGCCACCTACGTTCTTCCTACCCACCCTTCCTTCTTTGCCTTCTCATTTCACAAGGATGAGACCTGACCTGCACAACACTCTGAAGGTAGCTCCCATTCCCTGCATCTTCTTGAGCCTCTCCTTTCATCCCACAGAGGTCTTTCCTCTAATATTCCTAGTGTGGGTCTAACTCTGTCTTGAAACCTAGCCACTCATCCCTGGTCGTTTTCTTTATAAATGAGATAAAGTATGCACTGTGTGGGTATAAATAGTGCATAATTATTTAATAAATCTTAAAATAAAATTGTTCAGACTGATTTTTTTCAAAATTACAAGCAATGAATTCTAAGTACAACTAGCTTATATGCTGAACAAGTCTACATTTAAAGACTAAGAGTTATATCCATGGATTTTTACAGAACAATATTGTCAGCACAGCACTTTTAGTAACAGCAACCATATGCCACTGCAGTATTTTCAATTAAACAATATAAACAATTAAGAAATTGTTGCTGGGTGTGGTGGTACATACCTGAAATCTCAACATGCAGGGAAGAGAGCAGCATGTGAACAGTAAGGACAAAGCCAACCTAGGTATCTGGCTAGGTATGTCTCAAAAAAAAAATAAAATTAATTCAAGAACTAAAATACAACAAGAAGAAGATATTTCTATGAGTTCACTGAAGCAAATTTCTTCTTCGATTCTAATTTCAGCCTCAGGTGTCACTGTTAAGCAGACCAGCAACTTCAGCAACTACAGCTTCCTTTGGAATTTCTGTCTGTTCTACTCATAACTTCCTTTGCTACCCTGTGTCAATTAATTTGGATGGTACAGTGTGTGCCATCAGAGTTTCTTCCTTTCCTATAGTTATTGCATTGCCTTCTAACAACATTGTTGGCATCAGCAAAAACCCAGGAAACTTGATTCAGTATTGGGTCTGCCTCCTGCCAGGGTCTGGAATCTGTGATGCTGGGCAGTGAAGAGCTAAGCTGTAAATAGCAGAGACAAGGGCCGGGCCTCTGTGATGGGACCTGTGGCCAAGTCACACAGATCCATTATTCATGCCCACATGTGTGAATGTGCAATGTACACCAGTGGCAAGATGCAGAAGAAAATGTCCTAGAGGGAGAGAAACACACACTGAAGAAGGTAGGGAGTCAAGAAATACACAGTGTATTCACCTTGTCTGTGTTATTCTCCATGTACTTTAAGGTGTACTCATCAGCATTAAGCAGATGAAACAGGTAGCCATTCACATTCACTGTGGTTCCAATATAGAGCTCCTCAGCCTTGATGTATTCGGAAAATTCACTTTTAAAGACTTCTTGGCCAGGCTTTTTCACACGGCTTCTTTTCAAGAACATTCCACCAGCATTCCCTAAAGAAACATGAAAAAAAAAGTTCATGAGTTGCTTCATTCTTACAAAAACCACAACTTGCCTTTAGTTATTTTCTCTTCCAACACAGACTGTACAAATTATCTGTAAAGCCATGTTGCACACTGTGGGAGGAAAGAATAGGGAAGTGGGCAAAGAAACAGCATTTTTTTTTCTTGTGTAACTCTTAAACACCACTGGAGATAATGTAAATTAGTATAACTACTATAGAAATCATAAGATAATTCCTGAAGAGATTAAAAATAGAACTTGCACATCATCTAGCTATATAACAAACCTGAGTACAAGGCTCCAAGATACTACAAAGATAGCTATGCACTCAGGTATGTCTCAGTGGCCAAGTTAGGGAATCAGCCACAGGTATTAATCAATGGATGGATGGATGAAGAAAATACGTCTCATATACACACTGGAATTTTATTTAGCCATAAAGAATGAAATCATGTCATTTGTAGGAAATTGACATCATCATGTGAAACCAAATAAACCACACTCAAAGTTTAATTTAGGAGGAAAGGATATGAAATTAAAGAAAGCAGATATAAGAAAAGATAAGAGAAATGAATATTATCAAAATATATGCATGAATAAAAATGAACCCATTACTTTGTAGACTTCTAAATGACAGGTTGAGTGCATTAAAGAAAAAAAGTAATATGGTATTCAAAACTTTTCTTTCCTCATTCTTCCAAATTCCAAAAACATTTAGCAAGGACCTTTTGTGTATGTTCTACAGCAAGCTGGAACAGTGGGACATCAGCAAGTTCCTCTTCTCTAAGGCATGAGTGAAACACCTTCTTTCTTTATTTCCACAGAACTGCTTCACACTTAACCTGGCATTCAGATTAAGGGCAAGATACCCCACATCTAAGACAAGATTTAGATTAAGTGTTAGAAAGCAAGTATGCGGGTTCCCTTTGTGTTTCCTCTTTCACACCGTAGTAAAATATCTTTGCTTCTTTTAGTAGTCTTTTTATGCTGCTTACTTTCCAGAATTCTCATCATTTTTCTGTTCTCTTCTGGGCATAGCTACCTGATGCTTGTTTATTTTCTTTGACTTCTTGAAATCAAAAGGCAGAGCTGAACAGGAGATTCTAGCACCTTCTGATGTGGACTTATGACTATAACTGAGACCAGATGAGACCAGACAGGAGAAGTGGTGAAAACATACAGGCTTTGGAGCCAAATTGAGTTGCATTCTATACTGGCTTTGCCAGTTGCCTACTGCATACTCTTAAAGTCTTTTTTAAGCTCTCTAAACTGCTAGAGTTGGTACTGGTAAAATAGGAATTTTAAGATGTGTATGTGGGAGGAGTCATAAAAATTTACTCTCAGATCACCTCTTACTGTGGGGAACATCACCATAGAAAGGCCCTAGCTGCTACAGGCTGCTACAGGCTGCTACCAACAAATGAAAGTTCAAAGTAGGAACATTGAGACTGGTCCATTCCTGCATAGACAACTGGCAGCTTTGGATATGTCTATCAGAAATTCCTTATAAGTACACTAAGATCTAAGATCTATCACTTTCTCCCTTTCCTCTGTCCTTCATAGGAGTTAGAAACTACTATAGCCAGATGTGGTATTAGATATGTATAATTCCAACACTCAGGTGATAATGAGTTTTAGTCCCTGCCTGGGCTATATAGTGAGACTATGGAGAAAGGGACAAGGGGAGAGAAGATCAGAGGAGGGGTGAGTGGGAGGAAGTGGGAGGGAGAGAGAGAAAGAAAAAAGAGAGAACCCACTGCAATCTGATGGTTCTCTGGGCTTCCTCTAGTTCCTTCAGCATTTTATTGTTGATTTTGTTTGTTTGTTAATTTGTTTTCATTGTTTAAATAAATCTCTTCTACATTAACCCTGTCTCTGGATTTGCCTCTTTTTAGAGGACCTAACCTGCTTTGAAACTTAAGGATAATAGTAAGTCCTCAGTGATGGTCACTATTTTTGTAAACTTTCTATTTTACAAGTGCAATTTTCTTGGCTCCATAATTTTACGTGGGCTTCCCCTCTGTATGCTATGAATATGTTTTATTATCATTGGTTATTAAAGAAGTTGTTTCAGCTAATGGCTTAGTAGAGTACAGCTAGGCAGGAAATCTGAATAGAGACATAGAGAGAAGAAAGGCATAATCAGGAAGATGCCATGTAGATGCCCAAGGAGACAGATACCCTGGAACTTTTACCTGTAGGCCACTCATGGTAATAGACAGATTAATAAAATTGGGTTAATTTAAGATGTAAAAGTTAGCTAGAAATATGCCTAAGATATTGGCCAAACAATGTTGTAATTAATATAGTTTCTGCGTTATCATTCAGGTCTGGGTGAGTGGGAAACAAACAATGGTGCCTAATGTATGGCAACTACATCCACATAAAACCTGAGAGAGTTTGGGTAGAAGTTCTAGACACAAAAGAATGAGTTTAGTGCAGCTTCTTGATAGCTGCATTTTTTTTCCAGGTAAATTCTGTTCGCTGGTGGCAAGCAGGGGTTCTGAGTTTCCTTTAAGAGAGGTGTTCCTGACTTAGCATTGGCAACTAAGACTGCATGCCTTCTTTATGGGAGGGCTTCCTGGTTCATGCTGGCATGAAAGGCTCTGCCTCTGTTGGGAGACACTGCTATGGAGGATTTGAATGGGCTTTGTGAGCAGCATGCTAAAGGTTGATTGATAGTGAAGTGGATCTGCTGGAACCGGTGTAGAAAGTATGGCTTGTAGAGCTGGTGGCAAATATACCTCTGCCATGTTGGACTGGGCAGAGTCAAAAGGCAAAGCAGCCTTAGTCCTAGTCATGCCCACTTAGCATTTAAAAATAAAAGGTGCTCCTGGTCAGAAAGTGATTACAGATACACAATAAAGACAGATTCAGATGAAAAAAAAAAAACTCTGAATGGGTCACAATGTGTTTTAAAAATGTACATAGGTTTGGGACAGAGAAGAAAAAGAGTATAGACAGTTATAAAAAGAAATAAATAGTTTTAAAAAATAAAACAAAGTATTTAAAGAGACAGAGTAAGCCGTAGATTAAAGGAGTAAAGATAATAAAAATAAATATTAAAAAGTAATAGAGTTAAAAAAAAGAAAAATAAGGCACGTAAAGATGGAAAATACACAGAGAGTCTGGATTATGTAAATTATTATGTTTTCCTTGAATTTTTTGACTGTATATAAGCTAAGTACAGAGAGACATTTCATTGTACAGGCTACTAAGCTAAACCAACATATATGTTTTAAAGGTATTTTGACTTCAATATTTGGGTCTAAGGATATGTTGCTTTGAAAAAGAAGTTTTGCTTTTGTTTCCTCAGAGGATAGAAAGCTATGGATTCCTTAGTGGCTAATATTGTTTGATCAAATAAGACCCCCTGAAGCAATGGCCCAGATGGTGCAACATCCATGACAGCTTCAGGACTGCTGGCTGAGATGGACCTAGCACACAGAATATCCCATGAAAGACCTTATTAACAGCACCCCCAATCAGCAGGAAGTAGTCTAGAGAACAATGCCCAAATTCCCTAAATGATTGTTTATGAAAATTTGTTTATATTTATAGGGGATATGCTATAGAGATAAATACTTTTTATTGGTATGTATCTTGATTTATTAATACATATTTGAGGCCAATTTTGTTATATGTATATTTTACTCTGATTAAGGTACTGTGCTTGTGTGGCTCATTTAAAAATGTAATGTATAATTAAGAAATACAGGTTAATAGACAGTCATCTATAATAGTCAAGCATGTGGTCATGTTAGGTTTTCTAGATGTACAGAGATGTATTTCAGTTAGGTACTCTTCAAACCTTTTAAAGACTAACAGAATATGGCATTTAAAATGTTTTAAAAACTTAGGACTTTTCATGACAACGAGATTGACTCATCTGCTCCTGGCAGCAACAAACTACTTCAAGAGGAAGATGAGCATCATCAAAGAGGCTCCTTAAAGAGTTTGTTAGTCATTTGGGCAAGAAATTGCTATTTCTTGGACTGCTTGATGGCATGCTGTATAAACTGGACATGTAGGATCCACAGAAAAATTACTTGCCTAAAGGTGAGACAGTCCTTTAGGGTTTCTGCTTCATGAAAAAGCTGCTAGACATTTTGTAGGACACAGAAGAAAGCATCTTATGAACGTGTATGGTGCCATTACAAAACAAAACAGATCTTCAAATTTCCTGATTCATGGAAAAATCTGCCAGATATTATGGACCTACAGGCTGAAGAAGGATGTCCCAACATTACAGAAGAACTTTGGGTGACTGTCCAGGCAGCAAGATGTCTCTGTCAATTCTAGAGTTTTGGAAGCTGCTTACAATGCACTTCCTGTTTACCTAGGTAATATATCCTTCTGGAGGTTTTGATAGAGTTGAAAAGAGATAGCTATAACTACTGTTTTCTTTAATTATAATAAAAGATAAAGTGGATATAAATATTATAACTGTAACTCTTGTTTGATACCTGTTTTGTTATATGTAATTTTACTATGTTAAAGTTAAAACCTTCCTATTTATTTAGACAGAAAGAGGAGATAATGTGGGATTCCCCTGTGTATGCTATAATATGTTTTATTACCATTGGTTATTGAAGAAGCTGTTTCAGCCAATGGTTTAGTAGAGTAAAGCCAGGTGGGAAATCCAAACAGAGATATATAGAAAAAGTAGGTAGAGTCAGTTGGTGCCATGTATGGTAGGCCACAGCCTCGTGATGATACACAGATTAATAGAAAAGGGTTAATTTCAGATGGAAGAGTGAGTTAGAAATATGCCTAAACTATTGGCCAAACAGTGTTGTAATTAATACAGTTTCTGTGTTATTATTCGGGTTTGGGCAGCCGGGAAATGAAAGAGTAATTTCCATTTACAATAATTACTTTTCTAGGTGTACAGAATTGTTATTTGTGACCATTCAGAACATGGCATATGCTCATCCTTATTTAGTTTTATATTTTAAGATGTTCTGTTATTCAAATTACACTGAGGGCCTGACTTAGTTGTACAAATTATCCATTATTCATCAGCATACTAAGTGGCTAAAGAAGTTCAAGTATATGACTTGACTGTTACATTTTCAGACTTTTGCATGTCATTTTTTTTAAAAAAAAACTTGTTGGTTTCTTGAAACTGGTCTTGATCAGGATATTCACAACATGTAAATTGGCAAATGGTACAAACCAAATTTTTACTTATTTTTTTCCCAAAGAGTTAGTTGAGTTGGTTATTCTTCTCAAACATATGTCTTCAGCACAGATAAAAGTTGTAAACATGTTGAAACAAAGAACATTTCCAAATTTGTAAGTCAATGACTGTCCTTAGCAATAGTCATGAGATCAACATACTGGATAACATTCCACAGGCCTGGGGGCAGGACCTTTGGCAACAGCCAGAACAAACAGAAGTAACACAGAAAAATGGATCCTGAAGATTAAATTTGTATATCTTGTATTCTTTTCTTAATCAGGCAAAGATTTTTTGTAAGTGGGACAATGGAATACTCTCTTGGCTTTCTGGCTGGGAGTGTGATTGGTGGTAGTCAAACCATGATTTTGAAGCCCTGAGATTCCATAGGAATGCCTCGGAAAAAGAAATGATAGTGGCAAAGGGGATTTCCTTTGGGTAACTGATCCCAGCTATTCTTTGTTTATCATTTTATATATTTGGGTTCATATTTAAGACATTGATGTAAGAAGAAATTTATTGGTTAGAAAATTATCATCACAGATATTCTAGGCTATCAAATCAGATTATACTCCCTAATTTTGAAAGGGAAAGGTGGTTAATGGTGTGAGGAAAATGATGAGTAACATATGTCTCTTACCGGAATTCCTCCCTATAGGTTCAAATACTGAAACTGTGTCATCACTGAGATAAAACGCAATAACAAACATCCTGTCAAAATCAGCACATTTTTCTGTGACTAGTTTTGCAAAATACCGGAGCGTGTTACTTATGTTTCCATAGCTAAATAGAAGAGAAATGAGAGTTAAAGCATTGTACAAGCAATACCCTAAACATTATATATATTGCAAAAAGTGAGTCATGGCTTTAAGAAAGAAATTTATGCTTTTCTAAACAGTCTAAACATCTTCTTTCTAAGGTTCTAAATCTAAACACTGAAGAAATTTTCTCAATAGATTAAAATCTTTCCTGTTCTTCATACTCTGGGAAATATACTGAAAACCATTCCTGGTGGCACATGCTTGAGATCTCAGCATTAGAATGAAGAGATGGGCAGGTCTTTAGAGCACACTGCTCAGCCAACTGAGTTGAATCCTGAGACCAATGAGAGACCCTATCTTAAAAAACAAGCTAGGTGACTCCAGGAGAGTTCTAAGGTTGATCTCTGCCCTTCTGCCTTCCATGTGCACAGACATAGACATGAACCCTTATGAACATGTTGTACACAACCAAAAAAAATCCATAAACACCTGCTCAAAGCAGGTGAATTAATCAGCTGTCCTCTGATCATATAGTTGGTCAACAATCACAGTAATTCTGTCAGGTAGAGGCATAAACACTTAGCACAATGTCCAGAGTCAATCTAGATGACATACGTTACTGGGCCCTGAGGCATTTGTCTCAAGTCCAGGATTTTTCTGCCCTCTCTATCACTCCCATCTCTCCACAATCATTCTTAACTACTTTCAAGGAAAACATTAACTTTTCCCCTTCATAAACATCGTGCCCATGTCTCCATTTTAATACACTTATTATTTGCATTGTATGTAGCCATTACATGCCTGTTTTCATGAGAAAGTCCTGTCTTATTTTAACCATTATCCACTATGACACTTTTTATATTATACTGTATTACACTAATTATGTGCAGAAAGTTATACCCATAATGATTAGAAGAAATACTTAGAACTATATAAATGAACAGGGGGTTAGAGACGGAATGAAATAAAATTTAAAATTTTTCTCAGGTAAGCTATGGTAACACACACCTGTAGACTCAGTACTGGGGAGGCTGAATTTATGAGTCTGAAGCCAGCCTGGGCTACACAGTGAGACCCTATCTTAAAAATAAAAGAAATAGTTCCCAAAGTTGGTTGCCTGAGCAGTGAACTAAGTAACTCATGGTCTTTCAGTAAAGGCACAGCTGCAGTTATTAGCCAGTGAAAGTCAGCCCTCCAAAAAACAGTAAGGCCTTGGGAGGTCTGTGATAATCAAAACCATTACCTTTGAAAGTGTCCGCTAAAATCAACCATGCCCTTCATCACTTCCCTATAACTTGTAGATTCTCCTGTCCTGAAATCCATTCTTTGTGTTCACAGTGATACAAACCACAACAAAGTATTTCTAATTTGCAGAGACATAAAGTGCTCTTCTTCACCCCCTTCTTGAATTGTATAGGAAGGTGATCTGGGAAAACACAGTGGCAAGATTGCCAATTTGAGGCCTCATATGAGATAGAGCACAGCAGTTTGGAAATCTCATCCCAGGGTAGTCTGGACAAAACCACCAGTGGGCTCATAATTTGGATTTTCCGAAGTGCCTAGTTCCAAGGCTTCAGATGGACCTTATAGACTATTTGGGCCAGCTATACTCTGTGAATTACCTTCTCTGGTACTTAATTGAACTCACAGGTTAATATTCAACGTCCCCTCTTATGAAAGACTCATAAAGTTACAGATGCCTAAAATATCAATAAGCAATTTAATTAGGTCTAATCTAAGTACAAATGAATGCTATTTTAAATATAACTTCTTAGAACTTAAGTTTATAAGTGCATATATTTACTGGGAATATTTGAATATATCATTTATTTCCCCCTTAATTGTAGTATTCTGGATATCTCATCAATTGGTAATATAAACCTACTCAATAAAATTGAGCCATTCATAAAGTTTGATGTACATAAAAGTCACCCAGAAAACTTATTACATATGCAGAATCCATAATATAATCACTAGAGATATGGGCTCACAAGTGAGTTTATATTTGCAGAAAACTACAAGATGGTCCCCAAGGAAAACTGTAGGAAAGTGTATTCAAATATTTCCTTCATCTAAATCAATTTTCAAATGCCTGACTTCTGATCACAATCTTCACCATTCCGGGTGATTAACTACTCATATCTCTTGTATCAACCATGATGTCATCTTTAGCAATTTAACACTATACAGTCCTGTACTCTTAGTTGGTTGTCTTAAAATGTGTTTATTCCCATTGTCCCAAAACAAATTATAAATTCCTAGATCTAGGATGCATGTCTTAATGTTTTTGACATAGAGCCCAATGTTACCTATCTTCACTGCATTTAATTCTCCCCCACCATCCCTTTCCTTCTGTCTTTCTCCTGCTGGGAATGGCACCCAAGGCCTGAAATAAGCCAGTAAGTCATATTCTTTGCCCCTTCTCATTTCATTTAAATCCATTTCTAATGGTAAAGGGTTTTGTTACCCAAACTGTTCTTACAAAAACTAACAGTCATCTCCAAAATGCCACATCCCAACCTTAGTCCTTTTTTGCATCTAATTTTACTAATCAGCAACTTCTTCCATGACACTCTTGATTCACTGGGCTCAAAGCACTATGCATTTATTAGCTCTATGTCATTCCTATCTCCTTGTTTGCCCCATGCCATCCTTCTTCCATGGTTCCTTCACTTTTCTCCAAACTCTTAATGTGGGATGTCCCAAGGTTTATTCATGTACTTCTTGACATCTGTTCATCCTTGGTGATCTTACAGTCTGAAACTTTGGTATAATTTGGAATTATTAACTGAAATGATAAATATATGCTGCTGATTTCCAAATTTACATCTCCAGTTTAGACCTGTCTCCTGAATATCCTCAATACAGACCACACCCATCTTTACTTGATACCTAATTGCCATCTCAACTTGTTCTAAAACTGAACTTGGGTTCTAGTCCCCAAACCCATTCTACCTATGGCACCATTCCAATTACTTGGGTCTAAATCTTGAGACATCTATAACTCTTCACTATTTTTTTCTTACACCTCATATCTAATCCATCAGGAAATCTTATTAGCTCTACATTCAAAATATAGTCAGAACCTGCCATTTCATTTCATCCCTCCAACAGTATCCATCCAGATGTGATAACTTTTCTCTTGGACTATTGAAGTAATCTCATAGGTTGTCATAAATCTACTATCATTTTTGTATAGTCCATTCTCAACACTGTACGGAGATATTCTTCCAATAAGTCAGCCTAATTAAGTCATTTCTCTGGTCAAATCTCCCAATGCTTCTTCCTTATCTTTCTAAATATCAGGAGTCCCTATGATTGCCGGCAAAACCTTATGACCTCACATTTTGTTACATCTTTTACCTTATGTTCATGAGGTACATTTTGCTCTTCCCTCATCTTCTCCATCCACATTGGTCTCTGGAGAGTTTCTACACACTCTAGTCAGATGCGTTGTTCAGAGCATTTATACTGACACTTCCTTCTGCTTGGACTATGTACTATGTTCCTTTGCCTCAGAGAAATCTATCAGAGCACCACTGAAAATTTCAACTAGGGATATTCATCATTTATGTACTCCTAGATCCTTTGTGTGGAAAAGTAATGCTTTTTCTTTTTAATGTGGTACTTACCACATTCTATATACTATTTGATGTACTTAGGTGCCTTTCGTGCATATTTCCCTCAACTAGAATGACGTTTGATGACGGAAGATGTGCTTGCATGGCTACTTTGTTCACTGATCTATCACAAATACCTAAGTAAATGCTAGTCACACAGCAGGTTCTTGGGACATATTTGTTGACCTCCACCCCCACCCCAAGCTCACCTATAACTAAGAATTTTCTAAAGATCAAAAGCAAGCAAGAATAAAAGCTCTAGAGCAGTGCTTCTCAACCTTCCAAATGTGGTCACCCTTTACTACAGTTCCTCATGTTGTGGTGACCCCAACCATAAAATTAGTTTCATTGTTAATTTATAACTGTAATTTCACTCCTGTTATGAAAGGTAATCTGTGTTTTCTGATGGTCTTAGGTGACCCCTGTGAAAGGGTCATATAACCCCACAGGAATTGTCCTACAGGTTGAGAACCACTGCTCTAGAGATACATAAGTCTTCATATTGGAAAGCATGTGAAGACCTTTTTTGTTAGGTAATGATAGGAAAAATTAAGGGGGCTGTTGGTGGAAACAAAAGATGGACAAGACCTGAAACCAGTGAAAGAATAATAATAAAATTAAAAACCATGACTTTTTGGAATCAGAATAGTAGGAGTATGAAATAACTTTCCCGTTAGGAAGCTATCTGGTCCTTCTACTTTGATCCATCATTAAAAACGGGATTAGTTGGGCTGGAGAGATAGATAGCTAAGCAATTGAGGATTCTTATTGTTTTTGAAGAGGACCCAGGTTCAGTTCCCAGCACCCACATAGCAGTTCAAAACTGCCCATAACTTCAGTTCCAGATCTGATGGCCTCTTCTAACCTCCAGAAACACACAAGCATGGATGTGGTGAGCATACATACAGACAGACAAGACACTTCTACAATAGACATATTTTCAAAAGAACAGGATTAGCAAACATTTTGTCTACCACTGTACTTATTCATATGCTCATTTTTTTTTATTGGATGAAACATTCGCCAGCATTCTTCTAACTCTCGTGTAAACAATAAAATCAGTCTCTTACATCAAGGAACTCTCAGCCTGGGGGAGTGCAGAAATTACATATGTGAGTAATCCCCAAGTCATGTGATAAGTACAGATTCTATGGCAAAGAAGGTAAACTCCAGAAGTGAAATTTTCCTGGATTCACTTCCTAGTTCAACTAAAAATTAGCTGTGAGTTTGGACAAGTTGCAGAGCTTCTTGGTGTCTTGCTTTCCTCATTTGTAAAGTAGGCACAAGAATATAATCTGTTTTCTTCTAGGGTTGTTTTAAGGATTAGGTGAAATCAGATTCTATAAAGTAGTTAATCCAAAGCAAACTACTAACTGCTTGCTATCACTAGTGCTATGATTATTAGAAGTATGATCAGCAGAGTACTGTGGGTACAAAGAGAACAAGCACTTCAGTCCTGTGCATCCAGTTTGTGCCAGTTACCATGGAAACAAGGTCACTGTATATCAGGACCTAGAGGGAAGTGTATTCCTGACACAAAACAAGCAGTGAACAAAAGGAATGAAATTCGAGACATGTGTGTCTATATCCCCATCCTTCAACCCAAGAGTCCAACTTACATGTATGATTCCATCTGTAGTTAGGGTCCTGAGGCAAATTTTACACGGCAGACAGAGAAACTAAGTCAACTATTCACAAAGAACTAATTTCCCTGGGTTTCAGAGCAACATCCTGAATAATATTTCATATTACTTAGTTATAAGAAAATGTTCCTCATCTTTTACAATAAGGACATTCTTCTAGTACATACCCTCCAAGTTGAAGTCCTTACAAACAGTAGTTACTGAAAAAGAGGCCATCCAAGTCTACCCTGAAAGCTAGCCTAATGCCAACAAAAGAACACGGCCACACTGATGTCCTTCTTCCATGTAAAATGCAGTTGATTCCCAGACACTAGTATGCCGTAGGATGCCCCAGGGTGCCTGTGTAAAGAGACTGCTGGGCCCCGCCCCAACATTTCTTTCTCATCCATCCAGAAGCACACGAATTAATTAATTAATTCTCCCAAGTATGGGAGTTTGAAATTTAAATAAAACTCTAAAGTTCTTAAAAATAAACAATGAGTTCTTGAAAGACAAATGACATCATGTCGCAGCAAAGGCATACCTTCCCACACTCCATATTATTCGCAGACAGCGAGTTAAACCATTTTTATAGATACAGCATAACACTTTGTTCGCTTTCCTTCAAATTTTGACAACAGCATGGGACCCCATTCAATCTGACCAACTTAAGAGTGCTTTTTCTTCTTCAAGTCTTAACACATGTTCCCTTTGTTATTCTCTCCCAGCATCTCCCAATCCATTATCTCCCTCACACAGAGCCACAATTTTTAGTTTACATCCTATTCAAGCATCTGCAAGGTTCTCCCACAATTTTTCCCTGAGATTTTTCTTCAAGTCCTGCTCATCCTGAAGAATCAAAAGGTGGCCACAACCAGTGCCCATGTTCTACATGAACAATTCAGGATCAGATTGTGCCTCGTGTATATTAGGGATACTTTGGAAAATCTATCTTCTGAAATTAACATTCAGCAATATAAGTAGTCTATTCTTACTGGACTCAAACCAAATCTCTCAAGTCAGAGCAACATGAATTTTCTAAAATTACATGTTATAAAACACTAACAAACCATTGAAATTTCTCTAGTAGGGGTTGGCAATCCATAGTCTGTGAGACAAATCCAGCTGGCCACCTGTGTTTGTAAGTCTTTGAGCTAAATGTACACTTTTACATGGTTGAAAAGAAAAAGATCAGAATAATACATTGTGATATGTAAACGTTTTATGAAATTCAAATGTTAATGTCCATAAAATGTTTTACTGAAACACAGTTGCACATGTGTTTACATTCTGTTCTTGTAACTTTCACACTATAATGGCATATCTGGTGGTTGTAATGGAGGGCTTACGGCCCAGAAATTCAAAGCGATGTACTCTCTGACCCTTGAAATCAGGTGACTTCTCCCCTGCATTATTCCAAGAGAAAGACAGACAGACAGATATGGAAAGACATCAGGCCAGGGATGACAGGACTTTAGAGGTGTCCAAATCACACATTAAAATAAACTCTCAAGAGAGAAACTGTCAATCCCCACGCATTCCTCAACCTCATTGGAAAGCTACAATAAGTTGTCCCTGGGCTCAAAATCGAATGAGCTGTGTGACAGGGTTAGGTTATAACATCTTTGGGAAAGATAGAACTATAATCGAGGTCCCCCCAGGCACCTGTCTAGTTCCATGAACTTTTTGAAGTTCCTCCGATGAGGTGTGGGCTTGAGGCCTACGCAGGAGCGGAAAGAATCCTCTTCAGACCCAAAGCCAGTGTAAGGTGGGTATTTCCTTTCTATTTTTGGAAGAGGAGGAGGCTTGCATGAAATGGCGGTAAAATCATCTATAACAAAACACAGGCAAACAAAACATCAATATTTTTTTTGCCCTGATTATGGCTGTTTTGAAAGGTCTGTTATTATTTCAAGATGAACATGAAGATTTTGTAGACTATTTTAAACTCTTTCAAACAAAAAATGAGAGTAGGTTTCAATCGTGTTTATAACAACCACAGAGCTCACTTACTAGTCATTGGTTCAAATGAAAAAAAAAAGCAGAAATCTTTATCAAATAACCTCACACCCCCATTTCTGAACATTATTTTGCTCTTCCCTTGATTTTTCAACAATATGAAAATTTAAACTTGAAAATTTATCCTATCAGTTTAACCTGCAATTTGGTCCTCTCCTATCTTCAGACAACATTCACTAATAAAAGTTATTTTCCCGGGGCTGGAGAGATGGCTCAGTGGTTAAGGGCACTGTCTGCTCTTCCAGAGGTCCTGAGTTCAATTCCCAGCATCCACATGGTGGCTCCAAACCATCTGTAAGGAGATCTGGCACCCTCCTCTGGCGTGTGGAGGCAGAAAGTTGTATACATAATAAATAAATCTTTTTTTTAAAAAAAAAAGTTATTTTCCCAATAGCAATGGCTTCCAACTGCCTCCCTTTTAACTTTACCCATTGGTTAGTTCCTCCTCCTTGAATCCACATTTTTAAGCCCTCTTCCTTGCCTCCAATTCAACTCTAAAACACTGTATTTCACTCTCTGTTAACAAAACAAAACCCCCTTCCTGTCACCAGCCATGTTCCAGGTCACTCATGTTATTGCTCAAGATAAGATTGCAACTGTAGTCATAATGAAGTAAAACCCCAAACAGTTAGGGATACCCAATTGCCTACACTCTCAAATGGAGCATGATATGATCAATACTGTTGAGTTTGTTTTTTACTTATCATGTGTTAGAAATGAGAGAGTGGGGCAAGCTCTTAGGTAATCATTTATGGTGTTGTCATCTTTAAGAACCAAGTGTGCTTTCTAGAACAAACAACATACTGACCCAATCTATCCAAGTCACCGTGTTTGACCTACTACAAATGGCAAAAGAGATTCTAGAACATTTCCCAAAATAAAATTAAAACAGATTTCTTTCTTTGTATTTCTTTCTTCCCCAAGCTTGATAGGTGTTTCAGTTATGAACAAAAAGAGCTCTACAAATGTAAATATTTCCTTCTCCATAGTCAAACCTCTAAGAGAAGAAATAATCAAGATTTTGGTACACATCATTAGAAAAAATGCACACCAATGTTAAGTGGGTTTTTAATTGATCAAAAGGTATGAGGCCATTTCTAATTATTATTTGAAAACATTTTTCAGCTTTCAACTCTTAGATTTCCTAGCTGCCTTTGTATGAGATTTCCTGAGGCACAATCCCCAGAAGAGCATTGGTTCATCTTAACAGAAACTGCTCACAGCAGACATGTGGACAAAGGAATTGCCAGAAAATATTTCTCCGTGGCCCAGTGAAAAGAGACAACCAGTGTGTTCTTATGGAGAATCCCATCAACCTTTCTTAATGTTCATTTTGTGATTAAAGAGACATCTTGGTAAAGGAGAAAAGCCCAAATCTTCAAATTTGAACTGCAGTAGACTCTGTCCTTGCTCACCATTACCTCAAAACCACCACTGCTTGCTACCTTTGTTCCAGGGCAAGTACCATAGAAATGGCAGGAAAGCTTTATGTAATTAGAAAATTGGGGCCTGAGCAATTTCTTCTAACAAGGGCATATACATGCAACTCTACCTACTAATCAGAGAGCACTGGCCGCAAGATTATACTACACACTAATCTTAGTGCACTAACCGAAGATTTCAATTCTTCATTGCAAAGTCATTAAGAATATATTCTATAGCCTTCACTACAAGTCTTAAAACATGGTGTTGTTTTCTCAACTACCTAATTTTTGCAACAGATTTAAGAAACAAAAGAACCAATTTAGGGCTTTCCTCTGCACCCACAGTGCCATCTAGTGTATAAAAAATGACAGCTGTTCCACTTTAGCACCCTTGACTTTTATAACATCATACAGATCCTTTTTTGGAAACTCTGGATCAAGATTTAACTTTAAATTGCATCTCCCTGGTAGCTCACATAGGTTCACAAAGCCACAGAATAATACATGAAGTTGGCTGCCATTGGGTTGTCATCACCCCATTTACCCTGCCTATTTCAAGATATTCAGAAATGTTGAGCAAATAAAAAGGCACACCTTTTGTGCAAAGCATCTTCCCAAATGTATTTTCTAACTAAAATTTGGGTAGACACTGAAACACTCATGTCTTCCAAATATACTGATTCTTCTCATTCCAAATGACTTGTACACATGAATTGAATGCCCATCCATGACTGAGTAGATTCAAACAAACTTCAGAGAGATTGTGTATAGAAATGGAGTTTAATGATTCTATATGCCATTTCTGGTAGAAGCATTGTTGGTAAAAGGCACAAAATATCTCAACTTTCATCTCATGTGATCTAATATCCCACAGATAGAACCAGACTTTAGGAAATCCGAAGCTTATGTAATTTTGAAAAAAAAAGTTATTCAAGCCAAAGAATGCCAAATTACTAAGATAAATTAGGCCAGAGCCTTTGACTAGGACCTCCTATATAAAAGAAGAACCTTGAAAACTATGAAACCTTCCTTAGCTTCAAAGGAAATCCATCTCTGCTTGTAGTCAATACCTAGACTAAACAATTAGTGAATTACACCATCAGAACTCAAAGTTCTATTTCTCAACCATCCTTACTATCTCTACAGGGGGAGTGAAAGAACTAAACCTGGGAAGTCCATCAAGGCCACGTGGTAAGCCATACACAAGTTCTGTCTCTGCTGCTCGTTTCCTCAAGTAACCACTGACTTGTCCTCTGCCATGTTCTCTTCTTTCTATTCCTGAGAGTGCAGAGATGGCCAGAACTGACTACTGAAAATGAAAGGTGCTTTAAAATTATCTTAACCTTAGTCTCAATAGAAAGACTCAAAACCCTTGAGAATGAATGATTGTTACTGCTTTGGTTTTATCAATCACCAAAATCGATGATCAGAAATTGGTCCTATAAACTGGGTATAGTGCTACATGCGTTTAAATCCCAGTGCTGGGAGGCTGAGTCAGGAAGATTGCCATGAACATATGACCAGCTTGTGTTACATAGTGAGTACCTAGTCAGTCAGGACTACACAGCAAGACTGTTAGAGGAAAGCAGACAGAAGAGAGAGAGTAAAGAATGGGAGGAGAGAGTAGAAAGTAGAGAAAAATCTTATTAATAAATAACCTAAGGCGTAAATTCCTAGATAAGAATAGTTAAAATTCAGATATCTTGTCTTTTTACTGCCAAGAAAGACAAACTAGGCCCCTGGAACCTTTTAAAATCTTCATCTACAGGAAAAACCAACAATCTTTTACCTGCCCATCTATTTTTGTCCACGTCAACAATGAGGGAGTGGAATACTCCATCCTGTCAGGGAAGCCATCAGCAGCAAGATGGCCACACTGGCTGATGTAGACGTTAAAATGGACAAAGCTGTGTAAGACATCTATGAAATTACCATCTCCTTGGAATCTTAAAATGAATGAAAGAATCTCATCTTTCTATGGGACTGCTTTTTATCTAGAGGCTCAAATGTCTTTCAGAATTCTATCAAACCCTATACTTCTACACAAACAGAAAAGATAGCCATACATCTTCCTTGGATTGTGGCCAAATCTTTTTCTTTGTCTACCATTTTTTTCTTTCCTAAAATAAGTTGGAATGTTATTATGTAAGACAGAGATCTAAAGTACTAAGGCTGAATAATGCATTAGAGATTGCCCCTGGGGGCTAGGGAGATGGCTCAGTTGGCAAAGTTGCTACACAAGCATGAATATCTGAGTTCTCTACCGAGCATCTACTTAAAAAACAGGCAAGCATGACAACATCTGCCTATAATATCAACAATGGGGAGATTGGGTTTACTAGCCAGCCAGTCTAGCAGAACTGGTGAACTCCAGGTTCCATGAAAGTCTATGTCTCAAAATTATGGTAGAGAGCCATTGAGGAAGACACCCAACATTGATCTTTTGCTACCACATACAGACACATGCATCTACCAACAGGAACACACACACACACCTGCACACAGAGACAGAGAGGCAGACAGAGACAGATAGACAGACAGATAGAAACACACATACACACAAAGAACCTCTTCCAGGGTCATAGTTACTGGTGGCACTTTGTTCTGGTTTAGGCTTCAGTAACAGTAAAAAATAATATATAAAATTCTATCTTATCAATTTTTAAGACCACATGAATTACCAACAAAATTATCACCCTTATTATCACATTAATACTATTAAAATTGTTGTTAATGTTTATGTCAAATGTTACAGTACATGGAAAAGTTTCTCATCCTTATAAATATGTTGACCAATGTGTCATAGCCAGTAATGAAGAAAAATAAACATCACTTCTTTAATATTTTAAATGCCAGAAATAACTAATAACTAATTTAAGTAACAGGAAGTATATAAATTTAACTTCACAAAAGTCAGAAAAAAACAAATGTAAAGATTATTAGAAAATGTGAATCCACTTCTCCAGATTTCACTATGGATATACTCTATAGTCATTTGTAACATTAAGTATGGTATTAAAACTCAAAACATGTTTTGTAATAGTATTTGTTAAATTGGACATTTTAGCATGTTGTAAGAAGTATTAAAAAGTCAGTTTGACTATGAAATGCTTCCTAAATTTGTATTTCTATAATTTTCTGCTTTAAAATATGCTGCTGTGTTAACTTTGAAGGCTCAAAGTACATTTTTTACATAATATAATACAGTCTAGAGGGAACAAAGAAAAATGGACTAAAAGAAATTAAATACAAGGACAGATTGGTGGAATGGAGTAGAGAGAATTTAAAACCAATACATTTACCCAGAACAGCTAGGTTTGGGACATACCAGAAAATTCACACTACCTCATAAAATTCCCTGTAGAAGCTATGAAAGAAATGGATGAGTGACCAACTTCCTCTACTACAGCATTCATTTTTCCCTAATGTAAATACTGCATTCTCAAATTAAGCTGACAAACAGCCAAATTTTGAACTCAGTTTGGGAAATCACATGCTATCTTGGAGTTGTTATGATAATCTGTAATCTTTTACTACATCCTTTTATGAGGGTAATCTTTATGTGTATGTAATGGTTTTCTGTGAATCACCATCAAATATTCCATCTTCATTGAAGGTGTACTAATTCTAAACAGATATCTATACTCACTAATGGCAAATTCTTTTCCCCAATGATTTAAGGGCCACTAGAAACCTCCTGGATGATGGTTTATAATCTTCAAAATAAATATGTTCATTGTGTCTACTAAAGAGAACCAATTTTAGAAATTAAAGTGAAAGTACAGCCACCAAGTTGACTCTTGTCATACCCAGACATGTTCATCAATCTAGCATGCAGATGTGGTAGAACAATTTCCTTAATGAACCTGAAAGGAAAATCGGAAGTCCTTTCCATTCTAATTGCTTTGTGTGCTTTATGTAAGTAACATACCTTTTGACTTCAATTGTGAAGTCAAGGTATTTTCAAAATACATATCTTGGATTAATTCTGCAGCTTTATAAGCAAATATCTTTTAGCAGCTGTTGTTCCTTCCTCAGCATTCAAACAACTCAAAGAGAGCATAGTAACATACAGTATCAATATCAAGATTCTCTGTGTATTTTCCATCTTTACATGGCTTTATTTTAACCTCTAATTCTTTTATTTTTACTTTTACTTTTTGGCTTTTTGAGACAGGTTCTCTGTATCTTTGTCCTGGAACTCCCTCTGTAAACCAGGCTATCCTTGAACTCACAGAGATCCATCTGTCTCTACCTCCCAGGCTACTCTCTTTCTTTCTTTTCTTTTTTTTTCTTTACTCTGAGAACTTTAACCTTTAGTCTGTATATATTTTTAACACACTGTAAACCATTTAGAGGTTTTCATTCTCTTTGAATCTTTCTTTACTGTATATCTCTCTTTTTCTGACCACATGGGTCTTTAATTTGCTAAGGAATATGGAGAATTTTTTTTTTTTTTGCCACAACTCTATGGTGTTTCAAGGTCCTTGCCAGGAAGCAAGCTGCGACAGCGTATCCATCAGGACTGCCTGAACGAGTCAGAATTTTCCCTGGAAGGAAGGCCCAGAAAGCCGGCATTTTAAAACAGCAGCTTTTTTCCTGCTACAGCTGAAAACCAAAATGTTTAGTCTTTCCCAAGCTAACTCAGGCTTTCTGTGGATGCAGTTATCCACGTTGGGCACCATTCTGTAGCATGGAGGGGGCGGCTTGTTTGTTTGGGTTTCTGTTCTGCCTGTACCCCCAGCTGCTTAGTCCCAGAGAAAAATCACACAAAGATCTCTGTAAGTTATAAATCTGATGGGCACATTAGCTCTAGCCTCTCACTGGCTAACTCTCACATCTTGATTAACCCATTTTTCTGATCTATGTTAGCCATGTGGCTCAGTACCTTTTTTTCAGTGGGGCAGATCACATCCTGCTGCTTCAGTGATCTGGGCAGGAGTGGGAGGGATCAGCTTCCTCCTTCCCAGAATTCTCCTGTTCTCATTACATCATTTCTACTTCCTGTCTGGTTTTCCCTCCTATATTTCCTGCCTGGCCAATCCATGTTTACTTAAAACATGATTGACAGATTACAGATAATTCTCCCGCACCAAAAACCCCCACAAGAAACACAAAATGAAAAATGAGCAAAAATCAATAAGACAAAAAAACAGGTCAAAATGAAACAAAATATTAATGCACCTTATTTTTAAGAAGCTACAGGGGCTCAGCTTCATTTTATCACCCACAGAGCATGTTTAAGTGAATAAGCCATAGTTCAAAGAAGTATACATCAATTCTCCAGATATGTAGTACACACACCCAATTCAGCCCATCATGGATTTTTAAAAGCGCTGTATCAGTACTGGTCATGTATAGTCTCTTTTCCTGTCATTTTCCCATAAACAATAGCAAATATTTACATAGCATTTATATTGAATTAGGTATCACAAGTAATATAAAATTGATTTAAAGTAGCAAGGCACCTGCTTGTTACCCAAGTTACATAGGAGGCTAAGGAGGAAGTATTGGCAAGTTCAATGTCAGACTGAAAAATATGATGAAATCCTGTCTCAAATTGAACGAATGAATGAATGAATGAGTGAATGCATACATAAAACAGTATATAGGACAATGTGTATAGGTTTTTTGCAAATGATACATCATTTCAGTGAAAGTCTTAGGCATCTCTCAGAGGTAGCTATGAAGGAAGGGTTAGAATCAATTCCCTGCAGATACTGAAGGAGGATTACATAGAGTACTAGACACTATCACAATTCCAAACCCCATCCAGTTAGGTCACCAAATCCTGCCAGTTACAGCAGAAGCAGGTATATGGATCATGAGTACAGACAAGGTTTAGAAAGTACGTAGAAGTGGGAGTTTAATAAATGAAGGTTTCGATATTAGATTTTATAGCGCATCCTTTGCCTGCTTCTAGACTTTCATAATATTGCGTAATGTGGTTCAGGTCTCAGATCCCCTCTTCTAGACTACAAGCCTCTTCTATAACTCTGCATTACCTCTGGCCTACCACACTGACCTACACATAGTACGTACATAATAAATCACTAGTTTTCACTCAACTCAACTTCCTTGCCTGGAATGGAATTTATACCTATGGAAAGAGAAACAGGAAGCCTAGCTAGATCTCACCAGGAAATGCAAAGCTAACTGGCACAAGAGATTTCCCTAGAGAACTCAAGTGAATGTCGTCCATTGTGGTAAGCAAGAATTAAATGAAGAGAAGGGATCCAACACTTCTAGTTCAAGTGTTCTACCAGAATACCATACACTATAGAGAGAAAGAGGCTTCTAAAGGGAAATGGAAGCCACTAACATGAGGCAGTTTAATTCTTGGCTTTTTCTCTCTATCACATACCCTTGGACAACTGAGCTCAAAGGACCTCAGTTTTTTCACCTCTAACATGGAGACAATGACCCTGCTCCTAGAAGCCTGTTTTTAGGAATAGGAAAAGAACAAAAGGAAATCTTAAGTAGGGCATAAAGTGTTAAAAATATTTCCTAACCAGCGTGAGCATCACTTACCAACTCCATACTTTGTCCTATAATAGGTCTTGGTAAATTCATCACAGTCACAGAGGAGGACTGTCCTTCCCCACACATTGATGGTGGCACCTATTTTCAGGTCTCGATCTGTGTAAAACTCTTGCTCTACTTTTCCTAGCTGATAATCAGAGGAAAAATAGCATTAGCCCCATGAATCTGCCCAAGAATACATGCCTTTTCCCAAGAAAAAAATTAAAATTGTTATAATTATACTGGACTTCCCTGTCAGTACCCTGTCCCTTTAAGAGATAAGCTCTGCCCACTCCCAATCTCTCCCTTCCTGCCATTGCTCTCTTTGCTTTCTCCCTCTCTTCATGCCCTTCCTGTGAAGACGCAGCTCTCTGCCTCCTTCTCCCCTCTCTCTTTCTTTCTCTTTCTCTTTCTCTCTATCTTCCTCCATTCCCTTCCTCCCCCTTTAATAAAACTTCACACTCTGTCTCCATCGCATGTATTCTGTTTCTCACATGGTCTCCTACCCACCATGGGACTCACCAAGGTCTCTCTTGAGCAAAATCTTTCAAAAAGTCACCTTATGATTTTTGTAATCATCATTTACAACTAAATTTTAAAATCAAATCAACTCTAAGAATTAATTTTTTATCTTTTTGTGCCTATGTGTGATGCATTGTGTATGTACATGTGTGTTCATGTGCATGATTCATGTTGAATTTAGATGTACACATGCCACAGATCGTGCATGGAAGTCAGAGGACAACCTTAGGTGATGATGCTTACCTTCCATCTCCTTTGAAACAGGATCTCTTTGTTGTTAGGCACTGTGTATGCCACACTAGCTAGCCTTTGAGCAGCTGAGGACTCCCCAGTTTCCCATATCACTCATCAGAGTACTGGGATTACAGATGAACTTGACCATGCCTAAATTTACATCTGTTCTGGGGAGGGGCCCATACTTAGGTCTTTACATTTGCACAGCAAGCACTTTCCCCTCCCAGGCATCTTTTCAGGATTATTTTAACATTGTAGTGCTTGCACAAGCAATGCAATTTAATGCATATATTTCTATATGCATTTAAATAAGCTTATTATTAACAAAGCGCAATAGAATGAATATAATTATATATTTCTTGATTTCATTCATTAGCTCACAAGGCAAGACTATACAATTCACCCCAACATCCAGATTTCTCAGACATCACATAGGAATCAGTAGCAAAACCCCAGACTTCTCACCTGGTATTTATCCAAGAGATAGCCATCTGCTCGCCATTCTGACAAGCCCCCATACACATTGAGGACTGCTCGGTCTGTTATCTGGCCTGGTTGAAATATTCCAGGTGGGCCATACTGTAAGATAAAATCCAAACATGGTACATGTCTCCAGATACAGAGATGGTGGAGTCCCAGGATACATGCCAGAAATGGGCACAGCACAGCTCTATTCTAACATCTGTGAGAAGCCAGTCTATCCACCTCTTGTTCTACTACCACATGTCCTTCACAGTCCTGATAAATAGACATTTTTTTTCAAATACCTCTATCCTATAGGTTTTCATCTTTTTTTGTTCTTTTGTTTTTGAGACAAGGTCTCACGTAGAAAAGGATGACTTCAAACTCAAAGTATCTTAGGATGACCTTGAACTCCCGATCTTTCTTTACCTCTCACCTGATAGGATTATAGGCACCACAGCCAACCTTCCATCCTGCAAGTAGCTATCTGTTTAGTTCTCCATTAAATGACCAGACATATGGAGATGTCTGGTCAGACTCAATCCATTGTCTGCTTCCATTTCCAGACTTGACCAAAATATACACCATGAACTCAGGCCACTTTCAATATTTTTCCAATTGTTGTACAGGCAGTCATCCTTTTTTGCTTGTTTGTTTTTGTTTTTGCTTTTTTTTTATGGTTTTTTTGGTTTTTGATACAGGGTTTCTTTGTAGCTTTGGGGCCCGTCCTGGAACTAGCTCTTGTAGACCAGGCTGGTTTCAAACTCACAGAGATCTGCCACCACCGCCCGGCGGCAGTCATCTTTTTTATCCCCTAAGTGCAAACATCTCCAAGGAAGAAGGTCTAGCTCCTCACCACCTCTCTTTGTTCTGTCTAACAGGCTATCCAGTCCTGAGTGTAGGAAATGGAGTACAGCTGGCAGCCTAAATTGTTCTCAGAACTTCAGCTTCTTAACTCTCTTGCCTCTGCAGCATTACTTACTCCTTGCTTTGAGAGCCAAGGGTACACCCATCCCTTCTGGATTTCACCCCAGTGAGAATCTATCCTCTACAAAGCAGGACATAATCCATTTTCTTTTTCATTATAGCTCAAGAAGTGGCACACAGAACTCAACAAATATTTTTTGAATAAGTAAATAAAATGAAGCTACTGATTGCAAGACATACTACAAATGTCAGGCGCATCATTATTTCATATTTAACCTATTTTTCAAAGACATTCTAATAAGAGATTTCCCTGGCTTTTCCTGGAGGCCTGCTGTGCATATTCTAGAGCTCCCTCAGGGACAAATTCTACCTCTTCCCCCCAGCCTTGAAGAAACACAGCAGGACTTCTGGCAGTAGGCACAGACAATGGGTGAGCCTCCTGTGAGGACTGAATGGCAGCGGTTGTTTGCTTAAGAAACAAGTGCTCCTAGTAACCTTTTTAGAAAGAGCAAGAATGAAGTTTAAATATTTTATCCAAATCAGAAATAAAATGCAACAAAGACCTGTGAAAAGTAGCTTCGGTTCTCTGTAACCTGATAGGTATTAAGAAATGGGTCCTCAGAGAGTGGCTTTCAATATATCATCTCATTTAAGCCTTCTAGTTATGGAAGCTCTGCTATCTGCATTTTAAAGGTGTGGGAATATATGTTCAGAGAGGTTAAGTGGCTTGCCCATGCTCACATGGCTATCAATAGACAAATCCATAAGTCTAATTCCGGTCTGTCTCGGTGTCATTACTGCTGTGCCAGTTCCCTTCCTTCTCAAATTCTGACAAGTGTTTGTAGAAACAAGCCTGACAAAACTTTTTCATAGTAAAGAAAATGCCAAGGTCATCATTGTGGTGGTGGCTGGCTACTTGGTGGCTAGTCACTATACTTAGAATTGTGATTCACTTCTTTTGCATATTGTGTGTATGTTACAGTACACACATGTATGTACGTGTATGTATTCACACCATGATCAATCCCATGGGGTCTCCTTGGTAGGATGCAGGATGGCAATGTCCCACTCAAAGCCAATCAATTAACTTCAAGAGTATTCCAAATTTCTTATTACTAATTGCTGTGAATTCAACAACAACAAAAGTTTATTCATTTCCTTGTAAGTGTGCTGGCTAGCTAGCTTTTTCCCGTGGGGGGGGGGGGGGGTGTTTGTCCTTCATTTGTTTTTGTCAATTTGGCACAAGCTAGGGTCATCTGAGAAAGGGAATTCTCAATTGTGAAAAGCCTCCATCACATGGGCTTGTGGGCAAGCCTGTAAGGCATTTTCTTGATAGATGATTGATATGGGAGAACCTAGCTCACTGTGGCCAGTGCACCCCTGAGTAAGTGATCCTGGGTGATACAAGAAAATAATTTAAGCAAGCCATAAAGGGCAAATGAATAAGCAACACTCCTGCATGTCTCCTGCAACAGCTCCTACCTCCAGATACCTGCCCTTCATGAGTTCCTTCCCTGACTTCTCTCAGTGATGAACTGTGATGTGAAACTGTAAGCTAGAAAAAAGTCCCTTCCCCCATAAGCTGCTTTTGGTCATGATGTTTTAGCACAGCAACAGAAGCCATAACTTAGCCAAGTAGCATACAGTAACTGTGTCACATGAGCCATCACACAACATTCCAAACAATGAATGACAAGTCTCTTGATCCACAGACATCCTCAAACTGCTTACCTTGGGCAGCTTGCTCCTCCGAAGGAATGATGACATAGCATCCCGGCCTGAGTTAATTGACAGTAATTCTCTGATTTCAATAGTATCGTCAGACAGGAAGTAATGTAGGACTAATTCTCTACGGTCACCAAACAGTGAGTGTGAGTCATCCCACAGGCAGAAGAAACGCAAAACCTTTCCATCAAACTGAAGGAACCGTTTCAGGGTGTCAAAGGACTGATAAGGGCGAAAGGGATCCACAAACTCTAATGTCTACAAATGGAAAAAAAAAATGTCAGAAATACTGCAGGGTTTATATAGTCATTTCTGGGAGGCAAACAATAATACAAAGATAATTTTTTTCTGTAGACTATTTTGCCATACTTTCTAAAAGATTTAACTAAATATTATAATGTACAGATATATGGATCCAGGCGTACAGATATATGTACTCACAGTCAATTTTAACCTTAAGAATATAGACAAACATTGGAAAGCTTTTCATACCTTGTTGAAGATTATTTTAACATACCAAACTATATTCCTGGGCTATGTTTGAAGCTGACTTTTCTCAAAGACTTACAACTTTATTATGAATAGACAAACCCAATCTATGGTGACAGAAACCAGAAGAGTAATCATTTCTGTGTAGGGATAAAACAAGAAAGGGCAATATCTGGGGATTTGAAAAGAAAAGTGAACAAAGGAATATTATGAAATTATGGGAAATATTCTGTATCTTTTCTTTGGGGCCATGCTGATGATTTAACCCAGTCTTATACATGTTGGAGAAATGTTCTACTAGTGAGCTACGTCCCTAACCCCAAATATTTTACATCTTAAAATTTTCATTTTGGTTACTTGGTTGTACACTTTCCAAATTACTGACTTGCACTGATTTAAAATCTTGATACTCACTCCTAAACTGATTGTATATTAATTTTTAAAATGTGTCTTTTGACCAGAAATTCCCCGTGTGTGTGTATGTGTGTTGTGCATGTTTCTCATTTGCTTATATTTTTTGCGAAGAGGAAGAAATGTATTTATGGTTTAATTTTGCACGAAAACTTCAGATATCCAAGAAACAGAAGCCCAGTGGAAATAGGAGCAGAGCAAATGGAGAACTACTAAGAGCCCACATAGAAACCCTCTTTGCCTGGACTCTGCTTTAGAGACACTGAATTCCATGGTCTTCTTGGTGCATCTTTTCTTCGATTTGTAACCTCTTAGCCCTGTCTTGGAGTATAGCCACCTCCATCCTAACTGGTATAAGCAAATGATATTGTTATGTAAGGAAAAATTCACTTGAGAAGTGTTATTATTTGAATTGAATTATATAATTGTTTTGTAAAACTTGAAATATTGTACCTATCTAGAACAGCCTAGGTACAAGCTTATCCCAAGAGGAAAACACAACAGCTTTATAGAGGATCTTCAAGCTTTATCCTTATTATTTAAATGAAATTATGGAGCTTCTGTCTTCATTCATTAAAATGCTTTCAATGTATAAGATTGTTAAGAAAAGCATTACTGATCATATACCATTCAGTTTAATGACGTTATTTAACTTCACATATCAAGGTAGCAAACACTTAAAAACTAAATCTAAATCCATAAAATTCTATTTAAAAAACTCTTATTAAAGTCTTAATTTTCCTAGATTCCTATATTTATTGAAGAGTTTTCTTTGCCCTAATGGAATGCTAAAATGGTTCTTGCAGTCTGGAAAGAAATTTTTTAAAACATTTGCTTGTCCTTGTTCTATTTTGAATTCCTGGCACCAACTTTTTCTTCTTTAGAAATCTTTACAATTTGACAATGTTTTGTGAAACTCATATAATAAATATGATTCTCAATCACTACTGTGCAATAATAACAGTTGGTAAATGCATACAGCTATAAGCAAGGAGCAGTGACTCTGGATCTTTTTCCTTCAGATTCTCTCTGGGACATCTAAAGACTTTGTATTCATCATCCAGGACATATACAAGACGTAAAAGTGAGTCCAAACTTACAAATCTCCTTTTACAGTGGTACAAAGTCATTTTATCTTAGACATTCCAGGAGTAATAATACATATACTTTACAGGAGGACTGTATGCCTACATCATCAAAGAATAATTCCACTGAGGCTAAGACGCAGGTGCAGGGGGATGATCCTATATGTAGTTTTGAATGAGAGATAAAAACAGAATCAAAGGAGAATTTCATTGAAAATTTTGTTTTCTGAAAGGAAATGGATTCTACGGTTTGGAAACAATAAAATTCAGAGCAAACTAATTACTGGAAACAGCAATGAGAACGATAGTTGTGCTTGAGTGGAGAGAAAGGCCTATTAGAAAGTGTATAAGGGGATTTTCTGGGAGGGGGGGTAAGGAACTACTCATCATCAGAGTTTAAATACAAGTTAAGACTCACTCTTAAGTATAGTTAATGCCAGTATATTTGGCCATGTGCAGTTATATGTCAACAACAACAAAATGTAGTGAGGGGTGGTAGTATACAACTGTAATCCCAGCATTTAAGAATCAGGAGTAAAGTGAGTTCAAGGTCAGCCCGAGTTACACAGTGAATTCAATCTAGTCTGTGCTATTATAGTGACAATCCCTCTCAAGAATCTGTAAATGAATAAATATAAAAGGTAAAAATAAAAAGGGAAACAAATGATAATAATGAAAATCAAGGTAAGAATCTAGAGATTTCCATTCTAGTCCCAATAAGGAGTCTGATTAGGTATGTGACCTAACCAGTGATACTTCTTTTTTTGTGTATGCAAAGCCTTCTGGGTATTCAAAGACTTCTGGGAAATAGAAAACTAGGGTCAAGGGACTCTTTGCTCCTTACAATAGAATCAGATTTTTTTTTTAGAATCAGATTTTTAAATGCAATTATGTTTTATAACAGAGAAAAATAAAAATCATGGCTACTTCACTCTTTGAGAATATTTCACCATCAATCTCACAGGGTTCCAAGGAGAAAGAAAGTGTTTAAGTTTTGGTTTATTTGATCAGTAGGCACAGAAGAAAGATTTTTCCCAGCCAGAAGGAGGCGACTAAAACCAGAAAGCACAAGCAGAAAAAAAAATGTAGATTCAATTCATATACTATTGGTGACCACAAAGCTAATTATGGGCACCTAGACATTACCTCACCTAAGCAGCTCACTAAATACTCCTATAGCTAAAAAGGGGGCTCCAAAAGAGAACTGGAGGTGAGGGTGAAGGGAGTCAGCAAGGAGGGGTTGGGGTGGGGGGTCATTCCTGCTCTGCAACCACCATTCAGTCTTCCTTTCTATCCAAAGAAAAAGATATAACTACAGTTTCCAATGTTCTTCTGTGTCTGCAACAAGAGTGCCAGCACTCGTTCGCCTGGTCACAAGAAGTCACAAATGTGCCACTTCTCACCTCTCTTCGCATCTTCATGTAGGGATCTACTGGGCGCGGTAATGGAGGATTCAGTTTGATTCCTACTTTCTTCAAAAAGTTCTTTGTGAATTTATCGCAATCATAAATCCTGAATCTGCGCCCATAGAAGACAACATCTGTGTTGATATTGAAGTGAAACACATTATAAAACTGATCCTCATCAGGAGGTGGGAGCGCAATCCGATGGCGTTTGATAGAAGTGCCTGGGGGAATAAATAACACAGTTTTTTAAACCATGTGGCTAGTAGGAAGTTACAGTGGATCTCAGCAACAGCCCTCCAGGCGTCTCTACAGTGGGGTAGTAGGTAAGGAGCCATATTTCTAGGAGGCAACTTTATACATTCAAATTCAAGTAAAAGTAAACCAATACTTTTTAGGTCCAGAGTTCTCTGACCAGTCTGATAATGAGATTTGAGCTTCCTAAGTGTTGTTAGGGAAACATTTATATAAACCATAAAGACTGGAGGACAAGAATGGATATAAAAGAGGGGTGGAGTTAGCACAGTGAGCAAAAATGCCACTCTGCCATGTACCTCTCCTACAATAAATAGGCTTTCTTTTAGTTACCAGATAGAGCTCAATGAATTCAACTAAACAAGGCATTAGGGTCCAAAACTAAAGTGCTCCTAAAAAGCCAATGCTTGGTTCAAAATCCAATAAATAAGCAAATAAACTAATAAGCTTTAGTTTATATTTATTTATAGCTTCAATAAGCATGAATGACTTTATGCAGCTTGAAAGCTTCATAGAATCCTTTCTCATCTAGAAACTTATTCTTCCTTCCTCCATTACCTCTGCCTATCTGCATCCAACTACCTCCATCAAATAAGGAATGCTAGAGACTTCATGGTTTCAGCCAGTACTCTGGGTCATGGGTTCTTGATTTTATCACGTTTCATAAACAACCCTATGTTGTTCATTCTCTCCTGGTAGAGACAAGGAGATAGTTTGCTGTTCGTTGTTCAACAGAGGAAAGCAGCAGCAAAAAGGACCATCCCTTTTTGAGCCAGTTCCCCAAGTCCCAGTTTGCAAGTTCCCCTTGAGAGATAGAATGAGGATGAGCTTGCCTCTGCAAACACAAGTGGCACAGAATAGAAAACCTAAAACTCCTGTGAGCACTTAGTAGTCTTACTAGACTAAATAAAAACCATGTCTGCCTTTTGTGTTGCAGGGAAGCACTGCCTCTATCTTCCAAGGCTATAAGCCGACCTGCACTAGAAAGCAAGGCCATTTCTGTCTTTCTAAAGCTGTCTATGCATATAAACAGCCTTGAAGAGCAAGCTCCAAGCAAAGAGCAGTATGACAAGATGTACTGAACTGGAAACCACTCATGCAGAGTTGTCTCTCAATATGTGTAACTGACTTAGGCCTGAGAATCTACCCTCAGGGCAAAGGGAAAAAGAACCAAAGCACACCAAATTGCTAATGGTCCAGTAACACATGGCTTTGTGTGACCTCAGTATGGAAAGATTTTAATATAAAGATGTCAATTTACCTTCTTTTATTGACAATACTGCCTTTTCTCAAAGTTTAGAAATACTTAAAACTTACTCATTCTTGTTCATTAAAGAACAGCTAATGAACAATCTTTATGTGCCAGGAACTGTGTTGGGCACTATTCCATTACTCCATTTATCTTTTCAGTTTGTTGAGGAGAAATTAAGTAAAATCATTTTCCTCTTTCTTTGTAGCAATTTTTAATTACTTGGTACATTAAATTAAAACAATAAAACTATAAAATTAGAACTGGCATAGACTATTTTTAAATGTACTACATAAAAGATGATATAATTTTACTGCAAAGAATTATACTTCAATTAGCCTTTAATTCATGCCATTGAAAACAGTATGCAAATTATTTAAGCATTCAAGGTTAGACATTTAGAACAAATTGCATACTTAAAATCTATAAAAGGGTGGGTATTTCAAATATTTCCAGGAACTATTATATGTCTCTTTAAAAATACTAGCATTCTGGCAGGTTATTAAACACTCAACAATCTGGAACTTCTTCAAAACTTTCCTCTATGGAACTAGGGAAATGGCTCAGTGGATAAACCACTTGTTCCACCGATGTGGGGATCAGAGTCAGGCTCCCAGAACTCACATAAATGGCTGGCAGCAGTGGCAGCTGCCTGGAATGCCAGAACTCAAGAAGTGAGACAGATACGCCAGGCAAACTGGCTAGATTAGACCAAATCTGTGAGCTGTGGGTTCAGTGAGAGAGCCTGCCTCAAGAACTAGAGAGCGCTCAGGAAGACACCTGGCACTGACTTCACCCCAAATACACACACACGTGCCTGCACATACACTTGCACACACATGTGCATGCACAAACACTTGCACACACAGACATACACACACTATATATGTGTGTAAATTTGTGTGTTGTGCACACACAAATGCAAAACTTACACCTGTACTGTGATGATTTGAATAATAAATGTCCCCCATCGCTTTGGGCATTTAAATACTGGGTCCCCAAATGATGGCATTATTTGGGATATTTAGAAAGTGTGGCCTTGTTGAAGAAAGTATGTTACTGAAGGCAGGCTTTGAGTTAATTCTGCTTTGTGCTTGCTGTTCAAGATGTGAGCCCTCAGCTTCCTTCCTGCTGCCTTTCCTTCACTCCACCCTCATGAACTCTCTCTGGAACTATAAGCTCAAATAAACCTTTCTTCTATAGCTGTTTTGGTCATTGTATTTTATCTCAGCAATAAAATAGTAAGTAATGAATATATTACAATTTTTACTTCATTATAAAAATTCAAATAAGCTATGTTTTTAAGTATGACTCTGAATAGGAATATTATCACTTTCAAGGTATGAAGTAGACTATAGTGCTTCTAAATAATAATAACCACAATAACCATCATAGTCCTAGAATAGACTTCCACTGATAGTTTCTCATCTAATCCTCCACTGAGACAGACAGTAAATGAAGCATCAATATTCACTTCATATAAGAGGAACTAAAGCGAAGAATGTTGAAGTGTCTAGCCCAATGCTATAACCCTAATGAATGAGAGAAAAGCATTTTGAACTTTAGATACCAGACTCACAAAACACTATTATTTTCCACAGTTTTCATCCAGAAAGTACTTATGTGAAGGAAAAGAAGAAGATCCATAAGCAAAATTGAATAAAAATGGGCTAGAGAGATGCCAGCCATAAGGAAAAGAAGAGAAATTGATGGTGGAGATGCTCTTTCAAAGCAGCCTGCCCACTCCACCCCCTTATAAGGGTGAATTTCCAGAACCATTCACCTGCCTACTGTAACAATCCCTTAATCACAGCATTTCCACCCCTTCAGAGCCTGCATCTCAGACCTCTCAGCTTCCTTATCTCAGCATCCAATAGATTCTGTTACTTTTGAAAAGTAACAGAAAATAGTCTTGACTATCTATGGGCTGGAAACAGAGTGGGTCTACTAAGAAACAAGAAGAAAATACTAACAATAAAATCTAATGTCACAATACTGCTTGAATCAGAAATCCTTTGTGGACCATTTGAAATGTATGCGATCTCTCAACTGTAGCTCTAGGAATTGTGACAACTAGCTATTGGGATTTGCATGTTTATTGTTTTCCATGATAAATGTCAAGAACTCTACCAGTGAGAGTTTGCTCTAGAATACCAAAGAAATGGGCAGGATGCCATGCCTTTGACACATATTGAAGAGCAGTTGAACTCATGAAGGTAAATAAATAAAAATGTCTCTCTCTCTCTCACACACACACAAAGAAGAAATGAAAGCACCATTTCTGTCCTAATTTTTCTGGTGTTTATCTTTCCAGCTGTCCCATAAACTAGCTGGAACATACATCCAGGCATCAAGTGCTTGCCTTCCAGTTCCTCCTCATCTCCTCTCCATTTCAATATTTTAAAAGTTATTGCCCTGCTATCTGACTATGCTATGCAAGCCTTAACTTTCTAACAGTTCCCTATGGTGTAGATCAAACTGACCATATATCCATTTAGGTTTAACATGTATCCATGCCATTCAGCTAGGACCTGCCTTAAATTTTGCTCATAACACAAAATTCAGCTTTGTAGAATTTACCTTTCAGAATTAAATATCTGACATTTATTTCAATTGTAAGTATATCTACTTTATTTCAGTAACATTGCACACCAAGGGTGAATAAGAAAATACTTAAGTGAATGAATATAAAAATGGAATTACACTTGTCGCTGTGTCTACTAAATTTATATCCAGTGATCAGATATGGTAAAGCATCATTCCTTTCTCTTGCATTCACTTTGCTCATCCACTTAAGTGACTATTCCAGGTTTACTGTTATTTTTCTAAAATATCACCTTTAGAGTATGAGTTTTACAAGAATAACTTTTTCATATGCTGATACATACCTAGCAATGAATGAACAAAATGTTAAATATCCCACATCTTTGAAAAGAATGAGAAATAACCTAATAAACATACGCAAGTCCCCATTACCCACTTCATTAGTACAAAAATACAGCCTGTACTGATGAGGGAGGGGGACTTGATCGGGGGAGGGGGAGGGAAATGGGAGGTGGTGGCGGGGAGGAGGCAGAAATTTTTAATAAATAAATAAATAAATAAATTTTTTAAAAAAGGAAAAAAAGATGTAAAAAAAAAACAAAAAAAACAAAAAATATAGCCTGCTAAATTCTGTAACATCCTCTTGCATTGCTACCTTTGTGCCTACTTGTCATTACACATTCTCTGATCCATTCCCAAATATCTCCCAATGTCTTATCCCAGCACTTTCCCACACATTTAATTCATGTTATCCTTCTAGACTGTGTGTTGTGGAATATTATTTTCAGGTATGTGACTTTTGTTTATGCTGAATTGATTAACTGTGAAACTGTGATTCTTTGCTTGTCTAAAATACCTGATGGTCCTAATAAAGAGCTGAACAGCCAATAGTGAGGCAGAAGCAAGGATAGGCAGAGCTGGTAGGCAGAGAGTATAAATAGGAGTAATCTGGGAAGAGGAAGAACAAGAAGAGGAGGACATCAGGGGCCAGCCACCCAGCTATACAGCAAGCCATGGAGAAAGAAGCAAAGAAAGGTATACATGTAGTGATAGGTCCCGCCCCTTGGGGGGCGTGTTCGCCTCAGGCTAATGTCTGCCTATAAATTTGGCAAGCATGCTCCCAGCTGTTGCTTCTGCTTTCCTGGTCTCCGCTGGAACTAGCTCTGTAGACCAGGCTGGTCTCGAACTCACAGAGATCCGCCTGCCTCTGCCTCCTGAGTGCTGGGATTAAAGGCGTGCACCACCACAGCCTGGTCTACAGAGTTACTTCAGGTCAAAGATACAGAGAACCTATCTCAAAAAGCAAAAAGTTAAAAGTAAAAATAAACAAAATAGAGGTTAAAATAAAACGAACAAAGATGGAAAATACACAGAGAATCTTGATACTGTATGCTATTATGCTCTCTTTGAATTGTTTGAATGCTGAGGAAGGAGCAACAGCTGCTAAAAGATATTTATTTATAAATGCTGCTGAACTAATCCAACATAGATATTTTGAATTTGGATCTAAGGATATGATACTTTGGAAAGGAGTTTCTTATTTTGTTTTCACAGAGGGTGAGAATCTGTGGATTGCTTCCATCCCAATGTGGTATGATAGACCACGTCCTCCTGAATGGTTCCTGTGCACGCCTTCAAAAATTTGCTTCGCTCAACTGCCAACTGAGATGAAACTAGCACACAGGTTATAACATGAAAGACCTAATTAACGACGCCCCCATTCAGCAGGAAGCAGTTTGGAGAGAAAAAAAAACTGCGCCCATGTTCCAAAATATGGTTTATAAACGTTCTTTTACATTTAAAGGGGGATATGATATAGGTATGAATAATTTGCATTAGTATAGATTTTGCTTTATTGATAGAGATTTAAGGTCAATTTTGTTATATGTATATGTATTTCTGATATTGATTAAGGTATTGTGATTGTGTAGTTCATTATTAAAATGTAATGTATAATTAGGAAATATAGGTTGTTGATGGATAATCATAAATAATAGTCAAGTTTGTAGTCATGTTACTTAATATTTTCTAGATGTGTGTAGATGTACATAGATATATTTTAGATAGGCATTCTTCATATCTTTCAAAGATTATAGAATATGGCATTTTAAATGTTTTGATAACTTAGAACTTTTCATGACAATGAGGCACTCTGCTCCTGGCAGCACCAATCTACTTCAAGAGGAAAATGGGCATCGAAGAGGCTCATTATGGAGTTTGATAGCCATTTGGGCAAGAAACTGCTCTTGCCTGGACTATTGCATAAACTGGACACAGAGAACCCACAGAGAGAGGACTACTGAACTTGCCTAAGGTGAGATGATCTTTCGGGGTTCCTGATTCATGAAAGAGTCTGTGAGACATTCTGCAGGACACAACAGATAGTGACTGAACTGACTTCGAATTTTCCTGCTTTATGGAAATGTCTGCTGGATAGCATGGGCCTGAAGGCTGAAGATGGATGCCCCAACAGTACAGAGGAACTTTGGGTGACTGTCCAGGCAGCGAGATGTCTCTGTCATTTCTAGAGTTTTAAAAGTTGCTTTTTTCTTGTTTGCTTACGTAGTATTGTATCTTTCTGGAGTCTTTGATGGAGTTAAGAATAGTTAGTTATAGTTATAGTTTTCCTTAGTTATGATAAAGATTATTGTAACTTTTACTTGATAACTGTTTTGTTATATGTAATTTTGCTATGTTAAAGTTAAAGCCTTTTTTGTTGTTGTTTAAACAGAAAAAGGGGAAATGATGGAGGAAGGTCATTGGCTAATAAAGGAACTGCCTTGGCCCATTTTATTGGTTAGAAGATAGGTGGGAGGAGTAAACAGAACAGAACGCTGGGAGGAAGAGGAAGTGAGCTCAGACTCCACACCTCTCCCCTCGGGAGCAGATACCTCAGAGAGACGCCATGCCCCACTCCCAGGCAGACGCATGCTATGAAGCTCCGACTCAGGATGGACATAGGCTAGAATCTTCCCGGTAAGATCGGTGCTACAGTTTATTAGAAATAGGTTGATCGGGATATCAGAATTAGCCAGTAAGGGCTAGATAGAAATGGGCCAAGCAGTGATTAAATGAATACAGTTTGTGTGTTGTTATTTTGGGCATAAGCTAGCCAGGCAGCTGGGGTGCTGGGGACGCAGCCCCGCCGCCCCAATTTACTACAGTATACATAAAGGGAGAAAGATAAAAGCCCAGAGGCAAAAGTGGTCAGGATAATTTAAGAAAAGCTGTCTAAAAACAAGTCAAGCTAAAGCCACGCATTCATAACTAAGAATAAGCCTCGATGTGTGATTTATTTGGGGACTGGGTGGTGGCTCCCTCAAAAGCCAAAAGAATAAAACACCACACAATGACTGTGTTTTCTTTCTCTTCTGCCTTTAACTAGGGAAGCTTTTGAAGTACCACTCAGATTCTAAGTTCCTAAGTGGTTCCTGGCTTTCCCACTTCTGACCCCTCAAGCATCCAGTACCACTGATGATATCTGCATTGTGTAACAAGTATTATATACCACCTCCAATTCTTCCTTCCTTTCTTCATATCTCATTGCTTCTACAATAGTTATTGAATAGTCACTATGCATTAAACACACATCTTTACTTTCTTCTGCTCTTAAATTCTTTTTCAAAATTGTTTATTTTTGTGTGTTTGCTGTATGCATGGAGACACATCTGTGTGTACATGCTTGTGTGTGTGTGTGTGTGTGTGTTTGTGTGTGTGTGTGTGTGTGTGTGTGTGTGTGTGTGTGTGTGTGTAGAGCAGATGTCATACCTAAGATCTATTCCATTCTACCTTTTTTCAGAGAGCATGCCTCTCTGAACCTGGAACTCACTGAATTGGTAAGAATAGCTGGCCAGCAAGGTTCAGCAATCTTTTTGTCTCTACCTTCCCAGTGCTAGGATTACAGATGTGTAGCACCATGCCTGGCTTCTTACATGGTTCATGGGGAATCCTTACTCAGGTCTTTGTGCTTGTGAAAAAGCACTTTACTGACTGTGCCGTTTTAAATTCTAGATTGTTCCATTCATTTCTAATTCCTGCCGCAATGTGTACCCTCCTAGGGTATCAAACTTAGCAAAATGAAATACAAGATGCACAATTAAATATGAATTGCAGAAAAACAATGAATAATTTTTTAGTGTAAGTATATCCCATGTAGTATTTGGGATGTAGTTATACTAAAAATTTCATTTTTTACCTGAAATTCAAACTTAACTGCTCAGATCACATTTCATCTGGTAACCTTGCTGCTGCCCCCTCTACTTTATGGGATAAAATGCTTAGATATAGAATGTACCTGATACAAATGCATGGCATACAAATGAGGAATTTAGTTTGCAAACACATTTGCTTCACTCAAGTAAATTACTATTTTTAAAAAGTATAACAATACTACCCAGTTGAGGAACCAAAAGAAGCAGTTAATATGGATCATTGTTCTTAATCAAGGCTGCACTAACAACCACATACAAGCCAGTTGTTAACTGAAGGTCTACAGTATCAAAACATACGAGTCCCTAACTGAGACTGACTGGTCTGGAACATGCCAGAATCATGTTTCTAATAATTATCTTTTTCTTTAGCACAGATTAGTTTGGACATGATGGTACTGGACTGACAATTTTTCTGTCGGATGAGTAGGGTTAAGTTTCTGAGTTTACCTGACATTCCTGGCCTGATGTAAAATTGTTTTAACTACATTCCAGCACAGAGGCAACAAATTCTATAAACATAACATATATAACCCCAAAGAGAGCTATGTCTTGACAAGAAATTCAAGCAAGTTTTAAACTGTGACAATGAATTATTTAACTCATAACACACACAAATCTCTTTGCCAACAAGAGCTCATATATTACAATACATTATTCTGAATAGAAGCTTCAGGCAAACTGATTACATCTTTTTGAATAACCCTAATGGATGCCTCTTTTTGTCTCCAGCTTATCCCAAGTGCCTTGCACTCTATAAAAAATAGTAGAAGCAACTAAAATGGTATGTATTGGGGCATTATAATTTATACTGTTGCACTGATTACTGAACTATAAGGTCCACATGGAATAAGTGCATCTGGCCTCTCAGTAAATTAGAAAAATATCAAAATAATTTAGAGCAAACAGGAACACAATCAGTGCATAATACCTAACCTTGATCCCAAGCCTCTTCTTCCCTAGGCCCCACAGGTGCCTGAGAGGCAGTAGCAGGCAATTGAAGACACAAAGACTAGCTGCTCTAAACCATTAGTTTATCAAGTCCACCTTCTTTTCCTAGATTACTTAAGAAAGCCCGAAGAAGTCATGTAAATGAGTTTTCGAATTATTTACTATCTGAGCAGACCTTCCTTAATGACAATCATAATAAATATTTCAAGAGAAATGGGTCTCTCTATAAACAGAACCTCAGGGCAGAGTGGTTATTTGTGCTTGCTTTCGACAGGATTTGTTACAGTCCACCAGGTTTCTCCACTCTGTTGACTAACTCAATGTGTATTACTGTGTATGCTGTCCACAACCTCTGAGCTGCATCTTTGCCAACAAAATGTCTTAGCCACTTCAGCTTTTACCTCTCTAGTATTGTGATTACAGACAACACGCAGTCCATCTGATGCCAAGGCTCAAGCTCAGGGCTCTGTGCATGCTAGATAAGCCAATCAGAAATTCTTATTTTTTTCAGAGACATTAAAATAGTCTTTTGCTCAGGGTTTCTTACCCCGTGTTTTTTATAAACAAGAAAGGGTCCCTCCTCCTCACATAAAAATAATTTTCAAGTGAATCATTATAACTCGTCAAGAAAACTATTTTTGTGAGTTTTGAAATTAAGAAAAATATACTTTTCTAAAATCCTTGTAAAGGTTGCATTTGACAATTTGTGGACACATTCATGAAGTAAAAGCATACTAGACAAGGGCCACTAAAGTTCAAGAATATTAAATTTTTATCTAAAACTAATAACAGGGTAGAGAGATGGCTCAGTAGGTAAAAATCTTGTCGTGCAAGCTTGAGGACCCAGGCTCCAATCCTTAGCAACCATAATCAAAACAAACCAAAAGAAAAGAAAACTGGGCATGGTAGCACATGTCTAGACTCCAGAGCTATAGAGGTGATGACAGAAAGATCCTTGGTGCTTGCTGGCCAGATAACCAAGATGAATAAGTGAGTTCCAGGTTCAATGAGAGATCCTGTATCAAAAAAAAATCATGGTGTCATACATTTTTAAACCCAAGGCTTGGGAAGCAGAGGCAAGTGGACATTCATAAGTTCAAGACCACCCTGATCTATATACCAACTTCCAGTCCATACCTACAGATACATAATTAGACTCTGTTTCAAAAAAGATAATAAAAATGAGGAAAGTGTTGAAAGAAGAATCTAAAGTTGATCTGTGGCCTCTCTCCACAAACAAACATGCCTGCACACATGCACAAGTAATAATAAAAATCAAACAATTCAAGCAAATAATTCAAGCAAGTTTGGGGTATCTTGGAACCTCTAGTCCCCCATTTGTGCAAGCTGGATATAACAGTAGGAAAGGTAATCTAAAAGTAAACAAAGCTTGGTTAGGGAATACAAGAGTAAGGAAAAGCCTAGAAGAAAGAATATTTTAGGAGTCAGAGATAGCTCAGTGGTTAAGAGCACTTTGTGCTATTGTAGAGAACACAAATTCACTTCACAGCTCCTACATGGCAACTCACATCTATCTGTAATTCCAATTCCAGAGTATCCAATGCCTTCTTTGGGCTATACAGCTCCAAACATACATGTAGTACACAGGCAAACACTCATACAAATAAAAATAAATCTTTTTTTCATCTTTTATTTATTTATTTATTAAAGGTTTCAAATGTATTTTTTGCTAAAGCAATACTGTCCACATACTAACTGAATATACTAAGTAACACATGATCACAAAAAAGAAAAGTTGTAATTTTCACTTTATGTTCAATATTTCAAACATTCCTAATATATATTTGCAGATTGTTTTGTTGTTACTGTTTGTTTTTTATTTGCTTGTTTGTTTGTTTATTTGAGACAAAGTCTCTCAACAGAATCCTGGTTGTCCTATGGCTAACTACATAGACCAGGCCGGCTTTAAACTCACAGAGATCCTCCTACCTCTGTCTTCTGAGGGCTAGAATTAAAAGTATACATCACTATACCTGACCTTGCTGATTTAAAAAAAAAATCTTTACATGTGAAAATAATTCTTTCCAAGTGTCTAAAACTGCTTGTCCCTTCACAAAATAAAATGTCACATTTTTACCCTTAAAGTCTGTGAAAACTTTTTTCAAAACTTCTATTTATTTATTTATTTATTTTGAGGCAGGATTTCTCTATGTAACAACTCTGGCTGTCCTGAAACTAGCTCTATAGACTAGGTTGGCCTCAAACTCACGGAGATCCACCTGCCTCTGCATCCTGGGTGATAGGACTAAAGGCCTGTACTGCCACTGCCTGACCCTTTTTCTTTTTAATGTATCTTTATATTTCTTAAAAGATTTACTGGACAATCATTGATATTGACCAGAGAACAGATAGAATAGGAGCTGAGATGCAGAGTAATGGGGCTGCTCACCCTCACAAAAGGAAACAGGCTGATTCTGGTTATAATCTGGGTGCCTGATTCCCAGTCCAGGTTTCTAGTCTTGGTTTTCTTTTTCCCTACAAGGTTCTAACTGCCTGGCGAGTATCATCATATAGATGTCTCAACAGTTCTTTGAAGGCGTAATGCCTCCCAAGGCATCACAGCAACAGACTTCATCTTGTTCTATCCTCTGGTCTTGGGCTTTCAAAGATAGGTATTCAACAAATACTTTTTGGCAGTGCCAACTGGCTCCAAATTCATCATCCCATATACCAAACACAATAAAGCTACACAATCAGGAAGAAAAAAATTCCTTGATTTTTTCATAAGTCCTTGATTGCACCCCAATTTCCTCTTTAAATTCATCACGATGAATCACTATGCAGGTACTAGGCATAAATAAGTACCAAGTAAGCAAAAATCTTATTCAACATGGGCAGAAATTATAAGACATAGCAATAAGAAAGTAGTAAGTACAAAACGTATGTGTTAAATATAGAAAGGAAGAATGAAAAGACTGAAACAACAAACTTTCAGTAAATATTAAATATATGTGGCACCTGGGCTCTAAATATTCATGTACACTAAATATATATGTCAGTAAATATTCATGAGTACTAAATATTCATAAGACTTTAATTCGATCACTCATTCATTGGTGACATCAATTTTGGCCCCAAGTGCACCCTGCCCAAGAAACACAAACAAAACCTATTACTATTCAATAGGACTGCTGGTGAGCTCCAGCTGTGGCCGAGCATCCTCATCTCCATACTCAGCAATCTGTATAAGTGTGAACCTTTGGCCCAATCTTTTCCTGTCTGTAATTCTCCTTGTTTTACCCTCAATATTGCTCTCTAAGCCACACTGCCTTCTAGCAAAGCTTATAAAGTGGGGTATGGAGGTGCTGTCTATCTCAGGACTCAGGTCGAGTGTTCTTGCCTTCAATTTAGATTGGGTTCAACGTGTCTTTCCCCCTATTACTCACTGTATTTTCCCCAATATCTGACTGGCTGGCTAGTTGGTTTGATTTTGCAGTGCTGGAGCTAGAACTCAGGGCCTTGCATGTGCTGGGCAAGGGCTTTATAACTAACCTACATTCCCAGCCCTCACTACACATTTTAAATAAATGTATTATATGATTCACTCATTTGAATTTGGTCCATGAGCCTTCTCTTTGTTGGTCTGTGGGAAAGTCTGTCTACACACTTCTAGGAGTCCAGCACTACTCCAAGGTATTCTCTAAGCTGCCACATAAAGAACACATCATGAATGAAATCGAAATTGTAGACAAGGAGTCCATGGTAGGCGACTGTCCCATTCCTATAATCAAACAATGAGAACAACATAAGTTTGAATAACAACAAAGAGAAAAGACATGGGTATTTGTTTTGCTGAAAATCAAGAACAGGATAGTAGGGTAAATGTGAAGAAGTAGGGAAAAGAAAATGATACAGTATAGTCAGAGAGGAAAGTTTCAAAGTCTGAAATATTTCAGGTGACAATACTCCAAAAAAACAACACACACACACACACACACACACACACACACACACACACACACACACACATTATTGCAGTTGAAAATCATGGCTCCTTAGAGAATAAGGGACTCTAGAAAGTCATTTACATCAACACCAAACACTCAAATCCCCTTCTATATTCTTACTGTACTATTAGTGAAAAGCAACGTCTAAATGCATTCAGTTAGATATCAAAGACACTTATCAAGGACACTTGAGTCTTCCTATTACAGGCATCCTTTTATACTGCTCTATCTTACACATGAAAAATTGTCAGTCCTGTCCCCATCATGATTGCTACCCCTGATGGCATCCAGAATTCAGTCTCACTCCAGAATAAGAAGCACAGCACAAAATGAAATGTCACCTCCTGTGATCTCTAGTATCAGCTTCTCTGTGGCTGCAAGGTTAACTCTCATTTACAACAGAAGTGGAATACAGATAAAGACTACAGGCATGTACAGAGTGAAGGAACAGGGTTCTGTTGAGATACTATGGTGGTTAATCTTGTTGATTTGATTGGACTCAGAAACATGAGGAAACTAGAAAAACATACCATGGTTACAACTGTGAGGGCATTTCCAGAATGATTACATTAGGACAGTGCTGATCTAACAAAGAGGATAACTGAGACTATAATGAAGGAATTAATACATTAATGGATTCAAAACTTGAATAGATCATTTTGAAGGGTGTAGAACTGTAGCAAGTGGGTTCTAATTGAAGCAAGTAGATCACTGGCATATCATTGACAGTTTTATCTTGTCCTGGCCTCTGATACTTTTCTACTCTGCTTGCTGATCATCACAATGTCAGCTGCTCCACTGTGCTATGTACCCCTCAATGATGAGCTGAAACAATGAGCAAAATAGATAGCTCCTCCTTTAAGGTTTTTTTTTTTTAATCAGAAATTGGTCACAGCAATGTTAAAACTAACAACCACAATAAAACAAATATCAAGGTCATGATAATTACCATAAATAGTGTTAGTTAGCAGTAGATAAGAAAAGCTAGAATGACACAAATAACAGGCAGAAAATTCAAGAAAAATAAATAATAGCACCCTGAAATTTGCAGGGAAGAAACACTTTCTTTTCTCCCAATAAAAAAAGAAGCAATAGCATCCTGGATAATGTAGTGAAGTGATGCACTGGTGCCAAAGAAACTAAAAGATTTGAAGACATGGTCACAAACACATGAGAGTTTGCTATATTAGAGACTATAGGCAGAGGAGAAAATTTGCCTATATTCAGTTATAAGTAAGAAATAAGCTCACCGGGCGGTGGTGGCGCACGCCTTTAATCCCAGCACTCGGGAGGCAGAGGCAGGCGGATCTCTGGGAGTTCGAGACCAGCCTGGTCTACAAGAGCTAGTTCCAGGACAGGCTCCAAAACCACAGAGAAACCCTGTCTCGAAAAACCAAAAAAAAAAAAAAAAAAAAAAAAAAGAAATAAGCTAAGTCACTATCACAAACTACAGGCTAATGTCTAATATTCATGGCTTTGTATAACTAAGATGCCCAAGTATTAGTATGAGGCCTTTCAAAAAGCTAAAGACAAACAATAGATAAAGGCATGAGTTAGAAGCAAAAGAGCCATAATGTTGTTTTGAATAAATACCTTGAGGCAGTCCGCTATTTATCACTTCTGGTTCATTTACTTGAATGGTGTCATCTTCAAGGTAGAAATAGATTTTAAAGTATCTTATTCTATACTTTTCTTGCCTTTTATCAGGCACTTCATCTTCCAAATAGGCATCAAAAGATAATACCTGTTGGAATCATAATTAGAAACTGTGAAAAATATTAGCAAACTTAAAATCAATAAATCTATGCCCTGTACAATCTTTGTTAAAGAAAAGAGTTGGGTTTTCCCAAGACATTCTATATATCAGCTAAGAGAACAGATATATAATCTAGGTAATAGTATATGAAGATAATTTGACTTTTACCACCTCCTGGTTACAACAAAGAAACTATAATAAAGTAATAAGTCTAACTTTCAGTTCTACAATAAGTAAACTTTGGCTTATCTTTGGAATCTCAAAAAGGGACTCAAAATGTGTGTCAGAGGCACAAAATACTTTTTCTTTCAACGATGAACAAAAATGCATTTATTTTCCCATAAAAATAGCACAAAGCTACCTTGGTTACAGGGGCAAAATTATCCTCAGTCTTACTGATTGTTTTCCTTCACATAGCTCAAAAATGTAGACATGGAATCCTTCTAAAAGCATGGATACTCTAACTGCTATTTCTTCAGGAAGCTAAAAAATCTAGCTCTGAGCTGGCAATGTGAGTGGAGAAAGGAGTGGATTCTAAAGTAGTTAAGGTAAAACCAAAAACAGTAAAAAACTGAACAAAAATGAGGACATGACCGATTCAAGGTATGGCTGAGGAAAAGGTTTTTATTGTAGATAATGAGAGAGAAAGAGAGAGAGAGAGAGAGAGAGAGAGAGAGAGAGAGAGAGAGAGAGAGAGAGAGAGAGAGAGAGAGAACAGCCAGAGGTCTTTGGAAAAGTCCACAGCAGGAAGAGAAAGTAGTACAGTGGACATGCCCAGTAGACTGAACCAGGCCATGAGAGGGGAAAGATGGGGGAGTGAGAGAGCAAGAGGAGAGAGAGGACAGAGGGCCAAAAGAAAGCAGAGGACAGAGAGATCTTGTGGCTGTAATGGCAGTTAAATAGGAATCAGAAGGTGGGGGAAGGGAAGCAAAGCTCAGGGCCTGGAGATGGGGGGCAGCAGTGAGAAGCAATGAGAGGAGCCAGTACTCTGTAAGAGGTGTGTGTGATGTTGAGAAAGTCGTTGGCCAGCATGCATTTTGTATGCTATTAGCTACTATGGTTAGCCATTTCCCCTGAGTTTCTTTGGAACCTGACAAAAATATTCTAGAAAAATTCCTTAACCACTTTGGAAAACCATTTCCCAACAAGAAAAATAAATCCTTCCCACCCCAACACATATTTAAGTAAGTGCTTCTTCTGGAAAACCACTTTAATTGTAGGCGTAAGACACAAACAATGCCACACCAGTTTGGAATTATGATTAATAGGGTGGTATTTATTTAAAGGGGAAAAAACTTACAGATCACCATCCCAGACAACAGCCCTCTGCGCAACCAGGAAGGGAGTCTAGTCGCTGGCAGAGCAGGAAATGAAGAGAGAGAGGAGAGGGAAGTGGCCGCTTTTTTAAAGGGAGAGAGACCACGCCCCAATGGGCTGGTATCTCAGCGGCTATAGGCTGGAGGAGCGGAAGGACCTCCCGCAACATTTAATAGTTACTCTTTTGTGCCATGTGGCATGAATTGCATATGTCTTTAACCTTTCAAATAACTCTCAACAGGTTGAGCTGCTCATATAGAAGGAGACAGAAATTGAGAACAATTGGTGGAACAATATTTCTATGATTTTAAGCTTAATGTGAGCCAGACTCACTGAAAGTTCCCTTTAAATATTTCCTTTGTCTCTTGCATTTAATTGGCCTTGTTGTTTATGTAGTATATATGCACACGTGTGCAACCGCACTTGACTGTATTCTCGAGGACAGAGAATGACATCTGATGTCCTGCTTTATCATTCTCTACCACCTTCCCTTGAGGGTCTGGCACTGAACCTGGAATTAGGCTGACAGCCAATAAGCCTCAGTGATTCTCCTGTCTCCACCTCCAAAAAGCACTGAGGTAATGGTCACAAGTGTGACCACACTCAGCTTTTAATGTGGGTGCTGGAGATTCAAAATCTGAGTGTGCCCACATTTGTATTTGTAAGCCCAGTGTTCCTTCTTTAAGTTAAGTGTGTGCTTCTGATAGATATGATTTAACATTATGTTTTCTTTTATTGTTTTAGTAAGAGTATGAGTACGTATATAACATTATATACACACACACACATATATATATATATATATACTTTATTAGTATGTACCTGAAGATATGTATGTGCACCATATGCATATTAGCCTACCAAGGTCAGAAAAGTGCATTGGATCCCCAGAAACTGGAATAACAGGTGTTTGTGAACCACCATGTCAGTACTGGGAACTAAACTAAGATCTTTTGCAAGAACAGAAAGTGCTTTTAACCACTGAGTCACCTCTCCAGCCTACAACTCTGGATTTTAATAAGGGTAACTGAATGCTCCTACTGGATAAACTGATGTGCATTTTGTCCATTTTGAATAATCACAGCATTAAATCATATACACAATTAACATTTTCAATTTTAATTATAAAAACCAAAGAAGGGGCTGGCCTTGGTGGTCAATTATTGTTCAAGTATGAGGTGAGTGAAAAGACACCTAAAAGATAAAAAGTGATATCAAAGCCAGTGAGATTCAGCAGATGAAAGTACTTGTCCACAAGCCTGAGGATCTGAGTTCAGTTCCTAGAATGCTGTGTGATAATGCTTCTGTATGCTGGGAATATATATTACTCTCATTGGTTTATAATAAAGCTTATTTGGCAATAGTAAGGCAGAATAAGGCAGGAAGGAAAGCCAAACTGAAAATATAGACGGGAGATACAAGCCAGCTGCCAGAGAAATGAGACATGCTAGAGGACAGGTGGTCACAAGCCATGTGGCAAACTGTAGATTAATTAAAATAGGTTAATATTAGTTGTAAGATCTAGTTAGTGATAAGCCTGAGCTACAGGCTGAGCATTTTGTAATTAATATAAGCTCTTGTGTGATTATTTGGAACTGGGCAATTGGGACAGGAAAGCTCTGCCTCCTTTTACACTGGAACCCATGGTAAAAAGAAAAAAAAGCCAGATGCAGTGGCTCAGGTTTGTAATTATAACACCCATGACCAAACAGGAAGCAGAAACAGTAGTGACAAAAACAAGAGTCTTTTCCTCAAAAATAAAATAGAAGCAGAGAACACACTCCAAAATTGTCCTCTTATCTCTAAATAAGTGCCATTGCACGTGTACCATACTCACACTCCATCTAGACTAAAGAAGTAAATAGAAAAATAAGTGATTTCAAAGACAAATGAACTCCATCTACCAGTGAATTCAGGAAAAGGGATTTAAAACCTGTTAAAAATGAAAATTTAAGAAACAGCTGTGAATCTGGTCCGGTTACTAATGCCTATAATCCTGGTACTTGGGAGGCTAAGCAAAAGGATTGCCACCAGTTCATAGCAATAGTGAGTTCCATGTAAACCTAAGCTACAAAATGAGAGCCTGTCTCAGATAAAATATAGTGGGGATGATGATATAAGGTTTATCATAATTTGTAAGTTAAACAGAGAAGAGACTAAATTAAATCCAGAGGATATAATTCTTTGAAATTTTCTATTGTGTGTGTATGTACATGTGTATGCATGAACATACATACCATGGGGTCAAAATACATTTTGAAAGAACCAGTTCTTGTCTTATACCATGTGGGTCCTGGGGATCAAACTTAGGTCTGTAGGTGTGATAGCAAATGCTTCCACCCACTCAGAAATTTTGCTATTCCTCCCTTTTTAAAATGCAATTTTCTTGAAAGCAGAATGTGAGATGTCATTTGGTAGAATGTGTGATATTCAGTTTACCACATGCCTCCATGTAGTATTTACCACATGAAGTTACCTGCCTGACCACTATGGCATTTGAAGAATTTTGACCACAGAGATTATAGAATATGAAATCATCTCTAGAAGACAGGTATATGAGGAAAAATTGATTTGGAAGGGAAAAAATTTAATTTTTATATTTCTGAATTCAGGACCATATTATAATTAAAGTTGAGAAATACAAAGCAGTCCAAAGTACATCTTGATGGGTAAACTTATTATAACTTAACACACAGTACAAATTTATCTTTGAATGGAAAAGTTAAACTTATTTTCATGTCAAATGAGTTATTTGCTTTTGAAGAGACAAGACTATAGCCATTTTAAACCCAGGCCAACCCATCTTTGTCAGAGAGTCTAACCTAGCAGGCACCCTACTGGGTGTCCCATCCCATGTACCTATCAATTCAGAGAAAAACCACAATAAGCCTGAAAACTGCCTGGCTTCCCAAATACTTGAGAATAGCCAATTAGAAGCTAGACAAACAAGTTTTGTTTGTTTGTTTTTTACAGTTATCAGGTGGTTTTGTGGAAACTTACAAAAATCTCCTCTTGATTTAGAGCCAACTATCCCCCTGCCCAATCCAGTAACACCAAGGCATGTAACTCCCTACTTTCCGTTTTCCCTTTAAAGATCCCCTGCACTGTAAGCTCTGAGCCTTTCTCCCCGACCTGCTCCATTGGTGCAGTGCATGGGACAAAGTCCCTGCTTGCAAGCCTATAGAACAATAAAGAAACCTTGTGTAATTGCATTGGAGGTCAGCTCTGGTGGTCTTGCTGGGGGGGGGGGGTCTCACCACTCAGACATAACATTTTGGGGGCTTGTTCAGGATTTCTGGATTCCCCATGACCCCCTGCCCCAAAAGTTTCAGACAGACTGGTGAGTTCCCATCCCCCCCCCTCTCCTTTCAGTTTCTTCTACATTTCTGATTGCTTCAGAGATATGGAATCCTCCAAAGATCCAGTTTTTCTGGTTTTTCTCAAACAGCACACTGGACGGCTCGGACAAGGTAAGACATCCCAGGTCCTGACAGGAGCAGAGACCAAGCAACCCTGCTGGGGACAGAGTGCCCCCAAAGTACATGGTCTTTGGTATTTTAGAGTCTGGAGTCCAGGGCTCATCAAGACCACAGACCTCTGACTCTGTTTGCAAAGTATTTTTCCTCTCCTTGGGTCCTTGTGTTTGTCTTGTTCTTTGTATCTTTGTTCACTGTTTTGACAATGGCCCTGACACTGCTAACATGGGACAGACTCCCTTTCCTCCCTTAGAGCTTTGCCTTGCATGTTGGGGTGATGGTAAGGTGACTGCAAAAACAAAACAATGCCAGGCTTATAAGTGCAGTGGAAAATGTTGGTTACCAAGATCAGATTACCTATATAGTCGCCTGGTGGGGACTAATAGAAAACCCTTCAGTGGGGTAAAACATTTTTTCCTCAACAGGTTAAGGTATTGACTGCTGAGCAAAAACCCAGGGGACTTGTCTCTGCCCCAATCCTACAAAGGGATTGGATGAGGAGGATATCTTTCCTCTACCCTATACACCTCCTCTGCCCCCCTCCAACCTGCCAAGGACAATGCTGGAGAAGCTCCATTAGAGAATCAGGCAGCAAGTGGAGGGCCAGCCCAGGCTACCCACAGTAAGCGGAGGGCGGGGAGAACTCCCCAAGCTCAGGGCCGTGCGGTCCTACCATTGAGGCCAACTGGGCCGCCAAATGAGGATTGGGAACCAACAGTATCATTACTGGTCTTTCACCACTAGTGATTTGTACAGTTGGCATTCCCAAAATGCTCCCTTCTCTGAGAATCCATGTGACCTCACTAACCTCTTAGAAACTGTCCTCTTTACCCACCTGCCCACCTGAGATGATTGCCAGCAGCTGTTGCAAGTTCTGTTGATGACTGAATAGAGAAACAGGATCATCACAGTAGCCCACAAAGTTGTCCCTGGACCCACTAGGGAGTTCACTGTGAATTCAACCCTCATAGATAATAGAGTTCCCCACTGTTTGGCCAGAATGGGATCCTAACTCAGCAGAAGGTAAGGAAAGACTCAAAGTCTATGACTAGACTCTGTTGGTGAGTCGCAAGGCAGGGGCCGGGTGGCCAACTAATATAAGTAAGATTTATGATGTGAGACAAGGACCTGAGGAGAGCCCCACAACTTTCCTGGAATGCTTGCAGAGCGCATTCAGGTGCTACACTCCCTAGGACCTGGAGACTCCAGAGACAGAAATATCCTTGATTTTTGCTTTTATGAACCAGGCAGCTCCAGATATAAAGAAAAAGCTCCAAAAACTAGATAGACTAGGGGAAAGAAATATCAGAGATTTGATAATGGTGGCAGAGAGAATTTTTAACACTAGGGAAAGTACAGAGGAAAAAGAACTCAAAAAATAAAAAAAAGACAAGTGTTGCCCAAGTGTTAGAAGAATGCCACCACTGGGAATTGGCCAAGATTTTGGCCATATCAAGACAGTTAGATGATGGCCCATGCCGGGAATACAACAAGCAGCTTCTGGCTATAGAGAGGGCAGAAACAAAGGTCAGAAAAACCTGAGACTACTAGGGAGAAATCAGTGTTTATACTGAAAGGAGAAAGGACACTGGGCAAGAGAACATCCAAAGAAGCAGCAAAAGACCAAAGTCCTGGAGTTCGATGTGGACATTAATTAGGGGAGTCGGGCTTCAACCCTCCTCCCCAAACCCAGGGTAACCCTAAAGGTGGAGGGGAAGAAAGTTGACTTTATGGAAGATACCAGAGCATAAAACTCAGTGTTTTAAAAACCAGAGGGGGCTATATCTAATAAAAATATCTGGGTACAGGGAGCCACTGGAACTAAACACTACTCGTGGACGACCCAAAGAACAGTGGATTTAGGAATGGGACAGGTAACCCATTCTTTCCTGGTGATAGTAGAATACCCATATCCCCTCCTGGGCCAAGACTTGCTTACAAAGATGAAAGCACAAATAAACTGCTGGAACGTGAAATCCTGAGACCCATCCAGCCAGCCTAAAACAATCCCCCTGCTTTTGGGGGGGGGGAAGCCTTACTCCAATGATTACTGGCCAGTGCAGGACCTGAGAGAGGTAAACAAGGAGATAGTGGATATCCATCCCACAGTAACAAACCCTTACACCTTGATCAGTACACTGCTCCCTGACCAGCATTGGTACATGGCCCTTGACCATTTGAGGGTGTCATATGCCCAATACACAAAGGAAACATTTGGCTGATTAAACATCCAGGAAAGTGGCAATGACCTCCACTTTGGCCCATGTCTTGGTGGACCCTGGGCCCCCGGCATTGCTGGACAACCTAAATTCACTCAGGAGGATCTTATATGGATGAAAACCAATGACACAATGCCTTGGAGGATGGTGGAGATTTGCTGATAGCAAAGTCACACTGCCCAAGCTGTTGGGTCTTCAAATCCTGCACTAAATCCACTGCACTTCCCACATGGGGACTCATCAGATGCAGGACTTGCTGAAACATTCAGAAGTAAAAATAGAAAATAAAAACCAGATACAGAGGACCTGGTCAACAGCTGCCAGGCCTGCCAAGTAGCCAATGCCATCTCCAACCCCCAAAACCCCAGAACTCGGCTCTGAGAAAACAAACCAGGTATGTATTGAGAAGGTGACTTCATGGAAGTCAAACCTGGTAAATTTGGCTATAGGAACCTTCTAGTCTTTATAGATACCTTCTCTAAATGAACCAAGGCACTCCCTACCAGACATGAGACTTCCCAGATTGTGGTCAAGAAATTGCTGGAAGATATACTGCCCATGTATGGGATTCCCACTATGATAGGGTCAAACAATGGTCCAGCATTTGGGACCTAAGATTGGGCCCCCAGGTGATATGAGTCCCCTCTGTGTGGTGTAATTAGCATTAATGAATAAAAAAACACTGCCTTAGCCTGTTGATAGGACAGAATTTAGGTAGGTGGGGAAGACAGAATTGAATGCTGGGAGGAAGAAAGGTGGAGTTAGGGAGACTCCAAGGAGCTGCCGCAGGAGATAGACATGTTGAGTCTTTGCTGGTAGGCCATGTACATAGTAATGTACAAATTAATAAAAATGGGTTAAACTAAGATGTAAGAGTTGGCCAATAAGAAGTTAGAGTTAATGGGCTAAGCAGGGATTTAATTAATACAGCATCTGTGTGGTTATTTCAGTTCTGGGAGGCCGGGATGAACAAGCAGCTCCCTCCAACACCCAAGTATCTAAGAAAAAGGGGGAATGAAGAGACAAAACTAAAGCCATTTTTAACCCAGGCCCCACCCATCTTTGTGAGAGTCTAACCTAGCAGGCACCCCACCCTAGGCACTTTACCCCATGTACCTGTGAATTCAGAGAAAATCCATGACTGGCTCAAAAACTGCCTGGTTGCCCAGAGACTTGAGTGCTGTGGGACAATGGTCTTGTACTTTGTAAAGATTTGTCACTTGTATATTTATAATGCTGATTGGCCAGTAGTCAGGCAGGAAGTATAGGTGGAGTGACCAGGAAGGAAATAGAGGTGGGGAAACAAGAACAGGAGAATTCTGGGAAGAGGAAAGCTCAGTCTGTAGCCATCACCCAGACACAGAGGAAACAAAATGAAAACGCCTCACTGATAAAGGTACCAATATCAAGCCACATGGCTAACACAGACAAGAATTATGGGTTAAGTGTAGAAATTAGTTAATAAAAAGCCTGAGCTAATGGGACAACCAGTTTATGACTAATGTAGACCTCTGTGTGTTTCTTTGGGACTAAGTGGCTGTGGGACCTGGCGGGATAGAAACCTCAGTTAACACTTGAGGACAGCCAATCAGAAGCTAGACAAAAAAGTTTGGGTTTTTTTGTTTGCTTGTTTTGTTTTGTTTTTTTATGGTTATAGGGTGGTTTTGTGGAAACTTACAAAAATCTCCTCTTGATTTAGAGCCAACTATCCCCCTGCCCAATCCAGTAACACCAAGGCATGTAACTCCCTGCTTTCCGTTTTCCCTTTAAAGATCCCCTGCACTGTGAGCTCTGAGCCTTTCTCCCCGACCTGCTCCATTGGTGCAGTGCATGGGACAAAGTCCCTGCTTGCAAGCCTGTAGAACAATAAAGAAACCTTGTGTAATTGCATCAGAAGTTGGCTTTGGTGGTTTTACGGGGGGTAAGGGGTCTCATGACTCAGGCATAACACTTTTAACTGCATAGTTCAATGAATTTTAACATTCATTTTTATTCCTATTTTATACTTCAAACATTATCAAAGGTTATTGTCTAGTGTGGCACTGACACAAAATAGTAGAAGTCTGTTCATCCATAAGAGAATAGGATGTATAATGGTAGGACTAAAGCAAAAGGTTAATCTCTCAGAACAAGTCGTGTAATTTTTAAAGGTGAGGAGGCTGGTTTGACCAATGCATAAATGATAGGGAGTTAGCATTTATGTACCTGGACTGGCTCTTGGGATATTGGCAGGATATACCCATGTGCTTGCCAGTACTCAGGCAGTATTCTGGTCTCTGTGCACAAGCACTACACCCCCTTTAAAAGGCAGGACCCACCTATCTCCTCTCTCCAGTTCTCTCTGCCTTTCTGCCTCTCTCTCTCTGCCTCCTTGGCTCTCTCTCTACCTCTCAGTCTGTCTTATCTTTCTCTCTCTGCCTCACTCTCTCTTCTTTGCCTTTCTTTCTTTTCTTCCTCCATCCCTGTCTACAGAGGCTGGTCTCCCCCTTTTCTCTCCCCTTTCTCATTCTGTCCCCCAATAAAAATACCCTCCATGTGGGCCCTGTCACATGATAACTCCTCCTCTTCTGTTGTTTTCAAAAATTATAACAGGGATATATCATTTCAGGATTTCATAAAAGAAAACACAGCTGGGCAGCAGTGGTGCCCACCTTCAATCCCAGCACTCAGGAGGCAGAGGCAGGCAGATCTCTGTGAGTTTACGGCCAGCCTGGTCTACAAGAGAGGTTCCAGGACAGCCAGGGCTACACTGAGAAACCCTGTCTTGGAAAACGTGTGTGTCTGTATATATGTTTATATGTTTATACACACACATACATATATACAGGGATGAGTATAGAATGGGTGAGGAGGGTGGTATTAAAGAGTGGGGAAGGAGACAAAGGGGGTAAGGGAAAGGGATTACATAGGTCTGAGAGGTAGAGGAGGAGAAAAGGGGTAGATCATAGATGTAAACTATGTTTTCAAAGCCACAACTGTACTATTCTTAATGGGATCGGAGCAACAAGCCGCAAGGTGGGAGAGAGAATAGTAGAGAATGGTAAGGTAACTGACCCAAATACATACTAAATGGTGTCAGTAATGGCTCTAGCTTACCACTGGAGGTCTAGCTAGGACCGTATATCTATCCACAAGAATGATGGTTAACTGTGGTAACAGAAATGTGTTCAGGAAGGGATGGGGCTGAGGAAGGTGCTCGAGGCTTCTTGTCTGTCTACTATGAATAAGAGGAACGCCGCCGCCGGAGGCTGGGCCAGAGGTCAAGACTCCTTAGTCAGGAGGAGGGGCCCAGAACCCCAAGACAAATGATACATTTTTGATGAGCCGGAAGTACGTCAGCAAACAGGAAACAGCCCTGAGAGGCCAGGCCTCCTTAGTCAGGAGGAGGGGCCCGGAACCCCAAGCCAAATGTTACATTCTTGATGAGCCGGAAGTACTTCAGCAAACAGGAAACAGGGGCTAAAAGTGAAACCGCTCGTCATTCTAGGAAGCTCTTTGTGGCGGTCAGTCGCTCTGTCACGCCTCTCGAGACTCCTGGTCGCTAACTTTTCCAGAGCACTTTGAAAGTGAGGTGGAAGGTCTTTGGCAATTCCTAAGAAACTTAAAATATGAAGAAAGGTTCCTGAGGCATCGCAGAAGAAGCCGAAAGGTTCCTGAGGCATCGCAGAGGGAGCCGAAAGGTTCCTGAGGCATCGCAGAAGGAGCCAAAAGGTTCCCGAGGCATCGCAGAAGGAGCCTCAGTGGTGAGTTCTGTTACCGCTTGAGTGGTGCTAAGGTAAGAACCTCTCCCATAGCAAATTCAGTTGCCTCAGGGACTTGTGAAGTGATTAGGTGGGGCTAGGGGTCCTACAGGGCCCAAAGGCTAAAAAAAAAAAAAAAAAAAAAAAAAAAGCCCAGAAGGAAGACTTTCTAAACTCTATTGTGAAACTTTTCCTGTGGCTCATCTTACAGTACATTTTCTCCTCTTAATTCCAGGTAGTAATCCCTTATCACCATCTAGTTTCATAAAGATGTCTTCTCTGGAGGACGCCTACAGTCATAACAAACATGGCTCCTCCAACTCTGAATTTACCGCAGAAGCTGAAGGTCGAAATAAGACTGAGGAGCCAAAAAAAAAACAGAAAAGGAGGGGCAGAGTTCAAGAACAAGGTTCATCTGTGATTTACCAGAAAGCTATCCAGAGTATCCTGGGGAGATCAACACAGAAAGAAAGAGGGACTGCCCCAAAAGGAAAAGGGATGGCTCCAAGGGCAAAAGAGATGACTGGTGCCTCAAAAGGAAAGGGGAATACTGGTACCCCAAAAGGAAAGGAGGCAACTGATACCCAGAAAGAAAAAGGGGAGGCTGGTGCCCTGAAAGGAAGCAGGGAAGCTGTTGCCCCAAAAGGAATAGAGGAGACTGGTGTCCCGAAAGAAAAGGTGGAGGCTGGCGCCCCGAAAAAAAAAGAGGAGGCTGATGTCATGAAAGAAAAGGTGGAGGCTGGCGCCCCGAAAAAGAAAGAGGAGGCTGATGTCACGAAAGAAAAGGTTGGTGCCCTGAAAGGAAAGGGGAAAACTGGTGCTCCCACAAGGAAGAGGAATACTGATACCCCAAAAGGAAAGGGGGAGGCTGGCACCCCCAAAGGAAAGGGAGAGCCTGGTCCCCCCAAAGGAAAGGGGGAGTCTGGTACCCCAAAAGGAAAGGGGGAGCCTGGTACCCCAAAAGGAAAGGGGGAAGCTGGTGCCACAAAAGGAAAGGGGGAAGTTAGCACCCCAAAAGGAAAAGTGGAGCCTGGTGCTAGTGCAAAATCCAGACCGGGAGCCCCTACTAAGCCTGGGGTGGAGCTTCCTAAGGCAGGAGCCAAGCAAATTAAAACTGGAGCTGGAGCAAAGCCTGGAGTGGAACACTCCAGGGCTGGAGGGACTCATGTGAAGGCTGGAGTGGAGTTTAAGCCTGGACTGCCTTCAAAGCCTGGAAAGGAGACTCTAAAACCTGGAAGGGGAAGGGAGACACTAAAGCCTGTGGTAGAGCCACCAAAGCCTTTGGTGGAGCCTCCAAAGCCCGGAGTGGAATCTCCAAAGCCCGGAGTGGAATCTCCAAAGCCCGAAGTGGAGCCTCCAAAGCCCGGAGTGGAGCCTCCAAAGCCCGGAGTGGAGCCTCCAAAGCCCAGGATGGAACCTGGCGGGCAGCTTCCCATGCCCAAAGTAGACCTTCAAAAGTCCAGAGCTGAGCCCATCAATCCCCTAGTGGAGGTTCCTAAGGCCAGAGTAGTGTGTCCTAAAGCCCCTACAGAGTTTACTGTGCCCCAAGGGAAATGTTCAGAAGCCAGAACGGAGCATCCTAAGGTGGCTAGAAGACCGTCCAGAGATGTTCCTTTTGCAGCTCAGCCTCCGAAGATAGGCAACTTTGGTGAGAGGAAGTGGCTTCTGAATCGTTATAAGTCGCCTAATGAGGAGTTATTTGGTGGCAGAAATATATTTAGTTGTGAAAAAAAATTTCTACTCCCAGAATATCAGAGTGAGGATAACTCCTGTTCTTCATTCCTAAAGCCTAAAGAAAGGGGAGTGTTTGAGGCGTCTAGCTCTTCAGGAAGTGGCAGGTCTAATGTTAAGACCTCCACAGCCAGATTCATTCAAAATGAGCCATTCTCACCAAGCCTCTCAGCCATTTCACAGCTAGGACCCTACCAGAATAAGAAAGAGCTCCTACAGCCTACTTCATACTACAGCCCTTGGAATGACTATACCAGCTCTTGGGCCATCCGTAACAAGGTTTTGAAAGAAAAGGTGGAGTATCCCAGCAGCAGCAGCAGCACGTCTGCATCCACTGATGGGACAGTTGCACAGGACATCCCAGCTGGTTATTCTTACTATACAATGACCTCTGAAGAGATGACCAGTCGTATGCAAGGAATAGATGATGAGGAATACTGGAATTCCCGTATAATTTTATCCTCCAGAGATGCAGAAGCACGGGGAAAAAACACCTATCAAGAGGGTGAGCTTTCATGTATTCATGGAGCATGTGCATCTGATTTCCCGCCAAGGAGTCGCTTGCATCCAAGTCAATTGGAAGGTTTCATTGATACTCATTGTCACTTGGACATGCTGTTTTCCAAGTTGTCCTTCCAAGGAAGCTTTTCTCAGTTCAGGAAAATTTATAACTGCACTTTTTCTAAGGAATTTCATGGCTGCATCACTGATTTCTGTGATCCTCGTACCCTAAGAGATGGCCTATGGAAACAGCTATTAAGTGAAGATCTGGTTTGGGGGACCTTTGGCTGTCACCCACATTTTGCACGTTACTATAATGACTATCAAGAAAGAAACATCTTATATGCCTTACGCCACCCCAGGGCTGTGGCCTTTGGAGAAATGGGCTTGGATTACTCTTACAAATGCACCACACCTGTCCAAGAGCAGGCTAAGGTATTTGAGCGACAGTTACGGTTAGCTGTGTCTATGAAAAAGCCTTTGGTGATTCACTGCCGAGATGCTGATGAAGACCTAATGGACATCATGAAAAAATGTGTGCCCTATGACTACAAGATCCACAGGCATTGCTTCACTGGCAGTTATCCACTCATTGAGCCCCTGCTAGCATACTTTCCCAACATGTCTGTCGGCTTCACAGCAGTTCTTTCTTACACTTCTGCCTGGCAGGCACGTGAGTCTCTAAAGAGGATTCCTCTGGAGAGAATCCTTGTTGAAACTGATGCTCCTTACTTTCTACCTCGCCGGGTTCCCAAAAGCCTTTGCCAGTATGCACACCCAGGTTTGGGTCTGTATATTGTGGAAGAAATGGCCAGAATCAGAAATGAGCCACTCTCTCACATCTTAGCCACTTTGAGGGAGAATACCTTTCGCCTCTACAGTATTTAAAGCAGAAAGGACACAGTCAAGAGTCTTGAAAAATGGTGGCAGGAGACCAACAGCCTGACAAGTTAGAAGGATTTTGAACTCTACCCTGTATCTCAAGTCAAGAATGTATTCAAAGTTTATGGGCAAGGAAAATATGGAAAAGATGTGTTCTTCAAAATCTCTTAAGATTAACATCTCCTCTGACTGGAATTGTAGACTGAAGTAAGATGGGAGAGGACTCTGGAGGTGCTAAAAGTTCTAAGAACCAAATAGGGTTGAATATGAGCCACTGAGTCGCTCTTGTATCTGAACTTAGCATGTCATTGTGAAGCTCTTAGACAGCAGTGCATCATCGTAACATAGCAGCTGTTCATGCAGATTTCAGACTTCATCAAATTTCAACAGTAACATGTTAGAAATGGAAGAACTTCAGCTGCTCACTTAATAAAAGCAGTCCTCCCAGACATTGAAAATTCAGACTTAGAAAAAATATTTGTGGTAATGAAGCTTAACGTGGTGGAGCAAAACACACAGCCAAATCCAGGAAGCCCATTATTGGAGAGAAATGGAAGATCCTTTCCCCTCTAAAACTGCGTTCAGAGAAGTCAGCTGGCTCACCTCCATCTGGCTTTGAGCTCAGAAGTCATTTTCACTGAGAAGTTATCCCTGACCACCAATCTAAAGGGACACATAATCCTTTTGTTTATTTGAACCATGCATTTATTTAGCCCGTTTTTAGTAGATTTGTGTTTATTGGCTGAATCATAACACTTATTTAGCATGTTTTAATATGTTTATGTGTTTATCAGTTGAATCAGCACTTATTTAGCCCGTTTTTAATAGATTAGTGTGTTTTTCAGCTGTCTTCTACTATGTTGTAAGTTTTCAAACTTTTTAGTCTTGTTATATTGAATCTTCAATTTTAGAGTAATATTTTGAAAGTAGGCAAAGAATTCTTGACATATGAACCAATAATTAACTTCAATAGCATTTTGGGAAGCTAATTACAATATGTGGGAAAGAAGGTGATACTAGGAAAGGAACAGAGAATAAGTCATTTTGCCCCTCTCTGACTTAAAGGCTAAGGCAAAAATTAAGGGTATTATGTACACTACTTTCAGCTGCTAAATAGAAAGTGTGGCAAGTCTTACCAGAAAACTGGCATACCATACTTTTTATAAATAACAGAATGTATCATAGATTTCCCCTTCGTTTGAGAATCCCATCTTTTGAAGAAAAAATTTCAATGTAAATTAGATACATTTTAATAGAGCTAAAGAAGTTATTAGAATGTGAACAGAATTTTATGTAGTTATTCCATGTTTTAGATTTTAAGGTTTCATGTGTACTTTGATATATTAGCAGGCATCATTAACACCCAAGAAGAGACAGTTCTTATTTTCTTAGAGAGTAATACGATGTGCAACTCAACTACTCATTCTCCAGAAATACCAGCTTGGGAAATGCTATCTTAGCCGTATTCTGTGGGTGCTTGTGCCTTTAATTACATTTTGCAAAGTAATATACTCACTGTATTTCAGTATCCTCTTGCCTTTCTTGTTACCTAAGCTTCATGAAAGAGGAAAGTTTATAATACCTTGCAAAGTGACACTGTCAAGTGAGCATTTCAATGATAAATATGAATGGAAAATTGTATTTTGAACTGAGGGCGTGGCTTAGTAGTAGAAAGCACTTGCCTGACCCTGAAAGGCCTGGGTTCTGTCCTCAGCAGGCACAAAGCAAATGCATAGCACTGGCATTTGTAAGGACACATTTAGCCAGATACATAGGGTCTACACCTAATGAAAGTGGTTTTCCTTTGCAAAAGAATATGATTTTTACAGGAAAACTGTTTTTCAAACTTGTTTTATTCTCTACATTTTTATGGTGAATGACCGTAGCATACTCTGCATTTTCTTAACATGCAAAAGAACACTTCACCACGGGTTGTTCTTTCAAGAATGGGAGTGAGTAGTCCAATCTGAATGACCTGAATCAAAATTGGCAATCTTCATTTAAAGAGTCCATTAATAAGGGTAATGAATCCTTAAAAATATATATTCTGTAAATATGAGAGATTTGAGGCACTTTGTAAATATTTTTTTGTTGTTTTCTATGGGTTTTTCCCCTTTGATACAGGATCTTACTATTGCTACAGCCTTAGTTGGTATGGAATTGAAGAGATCCATGTGCCTTTTGGTTCCTCGAGAGTTCAGGGGTTAAAAGTGAACACTGTCATACCCCTCTTTGTTTAATGTGAAGGTATGTGCATGTGAGTGCAGGTGCCTGCAGAGACCAGGAGAGGGCGTCAGATCTGCTAAAGCTGGAGTTGTAAGCAGCTATGAGCCACCCAGTATGGGTTCTGGGAACTGAACTCTACTCTGTAAGATCAGTATATACTTTAAACTGCTGAGCCATTGCTCTGGCTCCCTGTAAGTAATTTTCTATTTAGTCAATAGGTATTCTTTAAGTTTCAAAGAATTATTATTTCCCCTTTATTTGTTTGGATGGCACTTTGTTTATTGTCCTGTTTGAGGTATCAGATCCATCAGGGCAGCTGATGGTATAGAAATTTAATTTACTGTTAGTGAGCCCTAGGCCATTAGTTAAGTTAGCCCAGAATTACAGGGCCCCCTCAAGCCTATTAACAGGCTCCCTGAATCTTGGTATTCCTTTTAGGGCATGCCCATATTTTGCCTCACTTAAATTTTTAAAAGGCAGTAGTATGGATATAGCTCTGGAACAGTATTTGTTTAGCATGCAAACAACCCCTGGTTAAATCAGCAGCACTTAACAAAAATGTAAAACAAGAAATTAAAGTCAGCTTGTTTTTAATCAAATGTCAAAAGAAGAAAATAGACCACTTAGTCTTAAGAGACAAAAGAATTTTGTTCTTGTGGTTTTTACTTATATCTAACTTTGAGATTTCTACCTACTTACTGTTAAATTTTCAGGATTCCTAATGAAAAAAAAAAGAGGGAGAACCAGTAAAGTGTATGAAAGGCTGTGATCCTGCCACTTAGAGACTGTCAGCTTAGTTGTGGAGGGACTTTGTTTGCCAGTTCTCTAGTATTTCCATAATTATTGGCCAACTCACTACAAACATAAACTATGCATCTTACTTCACCAGAAGTTGTGATTTAAATCCATTATTTTCTGTATTTTTGTTTCTTTAGGAAATTGAAGTGTGTTATGTTTGTTTTAAACAATTTTTAGGCTGCCTGTACTTACTCAGATTTCTTCTGTTTGCTGATTGGGCTTTTAAACTTACTTTTTTTTTTTTTTTTTTTTTTTGCTTTGCACTCTGATGTTTTATTGTGCTTCCTCTGATGTCTTAAGCTAAATGGTCCATCAATTTTTGCCTGGAATTATAACTGCTGCATTCGTATGTTTTTATTGTCAGAAAGTCCCTTCTGTAAAGATACATAAAGTATCTTAATGCATTCCAAACAATATGACAGAGAGGAATGAGGAAATATCCCATTTCTGTTACCTAAGACCCACTACTGATGGTGTCTTTTATTTAAGTTTTCTCATATAACTATATTAACATGCATATTTTTAAGTAGCTTATTTTTTTTATTATAAAAGGAATTCATTCTCTTAAGACTTAAACATCCCACAAAAATGTTATCGGTAATCAATAGGGGATTTTAATATTCTTGATTATTTTTTATTTAAGGTCCCCCCCCTTTTTTTACATAAAAAAAGCCTTGCTATATAGCCCAGGCTGGCCTTGACTCCAAATTCTTTTGTCTCACCTTCCCAAGAGTATGCTACAAGCATGCACTCCCCACACTGGGCTTCTGATCTTTTGATTTTTTTTTTATTTACAAAGTGTATATTTTTTAAAGCAGAGTTACAAACATTTTTACAGGCCATAAGGTGATAGAGAAACACGACATACAGATAAGATTGATTTTTTCCCCCTCCTGGCTGACAGATTTTAACAATTACTGTAATTTAAAAAAAGAAGTTCAAGCATTCAAAAAATTAGTAATGGCTGAAACTGAAGAAAACCAGCATGCTATTTTCTGTTCCTATTTGCATATGGAATCCATTTCATTGTTATCCTTCTGTTTTTCAATAAATACTTAAAATGTTTAATTATGTTTTCAATTTCATTTCTGTTTCCTAATTACCTATTCTATTCCTCCCTATGGTTTAACTATGGTTTAATTTATTAATTTTTTTTAAGACAGGGTTTCTCTGTGTAGCCTTGGTTGTCCTGGAACTTGTTTTATGGAAAGTCTGGCCTTGAACTCAGATATTCACCTGTTTCTGCCTCCCAAGTGCTGGGATTAAAGGTGTGTACCATCTTACCCAGCTTGATTTTTTTAATTCCTTAATTGGCTGCAGTATACCTCCAAGTGGTATGATGGGTGAATAGAATATCTGGGTCACAAACTTGTTCCCCTTAAAAGTTGTACAAATTATTCTGTGGTGGGTTTAAGCCCCTTTGGGGTCACATGTCAGAGGTCCTGCATAGCATATATTTACATTACAGTTCATATCAGTAGCAAAAGGACAGTTCTGAAGTAGCAACAGAGCAATTTTATGGTTGGAATCACCTCAGCGTTAGGAACTATATTAAGGAGTCACAGCATTAGGAAGGTTAAGAACCACTGTTTCAGGGGATAAAATACCTTTTCTAGCAGTGTTTTTCATCATTTCTTCACATTGGTGTAGTATAAAAACTGTCAGGCAGGATATGTATAATTTGTTTAATAGAAAACACAACATACATGGTAACCCAAACCAGCCATTTCCTAGAGAAAACATACTGTATGTTTGTTTGAGGCAGGGTCTCATTATGTAGCCCTGGCTGGCCTCAAACTCAGAATCTACCTCTGCCTCTCCCCTCTCCTAGCTGATGAGATTAAAGACATGTACCTGGCTCTATTGTGTTTTTAATGACAAGTGTATAAAGATTGTAGGTTTATGAACATGAGTGCAAGTGCCCTAGAAATCCAGAAGAGTGTCAGGTCCCCCGGAACCGGAGTACTGGAGTACAAGCTGTTGTGAACTGCTTTGATATAGGTGCTAGGCACCTAATATGGATTTTTGAAAAAGCAGTATGTGCTCTTAACTGCTGAGCCATCTCTCCAGCCCCCAAAACATATTTCTGAAATAGATTCCTTTTGGCTTTCTAACATTATTCTCCATTTATGTTGTATCTTTTCAGAAGCCTCATAATGGGTTTCTTCATTCTTGTACGGTCTGTGAGATTTGATCCCCTGCCCCCCGACAAATAGTGTAGTCTTTCCCATCCATCCTCATGTTCTTAAATCCCTCCTCTTGGAATGTGACTAATACAAATTATGGTATAACATGGTAAAAGAATTGGGGAGGGAGCCATGGACTGTCCCAAGGAGGAAAAATGCTTTTAATTTTTCCATTGAAACATTTCATAGATTGACCTGACTTCTATTCCAGGAAGAGAGTGACCAGTCCTTTGTGTGTCCTGCCTTGCAGCACAGAAAGGCCCTATTTGCAGGCTCTGCTTTGATCTCAGCTTGCCATGTTTTCCTTCACTCTGGTGGCTTTCTTGGGCTATCAGTGTTTGTAAACAAACCAGGTTCAAAGTTCCATGCATATTATTCTGACCTCCAATTCCGTTCTTTTTAGAAAGGAAGTGAAGTTCAATGTTCGTTTTGGTCTATTCTGTGAGCTCACTCCCATCTATACCCAGTTGTCATGTAGAGGTTCCTCAGAAGTTTGTCCCACGAAGATGAACCCCTACACCTCCTCACCCTAGTTCCAAGTAGCTGCTTCTTTTTAAACTTGGCAGCCAATTCAGTTGGGATTGTGGAAGTGAGAGTATATATTAATATTAAGGCTCAAGTCACAATATCTAAATTCCAACTCGTTTCCTCCCCATTTTTGATAAATTTGTGTTTCTATGGATACTGTTTAAATATACTTATCATAGGGAAACTGAGCTTATACAAACCCTGAATCTCATTTAGATCGTTGAACTAAGAGATGATCAATAAGTTAAATAAATGAACAACCAGAAGGATAAGTTATAGGAAAATGATTTCCACAGGATTTTTTACATTATAAAAACAGTATAAACCTATAATTCTGTTATTTCTGTGACTAAACCTATGGTTTAAGAAGAAATGCATCTGTATAGAAATTGTAAGCATTCATGACCTTATATTAATCATGCTTCAATATGGGATTTTATAATGCATGAAAGGAAAAGGGGAAGTATCTCAGCTATTGGAATATTCTTATATCTCAATCATCAATTAACTATATACAAACAACTTGTAATTTTTGATCACCTTTCAGCAACATTTAGAAAATCCATACTAGCAAAGCACAGGATATTGTAGCAGGTATTTAAAGGATTAAGAAGAGTATGTGTGTATAATATAGCTGTGAGATTATGAAACATAAAAATACTAAATACTGAATAATATATGTCAGTGTAAGATCCAAAGCTCGTAGCTTAGAATACAGTCAAAGTTCTATAAAAATGGTCTTCACACCCTTGTGGAATTCATGGAACAAAGCAATTAAAAAGCACATGCCATTCGTAAGAAAAGAGGTTCAAAACTACTGTGGGAAGATTTCCTGGGGCTGTTGAGATGTCTCTGAGGTTTAGATTGTTTGCTGCTCAATCAGGAGGACTGACATTCAGATCTCAGCCCATGTCAGGCTTCTCACAAACCAAAGTCCAACTTCAAGGAGGCATTACAGCAAGGGGTGAGGAAAGTAACACATATGATATGCAAGTAGAAGGGGGAACAGTGGGGTGAAGGAATGTATAACAGAGAAGAAAAACAGAATTGCAGAAGAAGAGGGGATGGATAGCAACCAAAATTATAAACACATGATAATGCAATAAAAAAATTCTATGGAAGGAGGCAGGGAGAGAAAATGATAAATGTCCCTAGAGAATATTCTTTATCAAAAGACCTATTCTCACACAAAACAGCACACTGACTATCCTAGTCAAAACAGGCATTTTTCATTTTTATTTAAAAATGTTTTCATACAATATATTTTGATTTTTCCCTCCCTTGAATCTTCTCAGATTCTCCGCACCTCCCTCTCCACTCAACTTTATGTCCTATTGTTTGCATTTTCTACCTCTCTCTTAAAAAAAAAAAAACCTCAAAAGAGCAAATATCAAAACAACAACAACGACAAAAGCCAATGCCAAAACAAGTTAAATAGAAGAACAAAATTAAAGTAAATTGAAAGATGTGGGCAGTTTTGACACCTTCAAATATCGCCCCCTCAAAAAAGAAACTATGAAGGAGATAAGAGCAATATATTTTAGGGGAAACATAATTACATGTTTAAAAATGAGGTTATCAGTTCAGAGGACTAAAAATCACTGTGCAAATACCAAGAAATCTTTCATGGTAGACTATCATGTGAATTTAATGTATACATATTGTCAAAGTTATAGCTCACATCTTCAAAGCAGACTCCAGAAGAGACAAAGAATAAGATTTTATTTATATGAAATACAAGAACACACAAAGCTAAGCAATAGTGAAGGAACTCAGAGAAGGAGGAGGAGGGGAATGGAGATGTGGCTCAGCAATTAAGAGCACTGCTTGTGCAGATGTTGGATGATAGACTTGACATTAGATAGCTCACAACTTGTAACTCCAATTCCACAGCATCCAATGTCTTCTTCTGGCCTCCACAGGCACCTGCACTCATGTGCATCTACCCACAGAGAGATACATAATTTAAAATAATAAAAATAAATCTTTGGAGCTGAAGAAATAGTCCATCTGTTAAGAGTCTGTTCCAGAGGCCCAAGTTCAGTTCACAGCTCCCACCTGGTAGCTCATAATGATCTGTAACTCCACTTCCATGGGATGTGACACCTTCTGGTCTTTGTGGGTACTGTGGGCGCCCCTCCCCTTTATCAAAAAAGAGTCTAGAATGTTTGGTTAAAAGCATCACCTCAGCTCTCTAATACCCCTTTATACAAAGAGTCTGAAATGTTTAGCTGGGGGCTTCACCCTAGGGCCCTGGCATGTATTTTGCGCCACCTCCCCTGGGAATTGCCTCAGTCCAAACTCCACCTCCAAGAAAGCCCACCGAATGGTGACCCCTCCCCAGGGAGGGTCAAGATCACTCCCACAGGCTATTTAAACTGCCCCCCCAATGAACACATGGTCTCGCAGTTTTCCATGATCTTTCAGTTCTCTGGTCCAAACTCCATGTTTTCCTGGGGTCCCCTGGGGAGTGCTGGCACCAATTAAACCTGGGCATCTTCTAATTTGGTCTGATTTGCTCTGATTGGGATTATTGCATCAGCAGAGAGGTTGTAGGCCAAAAAGAAAAAAATACTTAACAGATACCAGACATATAAATGGTACAAAAATACACATACAAGCAGAACATCCATACACATTTTTTAAAAAGGGGACTAAAGAGATGACTTGGCAGTTGAGAACCCTTATTGCTCTTGCAGAGGACCTGTGTTTGATTCCTAGAATCAACATGGTGGCTCACAAAATTGATAATTCCAGTTCTATGAAAATGGAGGCATTCTGACCTCTGTAAATACCAGGTATGGGAGGAGGACTAAATGAAGAAGACAAAAATGAACTATCTAAGGGAATTGACGTGTTTTGATTTTTTGTTACAGTTAGAAAAAAATGTCACTGTTGGAGAAACCTGAAGAAAGGGCACATTAGAACTCCCTGTATCATTTTTGTTATTTCTTGAGAGTCCAAAATCATTTCAAAAGTACTTTTAAAAACAATATGGTTAGAGACGCAGCGGACACCGGCGCGCAGATGTGGCAAATGCGGGATAGTCCAAGCATGAAACAGTGAAGCCCACACTGAGAGCAGATCGCCACACTACAACTAAATCAAGTAGGTTTTGGGGGGCCTGGCCTGCAGAGTGGTAGACCTTTTATTGACGAGGTCCACGGGTGAACGGGGAGCCTGGTCCTGTCCCTGAAGACCACCCTGAGTGGGGAGAGTGTTCTTGGCCCCGGCGGGACACAGGAAACGGAGAGGGGGCATTCCCTGCCCCCCTTGACCCCCCAGTTGGCCTGCTAGGGCTGGTACCCTCTGCTGGGGCTGCTCCTCCTCTGCTGTGACCTCTCACTCCCTGGCATATCCCAGCTTGCATCCAGGGGCCTCCTTCACTCCCCCTCCCTTCTACAGGGCCACAGGATCACCCAGTTTAGCCTGTTTGGGCGCTGGATAGGGAGCTCAGGGCAGAGGGCAGCGAGTGTTCCTCTGTTTTGGTGGCTGGCCTTCAGAGGGGTAGGCCTTTTGTTGGCAAGGTCCCTGGCAAACAGGGAACATGGCCCTGGTCCCGAAGACCCTTCTGGGTGGTGAAAGAGATCTTGGCCAGCGGTGGGACCCAGGAAAAGGAGAGAAGGCATTTTGTAAGCGGGGACCCTGGCCAGCAGAAAAACCTGCTCCTGCTTTAAAAGCCCATTAGAGAGCATCAATGGGAGGAGATGGGCAGGCGCCAAGGCAAGAATTCACCCAACAATCTGAAAAACAACATGAAAACACCAAAACCCAATGATCTTACAACAGAAGGACTTGAACACCCTAACACAGAAGAAGTGGAAAAAATTGACTTTATGAAAGCAATAGAGTCCCTTAAACAACATGTAAAAAAACGCCCTTATAGAAATGGATGAGAAGTATAACAAAAAGTTTGAAGAAATGAGTAAATGCGTAAATGATACCCTGGGAAACCAAGAAAAAACGATCAAACAGATAATGGAAACAGTGCAAGAATTGAAAACTGAAATGGAAGCAAGGAAGAAAACACAAACTGAGGACCAGTTGGATATGGAAAATCTAGGTGAACGAGCAGAGACTACAGAAACAATCATAATCAATAGAATACAAGAGATAGAAGAAAGACTCTCACATTCTGAAGACACCATAAAGAAAATAAATGCACTGATCAAAGAAAACAGCAAAGCCAACAAATTCTCATCACAAAACATTCAGGAAATATGGGACACAATAAAAAGACCAAACCTAAGAATAATAGGGATAGAAGAAGGAGAGGAGACACAGCTCAAAGGCCCAGAAAATATTTTTAACAAAATTATGGAAGAAAACTTTCCCAACATAAAGAAAGATACTCCTTTGAATATTCAAGAAGCATACAGAACACCAAACAGACTGGATCAAAGAAAAACATCCCCTCGCCATATAATAATCAAAACACAAAATATACAGATTAAAGAAAGAATATTAAGAGCTGCAAAGGAAAAAGGGCAAGTAACTTATAAATGTAAACCAATCAGACTTACACCTGACTTCTCCATGGAAACCATGAAAGCCAGAAGGTCCTGGATAGATGTTCTGAAGAAACTAAGAAACCATGGATGCAAACCCAAACTACTATACCCAGCCAAGCTATCATTCACTATCAATGGAGAAAACAAGACATTCCAGGATAAGAACAAATTTAAACAATATGTAGCCACAAATCCAGCCCTACAGAAAGTAAAAGAAGGAAAATCACAACCCAAGGAATCCAACATTGCCAACAATACCTACAATAACTTAGGCATCTAGCGACCCTTCACCAGCACAACTCAAAGAAGGGAGACACGCAAACTCTACTACCAAAAACAATAAGAATAACCGGAGTAAACAACCATTGGTCATTAATATCACTTAATATTAATGGACTCAATTCACCTATAAAAAGGCACAGGCTCAGAGATTGTATCCGAAAACAGGATTCAACACTCTGCTGTTTACAAGAAACACATCTCAACCACAAAGACAGGCATCTACTCAGAGTAAAGGGTTGGGAAAAGGGTTTTCAAGCAAATGGTCCTAAGAAACAAGCAGGTGTGGCCATACTAATTTCTAACAAAACTGACTTCAAACTAAAATCAACCAGAGGTGATCGAGATGGACACTTTATACTCATAACTGGAACAATTCATCAGGATGAAGTCTCATTCCTGAATATCTATGCCCCTAATAAAAAAGCACCCGCTTATGTAAAAGAAATATTACTAAAACTCAAGGCAGCCATCAAACCACACACACTAGTAGTAGGAGACTTCAATACACCTCTCTCACCAATGGACGGGTCAATCAGACAGAAACCTAATAGAGAATTAAGAGAATTATTAGAGGTAATGAAGCAAATGGACTTAACAGACATCTATAGAACACTCCACCCAAATAGGAAAGAATATACTTTCTTCTCTGCAGCTCATGGAAACTTCTCGAAAATTGACCACATACTCGGTAACAAAGGAAACCTCCACAGACACAAAAAATTCTCAGTCTCCACCTGTGTCTTATCAGATCACCATGGATTAAAGCTAGAAGGCAACAACAATGCTACCCCCAGAAAGCCAACAATCACATGGAAACTGAACAGTCAACTACTGAACCACATCTGGGTCAAGGAAGAAATTAAGAAAGAAATTAAAGTCTTCCTGGAATTCAATTAAAATAAAGAAACAACATACTCAAACTTATGAGACACTATGAAAGCAGTCCTAAGAGGAAAGTTCATAGCACTAAGTGCCCACTAAAAGAAAACAGAGAAAGCATACATTGGGGACTTAACAGCACACCTGAAAGCTTTAGAAAAAAAGAAGCAGACTAACCTAGGAGGAGTAGAAGACTGGAAATAATCAAACTGAGGGCTTAAATCAACAAAATAGAAACACAGAAAACAGTCCAAAGCATCAATGAAACAAAAAGCTGGTTCCTGGAGAAAATCAACAAGATTAATAAACCCCTATCCAAACTAATCAAACGGCAGAGAGAGAATTTGCAAATTAATAAGATCAGAAATGAAAAGTGGGACATAACCACAGACACAGAGGAAATTCAGAGAATCGTTAGATCTTACTACAAAAGCCTGTATGCCACAAAACTGGAAAATGTAAAAGAAATGGACACCTTTTTAGATAAATACCATATACCAAAGTTAAACCAGAAACAGGTGAACAATCTAAATAGACCTGTTAGTTGTGAAGAATTAGAAACTGTTATCAAAAACTTTCCTACCAAAAAAAGCCCAGGACCAGATGGTTTCAATGCAGAATTCTACCATAACTTCCAAGAAGACCTAATACCTATACTCCTTGATGTATTTCACAATATAGAAACAGAAGAGTCATCGCCAAATTCCTTAAAGCTACAGTTACTCTGATACCAAAACCATTCAAAGACTCAACCAAGAAAGAGAATTACAGGCCAGTCTCACTCATGAACATCGATGCAAAAATCCTCAACAAAATACTGGCAAACCGAATCCAGGAACACACTAGAAAAATTATCCATTATTATCAAGTAGGCTTCATCCCAGAGATGCAGGGCTGGTTCAACATACGCAAATCTATCAATGTAATCCATCATATAAATAAACTAAAAGAAAAAAACCATATGATCATTTCATTAGATGCTGAAAAAGCATTCGACAAAATTCAACATCCCTTTATGATAAAAGTCTTGGAGAGATTAGGGATACAAGGGTCATACCTAAATACAATAAAAGTTATTTACAGCAAGCCGACAGCTAACATCAAATTAAACGGAGAGAAACTCAAAGCCATCCCACTAAAATCAGGAACACGACAGGGCTGTCCCCTCTCTCCATACCTCTTCAATATAGTGCTTAAAGTTTTAGCAATAGCAATAAGACAACATAAGGGGATCAAGGGGATTCGAATTGGAAAGAAAGAAGTTAAACTTTCGTTATTTGCAGATGATATGATAGTGTACAAAAGCGACCCCAAAAACTCCACCAAAGAATTCCTACAGCTGATAAACACCTTTAGTAATGTGGCAGGATACAAGATCAACTCCAAAAAATCAGTCACCCTCATATACACAAAGGATATGGAAGCAGAGAGGGAAATTAGAGAAGCTTCACATTTCACGATAGCCATTAATAGCATAAAATATCTCGGGGTAACTCTAACCAAGGAAGTGAAACATCTATTTGACAAGAACTTTAAGGCATTGAAGAAAGAAATTGAAGAGGATACCAGAAAATGGAACGACCTCCCCTCCTCTTGGATTGGGAGGATCAACATAGTAAAAATGGCAATTCTACCAAAGGCAATTTATAGATTCAATGCAATCCCCATAAAGGTCCCATCAAAATTCTTCACAGATCTTGAGAGGACAATAATCAACTTTATATGGAAAAACAAAAAACCCAGGATAGCCAATACAATCTTATACGATAAAGGAACTTCTGGAGGCATTACCATCCCTGACTTCAAACTCTATTACAGAGCTACAGTAATGAGAACAGCGTGGTATTGGCATAAAAACAGAGAAGTCGACCAAAGGAATTGTATAGAAGACCCAGATTTTAACCCACAAACCTATGAATACCTCATTTTTGATAAAGGAGCTAAAAGCATACAATAGAAGAAAGAAAGCATCTTCAACAAATGGTGCTGGCACAACTGGATATCAACCTGTAGAAGAATGAAAATAGACCCATATCTATCACCATGCACAAAACTCAAGGCCAAATGGATTAAAGACCTCAATATCAATCTGAGCACACTGAACCTGACAGAAGAGAAAGTGGGAAGTACCCTACAACAGATGGGCACAGGAGATTGCTTCCTATGTATAACTCCAGCAGCACAGACATTAAGGGCAACATTGAATAAATGGGACCTCCTGAAACTGAGAAGCTTCTGTATAGCAAAGGACACTGTCATTAAGACAAACAAGCAACCTACTGACTGGGAGAAGATCGTCACCAAACCTGCAACAGACAAAGGTCTGATCTCCAAAATATATAAAGAACTCAAGAAACTAGACTTTAAAATGTTAATTAACCCAATTAAAAAATGGGGCACGGAACTGAACAGAGAATTCTCAACAGAAGTTCAAATGGCCAAAAGACACTTAAGATCATCCTCTACCTCCTTAGCAATCAGGGAAATGCAAATCAAAACAGCTTTGAGATATCATCTTACACCTGTCAGAATGGCTAAAATCAAAAACACCAATGATAGCCTCTGCTGGAGAGGTTGTGGAGGAAGGGGGTTCCCTCATCCATTGCTGGTGGGAATGCAATCTTGTGCAACCACTTTGGAAATCAGTGTTTCAGTTTCTCGGGAAATTCGGGATCAAACTTGAAGGCGTAAGTCATAAACAATGCCACACCAGTTTGGAATTATGATTAATAGGGTGGTATTTATTTAAAGGGGAAAAAACTTACAGATCACTGTCAGCCCTCTGTGCAACCAGGAAGTGAGTCTAGTTGCTGGAGGAGCAGGAAGTAAAGAGAGAGAGGAGAGGGAAGTGGCAGGTTTTTTTAAAGGGAGAGAGACCACGCCCCAATGGGCTGGTATCTCAGCGGCGATAGGCTGGAGGAGTGGGAGGACCTCCCGTAACACAAACTACCCCTGGACCCAGCAATACCACTCTTGGGAATATACCCAAGAGATACCCTATCTTATGACAAAAGCATTTGTTCAACTATGTTCATAGCAGCATTATTTGTTATAGCCAGAACCTGGAAACAACCTAGATGCCCTTCAATAGAAGAATGGATGAAGAAAGTGTGGAATATATACACATTAGAGTACTACTCAGCGGTAAAAAAAAAATGACTTCTCGAATTTTGCATGCAAATGGATGGAAATAGAAAACACTATCCTGAGTGAGGTATCCCAGACCCAAAAAGAGGAACATGGGATGTACTCACTCATAATTGGTTTCTAGCCACAAATGATGGTCATTGAGTCTATAATCTGTGATCCTAAAGAAGCTAAATAAGATGGTGAACCCAAAGAAAAACACATAGTTGTTATCCTGGGTATGGGAAGTAGACAAGATTGCCGGGCAAAAAATGGGGAACTTGGGGTTGGGGTGGGGTAAGTGGAGATCGGGAGAGAAAAGTAAGAACGGGAGAATGGGGGGAACTTGGGGAAACGGAATGATTGGGAGAAAGGAAGGTTGGATAGAGGAGCAGGGAATCACATAACTTAATTAAGGGAGCCATCTTAAGGTTGGCAAGAGACTTGAACCTAGAGGGGCTCCCAGGTGCCCAGGGCGATGTCCCCAGTTAGTTCCTCGGGCAGCTGAGGATAGGGAACCTGAAATGACCCTATCGTATAGCCATATTGCTGAATATCTTGCATATCACCATAGAACCTTCATCTGGCGATGGATGGAGATAGAGACAGAGACCCACATTGGAGCATCGGACTGAGCTCCCAAGGTCCCAATAAAGAGCAGAAGGAGGGAGAACATGAGCAAGGAAGTCAGGACCACGAGGGGTGCACCCACCCACTGAGACAGTGGGGCCGATCTATTGGGAGCTCACCAAGGCCAGCTGGACTGTGACTGAAAAAGCATGGGATAAAACCAGACTCTTTGAACAAGGAGGACAATGAGGGCTGATGAGAAGCCAAAGACAATGGCACTGGGTTTTTATCCTACTTCATGTTCTGGCTTTGTGGGAACCTAGCCAGTATGAATGTTCACCTTCCTAGACCTGGATGGAGGGGGGAGGACCTTGGACTTTCCACAGGGCAGGGAACCCTGACTGCTCTTCGGACTGGAGAGGGAGGGGGAGAGGAGTGGGGGGAGGAGGAGAAGAGTGGGAGGAGGGGGAGGGAAATGGGAGGCTGGGAGGAGGCAGGAATTTCTTTTTTTTCTTTCAATTAAAAAAAAAAAAGAAAAGAAAAGTACTCCTCTTCCTGATAATATCTTATCCAGAACCAAATGTCTTATATAACCCCTCCCACGATGTTCCCAACACAAGTCCCAATCTTAACCTTTGTCTTTTCTGACACCTGCTAAGGAAGCAGTACATACAAACCAACTTGAAAAGAAAGAAAAGAAAAGAAAAGAAAAGAAAAGAAAAGAAAAAGAAAAAGAAACCAACTTGCTCTTTTTTAGGTCAAGGGGCTCAGTGAACAAAATGATTGTTAGGAATGAGAACCTGAATTCTATCTTCAGCATAAAAAGCCAGCATGGTGGCACACACTGGACGGAGACAGAGGCAGGGAGTACTGAGACTCAAAGGCCAGCCGGCCGAATCTTCTTGGTGAACTCAAGATCCCAGTGAGAGATTGTTTCATAAAACAATCCTGAGGAACCATACCGGAGGTCGACTCTGACCTTCACACACATGTGCACTGATGTGCACACACACGCATGCATGCTCTTGTATATACACATGCACACAAAGAAAATCAAGGTGACCTAAGAGCCTGAATTACTTTTGTATTCTCCAAAGTAGAAAGATTCATAAAATACTATATAATTAGCGCACTATAAACTCAAAGTTAATTAATGCAAAGTTATTAAAATTCTAATTCAGTGGTCAGTATTTTTAAACATAATTATGTTTTTAATAAATGGAAAATAATGAAATAGTACTTTTAAATGCATGTATACCCCCCATAAGATCAACCTTTATCCTGACACTTTCTATAGTAGAATCGTTTATGAAATTGCAAACAAATTATGCTAACTATCTGCCATTGAAAAATGAAGAGAAATGAGTGCATAATTGTAGAGTCTGTGTAAATGGTGCTTAACATTCAGATCAAAGTCATAAAAACATTTAGTCTTCAACACATTTCTAAATATTTTGACTTTTTATAAAAGTAACTAATCATAGATTATATATAAAAGTGACCAACTATTGCATATCACAAACTGCTAAATACCAAATCTCAGCCTGAGGTAATTAAAACCCTAGGCCCAGTTCTAGGATGAACAATCATTCTTGGTGGCCAGAGGCAAAAAAACTCTTAGAAATCATGTAGTCAAGCCCTAAGTCACATGAAATCAAGGCAACTGATGCTCAGAGAGGTAAAGTGACTAAGCTACAGGACACAGAGAATTGATGGTCCATATTACTAGAACTAGCACCTCTAACACTCAATCTCAGATCCTAGCTCCTACTGTACTTCTTGTGAATATGACTTTCTATTTGCATATTGACTACAATTATCTCCATTTCCTCTTAATGAAGGTACTAGGGTGATAGCTGGGAACCATTAAGAATGAATGGTGCATTTTATGGTTGGAACACCATTCTCTTTCTGTTTTTTTGTTTGTTTGTTTGTTTGTTTCTTGTACCGGGGATTAAACCTAGGGTCTCACCCATACTAGAACAGAATTCTGCTACTGAGCTCCATTCCTAGCTTTAGTTTGCATGTGTTTGTTTTTCTTTTCTTTTTTTCATTTTGATAAAGGGTCTCAGGAAGTTGCCCAAGCTGGCCACGAATTCACTCCATTTCTTTCTCAGAGAGGCCTTGAACTTATTGTCTTCCTGCCTTAGCCACCTGAGTGTCTGGAATTGTATGTCTGAGCCACCAGGCTTAGCTGTGTTCATGTTCTGTGTTCCATCATGACTCCGGAGTAGTCTTTTAACTTGGCCTATGATGGCCTTCTTTTCCTTAGTTGAGGTCAATGACATCAACAGCCATTTCAGAGGTAGGAAACAGCAAACAAAATTGTTTTAGCTATTTATATCACTCATCGCAGTGCTAACAGTTTTAAGCAAAGAAGACTTTCTCAACAGAAGCTTGACTGGCATTTTAGGTCGAGTGATTCTATGCATAGGGTTGCCTGGTTCACATGGCAACGATGTGCAATGCTCCTTTGGCATCCAGATAGTCACTGGCCGCAGACCTCCCCTCCCAGTAAGTACTAGTCTATGAATAAGGAAGTTTAAAACATCAAAATTAAAATAAAAAATCCTAGTGAAGCTGGGTGGTGGTGGCACATGCCTTTAATCCCAGCACTCTCTGTGAGTTCAAGGCCAGTCTGGTCTACAGAGCTAGTTCCAGGACAACTAGGGCTGTTACACAGAGAAACCCTGTCTCAACGAAAATTCTGCTGAACAAAATACCAAAATTCTAAAGATTTGGGGAAAAATCAATACTGCTAAGCCTTTCACCTCAGGCTTAGTGTGAATCACATGGCACAGTTACTGATCCTATCATCATTTAAAAATGTTACTTTGTTAAACATGACATTTTTGCAATAACTTAAATACTCTATAACAAATGCTATCAAGCATGAAGGGCTTCCCTTCACTGGAGAACCCAAGACAAGTAGCTCTTTCACCTTGCCCTAATCCAACCTTATTCCTTAAGCTTTGTGGCAAACCAGAACACCTCCACCACATTTCCAAATGCCTGTATAGACTGAGAACTCCTGAAATAGAAGCTGATTTTTCGCACGTAAGAAGTCTAGAGAAAGTCAGCCTGGGCCTGAAGTGGTATCTCTATTATGCCCAAAGGGATGAAGGGCCCATTTATCTCTACTGTATTCAGAGGACGGCTACCAGAGCTGAAGAATTATGTACTAATTACAGAGAAGAAAATATAGGATAAACAGGAAAATCACTCCAGCTGAGCCTGACTCTTTACGTTAGAAAACATAACTGTCCAAGGAGCCCACCCAATAAAGCTTAACACATATCATTAGCCAAAGTATAATATATATATATACACATACATACATATATATATATGTATATATATATATATCATTAACAGTTAATGATATATATATATATATATCATTAACTGGAATTGAATTGCATAGACAGCCCTAGCTACAAGAAGCTGGGAAGTGAGCAGTTTTAAATAGGCACATTTCCAGCCTCAATAAAGCTGATAGTCCACCTGGAAAAAAATATGTGCAAATGAATGAAGGGAGACTGGCAAGATGTGTTCACTGCAAAGACCATGCACATACTGGCTATTTTGGGTGACTGCAAATATAACTTTCTCTGTTAGTCAGGTGATGGTTATCTAACCAAAGTATTTTAATCATCACTTTTAGAATCACAGATATAAACTGTAATATTATCCTAAGCTGAGACTGACAAAAGTGGAGCCCGAAACAGGGTAGGCACACATGATTTATGTTGAGAGAATTTTGTAAGAAAACGACAGCAGCAGCAAAGGAAAGGGAAATAAGCCAAACAAGCATGTATTCACAGATCAGGTTAAACACTGGTCTGGTGCACAAGGGAGCCTGGATCACTGCATAGAGTTTTCTTGCCTTGAGGGAACGAAGCATAGCCCCTTGACTTTGGTTAATCTTGTCAGCTTCTAGAGAAGGGCTGGAATATGTCTGGGTTTTTCGACTTCCATCAGCCAGGGGCAAATCTCCAGAGAGGATTACAAGTGTGAGCTGCTTAGAAAGACAGTCACTAAAGCCAGGAAATGGAAACACACCCCCTAATGTGGAACTGGGTGGTCATCAATAACATTTACTACAGATACTCATTTGGATATGGTCTCCAAAGAATCGCCTTCATTTTTATTTTGCATTACTTGAAAGTATAACCTTACATACATCCCTGGGATTAGAGGTATTGGGAAAGCTGGCTACAAGTTGAAAGTGTCTCATTTGAAGAAACCAAATAATTAACAGGTGTTGACTTGTTTTGCTGAAGCACCAATGGAGGAAACACATTATGATTTGTTCTGGGTATTAATTAGAATCTGCCGTGTCGCTCACAATCTTGTCAGGGCACATAATATCTCATAGTCTTAGGGTCTCATTTAAAGCTCAATGAATATTTAGTTCATGTTGACCAACAAAATAAGCAAAAGAATTATGCTGCATTTAGTCATATCTGAAATGAGCAAGCTCTTCATCTTCTTAAGCAGTCTGAGGCTAATATAATTCACCTTCATGAAATAGTCTACATAATTTTATAAGTTCTTAAAGGGCTGCAAAGTCTTCTTGAATGGCATATATTAAATATTGAGAAAAATGAAACAGTGAATTTTCAAAATTACATGCAAGAGAATGTAATATTAGTTTTTCCATAGTGAATTAAAAATATCAAAAACCTCTTTTTTACTTAAAAAGTAAAAATAAAATCTTTCTTTGGTCCTTGCATATTAAATATTCTATAAGATGCAGAATTACAGGAATCCATGCATAATTGCTCCAAGTTCAGAAATTGTTTTCAAGCTCTAAGTCCAACATAGAGCCAGACATGGAAAACAGTTTTCTAAAGAACTATTGACCCATGTTGAAAATGGAGTCACTTTCCCAAGAAAAGAAGCCTCCCTGTGGTCTGTTAGATCTCTTTATAGGTATCAGAACTGGGCTTTGAATAATATGTACTTTAATTGATGTACCATATTACAGATGTCATGGGAATGTATCACTTCTACTATAATTCAGGACATTGTCAACCAACCCATGCTAAAACCTACTGAATAAATCACTTGATAAATTGAGCATATTGTAATTTGAATTCTTTATCTGGTCCTGAACTGTTTTCTTTTTAATTTCTAAGGCTGATAAAAATAACAGATTCCTCTTAGAGAACAACACATGAATCTATAATTGAGGATTGTTGCAAACATGGCATGTCCATATGTCACCCTATAGAAAATAACTGCTCGCCTTGGGTTTCTTTCTTTGATCTTTGTCCCTGCTGTAGATACTAAAAGGTTGGGGCTCTAGTCAGTGGTAGACTGCTTGCCTAACAAGTTTGAGAGCCTGGGTTCAATGCCCAGTATTAGAGTGAGAGAGAGAGAAATAGAAGACACAAAACTGACCTCCCCTTTCTCAACTATTGGTTGGATATCTGTGTCTATTCTTTGTAAACATATACATTAAAAATTCATAAGCCAGGTGTAATGTAATATGTAATTCCATCACTCAGAGGACAGAGGCAGGAGGATCAGGAGTACAAAGCCAGTCTTGGCCATGTAAATGAGTTTGAGGCCATCTTAGACTCCATGAAATCCCCATCTCAAACAAAACTTCAGACTCTTGCCTAATACAGCATTTCTTCCATTTACTAAACAATTCTCATCATCTCACACTATGGTACTTAGGGGTGGAGAACCACAATCAGTGTGCAGCAAAAGAAAGTATTTTTTTTCAATTGCTATTTAATGCCACATTTAGAACATACAAAAGTAATTAATGCCAATTCACTAGGTAAAAAAGACACAGTGACCTAACCCTTATTATCTCTAGAAAGATAGATTATCCTATACAGAGAAAAAGATGGGGTGAAGGTTGATTAAGTATTAGTTGGGAAAGATAAGCGTTTGATACCTTACAACAAAAACACCCTGTCTGAAACAACAAAGGATAATATTTCTTTGTTTAGGATAGATGTGTGTGTGTGTGTGTGTGTGTGTGTGTGTGTGTGTGTGTAAGGCTAGCCAGGAAGTAACCTTGGTTAAAGGATACAAAATTAAAGTTGGACAGAAAAGAGTAAGTTCCATGGCACATCAAGAGGAGATTTTAAGTATTCTTAGCTGGGCATAGAGGCTCACACCTCTGATCCAGCACTTTGGAGGTAAAGGCAGGCCCACCTGGCCTACCTGCTGTTCAAGGCCAATCTAGCCTACATGGTTAGTTCTAGGACAGTTGGAACTACATAGTAACACTCCGTCTTTAGAAACAAAATAAAAAACAAAACAACTGCTCACCACAGAAAATACTGGAGCGATACATGTTAATTTGCTTGATTCAGCCATTGCACATGTGTATATATTTCAAAACCACGTTTTACATCCTAAATATACAATCATTATTTGTTATCACCAGAAAATTTGTTCCAGAGATTCACAAGGATGTTGGAGTCCATTACATAAATAGTGTAATATTGGCATAAAACCTCCATACAGACTCTAGTTATTCAGACTTATCTCTGGGTGACCTATGATACCTTGTGCAATATAATGCTATGTAAGCAGTTGCCAAAGGAGATTGGTGAGAGAATAACACCAAACAAAAAATCTATACATATTCAGCACAGATGTACCCGATGCCAAATAGTTTGGATTGCAAGTTGGTTGCTGACACAGAGGGCCAATTGCACACATTTCTATTTGTCAACTTGCAAAAAATAAATTGGGAGAAATATTATGCACAAATGCAGTATATATAAAAAGCCAAAATGAAAACCTTAATATATATATATATATATATATATATATATATATATATGTAGCTTATTTTCTCACATCCACATGTGAAACTTGAAAGTCTCTCCAATGTCATGTGACTTACCTGCTTATCAAAAGCTGCCCAGGATGGTGCATTGGCTCCATCTCCTTTTGGAAACACAGTGTTTTTAGGCTTTATCTTTTGTCCAGGTAGCGGGTCTCCACCTATTCCAGGCTTCTCATCATTCACCAGCATCCTGACATTGTTACAAAAGCCCCAGTGTTGGGATTTATGAAACTTCTCCTTTCCCAACTGTGAATACAAAAGACAATAATAAAAATGTGCCAAAGCTATGATTTTTGATTTTTCTTACAGTAAAGGGTGTTTCCCAATATAAATACATTTTCCCCTGTTTATTTCCCATCACAAAATGCATATGAAGTGTCAAGTAACTGAGAAATTTCTATCCATAAAATTGTGTCACATTTTAAATTAGGTCTATTTTAACTTTAAAACTTTGAAAAGCAGGAAAAAAAAAAGCTAGGTACAATATTTCCAAATAAAGATTACTGCAAGCGAACATTTAGAACAGTGGTTGGCTGATTGGCCTGTTTTACTTATTTGTAAATAATGCAAGGCAGAAAAACTTCTTTACTTCAGAAAAGAAAGACACTGTTTTCCATGGAAGCCTAAGCATTACATTCACCAAAACAGAAAACGAAAGCTTGTCCTTATCAACAGTAAAAAAGGGAAATTCCTCACAATTTCAACTGTGAGACCTTGCTTCCCACTGTTTCTGGTGATGCAGACAGAGAATCCACAAGAGATACCAGGGGGTGAGAAGGATGAGGGCCAGATTCAGTCGACAAATGTTGCGAGTGACAAAGTCGAAAACCACCAATGGAAATACAGAGGTAGCAATCCCCAGCAAGCTGAAGAGTGTGTATGTTCCATGGCCTGGCAAGGCCTCTCCCAGACAGTCTCTTGTCAGTAAACATAGCATATGCCCTTCAATGTTATAAGAATGATAAATGGCAACAATGCCAGTGCCTGGCAGTTGTACAAAAGATACCTCAATTGTGTTGTTTGATACTAAAAGTCTACAATAATCTGTATGTTGATATGGTCAAGTGCTAAAATATGTCACACACACACACACACACACCCAGTTGGCAGGTAGTGAAGGGCTCTTATGAGACGTTTCCTGGGGAGATACAAAGAGACATTTATTTTCCTGGATAGGGCACTGACAGGCCAAAGAAATTTATCTGTCTAAGTCCATCTTGATGAAGCAATCAGTTTGTTGGAGTTACATATAAGAGTATGGTGACTCCTGAGCAGCTGTATCTCCAAAAAGGCCCACCCTGATAGGAGCAATGCCTCGTGGAAGCTGCATCCCTGGAGCGGAGGCTTTCCCACAGTCAGCCTTCATTTCCCTAACATCCAGTCCTCTAGCATTCCCTCAGGCCACAAACTGCGCTGCAGAGGCACGATTATATGCAGCTGTGGGGATCAGGAAGGCTGGAGTGGTTGGAATCGCACGTGTAGGTCTCTCATCCCATCCTGCACCTCATTAAGAAGAACTGTTAATAGACCAGATCTTCTGAGGGTCTCTGCTGGTAAGCAGTGCCTCTCTGATTTCAAGACAAAAATGGCCATGCCATTACCAGAGGGCAGAATTCTGCAACAAGAGCACATAAAAAGTGATACTTACACATATACGGACACTTGAAAAAAACCTAAAAATTATAGCATTAACTATGGATAATATAGGCACAGAAATGATATGCAAAAATTCAAAATTATATAATATCCACAATAATATGCAAAACAATCATTTGTGCTATAAAATAAATGTCCACATGTAACATGACTTTATATAAACAACAGACATTTCAAGAGCAATTAATTAAAGCTCCATGTGAGTTCCTGGCCTTTGTCAGGGCAGTAGATAGGGATCAAAAGAACCTTATTTCTATTATAGTGCAGATAGTTTGGGATAAGTTAGAAGGGTCTGGGCAGTCCTCCTACAAAGGGAACCAAGAACCATGACAGCTGCCCAGAGAAGGTAACATCTCAGCTTTAAGGCTGGGGGAGGAAACTTATGAACAATAATGATTCAGATTGTTACCTACATGTATGCAGCCTGGCTCTGTTCTTTAGAAAATCAACTGCCAACACCTCTGTCATACCTCCTCCATCACAACACATTCACACCCACACAACCAGGTTATGTCAAGTCAGTCCCAAGTCACCAAAGAGCCAGGAAGAAACTGTGCTTGTATAAAGGAGGGGTAGAAGAGTAGACTTTCATAGCAATGTTCCTCTTTAGAAGCATTCTTTTCAAGGCACCATGTCACCATTGACAGCACACTATTTTTTGTTGTTGCTGTTCTTTGTTTGCTTTTTGTGGAGAGATGTTTGGTTGTGTTTTGGATTAGTTCTGAGACAAAATATGACCCAAGATTTACTGTCTCACTTCCTGTATCAAAACCATTATTAGATCAGTCTCATTACTATGGTTTTCCCTGGAGAAAATCAAGCAGAAAGGAACAGACTCCAGCTTGCACAGTAACGTGATATCAGCACCTGAGTTTACATTCATGTAGCATTCTACTCTGGTAAGCTTGCCTAGCCACAGCTGAATATTGTTGGGCTGAAGTAGTAGGGTTGAGGTTCTATGAATAACTGGCTGTTGCTCTGGGGTCAGAGGATAAGATGAATCAGGCAAAGAAGAGACAGGAAGATATTCCCATCAGGACTGGCAGTTCTCAGTGTGAGGATCAAAAGATGAGAAATTTAGTAAAAAAAAAAAAAAAAAAAAAAAAAAAAAGCCAAGTTCAAGTTTGAAAAGTACACTAAAGTAGAATATCTAAGATCGTCCGTAATATGGAAAGTCATACACTGAAATACCTTAATAGTTCCTTTCACTAGGCTGCTGAACTAGTCAATGAACCAGACTCTAGGCTGCTGAACTAGTCAATGAACCAGACTCTATACTTAGTAATATATCATAAAAATTAAGTCACAGTCAATCTCCTATCCCCTGGAGGGATTTCCCAATCACTCATAAGCTCCTTTATTGATCCTGGTTTCCACAATCCAAAAAGCCCTTGACATTGTTTGGAAGGCATGTGTGTGTGTGTGTAAACAGAGACTGCACTTTGCCCAGATGCCCAGACCTGAATAATCACACAGAAACTGTGTGGTTAATGACTTAGGCATATTTCTAACTAGCACTTATATCTTCTGGCATCTGTCTCCTTCAGTAGCTACATGGCATCTCCCCTGACTCTGCCTTATTTCTCCCTGCATTCAGCTTAGTTTTCCCTGCCTAGTTCTATTCTGCTCTGCCATAAGCCAAAGCAGTTTTTTTATTAACCAATGGTAATAAAAACATAGTCACAGCATATAGAAGGGAATCCCACATCATATATGGAGACAGATGCCAGAACCTTACCAGTAAGCCACAGCTTTGTGGCAATACATACATTACTAGAAATGGGTTAATTTAAGATAGAACCAGTCCCTGAAAATTGTCGTCTAACAACACATGGGCAGTAGCGTGTGTGCACTCGCACATGCATACATGCACAACAAATAAATTCTCCTTCTAAGTCCCTTATCAGCTACACGGCTTGCAAATTATTTTCTCCATACTATGTGCTGACTTCCTTTTCAGTTTTCTGATGGCCTCTTTTAAAGCTTAACTTTGGTGATGTATTATAGCACCATTTGTAATAGCAAAAAGCTGAAACTACTAAGTGGATGGGCTGAATTAACTATTGTTAAGTGCACACAATGGGTTCGCTCTATAGTTGTGAAAAGCAATGAGGCCTAGCTCTATATCCTATTAAGTGACTTTCAAGATATGCCATTAAAATGAAATAAAAAGATTTAAGAGCATAAGCAGAGGTTACTGTTTATTTAGTAAAGAGAAAAAAGTAAATACTTTTAAGAGATTGTTGTTTTAAAAACAGACTGGAGGGAGACAGAACCAAAAAAGAAAAGAGAGAAACAAGGAAGGGGAGAAGAGGTGTGGAAAGAGAGAAAGATGACTCTTAAGGCTAGTTATAGAGAAGGAGGGAGCAAAGTTGTGAGGTCATGAGCCCTGTCTCATTTTATAAATTTGACTTTGAAACCATGCAATGATTTTACATTATAATGAAATAACAAAATAAGAATACAAAGCACAATGAAAATAATGAAGCTAATTGAATATGGAGATGGTGACAAAACCCAACTCATGGCAATTATATAAGTAAAATGGAAAACTAGTCATTTGGAGCACTTATTTAGTAGAGGCAATGTATTGGATTCAAGCCAAAACATTGGCAAATACTACATGCCCCAAATATGTAGTATTACTACATATTTACTTACCTTACTCAATTACTATAAAGTACTCAGTTGGTAATTTGGAAATACATTACTAGTGAAAGATATCCTTAAAACAGAGAAAGCTATACTACAAAGAACCCTTTAAAAACCTAAATAGTTAATAATCAATAAAGTCATTGTTATTTGTGTCAGAAATTCTAAGAATATATATTTATGCTGAGACTAGCAAGTAATTAATTGCTGACAATGCAAGCAAACTATAAATATAAAATCAAAGAAGATAAAGAAAAATCCTAAAATCCTTAATTTGCATTGGAAATATCAGTTTGAATGTATCTTGTAATTTTTCTTTAAAATATATGCATATTTCCTAAGCTTGATTTAAGAGCAATAAATTTCAAGCTACAGATTGGGAGAAAATATTAGAAGCCCACATAGCAATAATAGATGTTTATTTAACAACAACACTAATATCTCAAAAGATAACAATCAGATTTAAACAAGTAGAAGACCAATGGATAGATTTCAAAGGAGATTACAAATGGCTAAGAGTCTATCAACATCCCAGACATTAGGGAAATTAAAATTAAAATGAGATATACCACATGTCTATTAAAAAGGCTAAAATCCAAAACATTGACAACATCAAATGCTCTGAACAACTTGAATTTTTATTCATTACTGCTGCCAATGCAAAATGGAAATGGGCCACCAAACACAGGCCTCTCAATGTGCTAGAGAAAAGGAGGCAGGAAGATCATGAGTTCAAGGTCTTTTTTGGCTAAATAGTAAATTCCAACTGAGTCCAACCTGGGATACATAAGACCCTGTCTCAGAGGAGGCATTCAATTTCTTATCAAGTTAAATATATATACACCATATGACCAGTTGAGAATTTATATGAAAGTCAGGTGTGTCAACCCTCATAAGAAGTGACCATTTTACTGCATTTTTTTGAGATAGGATCTGTAGCCCTGGCTGTTCTTGAGCCACTAAGTAGATCAGACTGTCCTGGAACTCACTATGTAGACCAGGGTGGCCTTAAACTCACAGAGATCCACCTGCTTCTGCCTCTAAATCAGGAATTAAAGGCGTATAAAAATTAATGTTCAACTTCACTAAGAAGTCAGGGAAGTACAGATTAAAACAACCAAAGTGTGGATGGGGTTGGCTGGAGAGATGGCTCAGTGGTTAAGAGTGGTTGCTGCTCTTCCAGAGGACCCAAGTTGGTTCCTGAAATCACAACAACTCACAGTTCTCCTTTAACTCCATCTCCAGGGTGTCCACTGTCCTCATCTGCCTTCTACAGATACATAAACACACATGTTTACATGTAAATAAAAATTAAAAATAAATTTTTAAGACTGCAAAGAATTGCAGTACATCCTCTGACAAAAAAATATGTAAAATTAAAAAACTAAACAATACAAACATTTAGAGGTTAAAAAACATAAATAAAAATGCTTGTGGAAATGAAAATTGCTGTGCAGAGTCCACTAAAGTTCCCATATCGGTGCCATACACTCCAGTAATCATACTGAAAGAAATGAACAAGAGAATCATAGCAAGAGTATTTGTAAAAGCCCCAAAGAAGCTATCTATCAACAGTAAAATATACAAAGGAATCTAAATACATGGCATATTCATACAATGGAACATTGGCCACATGGACAAATCTCACAAACATATTGCTGAACCAAAGATGTCACAAAACAAAAATCACAGAATATTTCCACATACAAAAGGTTCAGGTGAAAGCCAAAAAGTCAAGAATAAATCTTATTTTATTGTTTATAGTGACAAAAGTCAAAGTAGTGATTATGTGTAGAGAATGGCAGAAGATTAAGAGGGAGGAAAGGGTCATATAATTCCACATAAAATACAAAATGCTCAGTTAAATTTGATTTCTAAACAAAATCTAAACAAGTAATATTTTAGTATAACTAGGCCTCAGGCAATATCCAGAATATTGATTTTTACCTGCTGAAATTGGCAACCCCAGTCAATGGGGTCGCGTTCAGTGTAGTGCTAGTGCTAGTGCTAGCACTCCATTCCGTGATGTGCAGCTCAGGACCATCAGCTCAGGAAAACCCACTATGCATTGTTCTGCATGTGTTAGTCTTCCCAAAAAAATCTTTTTAAAAAGCACAAAGAAAGAAAGAAAGAAAGAAAGAAAGAAAGAAAGAAAGAAAGAAAGAAAGAAAGAAAGAAAGAAAGAAAGAAAGCAAAGTACACTCTGTACTATGTTGCTGATTTTAAAATATCTCATCCAAACACTCTTTTTTCCTTCCCACCCTTAATCACTGCATATGAGAACTGAGATACTTCTGCAGGCAGTGGGCATCAGTAATCAGAAGCATAGCAGAGCCATAAGCTGAAGGCTCTGCTTACATTTTTTATTAAAATTACTTTTGCATAGCATGCTTCTTTATTTCTGGAATCTTTTTTATGCCCTCATTCTTGGAGCCTTTCTTATTTGGCTGACTTAATCTTGCCAAAGAGTAATGTTATGTTTCAGAGGCCAGACTCTTAACCTCCATCAGCCAAGAAATGAAATGCGCAAAGCAGCGCTCGAAGTTGAATTGACTGGTGTGAGGGGTTAAAAATCAATCTCAGACGGAAAATCTACAAATACTGCCACTCTAGGGCCAGCAACTGAGATACAGACACTGCTCAGAATGTGTAGTCAACTGGGTGCACTGAATGCTTTGTAAACTTTGATCAGAGGTTTACAAACACCTCGATGGGCTCCATGTCACTTCCTTTTCATCCGTTTTTACTGCCTTCTGATAAAGACACTGGCAAACCCAAGTAAAGGGCAGAAACTCCTAGAAACAAAAGCCTGACTAGTTTCCCTCCTGTTACATACACTGCTACTTATTGCCGAGTTCTTTAATGTTCTAGGGGGGTTATGATGTTTGGAGGGTTGTTTGTTTTGTTTTGTGTGTGTTTGTACTTTCATCCTGTACTCTGGGTATAGGTGTCTGTCTCCATAGTGTGACACTAAACTTTATAGGCAAATGGAAGGCTTCCCTATCTGCCATGCCTCCTCGTGGATTCTTCTATTTAATAACAAATTTTATGGGTTTTTTTCCACCCAGAGTACTAAAGATAATAATTAGACTCATGGGCTGTAAAGACCAGTTGCCTGAAAGAAAACTAGTATCACCACGAAGACCAGCTTTGGGCCTCAGTTTTCTCTACTCTAAATGAAAACAAAATGAGTATCTAACTCAAATGGCTGTTGGGAACACCCACGGCGATTCTAGCACAGCACTGGACACACATTAAACACTCCCTGGTTATTTTATCATCACCATCACCAGCTACTTTGGATGGCCCTGCTACCTGCACTTAGATGTCATCTAAGGAAAACATTCAGATGCACTTTAAGAGAAAGGAGGGGAGGGACCATGAAGTTTGGATTTGGGTGTACTCAGCACACAGGAAAAAAGGGAAGGAGCTAGCTCTCTGTACGATCTAGGGAGATAAACATTCCTGGATCCTGTCTGGACCCCAGGATCTGGCCAGGACCTCGGGCGTCCTGCCTACTCACATTGCGGTTAAAGCTGTTGCCAGGCAGAAGCGGCAGAGCCATGCCTGTCAGCGTCCGATGAGGATTGAAAATCCGACCACAGAGAGATGGACAGGCTACAGCCTCGACCGCCGCTTGTTTGCCCCCAGCGTTCCCAGGAGACCGGAGGTGGCGTCACTGAGGGAGGCGGGGCTAAGATAGGCGGGGTAGGGTAGGGGGCTTGGGGCGGGGCTTAGGGCAGAACCAAGGCCTGGGAGGGGGTGGGACGAAGCAGAGGCCAGGGGCGGAGGCGGGGCCGAGCCCGCAGGGCCCCTCCTGTCCCTGGTTTCACTGCCCAGCCCACCCATACTAGCAGCCTAATCCAGACCTCACTGGTCTCCCTGCCCACATAGTGAACTGCTGTTTCCACCCACATCGCTTTTTGGCTTTCACTCCTTTTTTCTGGAGCTCATATTCTCCCATGAGAATTCTTGCCACAAAATTGTATACCATTTTGTTATTAAATTTAATTTAAATGCCCTCAAAAGTACAGAAATCCGACGGACGCCTGTGAGCTCACAGAGCTGTGTTGCATTTACATCAACCTTTATTTTGTAATTTAAACTTTCGAGATAAACCTAAAATCATTCACAACCTACAGGGAAACCCATTCCAGCGGTAACCATGGCCTTCAATCCTTCCTCTTGATCATTTTATATATGAACTAAGTGTGGGAAATGTAAGGGCCAATCAGTAGTGGTAGGGGGAGGGTCAAGGAGCATAAAATGAGACTCTAACCTGGCATGGTGTCTTACACCTGTAATCCTAGCACTCAGGAGGTAAAGATAAAATGATTACCTGAGTAACGCAAGTCAACCTGGGCAACACTGGGAGATTATGCCCCCCACAAACAAACAAATTCAAGACTATTCCATCATGCTCCCAGATGCATAGGATGAAAACCTACAGTTAATTAGTCACATCTCTGCTGGCTGTACACTCCGCTATGTTTATTGCTCCTCCTCATTCTGTTGAGATGCCCTAACCCCAATTACGGCTGGCCTTATTCTCTCCCTTAGAAATGGCAGTGGGAACAACCGATCATGTTTGCAGGGCCTTCATTTGTGGATTTCAAAATGTAGTTTTTACACTCTTCTTCAGGAAGCTGCCTTGCCTTCGCCCCTCAGGCCATCAAACTCCCTGGCTAGGTCTAGAGCTCTTGTTGGCTGACTTTTCGTGTTTCTTCTACTGCTTTGCCTCGCCCTTCCTCTGCCCAGCTCCGAGAAACCTCAAGCTGTTTTTACCAGGCAGGCTCAGATGGTAGAAATCACACCACCTTCTAGCAGCATGCCTTTCTTCCTATGCTTTATTGAGGTAAACCGTTCTTGTCTTCTGGGACTTGATTTACTGTGTGAGAGAGACACAGGTTTTGCCATTGCTGGGAAATGAATGTTCCCTCAGCTCCCTTCCACCCCTCCTCCGTCTGCATTAAGCATAATACTCACTAATTGCGCCTTCCTCCTCCTGCTTTGTAATCATGTATTTACTTGAATTTTCTTTAAATGCCTGAAAATTCTTCAAAGACAGAGATTGTTCTTCAGCCATCTCCATCTTTATTTTCTGTGTTTATAGCGCTTACATTTTTCCTTGCCTCCCACACAAGCTATTTGCCATGGGCATGGGGTCAAACCACTGAGTAACCCAGCCCCTGCTCTTTTCAGCTATGGGTTTTATATTTGAGATCTTTACATGTTGACACATCCACCAGATGGACTTCATTCATCTTATGTGCCTTCCGTGATTAGAACATAAATCAGTTCCCCATCTACTGTCATCTCCTGATGACAATGACTGTTTTCAACGTTTTGCTAACTACCAACAATAAGCAGCGAGTGACCTAAATCTCCTCTTTTGTTTGGAGATGTTTTGTTTTGAGACAGTTTCACCATGTAGTTCCTGATGGCCTCTAACTGGTAGTGTTTCTGCTCTTGCCTCCTGAGTGTTGAGGCTATAGGTGTATGTCACCAAGGCCAGCTTCTCCTAAATGCTTTCTAAAAATACCTCCTTTTTGTTATTCTTTTTATTTAAATAACTTACTTTCTTTTATTTTACATACCAAGCAGTTTCCTCCCCTTTCTCATCTACCCCTCTCCCATCCATTCTTTCTCATCTCCCTTCAGAAAGGGACAGGACTCCCAAGGGCACAATGCATGGCCCATCAAGTTAGGGCAGGACCAAGCTCCTCCCCTTTCCTCGAGGAGGGGCCAGATAGTCCAGCGTGGGAGAACAGGTTAACAAAAGCCAGCTAGTGCCAGGGAGAGGTTCTGATCTGAAAGTTAAAAGCCTTACAAAGAGACCAGGCTACAAGATTGTCACACACATGCAGAGGGCCTAAATCAGTCCCATTTAGGCCCCATGACTGTTGGTCTAGCATCCATGATCTCCCATGAGCTCAGGTCAACTGTCTCTGTCTGTTCCCCTATCATGGCCCCCTGGCTCGCACAATCCCTCCTCCCTTTCTTCCACAAGACTCTTGAAGCTCAGCACAGTGCTTGTCTGTGGAAGTCTTCCTCTGCTTCCATCAGTTACTGGATAAAGTATCTCTTTATTGCCTCATTAATGGTAATTAGGATAGTCCCCAATCTGTTTACAGTAGGTCAGGCACCCTTTCTACCATGTCTAGGAGTCTTAGTTGGGGTCATCCTTGTGGGTTCCTGGGGTTTCACTGGCACCAGGGTTTTCCGTAACCCCAAAATGGGGCCCCTATCAAGATGTCTCTTTTGTTATTCCTCCATCCTGCCTCCAACCCACCTCCTGCACCCAGCCCACCCAACCCACTCCCTCTTGTTCCTATCCCTCCATCCCTCCCAACCCCCACCCCCAGTTTACCCAGGGAAATCTTTTTACTTCCTCCTCCCAGGAAAATCCATGCATCCTTCTTTGGGCTTTCCTTGTTATGTAGCCTCTCTGGGGCTATGGATTATATGTCGGTTATCCTATCCTTTACTTTTAATAACCACACACTCAGAATGATTTTTTCTAGTTCCTTTCATTTGCCTGCAAATTTCATGAGGTCATCATTTTTACAGCTGAGTAATATTCCATTGCATAAGTGTACCACATTTTCCTTATCCATTCTTTGGTTGAGGGGGTATGTAGGTTGTTTCCAGGTTCTAGTGTAACAGCGTAAATTAATGCAAACAGATTGCAAAATATATACACAGCTTTAATGTGGAAATTAGACTTACAGTACCACGGTTCCCACGGAGAACAGGAAGCAGAAGGGGCCGGCTACGTGCATGCCCGGCAGATTTATAGGTAAACTTTCGCCCAAGGCGGACACGCCCCCTAAGGCTGGGCTTAACCCTACATTCTAGCTATTACAAATAATGCTGCTATGAGCATAACTGAGCCAGTGTCTTTGTGGTATGATTGCTAATCCTTTGATTATATGCCTAAAATTGGCATAGCTGGGTCTTGCAGTAAATTGATTCCGAATTTTCTAAGAAACCACCATACCAATTTCTAAAGTTTGACTCCCACTAACAGTGGAGGAGTGTTCCCCTTACTCCAAATCCTCACCAACATAAGCTGTCACAAGTGTTTTTGATCTTAGTCATTCTGACAGGCGAAAAATGGTATCTCAGAAAAGTGAACTAATTTCAATGTACTAGAAAAGCTTCAACAATAGAAGCTCAGCTTGGTGACACAGGCTTGTGATGCCAGCTACTTGGGAAGCCAAGGCAAGAGGAGCACAAGTTAAAGGGAGTTCAAGGCCAGCCTAGGCTATTTATAGAACCCTTATCTCAAAATAAAAGTAAAAATGCATAAAAAACCAAGCAAACAAAAACAAAACAAAACAAAAACCAGACTAGGGATGTAGTTCAATGTGTAGCACTTGCCTAGAAGCACAGGACCACTCATTAGGAAATATTACAACTAATTCCCATTTACACTTCTTCCAAATTCAACTGTTTTGTCTCTTGGTACACTGGTTTTACCATACTGTCTATATTGGAACTTTCCTACTGTAAACCTGTAGATGAAACATGTCTTTGTCCCTGAATATTTCAGCACTATCTCCTAAAAACAATGATAGTCTCTTACTTGACTGGAGTGTCACAGTCAAAAACAAGAAAATTAGAATAATACCATTATCTTATATTGACCTGTCCAGCAGGTCCAGTTATTCCAGAGTCCTGAAGGGGCACTACCTGAAAGAATCATGGGCAGGAGAGAGAAATGAGACCAAGCAAAATTCTGTTGTCAAGGTCTCGTTTATTGAAGCAAGCTTTTGTCTTAAATACTCCTCCAGTGAGGTATTGGGCAGGGGGAAGGGGGAAGGGAAGGAGGGACTGGGCTGCTTGGCAGCTAAGTGGAGTAGTTGCAAGGTCAGCAATTAGAGCACCTGCTGTTAGTGATAAGAGGCAAACAATGGGGACACTCTGTGGTGTTGTCCGGAGCTTGAGTCTCTAAGAATAGCACACAATGTTTTAGTTAACTTTGGTTTTTATCTCTTTAGGTTTATTTTTCTAGGCCCTGTGAGAAAGGAGAGGCCCAAGATGGTCCCTAACATTATATAAAATTCAAATCTTGTCGACTCTCCCAATAATGTCCTTTTGCCCAGAATCTGATCCAACATCACACATGGCTCTTAGTTTTCTGCATCATTATTCTCCTGTAATTTGGAATACTCTTCCATCTTTTTGTTTTCCTGACCTGACTTGATATTGAGAGGATAAACCTCATTATCAGAGGGAAAATGTCCTCCAGTTTATGATAACTAATATTTCCTTTGGGTTATGGCTTGGGACAGAAATGCCACAAAGAGAAAGTCTATGTTCTCTTAGTTCAGCAAAGGACCAAACAGATGATACTGTAATCTTATCATGACTGTTGATGCTCACTTGGGATAAGATGCAGTATACCAACTTCTTTTTCAATAGACAGGAAAACCGATATAGATATGCAAAGAAAGAAATATGATATAAGCTAGGAGTCTCCACTGATAATTCCTCTTTCAATCAGCACAGTAGAATGCCTATTTATGTTTCCTCCTTTGCGCATGTATATGTGTGTGGCATATGTATTCATGTTCACATGTGTTTGTGGGTGCTTGTACACATGTATATAGAGGTGAGAGGTTGATGTATGGTCTTTTTCCTGGAACATTCACCACTTTAAATTCTAAGTCAGAATCTCTCACTGAAGAAAGAACTTACTGTTGGGGCTTGTCTAGCTAGCTAGCTTGCCCTGGGGATCCCATCTCTACCCCTTGAGGGTATTGTTGTGGAATAATCTTTTTGTACACTGTGAAGAATAATCTTTTTGTACATTATTTAGCTTAATAAAAAGCTGAATAAATGGCCAACAGCTAGACAGGTTTTCCAGGCGCAGAGGACACTTGGAAGGAAATAGGTGGAGATGCCAAGAGAAAGAGGAAACAGGATGGGCAGTAGAAAGTAAAGGTAACCAAGCCACATAAACTAACATAGATTAAAAGATATGGATTTATTTAAGTTATTAGAGCTACTGAGAAACAAACCTAAGCTATCAACCAAGCTTTCATAACTAATAAAAGTCTCCATGTCGTTATCGGGCAGCAGACTGTCCAACAAAAAAGTCCAATTATAGGTTATAATTGCAGATTTCACAGATTCAATTCAGGTTTTACATGGGTATTGGAATCCAAACTCTAGTCTTTAACCTTGTGTAGCAAGAACTTTATCTACTGGGCTATGTCCCCAGCCCCGGTGTTCCTCTTTCTGCATCTCATACTTTAGAAATCTGATTCGAAAGAGCATCAAAACATTTGCTTATTTTTCCAATATAAAACCACAAAAGCAGTTTTAAGCCATCCAACTTAGTAATGGGTAGCTTTGTGGCAGAATACCTGCTTAATATACATGGGGCCTGGAGCTTCTTCCCAGCCCAGAGGGTGTAAAAAGCACATGATGTGGGAGGGTCTTCTGTCTATGTGTTACTTTCATTGGATAATAAAGAAACTGCCTTGGCCTTTTGAAAGAACAGCAGCTTAGATAGGCAGAGTAGACCTAACAGAATGCTGGGAGGAAGAAAGCAGAGTCAGGCAGATGTCATGATTCTCCGACCTGAGACGGATGTAGGTTAGAATCTTTCCTGGTAAGCCACCACCTCATGGTGCTACACGGATTATTAGAAATGGGTTAACCAAGATGTGAGAATTAGCCAGTAAGAGGCTAGAACTAATGGGCCAGGCAGTGTTTAAATGAATACAATTTGTGTGTTGTTATTTCGGGTGGAAAGCTAGCCATGCGGGAGCTGGGTGGGACAAAAAGCAGGCTTGCTTGTCTCATCACTACAAGCACATAACTTAGGTCTGTGTGAAAATCAAGTCTACCATGGGCTCCACTCTTTGTTCACAGCACTTTCCTTTAGACTTAAAGCTTAGAGTTAAAATACCAAGCTGAAAACTTTATTGAGTTTGTTTCCCTCTCTGTGTTTGCGGGACTTATATTATTTATTTGTAAGCCATTTTGGTTCATTCATCTTTTGACAGACCACATTATTTATTCTTTGTCTTACAATATATAATTTGTATCTGTCCTATATTGGTCTGGTTAGTTTTGCAAACTATTTTTTACTTTCATCAACTTTGCCCATTTTTTAAATCATTATTGCTTTTCTGTATCCACACTTATTATTTTTATTCTTATGGTTTCTTTGGGCACATTTGCTTTTCTGACTTTCAAAATTAACCCAATTCATGCATTTTATTTATATTTAGTTATTAAGTGTTTAGAACTATGTATTTCCTTGTGATCACTAAATGTCTATGATTTCTAATATTTTCATTATCTTTTTTTGCTTTTTTCTTTGTTTGTTTTGTTTCTAACCCAAGTGTTGTTGATAGATTTTCAATTTCTAATTGGAAGGAATGTCTGAGGTTTATATTTGTTTTTATTCCAGCTTGATGGCACTGTGCTAAGAGAGGTGTTTGGAATCTTTTCAAATGGTATAGGACTTACTGATGTTTTCTTTGTGATCTAATGTTTGTGCGGTGGGGAAGAAATGTCTCAAATGGGTTCTAAAGTTCAATGTGTCCAGTTATCATGTTACTTGCTATTTCTGTGTCCTTACTGTGTCTGATACTTGATCTGCTTTGTGCTGAAAGACTTCTACTAGCCTATGTTTTCATCTGTATCTCCTTGGAACCGTAGCTATTACTTTTAAAGGATAGTTAGGGAGAGGGATGTGAATCAGTGATAGAGCTCTTGCTTAGATTGCATTAAGGACCCAAGTTCTATGCCCAGCAAAAAATAAGACAATGATGGTTATTCAATGGCAGAGATTATTATCACTATTACATTTACAATGTAGAATGGTTTTCATGGCTCAGCAGTTAAGAACACATACTGCTCTTACAGAGAACTCGAGCTTAGTTCCCTGCACCCATAGCCAGTGCCAGTGACTAAAAACTGCTTGTAACTCCAACTCCATGGGAATTATTTACTCTTTTAAGAGTCAAGATATATGATTATTTCCCATTTTCCAAACAATGTAATAATATGAAATTTCTTTTATCTTACAATATAAAGGATGGAACCCAAGACCTTGAACATGCTGGGCAACATTATCCCCCTGAGATGAAGCTTTAGTCCTTAAAACTCCATTTAAAGTGACTACATATGAAACATAGAAAAATGTATATCAATATGCATAGTCATATTTATAAAAGGCTTTTATTCTTTTCGGATGTATGTGTTCTTTTGAAAAATTAAAATAATAGTATAAACACTGCTACAATAGTATTGCATTATGAGGCTAGTTACCACATTGTGCTTTCTGGTTGGATTTGAGGCCAACTGCATGGGGAGGGGGGTGGATTTCTTGTCTGACACTATAATCCTGGTCAAAATCTCATGAATTGAGAGGTCATAGGGCCTAGTGTAGAACTCTCTGTTGTTCTTTTGCTCAGTTGTTGTCTTACTTTTTTACATTTGTTATGGGATACAATGACCAATGCAGCTTATAGAAGAAAGAGTTTATTGGGGATTTCTTATAGCTTCAGCCATTAAAGTCCATCACCATCATGATAGGGAACATGGCATCAGGCAGTCAGATAAGTGCTGGAACAGTAACTGAAAACTTACATCCTGATGTACAGTAGGAGGTAGAACAAGGCATTGGTTTTGAAACTTCAAAGCTCACCCCCAAAGACAAACCTCCTCCAACAAGGAGGTAACCTCCTAATCCTTCCCAAAAAGTTCTACCAATTGGGACCAACCATTTAAATACATAACCCTATGGAGGGCGTTCTCATTCACACCACCACAATGGCTATGTTATCAAACTGTCTTCTAGAAATGTATTTTTTTTTACTATAGGTCAGAGAAGCTTCTTTTGCAGCAGGCAGCAGTTAATACAGAGAGGTCTAATTAGATAAAATGCTGAGAAAAAGAGGCTGAGTTCTCAGCTCTAAATAGCGCATCTGTATCAACCTCTCCACTCCCAAGGCTCAGAGAACACTACGGAAGAGGAGATGGAAATAATGTAAAAGTCTGAGGATGGGGCAAGCGCTAGAAAATGCTGTCTTCTGGACATGGCACAGCTATCAAATTTATGAACTCAGCGGCTGTGGTTACCTTCACCAGACCTACACAAGTTAAAGACAACCATCCTGTAGGGATGAGGGAGATGCTGTCTAGGCTCCACTCCTTACTGAGGAGCTATTTGCCATTGATAGAGATTTGGGTTCTTTTTATTCCTTTCAATGCATGCCTCCAATGACATCTGACTTCCCACTATACTCCAACTTCTATGGGCAACTACTGCCTTCCGAAAGCACCACCCTGGGGACAAGGAACAAAGATATTAAATATATGAGCCTTTGGAGAATATCCTAAAGTTAAACAATGGTATAATCTCATACATATTTTTGTTACTGAGGCTTATTTTCTTATACTGGTCCACATGGTTCTCTCTAAGGAGAAAAATACTATAATCTTTCCCTTAAAGTAGTACCAAAGTCTCTATGTGTGCTCAACACTCTTCTATACACTAGCGCAATATTTTCATAGACTCTTCTCCTTCTAGTTTATCTATTGTGCTGATTAGTCTTATTGTCAGACTGACACAGCAAGGGTCATCGCGGAAGAGGGAATCTCAACTAAGAAAATTCCTCTATCACAGAGTGGCCTGTGGCAAGCCTGTGGAACATTTTCTTGATTAGTTATTGATGTAGTAGTGTTGCATCCCTTTATGGGTGGCACTAACCCTGTGACTCTGCATTGTATAAGAAAGGAAATTGAGCAAGCCATGGAAAGGGGTTCAGTTAGCAACATTCTTCCATTGTTTCTATTTCAGTTCCTGCCTCTAGGTTTCTGCCTTGAGGTTTTACCTTGACTTCCCTTCCTGAAGGACTGAGATTAGAACATAGAAGCCAAATAAATCCCCTCTTTCCCAAGTTGTTTTTGGACAGTGTTTTATCATAGCAATTGAAAGTAAACTAAAACATCCATGATACCTAATACAATATAGAGGCTATATAAATAACTGCTATACCCTCCCACTGTTCAATGATACAATAGGGTAACTATTGCTAACAAAATTGTATGTTTCACATAGGCTGACAAAAGATTCTGAATGTTCACAACACGAAGGAATGATAAATGTCTTTGTTGTGAACATGCTCAATATGGGAAATAACCAAGCCAGCTTAAAGATAACAATTATATTTTTAATGGTTACAATGGGAAACTCATGGCACAAGAATGGGGAGTCTGACTTCCTCTGTGTCCAGTGGGAATTGCGCAGAGAGTGCTCAGTTTTCTTCCTGGGTTCCAGGTAGCCACGCCTTAATTAGGTGTGATTGGTTAATAGAGCTTCCCCATCATGTCTTAGGTGGTAGATATGCCAATTACCTGTTGTTATTATTATTATAAATTAGATATGTATATTGAAATACCATGTGATAGTTCCTGAACATATCCAATTATTATCTTCTAGTTAAAAAATACATTTAAGAACAGTTATACTTAAGAATTTAGGTGATAATGGAAAGGAATAAAGTCTATCCATGTTTAGTGTAGATGGCAATTTTTAAAAAATTTCTGATTTGATTTGGGTACAGAGGGCAGATTGTTGGTTATTTAATCAACAATTCTAACTAATCTCTTGTGTTCACAGGGCACTACTTTTCTTTCTTGGACTGGTTGGCTTTCCTTCACAATGGATTATTTTCTCATGCGTCTATTAGTGTTTATGGCAATCCCACGTATGGCAACTCAATGAAGCTGCAACTATGCGATCAACTCCTGCTTATCTGAAGTGTTTTCTCTACTATGCCCACACAAGCTGCCTACTGTCTTGTCACAACCATATTCTACACATAGGCTTATTCTTTCTATGTTGACCATATTTAAAAACAGTTCTAATATGCAAGACGGTCATAAGAAGGACGATATTGCCTAAAAATCTAAGCCAAAAGACTGCCACACACAATCACCTATCACCCTGCATGTTCATTCCCACCATCTCTTTATGGTCTATTGTTATATCCACCTTTGTGAATATCTCCTACATACTGTCTGTTCTCTCATATGAACAAAAATTTATTGATCCAATGGTTATATTTAAATCAATATTTATTGAATAACCATTCTGATGTATCAGGACCTTTCCCAAACATTGTAATAAATAAGTGACTAGGGTTCTTGCCCTGGTTCAGGGAGCATTGCCAGGTGAGTACTCCATTAAGTAGAGTGACACTTCTAGATACCTCAAATTCAAGATTCTCAGGCGTTCATAGTTTAGAAATTGTAATTTCTTCCATTCCTTTTATTCCAGAGCACACATCTTCCTATTCTGTCTCCCTGATACATCCACCATCAAGCGTCTTTTAATATGGCATATAATTCGTCCCTGACAGAAAATTAAAGTGAACTATTTGGAGAATTATAAGGCACCCCCTGAAATAACCAAAGATATATTGCAGCATGCCAAGACCAGTGCTAGGCAACATTATTATTGATGTTCAAAGAGTGTGTTACACACCCACATAGGGAAAAAAAAGCGCAGGGGAGGCCAACAGCTCTAACACTTCTGAACAAGCTTCAAATGGCCTAGAAGAAAAGAAAAATTAGCCCAGGAGGAGATTTTCTTTTGAGGAATGAAATCATCCTACAAGCTGGGTCCTTTGTACAAGATGCAACAGGAGAAAGTGCCTTTGATGGATATTCTATGCAAACTTCCTTTTCTCCTCTAGGGCAAATTTGCCTGTAAGTTTCTCTCTACCTAAGTGCTCTCATCAATACTCTGTTCTTTTCTCCTCAGGTCCTAAAAACCAACCACTCTTCCGTATTGTTGAGTGCTTGAAAGGGATACATCCACATTTCAATTTCTCATTTTGTACAGCTAAGAATTAATATCACCTTTTCACAAAAACAGGAAAAATTTGGAGACACATAGTAACTCATTCTGTTAGGCTAGTATTTCCTTGGCACCAAAACCAGACAAACTCTCACCAGAAAAGGAAACTACAGTTATCTCTTACCAATAAAGACTCAAAAAGAAATGAGAGGCCAGAGTGCATTGAAGTGGTAGAGCACATGCCTGGCATGCACAAAGTCCCAGATTACATCCTCAGCTACAATGAAAAAGAAACAGAAATACTCAATAAAGTACTAGCAAAGCAAATCCAGCAGCATAGAAAAAGGATTATAGAGCAAAAAACAAGTGGGATTTTTTTCCAAGATTTCAAAATTGGCTTAGCAGCTTACAGAAAATGATGCAATGCATCACATTAGCTGAATGTGGGGGCTGCAAAAATTATTGGCAGCTGTCAAAGGTTTCTGAACATGCAATGACCAAAAATTACCTCAAAGTCAAATGGATTATGAATTCAAGGTGTTTATGTCTCTCATATTATGACGTCACCGTCGCCTTAGTTCTTAATGTACACCACTGTGCATACCATCACACCACACAACACTAATTAGCACTGAGCTCAGATAGAAGATTATTGGATGCTATAAACTGTGTGGATTTTTTAAATATTTATTTATTTATTAAGCATACAATGTACTGCTGGCAAGGAAGGCACCATTACAGATGGTTGTGAGCCACCATGTGGTTGCTGGAAATTGAACTCGGGACCTCTGGAAGAGCAGCCATTGCTCTTCTTACCACCTGAGCCATCTCTACAGACCCAACTGTGTGGATTTTTTTAACTTTTCTAATCTTTTTAAATATGTGCTTTTCATATTTATTCCCCTCAAAGAAAGTTACAGACAGTATACATTAAAACAAACTTTACTCGCAGAAAATGTTTCTTTCCTATTTATCTAATTTCTATTACATGTCACATTTTAAGGCTATGGATGTAGTTCAATTGTAACGTACCATTGAGTAAACGTAGGTCCTAGCATGTGTAAGAAGGACCTTGAGTTTGATCTTCAGCATTACAAAAATCATTTTTGTTTTGAAAAGTACTCGCAGCTGCCGGGCGGTGGTGGCGCACGCCTTTAATCCCAGCACTCTGGAGGCAGAGCAGGCAGATCTCTGTGAGTTCGAGACCAGCCTGGTCTACAAGAGCTAGTTCCAGGACAGGCTCCAAAACCACAGAGAAACCCTGTCTCGAAAAAAAAAAAAAAATCATGGTGATTTTTTTTTTATTCTAGATCTTTTAGGTGTGCTGTTTATTTGCTAATATGAGATCTCTATAATTTTTTATGTAGGTACTTAATGCTATGAACTTGCCTCTTAGAATAGTTTTCATTGTGTACCATAAGTTTGGACATATTGTATATTTATTTTAATTCAATTCTAGGAAGTTGTTAACTTCTTTCCTAATTTCTGTCTTGACAAATTTTTCATTCTGTAAAGAGTTGTTCAGTTTCCATGAGCTTGTAAGCTCTCTGTTGTTTCTGCTGTTGATGTCCAGCTTTAATCTGTGGTGGTCTCATTGGATGTAGGGAGTTATTTCAACTTTCTTGTATCTGTTGAGGCTTGCTTTATGTCCAAGTATGTGGTCCATTTTGGAGGTACTGAGAAGGTATTTCTTTTGTGTTTGGGTAAAATCTCTGTAAATATCTGTTAGGTCCATTTGGTTTATAACTTCAGTTTGTGCCAGCATTTCTCTGCTTAGGTTTTGTCTGGAAGACCTGTCTGTTCATGAAAGTAGGGTTTTGTATCCTCTCAATATCAGTATGTGAGGGTCAATATGTGCTTTAAGCTGCTTTACAAACTTGGGTGCCCTTGTCTTTGGGGCATAGATGTTACAAATTACAATGTCCTCGTATTGTATTTTTCCTTTGAATAGTATGTAGTATCCTTCCCAATCTCTTCTGATTAGTTTTGGATTGAAGTCTATTTTGTCAGATATTAATATTCATACACCAGCTTACTTCTGAGGCCCATTTTCTTGGAATACTTTTTTTTCCCAACCTTTTATTCTGAGGTAATATCTATCCCTGATGTTGCAATGTGTTTCTTGGATTCAAAAGGATGAATTTTTTTATCCATTCTGTTAGCCTATGTCTTTTTATGTGAGTTGAGACCACTGATGTTGAAAGATATCTGTAAGCAGCGTTTGTTGGTTCTTGTTATTTTGTTTTTGTGGTGTGTGTGTGGTTTGTGTGTGTTTCTCCTCTTTTGATTTGCTTGTCTGGGATTATCTATTCCCTTTATTTTCTTGAGTGTGATTAACCTCCTTGAGTTGGAGTTTACCTTCTAACACCTTCTGTAGGACTGGACTTGTAGATAGATACTGCTTACTTTTGGTTTTAGCATGGAGTGTCTTTTCTCCATCCACAGCAATGTTTCTCAACCTTCCTAATGTTCCAACCCTTTAATACAGTTCCTCATGCTGTTCTGACCCCCAATGATGAAATTATTTCCTTGCTACTCCATAACTGTGATTTTGCTACTGTTATGAATCCAAATGTGAATATTATTAGATATGCATGATATCTGATATATGACCCCTGTGAACAGGGTGGTTTGACCCTCAAAAAGATCACAAACCACTGCTCTACTCCTGTTATTCTTAGATTGGATCATAGTGTCCCACATTTTCTGGATGTTTTGTGTCAGGAAATTTTTTCAGATATAACATTTTCTTTGACTAAGGTATCCATATCTTCAGTGCCTCAGAGTCTCTCTTCTATCCCTTGTATTCTGCTGGTGAAACTTGCTTCTGTGGCTCCTGTTCGAGTTCCTAGGTTGTCATTTGCAGATTTCCCTCAGTTTGGATTTACTTTATTGATTGTATTTACATTTCCTTCTATTGTTTGTGCTTTCATGGATTTTAAGGGCATTTATTAGTTTCTTCTTTATGGACCTTTATAATATGCATAAAGATTATTTTAAGGTCCTTCTCTTGTGCTTCAGCGTTGTAATACTCAGTGCCTGCTATAGTATCGTTGCTGGCTCAAGCAGAGACAGACTGTTCTGTCTGTTATTGTAATATTGTGTTGGAATTTAGGCATCTAGGACATTGAGTGCTGATATCTGGTCTTGTCTTTTTTGGGGTGGGTGTTTTGTTCTTTGGTTTCTGTTGTCCTCTCTGGTTCTTAGCAGAGTCTAGAGTCTGGAAGTAATGATGAAGAGCTACAGTAAATCTACCTGCTTCCCTGGCCAGAATGGGCTGTGAGTTTCCAAGAAATGCCTCCTAGAATTGGAAGATGCTATACAAGAAATGAGTAAGGCAAAGGAAATTTGGAGGGAAGATCTGTGTGTTCTACTGGAAATGGACATGGGGGAGAGGAGGAGGATGCAGAAGGTACATCTGCAATGCTGAGGGTGAGACCGGGGAATTGGATTTGGGAGAGTGAAGTAAGAGGTGAAGATCTGTACTTAGCCTACCTGCTTCCCTGGTCAGAGTGAGATGTGAGTTCCCAGGAAGCACCTGCTGGACTTGGGTGCTGGGATAAAACAAAGTAGGTGGAGGGAGGTTGGGAGGGGAAGAGCTATGTGAGACACTGGAGATGGGTCTGGGAGAGAGGCCACAGCAGTGTTCTGCTGCAGAGCTGTGGATGAGACTGTGCAATTGGATTTGGGGGAAGTGAGGTAGAGGTAAGATTTGCAGTTAGCCTAGCCTCTTTCCTGGCCAGAATGCCACTGGATTATTTACTTGAAAAGTTGAACCTCATTGTACGTGATTCAATAAATGTTAATCGTCTTTTGTTTCTGTTTTTATGAGAAACACTATGATCAAAAGAAATTTGGCGATAAAGGTTTATTTTACAGTCCATCATGACGGGAAGTCAGGCAAGGAACTTCAGGGAGGACCTAATGCAGAAGCTGTGTAGGAACACTGCTTACTCTCTTCTTTCCCATGTATTTCCCATCCTGCTTTCTTATATCACCCAGTCCCACATGCCCAGGGATGACACGACCCTCAATGGGCTAGGCCCTTTCATATCAATCATCAATCTAAAAAATAATGCTGCACACTCTTGCCTATAGTCCAATCTGAAGGTGGCATTTTCTCAATTAAGGTTCCCTCTTTTCCGATGATTCCAGTTTGTTTCAAGTTGACAAAAGACAAAACAAAAAATCTCTAGTAAACATATTAGAAAACATTTTCAAGTAATTAAAATAAAACAAAATTGAGGACTTCTTGTTTCACAGCTGGGCAAGGTGGCACACACCACTGGGTCTCCAGGATCCCAGTATATCCTCAAGCATTTCTCAGGTGAGCTTTCAAGCACACACATACACACACACACACACACACACACACACACACACACACATGTTCTGGGTTGACATACTTCAGTTGACAAGAACGGTTAGCTGGAATTGGAACTACAGAAGCCGAAAGCCAGGCTGATACATTTAGAGACGTTCTCAGAACTATGGGCTTTGATGGATTAGGCCTTTGCTTTAGTTTTTGCAGGTGGTGTTGTCTATGTGCTGAGTTTTGTAGCCTCAATGTCACTTCCATCATGGAGCAGTTGTGCTAAGGTCTGGGGCCCTACTAAGGTCTGTTACATTCCCCGTTAATCTTAGTGAACAAGTCAAATCAAGAACTCATCCTAGGGCCGGGCGGTGGTGGCGCATGCCTTTAATCCCAGCACTCGGGAGGCAGAGGCAGGCGGATCTCTGTGAGTTCGAGACCAGCCTGGTCTACAAGAGCTAGTTCCAGGACAGGCTCCAAAACCACAGAGAAACCCTGTCTCGAAAAACCAAAAAAAAAAAAAAAAAGAACTCATCCTGTTTTAGTTTAAGATGTCGGACCCTTAAAAAAGATGTAGGGCCTTCTCGCTAATCCAGTTAGCATGAGAATTAAATGCCCAGTCAGTGCTGATAGCAAAGTAGTGAGCTGGTGGTGGGGGGTGGATAACTAAGAGAACAAAGCAAGATTTTTTTTAAAAAAAATATTTCTGATCAATAGAAACAGCGGGTTTCTCCAAAAGCCATACATAGTTTTCTTTTATCTCATGATAAAGCTAAGCCTCAGCAATTTTGGAAGACCATTTCTGCAAGGAAATCTGAGTGTTGTTTTAATGCCTCCAGGTCCTGATCAACCTTTCTACTTAGATTGGAAAGCATCAAAAAAGGCGCATTTAGTCAAACCATTGGTGCATGCCCACCAACTAGTTTCAGCTGCTCCGTAATATTGCAGATGAATTAACCCCTAAGGCAGAATTGCAGGCATCAGAATAAGGAGAAGTGCCTAGGTTAAGTCCCCTAGTCATGATGAGTTTTGTCAGTCAATGAGCTGACAGTCTGGTTAGTTCCTATCCTATGTAGTATGGCGGGGCTATGGAGCATGGGGTGAGAGTGTTTAAGCATAGCCAGCAGGCGGCAGGTGGTTATGCATGACCAGTAATCCTGGCTGATTTCTGGCTGTGAGTGGTTAACTCTATGCCCAGAGTCACCTTCCTGTGGCATAGAGTCCGATTCCCCAGGTTTTTCCTGTTTCTCAAAGGTCAGAATATATTTATTTATTTATTTATTTATTTATTTATTTATTTATTATGTATACAATATTCTGTCTATGTGTATGCCTTTAGGCCAGAAGAGGGAACCAGACCCCATTACAAATGGTTGTGAGCCACCATGTGGTTGCTGGGAATTGAACTCAGGACCTTTAGAAGAGCAGGCAATGCTCTTAACCTCTGAGCCATTTCTCCAGTCCCAGAATATTTTTAAAGAAAGTTTTTTTAAAGGAAGCTTCAATTTCATAAGCCCAATTTTTGCAATAGAAACTTACTTGCTTCTTCCGACAACTAGGGGACTCAGCCTTAGGACATGTGTAAAATTGCAAACTTCATATTCTTATCTCAAAAGATAAACCCCCCATATCTTTTCTTTCTCTAATACAACCAAACTTTTAAAGTAAGCATCAGTGAGCAGAAGTCAAGATGGATATGGGTTGCTGATCTGTAGTCACATTAGCTAACATCTTCCCTGTTACCTGTCTTCTTTAGTTCCCAGGTCTGGGCCTAAGGACCATGGGGGTTGGACCATGACCCTGTCTTCATACGAAACTCAAGCCTTAGGAGGAGGTAGAGGGATAGGAAGTGGAAGGGCCCAGGGTCCAATGAAACCTTGATTTCAGTGGGTCCAAGTAGCTTCTGCTTTCTTGATCTGGGTGTAATGGATCCATGTTGTAATGCCAGCTACCTTCATCGTAGTAGGAGAGAATCACCTTGTAGGACCCTTTACAGATTAGTTACAATGCCCCTTTGGTTATTCGCTTGACCCAGACAGCATCACTGGACATGGACAAAGGGAAACAGGTGGTGGACTCTGATTGGCTGGGACTCTCACATAGTCTGATGAATAGCTTTTATAGAGGACTGGAGGGCCTGTTGTGACTTGAGAAAGGAATGGTTAGAAAGTCCTGCCAACTGCTGCTCTCTGAGCCTGGGAAACAGTGGGAGAGTTCTTCCAAACACAGTCTTATAGGAAATAAATCCCTCCCTGAATGGGGTGCAGAGAGCCAAAGCAAAGCAAAGGAAGAAAGCCTATCCATTCTTTGCTGCACTCTAATGAGAGTTTTTTAAAGTTTATTTTAATGTTCTGTTTATTCTTTTTACCTGGCCAGAATTCTGAGGTCTATATGAACGATGAAGTTTTCAATCCATGTCTAAAGCTTTAACTATTAAGAGATTTTGACTATGAAATCCAGGCCACTGTTGGACCCTATTTCTAGGTAGAGGCTAAATCAGTGGACCAGTTTTTGGAGGAGTTTTTTAGTTACTATTTGAATAGTTTCAGTACAGATGGTGGACACTTTGACCCACCCAGAGAAGCTATCTATAAAACCTAGCAAGTTCTTTTATCCTCCTCCAGCAGCCCAGTTCTTGGTGAAGTCACTTTCCCAAAGTTAGCTGGCATGTTGGTCTTTCATTTGGACCCCTTCACAGTTTTGGATTTACTTAAGCACAAACTTGGCATCTGGCTGAGACATCCTGCACTAAGCTGTCCAGTCTATGCATAACATACCTTGGTCTGAGAAACTTTGAAAGTTCTATGGACCCCAGTTGAGTAGCCTGGGAAAGGCCAGTTGTTTCTGGGAGAATGATCTTTCCCTCTGGTGTCCTCCATCACCCTGTGGGTTTGAGCTGTCTAGTTCTTCTTTACCATGGAGTCTCAGGCAGCATCAGGTCATGGCGTGTCATCAGAATATCAATAGGCCCTGCTTGTCTTAGGGCTATTGTTGGGAAGGCAGGTCAGCAGCCAGGCAGTGGAGAACAGCAATTCGTAGGGGAAGCCAAATAGCCTCTAGGCGGGCCAAGATGTTTTAATGTTCTTTTCCCTAATGGTGAGAAGCCTTCTTTTTTACAGATCATATCATGAATATGCCTAGTAGTAAAAGAATACTGATTGATGGTCCATGTATATAGACTTTTCTTTTCTCCACATGGGAGCCTGGGTCACATCAATCAGTTCTGCTTCCTGGGTTGAGGTGCCTGGCTTGGGCCCAAATTATTTCAGTTGATGTAACTACTGCAGCTTCCACGTACCTGGTTTCATTTCTCATCTCCTGACAGTCGTGGATGAGCACCTGCATCATCAGGCAAACAGGTAGCCAAAATGATGATGGTGAAACTGGGCTTGAGGGTGGGCCAGGAGTAGGATTTGGTACTACTCCTGTGCCACACAGTCATTAGACAGGCAGCATTCTGGTACTCCCGACTCTTAGACCAGCAAGCCATCCTGTGGCTACAGTCCAACCATTTGGGCAGATAGTCACAGGGTGTTTCCATGACCTCAAAGTTTGAGTTAAAACCCTTTTTGTCTTTTGTTTCATGGACAAACAGATGAAAGGGTTTTGATTCATCTGGAAGTTCTAGGGCTGGAGCTGAAGTCAGAGCTGTTTTTAAAACCTCAGATGCCTTTTGTTTAGTCTCTGTCCAGATTAAGGATTCAGTGACCTCTTTGTGTTGGTGTATAAAGGCCTTGCTATTTTCACAGCAGTCAATATCTGATAACTGGTATCTAGGAACTCTTGATCCCATCTCTTAGTCTTTGGAGTTGGTATTTGAAAGATGGCAGCAATCCTATTTTGAGACAGGCTCCTTTTGCCTCCCCTTGGTTGGTAGCCAAGATAGGTAGCCTGTTGTGTAAAAACTTGGGCTTTCTAGTTACATGGTCTGTAACTCTTGCAGCTGTACATGGCCCTTTTATAATCTTTTTTTCCCAGAAAATCTCTGATAGAAAATCAGGAGGCCAGCTCTTAAGTTTCTCATCAAACAAGGTTGGTGAATTTTTAAATCTTTGGACAACCTGGTTGTCCAGGTAAGTTGTCCATTGTATCCTCCCTCTGGGTCTGTTCATTTAAAGCAAAGTTTGGTTAACTCACCTCTGCCAATGGGAAGCTGATGATTGCATCTTTCAGGTCCAAGACAGTGTACAGCTCTTTCTCTGGAAGAATTAGACTCATGAGAACCAGCGCTCTCAGGTTTCTTTACAGGCAGGAAAGGCATGTTCTAGGATGATTAGCAGGGCACCAGAAGCCTGTGGGTTGATGTCTCTTCAAACCAGGCAATATAGACCACAATTTTCCCTTTCATTTCTAGGGTTATTGGGTATTGTTTATCTGGATGAAGGTAGCTGAACTCGTTAGTTGAACAATTATAGGAGTTTGGTGTTGGGTCAGTCCTAGGTGTTTGTTTCTTCTGATTGAGAGTGAGACACCAAAATATTTCTGGATATCTGTAAGGCTAACTGCATTTCATCATCAGAAAAGGTGACAAAGGCTTTTAGTTTAAGCAAAAGTTCTCGTCCTGAGTTCTCTGTTTGTTAAACACCCTTTGAGCTACCTCCAGCAACTGGAACTTTTAAATTTTACAATTTTTTTTAAATATATGGGGCTGACTGGGTGATGAAGAAAATCTTAGCAGTGGTCTTCGGTCTTTCTAAAAAGGATCTAGTGGGAACTGCTGAAGGTCTTCTTGGTCAGTGCTGGACAGAAAGGGAATCTGTCCAAGCTGCATTGCCTGGCAGCGATCCCCTGCCCAGCCCAGCCCAGGGGCGGGGTTTTTCTGTTTTGTTTTCTTTATTTTTTTTTAACTTTTTTTCAGAGAATGGTGACTTTTACAGATTACTGGTTGAAACAGAGACATAAATTATGAAAGATAATGGAGTAGATATCCCTTCAGGCTCAACCCAGGGGAACTTCTCCTCTTTCCTGGAGAAGCTTAGAGCAGGGCAGACAGAATCCTCACCTGGAGGAACTATTTCCCTCTTCTTGGAGGCTTAGATGGCACGGGCCCCTGGATGAGAGCCCCTTCCCAACTCCACACAGGGACAAACTGTGACCTTGAGCAGGAGCCAAACAACAAAATAAGCAAGTTCTCCTGCTCCTGGACTGGGGCAGGTGGAGGGTTCTGTGGTTTCTCTGGGTAGTTTGGCAGAGCCAAAAGGATTCAGGTCCCCAAAAGGAGGGGGCACAGGCCTTAAACTGGATGGAGAGAGGGTCTTATGCTAGAGAAATCCACTGGTTGATGCAGGGTAAAAAAAAACGATAGAAACACATTCAAAGGCAGAGAGAGAGAGAGAGAGAGAGAGAGAGAGAGAGAGAGAGAGAGAGACAGAGAGAGAGACAGAGAGAGAGACAGAGAGAGAGACAGAGAGAGAGACAGAGAGAGAGACAGAGAGAGAGACAGAGAGAGAGACAGAGAGAGAGACAGAGAGACAGAGACAGAGACAGACAGATAGAGACAGAGGACAACCAGGGGTGGCCACCACACATTCATACACCTGAACAGATAGAAGGATTCAAGGACATCTCACAAGGTTTCTGGACTCTGGATCAGCAGCCCCATTGGGTCTCTCCTTTGTGTCCAAACAGAAGGTGCCTTAACCAAAGTTACCTCTGGAGATGACAGACCAGGTGACTTTCTAATTTGTTTCCTTTTGGGGTGGAGGTGTCAGACCCTTCTGAAGCATTAGACATGATTGATCAAAGGGAATCCTCTGGACCTGGAACATCTCAGGTTAGGCACTCCCTAGAAGTCCTGACTATTGCATTCTTCCTTGCTCCACCCCAAGGGACTCTGAGACTCCTGGTGTCTCAAGATCTGGTTCCTGGGATCTAGATAGGCCCTCCAGAAATGTTGTGGGATATTCACCAGAGATTGCTCAGACATGGGTTTAAGCCAAAAGAAAGTCTTTATTAGCCAGCCAGTAACTTTACTAGGTCTTTGAGATCCCAATGTAATCCTGATACTCTCTTAGGGTGAGCTTTGAAGCACAAAAATCATGTCCTGGGTTGACACCTTTCAGTTAACAAGAACAGTTAGTCAGCAGAAGAACTATAGAAGCTGAAAAGCAATCTTAGGAAATTTTGAGATTTTCCCAGAACTATATGAAGTTTGACAGAATAAATCTTTGTTTTCATTTTGGCTGGTGGTGCTATCTATGGGCTGAGTTTTACAAGACAAATGAAACTTCCATCATGGAGTCAGTTGTGCTAAGATCTGGGGCCCTGTTATAAATGAAAGCTATATCCTGAGACCCTGTCTCAAAAATAAAATCCAGGATTTCAATTGTATCATTCTCATTGCAAGTACTCAACTCATGGCTACTAACTGTTACAACATAAAACAGTATAGATGATTAATAGTTTATCACAGAAACTTCTATTGTGGCACTAACCCATATTAGCAGACCCCAGAGGTTTAAGAAATGCATGATTTATCAGCCTTACTTGGCATTTTATTTTATTTTATTTTATTTTGGTGAGACAGTTCCTTGCTATGTAAGTCACACCCATCTCAAGATTGCCTCAACCTCCCAAGTGATGGCATTATGGGTATCCACCCCATATATCTCCCATCTTTGAATTCTTATTTAAGCAAACTATGAAATAAAGATGAGAAATCTGTGGTAATTTGAATATTAAAGGGACAATATATTTGATTATTTTAGGTAATTTTTGTTAAAATTTTTGAGTGTGCCAATAATAATGTAGTCTTTTTCTTTATGTGTACATCTCTGTGGGTATGTGCATATAAGGGCAAGTGCCTGCAGAGGCTAGAAGAAGGTGCTAGATCATCTGAAGCTAGAGTTACAGGTGGTTGTGAAACATTCAACATGAATGCTGAGAACTGAATTCAGATTTTTGCAGTACACACTCTTAACTATTGCCTCATCTCTCTAGCCCATGATTAAGCTTCTGAGAAACCACCTGCATTTTATAAATAAAGAGCAATTATTGTGGATGAAATGATGCAAGGATTAAGATTTGCTTCAAAACTAATCCAGAAGTCCAGAAAGTAGAGACACTAAACACAACAAAACTGACCAATGAGTCTTTTGCAGACCAAACAACCAACAATGAAAATGCAACATATGGAGGGGGAGAAATTATTTGCGAATCATATATCTGGTAAGAGTTTAACATGTAGAATATACAAAGAACTCATCTCATCAGCAGGAAAACAGTCTGGAACTGAAGAGATGGCTCAGTGGTCAATATCACTGGATGCTCTTCTTGAGAAAGGTTTGATTCCCAGCACCTACCTGTCAGCTCACAAGCATCTATAACTCCACACCTAGTAAATCTAATGCTTTCTTCTGGTCTCTGCAGACACAATGCATGCACATGGTGCACAGAGTTACATATAGGCAAAACAACCATGTGCATAAAATAAATTTTAATAAAAAAGAAATTAATCTAGCTGAAATATTGGCAAAAGGCTTGGATAGATATTTTTCAAAAGGAGACATATTAAATTTCAGGAAACATTTGAAAACATTCTCAGAATTACTGATCATCTCAATGAGATAGCACTTGGATGTGTCATAATGACTATTAACAAGAACATAATTGAAAAAATGATAACAAGTGTTATTGAGTATATTAAAAGGAATCTGAGCATACTATTGTGAAGGTGTAAATTGTTACAACCATTATGGAAACTTAAAACAAACCTACCACGTTAGAAAGACATTGGATACCATGCTCAAGGCTCAGCCAATATCTCTTATTTTGGGGGTGGGGGCTGATTAGTGTTTTGAGACAGGGTCTTACTATGTAGCCTCACCTGGCCTGGAATTCATTCAATATATAGAACAAGCTATTCTTGAACTCATAGATATATGCCTCTCTCTGCCTCCCAAATGCTGGCATTAAAGGCAGTCATCACTATAGTCAATTGTCTTAGTTAGGGTTTCTATTGCTATGAAGAGACACCATGTCCACAGCAACTCTTACAAAGAAAAACATTTAATTGAGGTGGTGGCTTATAGTACAGAGGATCGGTCCATTATCATCATGGCAGAGAGCATGGTAGCATATAGGCAGACATAATACTGGCTATATCTTGTAGTCATCAGGAAATGGACTGAGACACTGGGCAGAATCCTGAGCACAGAAAAACTCAAAGCCAACCCCCACCGTGATACTCTTCCTCCATCAAGGACATACCCACTCCAACAAAGCTACATCTAATAGTGCCACTCTCTATGAGATTATGGGGGGCAATTACATTCAAACTACCACTGTCAATATATCACATTTTAAAACTCATTCATTCATCAACAAATATTTACCTTTATTCTGATCTTTTTCATTGTAAACAATTTTTCAATGAACATAAGAATGCAGTTGTCTCTCCAACACACTAATTTCAGTTTTGTTGTTGTTTTTCAATAAACTCAGAAGTCATATAGCTGGGTAATTTATTGGGGGAAAAGAGGGCTGGAGAAGAAAAATATATAGACATAACAGAATACCATTTAGTCTTTGAAAACAGTGAAATCTTGTCATTCATGACAACATGAATGAACCTAGAGAAATTAAGTGTAATAGAGCAGCACAGAACAACACATAACACATGCTCACACTTACATGTGAAATCTAAATTAGTTGAATGCTTAGTAGCAGAGAACATAATTGTGGTTCCCAGGACTGAGAACGGGAGAGAAAGAAATGTTGATCAACATATAAATTTTCAATTAGGAGGAAGAAGGTCAGGAGCTTAGTTGTACGATATGATGACTATAGCTACCAACAATGTATTCTTGACAACTGATGACAAAATAAATATTAAGTGTTCTCACCACAAAGAGTAATATGCGAGGTAATGAATATTGTTATTCCCTCTACCTAACCATTCCACAAAGTAGATGTATTTCAAAGCAACATGTGGTCTGCAATAAATATATACAACATTGTTTGTCAAGTACAAAATAAATATTGGGGCTGGGATGGAACTTAGTGGTAGGACACTTCATGTCACACATGAAGATTTGGGCTCTATCATCAGAATCACAAACATAAATTCTTTTAATGGCTATAGCTCAGGGTGATAACACATGCTTGGCATCAGCAGAGCTTGGGCTTCTATCTCTAGCACTTAATAAATAAAAGAATAGATAAAAATATTTAATAAAAATCTTACAAATATAAGCAAGACCCTGATCTTGAATCTATAATTGTTAAATGTCCTCAACTGGTATCTGGGGGTTTATTTTCATCTATCTTTGAAAATCTTTGAAAGCTGTCATAATAAAAAGCAAGCAGGTGGCTACTGTATATGTCTATCTAATGAACTATCATCACCTATAAATCCTCCCACAGAAATCGGCCTTTGTAAGATTTGCCTATTGTTTTTGTTACAGTGTTGACAAACAAACATAGGATCTCACTTAAGTTAAACAAGCATTCCACCTCTGAGCAACATCCCCAGCCTGGATGGTTTAATCTTTTAAAAGAATTTAGAAGTCAAGATTTGAATGCAAAATCAGTGGCATTTACTGTTCCATTTTTAAAATCATACAACACAAGGAATAATTCTATCTGAAGTTTGGATCTGGCATGCAGCCACCAATTTACAGCATCCAATTTAGCATTAATGGATTCTAAGGACATTCATCGTAAATGTGATTTATCTTGAGCACACAGTAAATACTATGTATTTTACTTTCCAAATTACAGCCTGTTTCCAAAAAAAAAACCCCACAAGCAATAATAACACAATCACTCATGTACTTGCTTTGTTAATATGTTTACAGATTTGCTTCAAAAAGAGCTAAAATGCTATGTATGTTATTAACGTCCTCTTTGTATCTTCCTTTGGGCTTACTCCCTCTGCCTTTCCAAACACTATTGTCCTGAAATTGGAATCTCTCTCTTCTCCCAACCAAGATCACTACAGTCTGTACACATCTGAAAACCAATGTGTTATTTTCTTTTTTCTTGACCTGTTACAGAAATGGCTTTGTTCAATCAGAGAAAAAAAAAATCTATTGCATCTCTGTCTAGAAAGGAAAAAACTGCTAAAAAAGCTATTTTTTTAATTTTTTTAAATTTATTTATTTATTGAGGATTTCTGCCTCCTCCCCGCCACCCCCTCCCATTTCCCTCCCCCTCCCCCGATCAAGTCCCCCTCCCTCAACTGCTTGAAGAGTAAGTCTATTTCTTCATTAAAGTTTTATATATATATATATCTGTCTGCATTCGTTTACGTTTACGCCGTTACATTTTGGCATCCAATGTCGGGCTATTTTGCCCCCAACTCAAGCGCGTAGCCTGCTAGCTAACACAGCACCGTCCTGGGTACTGTTTTTTAGTTCGTGACTCGGGCCCCAGTGCAGAGTCCGAGACACACTCGGCCACACAGGCCCATTCTGCTCCGCCTGCTCACCAGAGCAATTAACCCCTCCCTGCCTGCTTGGTTAAGTTTGCAGCCGAACCCCACTGTCTGAATTAGCGGAAGCTCAAGTACCTGCGGTTCTGCAACAAAAGCCGCCACAGAGGCAGATTTGGTCTGATACAAAGTGACTTGGCTGGGCGGTGGTGGTGCACGCCTTTAATCCCAGCACTCGGGAAGCAGAGACAGGCGATCTCTGTGAGTTAGAGGCCAGCCTGGTCTAGAAGAGCTAGTTCCAGGACAGACTCCAAAAATACAGAGACCACCACTGGCAGGAACCGATCATTGCAGTTAAAAAAGTTTTCTTTTATAAATAAAATGTCTGAACACATTACTATTCAAGAATTTAATGGTTTTTTAATTGTACCATGTGGGAGATTTTATAAGAGGTGTCTATCACCCCAAATCTATGGATCCTTTTGGGATTCGTAGTTTTCATTGGCACTAAATGGTTTGATAATAGAAATATGATAAAGTCTTTACGAGACGAATCCAGGATTCTTAAGGCAGAGATTGAACTCTTAAAAACAATTGAGAATGACAACAATCTTCTCAAGAATCAGTTTGAAGTTCTCCAGCAAGAGAACAGATCTTTGTTTAACATGATTCGATCAACTGAGCAAAACTTAAAAAAGGTACAGGCTGATGTTAAGGAGAAATTCATTACTATGGAAGAGGGAACAGCTGATTTGGATCATAAGCTTCCGTCCCTTTCTGTAGGAACTGAAACATTAATGGCTGATATTAAGGAGAAATTAATTAGTATGGAAGAGGGAACAGCTGATTTGGATTGTAAGCTTCAGTCCCTTTCTGTAGGAACTGAAACATTAATGGCTGATATTAAGGAGAAATTCATTACTATGGCAAATGATTTGCATTTGACAGAGTAGTTAGCAACTTCATTTACTCTGTAACTTTAGGATTGGTAAGGGAGCTCCCAGGAGAATAGAAAGGTTTTCACTCAGAAACAAAATGTATTGAGTTAAGCAATGGGGAGTTAAAAAACAATTATTATTAAGAGTTTCACTGTTTCTTTAACTTTGCAAAATTGGTTTTCATTACTTTCACTCTTTGTTCAATAAAAAGGCTTTTAAATGGAATCTTTTTAGAATTTAATAAACTCCTTAAAAATGATGCAAAAAAATTCACAAATCCTGAAGTGAGCCTTCCACTACATTCAGATGTGCCTGTCCAAAACTGTTGATTGTGGTCTATAGATGCACCTAATTGAAGGATTATAGATTGAGCACCTTACAAAATAGGCTGTCAGAAAGCCACTGACACTGTTTCTCAGGGACTTAAAAGTCTAGTAGAAATGCATTCATTCATTTCTCAAACATTTCTCAAAAATGATTACAATGTTCCCCAGTACTAGTTAGTCAATGTATGATAGTTGTGTGGATGTCACACCAAGGATAAGTGCTATAAGGTCACTTGGGACTGATAGAGTCCTGGAGCTCAAATAAGCCTCTGTCATTTTTTTTCTCACTTTGACCCATCCATAAGAAGGGCGTGGTCTCTCCTTTCCCTTCCCTTAGTACCATGTACATATATGGATTGTGTATTACTCATGTTCCATCACTATGGACCTATAGATATCTAGAAGGTAAGGTAAAGCTTTAGTCTTTGCACTGATAACCCAGAGTGGTTTGTGATGTAAATATTTGTTTTGTTTGTTGAGATGAGGTCTTCTATAGCGAAGAGACTGCCCTTTAACTCTTGATCATCCTCCCTTTACCTTCCAAACACTGGGAGTTTTTATTTGGAGAATGAAAGAAAGGGTGGGTGGTAGATGGATTTTGCAGAAAAGAATGACCTTAGGAAATGACCAGACTTCCAATAGGCAGTGATAGTAGAAATTTCTCACAAAATGGAGAGCACAAAATTTTATTCAGTCAAAATTCATTCAGAAATTTACAGAGGGATTGGCCTAGTTTTGGGGACTGGAATGGAGGAATGGTTAGAATGTAAATTGGCACCAGACTGAAAGGGAGCTTATAAGTAAGGACAGGGAGAGTGTTATGAAGCTAGCAGACAAGTTAAGCAATTGTTACAGCAGAAATAGCAAAGCATATTTGAGGTAAATATGAATGACAAAAATTATGAAAAAGAATCTCCAGGTTTAGTAAACAGATTAGATTTGGAAAATGAAGGAGAACAATCCAAAGACCTCTGATTTAGTTTCTGATGACAATATCAATGATAACACCAATAACAGAGACAGGAAAGTCACAAGTGGATGTCATGTGGGATCAGAGTGACCAAGATTGTTTCTACTACATATGGTCACAGCTTCAGAGTAAATGTTTCTGTCTGCAGTAAGCTGATGTCAAGTTCTGTTTGGGAAATTCATGAGAAAAGGGCTGCTCCTTAATTCTTCCAGACTCAGCACACTACTGCAACCAGGTTTCAGGCCCTAAACCAAAAAATCTCACTTTATATGTGTTTTCTAGAAAAGGTTATAGAGCAATTAAGAGCCAAGACTCCAACCAGACTGTCTGACTTTTGACTCTGATTACTCCCCTAGAAGCTATGTGATTTTGGAGTGATTTCTTAACCTCTTGTGTCTCATATAGTAAAATTTTATAACAGTGCACTGGCCCAATGTTGCTGTGACCAAATACCCAAGTGATAACACTTAACAGAAGAAAGATTCATTTTTGCTCACAGTTAGATGTGGATCTAAAGACTCATGTGGTCAGAAAAAGCTCTAAAGATATACATGGTTGTTTGGCCCCATGCACTTGGATGGAACATGATGGTGCTGAAGCATGTGAGAGAGAAGGGTCTTCACTTCATGGTGGCCAGGCACCAGAGTGGAGTAGTAATAGGTTTTGGCTAGAGTAAAATATAACTTTCAATGAGGAACCCACAATGGTCCTACCTTCTGAATTTGAACCATTCCTATAGTCTGCTGAAAGTTTGATTCCCTTAGTAGATTAAACCTTTTCATTGGAGCAGAGCTTTCATGATCTAATTATCTCTGGGAAACACTTTCACAGATACTTAGGGGTGCTTTCCCAATCCAGTCAAATCAACAATCAAAGTTAACCATCACCAATACTTAGAGGACTGAAATGAATATAAGTGGTTAGTGGTTAGCTATCAAGGAGAAGATTGTGGATAGTATAACAGTGAGCAGACAATTTGATGGGTCGAGGTGGGAGGAAAGAAACTTGGGAAGAAGCAAGAGAAGTGGAAGGTGCTCAGCAGAGTACAGAGTCTTAGAACACAGGGGAAGGGTCTCAAGAAATAGGTTTTAGGTGTAGCTCAGCAAGAATATTCATACTTACAATTATACATAAGTCCTTCACAGAAATTCCTACCTAATATCACCAAAACCAAGGTAAGCAATTGCCACAGATCTCACAAAGGGTTTTTCGAGATCAGGTTTCTCTGTAGCTTTGGAACCTGTCCTGGAACTAGCTTTTGTAGGCCAGGCTGGCCCCAAACTCACAGAGATCTGTGTGCTTCTGCCTCCTTGGTGCTGGGATTAAAGGTGTGCACCACCACTGCCAGGCAGGAAAGGAAATTTTATTTGATAAGTAGATACTTTCTCTTATCTGGTTTTATTTGAAGTTAGCTCTTTGCCATTTTTTTGGTGATCACATCTGATCAGTATGCAAAGAAATATTATGTCATGAGATATCATCTGGCTCCATGGTGAGAGCTAAACTTGTATTTTTTACATACTAATAAAATTCCAAACTTCTAATCATGATGATGATAAATAATAAGAGTAATATGTAATGTTTATCAATTAAAAACTACCCAATTATTTCTTATAATACCATAATTAATGACAGGCCCTCCAAACAAATGTTTAATCCTTCCTCAAAATTTCAATCACCAATTTAATAGGTGAACAATTGACTGAGGTGGGACTTCCTGGTGGTGTGACTACCTCTAAGTCACTCAGTTCACTCTTGGTGGCATAGCTACTTATGACTCAGCTGTACTTTTGTTGGTAATAAACTCATTGGTTCACACATCTAGATTTGTATGGAAATACTTTCTTTGGTCTATTGGTGCCCTCTCTATCAGGACTCAAAAGATGTTTCTGTATATACATAAGGAAAAGTTACACAATACCTGTGATTCATTTAATCTCATGGAATGACAGAGTTCAGAACATACTATATAAAAATCAAGCATGTAGATATAGCAAATATTTTAAGCCAAAGGTATCTGAGGAACTGCAGGGCCAGGAAGGACTCGCTGGGCTTTCCCTAAAACAGATCATAAGAACCTTCCATGGCAGGTGTTCTATCTATATTTATAAGACAGGAATACACTCTTCTTCCAAGGTGGAGGAACACCAAGAGGAGGTCAAATAAACAGTTGTTATCAAGCATCATGTAGACAAGAACACCTAACTCATAATATTCTTTGGTCTTAACTTATTAGTCCATTATTGCACTTTTCATCTATCCTAAAACAAAAACATTCAGATCTAAACATCTCTTGGGGGCTTCATTTCCACAGGAAGGCTAACATGCCATGTCAAATTGACATTAAGCAACTCTAGTTACACAAAAAAAGACAGGAAAATAGAAGGAAGAATTGTGAGAAAAGAGGAGTTTGGCAAGAGTGAAGGGGAAGAAGAGAGGATAACACGGGTAAATATGATATGAAGTTTTTTTTACATATTTATGACACTGTGAAAGAATAAATTCAAAAACAAGAAATTTGTACAATTATTCTCATGTTGATCTGTTTTGTCAGGTTAATTTCCAGATGTAGACAGGATCCTCCAAGAGTGTTGGGAAATGGCTTTTCCACATCTACAGTAAACCACCATTTCTGAAAGGATGCTCAGTGTCCCACACTGCAGTATGATAGGGAAACTGGTAAATAGTCCTACTCCAAGCCTTGAACTGAGGGGGGGGGGGGAGAGAGAGAGAGAGAGAGAGAGAGAGAGAGAGAGAGAGAGAGAGAGAGAGAGAGAAGCTAATGCATGTGTGCATGTGCACCCAAAATGGCCCTCATTACTGAAACAGTCTGAACACTGGAGAGTTGTAGGTGCTTGTGTAGAATCTTTCCTTAATGACTGGAGCATTTTAAAGCTCTTACCCAGATAAGTAATTAGATGGATGTGCTGCGGCCTATTGTGAATGTTCTATTTCAAAATAATTTCACAACCATTAGAATTTGCTCTAACTGCTCTTATAAATCAGTTTTCTATATGCAGGAACACAATGAAAAATAAAATGGATCTCCAAGCAGGAGTTTGTCTTTATTTCAGGTGTAGTTTTTCTTTAAGGTCCACACCTTAGCTGTATGAAACAGTGACTATATTTTTTAGTTCTAAATTTGCTTCCAGGTCTAACTATTGCCTTCATTTATTTACTGGGTAACAGATATGTCAGTAGCACACAGTCCTATATAAAGCAAAACCAAAGCTTCTAGGGCAAAGAAAGAGTTTAAATTTATGACAATCACATTTTTGTTCAATTAAGACTCTTGTTGAAATTTCTTCTGTGTTATCACCTTCCTAAATCTCACAGCTCAGTTACTTTCAATGTTTAGTCCTAGAAGATAAGTTAAGGCCTCTGCATGTCTTTTTCTTCGAATGCTTGCCTTCTTCACTGATTTTAATTGATTATGATTTGTCTTTTATTTATTCATGCACTAAACATAAAATTAATCTTTCATATGCCTTCTAAATATTGGGTATAAAATTAAGTAAGGCAGATGTGATGTCGCATACTTATAATCTCAATATCTAAGAGGCTGAGATTGGCGTACTGTGATTTCAAGGGCAACCTTCAAAGACCTGGAGAGAGAAAAAGAGAGAGGGGGGAGGGGGAGTGAAACTTCCCTCTAAGGAGCTAAAGTCTAATAGGAAAATCAAAAGAAAAAAAATGATGTAACAAGTAAAACAGCAGGTGTACAGAACAGAGTAAGCAAGAGAAATAGAATTTAGGTGAGCCACCAAATGTACTTTTGAAATACAAAATCAACTCACTAGAGAAATGCCAACATTCAAAAATTCAGAGTTTAGAAATTCTGTAAGCACTTAATCATAAAGCAAGAGGAACTTGTTCTCCTTAGGATGGAAGCATCAGGAGGAATTCCCCAAGATATGCAACACCCTCACTGGGACCTTGTTGACTCAGCTGAGAAGAAAAGATAAGAGATGATCAGTCCCCCGTGTTCTGAGATCTCTCATGTTTCTGCAGACAAGCAAGATAAACCTGATCTTAAGGTGTGACCTGCAAGAGCTACTCCTATCAGCACACCATCAATTTCACCCCAACCCACATCCCTGCAACTCCCACAGAGGTAGAGATTTTCCTTAAGGAAGAGAGGCATGGAATTGAGAAATAGAAACGGCAAAGAAGGCAGAAACGTTCAGAGAAAAGTCAGGATTTGCTCCTTCTGCTGCTTTTATGTTTGAGAATTATGTTAATTCAATGTGCAAGTATTTGAGAAAATTGGGAACATTAGAAATTCTCAAATAGTTTTTTTTTCTGGGGGTGGAGGGGGAATGGTTAATACACTAAACCAGACGTTCTAGGCAGTAGAACTGAAGATAGCAAGTGAACAGCCTGCATTAAGTGGAATTTAGGAACATAGAAGAGAAGAAATGCTAAAGTTGCTAATCTACAAGAGATTAACAAGAGCATCAATAGTGGTATATTAGTTGTGTTTTAGCAAAAAAGCTTGCCTGAAGGTCAGTGCAAAGCAGACACAGAGGCCAGGAAGCAGTGGCTCACACCTTTAGTCCCAGCAGCCACACTAGTTTACCATAGAGGCTGGGAAGTGGTGGTGCACACCTTTAATCCCAGCATTAAAGAGGAATATAAGGTAGGATGAGACAAGAACTCACTCTTTTTCAGTCTGAAGATTTCATACAGGTAAGAGCTTGGTGTGGGAAGTCCTGTATATGTGTTACTTTTACTGGTTAACAAAGAAACTGCTTTCGTCCAATGTATTACCAAAATATAGCCAGGCTAGAGAGAGAGAGTAGGTGGAGTAAGGGACAAGCCCTGTACAGGAAACAGACGCCTCCGCTGGAGCCTGCTGAAACTGTCACTAGGCCCACGACCTTATGGTGATGCACAGATTAGTGGAGATGGGTTAGTTTAGGATATAAGAGCTAGCTAGAAATACACTTAAGCTATTGGCTAAACAGTATTGCAAATAATATGGTTTCTGAGTGATTATTTCAGGTCTAAGTGGCCAGGAACAAATGAACAGCCTTCAACAACATGCCCATGCCTCCACCACTGCCCATGCCTCCACCACTGACAGAATGCTTGGCGTCCAGACTCGACAGGCAGGATACAAGAAAAAAGACTGCCAAACTTTTCCAAGACAGGGTAAGATGGTTTTGAAATTTTTTCCTGCCTTTGAAAATGGTCTGTCAGTTATTCTAAGCCTTAGCCAAAGTTGGTTGCTTCAACATTGCAAATGAGACTTTGGATGATTGCCCAGGTAGCTAGCTGTCTCTGTCATCTACTGCACATTTTGGAAGCTGCTTGATTGTACTTCCAGCCTGCTCAAGTAATATTAGCTCCCTTCTCAGGCCTTCCTTGTGGTTGAAGATTAGATAGTAGTAGTTACCTTCCTCTTATGATCTAGCCAAGCCATTTTCAATACGAGACTTAGATTCCTTAGGGTAGAATGATTATTGAAATATTTAGCATATGTCTCTTGCTTAATATTGTTTATACTGGTTGTAATTCTAATTTTTATGCTTGATATCTGTTCTTCTTATACATAGTTTTGTGTTGGGTTTGAATCTCTATTATTTAGACTAAAAAAAAGAGGTGATGGGGGAACCTCCTTCAGTCAATGGCCTTGAGAGGCTGGACCAGGTTGAGGTGTGGCTTTGGGGTACCAAAAAGCCACAGTCCCGCCCATGTGCCCCTTGCTGCCTGTGCACCTAGATGTTGGACTCCCATTCCTTTTCCATGAGTTTCCTTTTTTAAATAAAGAAGAACCTTAGTATACTCTATTGGGAGTTATCTTGGGATTATTTGACTTGCATTTCCCCCATTGGACGTGTTCTGCATCATCAACTTTCTAGTGACTGGCTGCTTTGCTTTTCTGATCTTCAGGTTGAACCCCAATATCTTTCTTTGGGTTTTTATTAATCATACTACAAGCATTCTTTGGAAACTATATAAAAGTGGAACGAGATCCTAAAGAGTAGAAAATTAATAAAAAACATTTTAGAGGTTGTAACAGAACAAAAGATAAATTCTGAGGAGTCTAACTTTTCTTCACCTTTCCTTCCTTTTTTTTTTTTTTTTTTTTTTTTTTTTTGGTTTGTTTTCGAGACAGGGTTTCTCTGTGGCTTTTGGTTCCTGTCCTGGAACTAGCTCTTGTAGACTAGGCTGGTCTCGAACTCCCAGAGATCCACCTGCCTCTGCCTCCCAAGTGCTGGGATTAAAGGAGTGCACCACCACTGCCCGGCATTTCACCTTTCCTTTCATCTATCTTCTCTGACCTTGCCTTTTACTTCTTTATCATTCTCTCCTACTTTTCTCTAGTAATTTCTCAGCAGAACAAAATTCTCCAGCAAAAGAAAAGAATTTTCTGGCCTCTTTTAAGACAGAGCCTATCAGGAGAAGGTACCAGCTCTACTCCCTGAACTAAAATCTTTGAGAACAGTGTTTCCTGGGTGACATTCAGTTTTCATTTATAAGGATATCTCCATCCCTTCTTATTAACCCTTGAAACAGTGGAAGATGTTAACCTAAATCTGCAAAACAAACTTGAGCTTTTGCCCCTCTTTCACTGGGACCCTTATTTTGCTGAATGACCTCTGCATTAATGTAGTTGTTATAAGTCTTTTATACTTTGTTGGTATTTCACAATTTCTGGGTCATTTTGTCTATTAGTCTATTAGCATGTGTCTGTGATTCTTATTTTTAAGAATGAAATATGAGGGCTTTTATTTAAGACTTAGAGCAGCAACAACAACAAGTTTTGTTCATTTGTTTGCTTTGTCTCAGGGTTTTTTGAGACAGGGTTTCTCTGTGTAGCCCTGGCTGTCCCAGAATTCACTCTGTAGAAAAGGTTGACCACAATCTCAGAGATCCACTCGCCTCTGCCTTCCAAATAATGGGATTAAAGGGGTGGGCCATCACCACCTGCAAGAAGGTTTGTTAAAGTAGCCTTGACTGGTGCTTAGTGGAGAGGCCCTGGATGACAACTGAACATCCCAGGTCACACCAAATATAAAAGAGTTAACCCACTTGAGCTCTAAGTGACTACCACTCAATAACGTATGTTCACCTTAAGCCATGAAAAATTGGCTGAAGGGATAATTATTTATTTAGAAAGATACTGTATTTTTCCTTCCCAGAATTCCTGCCATCTAGATGGCAGCCATACAACTTCTTAAGTTTGCCTACCTCTCTGAATTCCTTAGAAAATTATACTCTCCTTTCTTGTTTTCTACTTCTTTTCAAAGATGTTCTCCACAACACTTGGGATTTTTCACTTTCTTTAAGGCTTCCCTCTCTATAGTATAGTTGTTTAGCTGGCAGGGGGCTCCACATGCTGGCTAAACTCAAAAGGCATGGCTTTTTCTCTTCCTTTTTCTACCACCCTCCCCTGGGAAGCAGCCTATACCTTGATTTGCAGCTTGCCTGTACTGAGATTTTTTTTTTTAATTCCAATGGAATTATCCTCTGGCTTCTTTTTGAGCCCATTTTTAAATAGCTTTATTAAGGAGGAGACTATGATCCCCAGTGAAGATCTCCAATTCCCCTGGTAACATGTGGTGACTCTGGCAGGAATCCCCAAATTTTTCTAGTAAAAGTTTTGAGTGTGACCAAATAAGCAGGTGGTTTTAATGTATTCATTCTTTGATAAATTTAGGTTCCCACTGCTTTTTTAAATAAAACTGACAAGTTTGTTTTAATTTGCCTTATGACTAATTTTACTATAAAGGCTATATACATCACCTTGATCTATCTGTATATATGTTTCTTTATATTACCTTTAGATATATGTGTTATGCAGTATATTTACATGACAAAGTCCCTCCCAAAGAGAATTCAAATTGGCTTATAAGTAAGAATTTCTATTAAAAGACCCAGGTCTTAGAAACCCTGTCTCGAAAAACCAAAAAAAAAAAAAAAAAAAGACCCAGGTCTTGCAGCCTCAATAGGCTAACTAGGCTGGACTGCCGGGCTGCCTCATGAGTAGCGTTGAGTGGCCAAGAAGGAACGTTTGATCAATGTGCCCTTATTGGGAAGAACAAGGGAAGGTGTTCGGTGACTGCAAGTCCATCTTCAGGATACTGGCATAATCTTCACTTTAAATTTGAAAGAAAATTAGTACAAGGACCAAGAAATACACATAAATGAACAGAGCTGGTCAAGCTATAATCATTGTCTGAGCTCTCGTTCGGTAGGATGTGACAACTAAGAATTCCTTACTGCTTCAAAAGACAGGCTGGTTCTCAAGAGACAATTGCTGATGCTCCAAGATGGGACCTCAGCCTCATGAATAACTCTCCTCTTGTGGGAGATGGTCTACCCTGGGAGGCTTTAATGTTCTGGAACCTAAGGTGTCTGAAGGTTTAAGATACTACTGGCTTATCTCTGTGCCTTCAGCATTAAAGGGATAAATCAGATAATTTAGACAGACACTCCTTGAGTGATTAACAGGCAACTGCTGAGACAAGCAGGCATCTGACCCAAATTAAGGAGACAGACCCGGGATGAAGGCAGAGACACAACTTTTAATCTACCTCTGGTTGCCTTGGGGGCCCAAGTGAAAAGTCAATGCTTTTTAGCAAAGGCAGTTTCTGAGTGCCTAGTACAATAACACTTCAATCTTTAACAGATTAGTTAATTGAGATTTATTGGTAAAAGAAAACAAATGTCTCCAGGAGTCTTAATGTGGTTTGCCATGTTTTCAGATGCAGCCCAGGCAAGGTACAGGGCCTGCTATCCTGATTGCTGTAAGGGACATGGGGGGGGGGGGCATTCAGCTCTCTCTCCTGCTCTCACCCACCCACACAACAGGGTCAGCTCTAGTGTGCTGTCCAGGTAGGGTGCAGGGCCTGCTCTCTTGTGTGCTGCAGCTGGTAAGGGGCAGGGCTAGCTTCCTCACTCTCCTGATCTCACTCTTGGACCTGTCTTGGGTGGCAATGGGTAAGGGGAGTGTTTATTATTTCTTTGCCCTCCCTATATTCTCTATTCCCACTCCCTCCTTTGTGCCTTCCCACTCCCAGTAGTTTCTTCTCCATTTTCACATCATATGTGACCTTTTGTTCCTTTGCCCTTTTCTCAATGAATCTTGTTCCTGATCTTCCAGATTCCACTCTCCAGTGCAGCCATTACAGGCATGTGCTGCCACACCTAGCTAGGAGTGTACATTTTAGCTTTAATAATTAACATTTGATATTTCCTTCGCCCAGAGATTCTCAATTAAGAAAGAAAGTTTCCTGTTTTACTTCAGAAACTTGTTAAAATCATTGACATCTACTCTGTCCCCGGGTCCATTTTGATTTGCTGGCCCTGGGGCAAAGAGACTGGGAAAAGCGATACTTGAGTTCACTGGGTAAGGCTATTCCATGTCTGCCTCTTCTGAGAACTATTGTGTTGGATCTACTAGATAGAAGATCAATGCTCTCAGCTAATCACTTCCCACTGGAGGGAGTGAGAGAAAAACATTCGCTGAATGTTTACAGCTCCTATCATCTTCAAGAAGCAACTCCCCTCTTGGCCCCACCACAGCCAACTTTTTAAATATTTAAGTATTTCCTGGTTCTACAGGATCACACAGAACTGGGGGTACAGTGATTGGGTGTTTCTTGCCTTGCATACAGAAGGCCCTAGGCACAAGTCCCAGCAACAGCCACAAACAAAATGTTGGGTTCAGGTTCACAAAATGATGGGTGACAGACCACCGAAGCCTATTAAACTGGAAGGAAGCTTTATTTCAGAAAAAGAAAAAAATCACCATGGGGCACACAAAGCTTATCAGTTATAGCTGTGACCACAGCCAGAGATTGGGCTTCTGAAATGGTGGCAATGGGGGTTGATTTGAACTTCCTCTTATAGTAAAATCAAGCACCAGGTGAGGGTCAAAGAGCTTTTACAACCTTGAGGTCAGGCTTAAAGTCACATTACATTTTAAGTTTTATAACTTTTGCTTATAGGATGATAGGATGTTAAGTTAGGATGTTTGTGAAAGCCCGTGGCTGACACAGTCACTTTTCACTGTCTCTGACAGAATGCAAAGCAGAGAATAGAGTCACATACGGGGACAGTTAAAAATTAAAGGAATACAAGCAGAGGGTCCCATAGATTCAATACTTAGAAGCTAACCTTTGTCTGCAGTATCTGCCTAGCTGGGAAGCTGGAGGGCAGGAGACAATTGTTAAAAGTTCACCTCTGTACACAGTGGCTGCCAGGATGTCTGCTCTTAAGGCAGAAAGTGTTTGTTTAAGGTTAACAGTGGCTGCCAGCTTTATTTATTTTTTCAAAATGGGTTTGCACTTACAATTTTATATTTCTATATTCCTGAACCCTTCCAAAAAACTAAAAGCATGAGAGGAAGAAAGGGGGAAGGGAGGGAGGAAGGGAGAGAGATGAAGGGAGGGAGGGAAGCTGGAAAGAATAAAGGTGCGAACGCTGGTACCTGGTAACATGTACCTAACTCTAGGTACCTAAACTGTTTTGGTGACTGTTCTCTGAATCCCCTAAGAGTCTACCTGAAGTTTTTATAAGCATGTGGAGAGATTTGTTTGCTTTCTCAGTCTGTAGTCTCCATTCTCAGTGCTAGCAAGGATGAATTAAATTCTTCATTCTATATCATTCTCATTAGAGATGATTAGACAAGTATTATCAGGCACTAACCTAAGCAACCATGATATAGCTGTAAGCAAAATGGAAAACCCTTGCCTGCAGACAGCCTTCATTCTGGTGGAAAGAAAACAGTTAACCAGGTATACCACTTGTAATATAGGTCCTTACAAGCTTTTACTGCAATTTTAAACGGGGTGTTTGTATCACTTAAGGACCAAGTAGGAGACAAACTCCACCAGCTAACTGAGAAGGCAGAATTTTGCATAGGTGTATTATAGCAATTAGATCACTATAATTTGATCTTCAATTTTTTTGTTTTGTTTTGTTTTGTTTTGTGTTGAGGCATGGTCTCACTATGTAGCCATCACTATATAGATAAGGTTGGCCTACAACTCACAGAGATCTGCCTGCCTCTGTCTCTAAAGCGCTGTGATTAAAGGTGCGTGCCACTATACCTGGCCCAATTTTAAATTTTTTGAGAAGCCATCATATTGTTTTCCATAGCAGTTTCATCATCTTCCATTCCCAACAATAGTGCACAGGAACTTAAAGTCTATGTATTTTGTTTTGTTTTTATTAAGATTTTTATAATGCAATCTTTTCTCATACCAATCCCAGTTCCCACTCCTTCCCTTCCTCCTGCTCCTTTAACCTTCCCCCCACTACACCCCCATCCACTCCTCAGAAAGGTTAAGGCTTCCCATGGGGAGTCAATAAAGTCTGACACTTCACTTCGAGGCAAGACCAAGTCCTTCCCCCCCTATATCTAGGTTGAGCAAAAAGTGCACCTAGATACCAGTTCAAGCACTAGGGATAAATTCTGGTCCCACTGACAGTCTTATCAACACCAATTACTATGTTTCCACATTTTTAAAACACTTAGTTGCAGTGTTAATGGATGTGAGCTTCCATCTTAGGTTTTGATGCACTTGAAAGTATACTGGACTCCCCCTAATGTAAGTTTGCATGCAATTTACTAGAGTTTCATATTTATTCCAGAGTTTAATTATTCTGACATAAAACTGATATATAATTAAATGCACAGAACTTCAGTATCCACTCACTGAATTTTGATAAATGCCTACTGACATGAGAGCACTATGCCAGAAACATAGATGGATCTGTTTGTGTCATTTCCCAATGTTGAAATTCATTAAATAATAATAAATTCACAAGTGTCATATGTTTGTTGGCAGCAATTTTCCAGGTACCTTCATGTTCCCTTGATAACTGGTTATTGGCAAATACAAGTTCTTTTATTCTGATATTGATTATTAATATGAACTCTCATGTCACATTACACATCACACAGCAATTAATCTGTCCATGGTCTCTCTGTCTATACGTCTGTATGTCTAGTTAGCTAGCTATATTAGGTTACAAAAAGATTATCAAGCATGACTGAATCACGGGTCAGGGAGTTCAAAGACACTTCAATAGAAGGAGAGATAGAGAGCTTATAGAGATAAACAGAGTCCGTGCAGTGTGTAGGTATTCATCAATTCTACTAGAGAAATGCTGGAGGCACAGAGCTACAGAGTTGAGCCTCAGAGGCTGCAAGGTCACAGGGTTAAGCTGGGCCTTAACGCTGAGTTGAGCTTCAGAGACAAGGTGTAGGACCATGAAACTGAAAGCCATGGAGGCTAAATGCATGAAGAAACACATGATGGAGAGACAAGCTGTAAAACTGCTCCAGAATGTTGGGTGGGTCGATGGAAAGCAGTTTGCATGAACTGCATCAGTCAGGGGGAACTGAGCTAAAGTAATCCACCATCCCGCCAAACCAGGGACAGTTTGGTACTTTGATATACACATTGGCTGATCAGATGACAGGTTGGTGGGAGCTGTCACCACTGCAGTGTTAGGTACCCTCTTCTTTATGGGATCCAGGTGAGAGTCTTGCATCTTTTCATGTGTTTCATAACTTTGGAGGTCTGGTTTTTCTGATGTGGTTTTAATACACCCCTACAGTCCCGATCAATTTTGATAAGTTTATAGGCTGCCTTCTCTTCTTTTTCATCATTCTTAAAATAATACTTTATTATTTAGTTATTTATGTTATGTATGAGTGTCTTTGTATATGTCTACACATCATCCGTGTGGCTGGTGTCAACAGAGGACAAGAGAAAATATCAGAGTCCCTGGAACTAGAGTTACAAGTGGCTGTGATTCACCATGTGGGTGCTGGAAAATGAACCCAAGTCCCTCAGAAGAACAGACAATGCTCTTAAGCACTAAGCAGTCTCTCCAGTTCCAGGTGGTGCTTCTTACTTCTTAGAACAAGTTATCAGTCTGCATGGTATGGATGGTGCTGGACAAGTGATGATGCTCATGTGCACAATGGTGTAGAATCATTTTGCTTCTGCATTTATGCTCAAATCAGAGCCAAATATTGCTTACAAAATGGACTTACCAAGGACAAAATACATCCTGAGAGCTACTGCTTTATGGAATATACAGTAACTTAGAGCAGGGCACCGCCTGATTGCAATTTCTACTGTTTAGGAACCCCAATCCCAATTAAGACGCCAATTTTTGTTTGTTTATTTAAGGGTCTGCATCACGGCCTGGTGCACATGGGTTAAGTGCCTGATCACTGAACCGCGTTCTCAAAATCAGAAAGCTTCTTTCCACTATTCCCTAGTTAGCCCTAGCCTCATTCTCAGAAGACATGCCTACCCTGTTTTCTTATACTATGAAGTCCCCTTGCCTGTTCCAGAAATTCAGATCATGTAAAAATACATTTTTACTATGACTTTGAGGAAGAAGAGGCTCACATGTCCTACTCCAGAGACTACATTTTACCATCAAGGGTCCTATTTACTGGACTACAAAAATCCACCCTGGTGCTAAGAGTATAGCTCAATAGTAGAGTACTTGCCTAAAATGCAAAAAATCGTAGGTTCCATCATCAGCACTAGGAAAGGAAGGAAGAACAGAGGGAAGGGAGAACATAACAAGTAGGACTGCTTTCAGCTACAGTTACAGAGAGGCACACTCGCAGTGGCTGCAAAAACTAGAGATTGCTTTTTCTCTTACTCCATGAAACCTAAAAACAAGTGATTCCTGACACAGGGTTGTCAGCTTAACCTGACAGGTCTGGCATGATGTTCTCTTCTGTATTCAAGACTTCATACAGGAAATGCAAAGCACTCAGTAGATGCCCCTACTTGTCACATGCCACATTGATTTTTCTTAGTGCAAAGAGTGCAGTCAAAAAGCAGGGGGAGGACAAAGGAGAGAAGGCTAGGAAAGGGCGCTGAGTTTAGAAGCGATACACATGGTGTAGCTGTTTAGTAATTTCGGTCAAGTTATCGACCTTTTCACCTCAATTCCCCCCCCCCCCCGTAAGGAGATCATTTGTTTGGGGGTGCAGCTCTGTGGTAGAGATTTTGCCTAGCATGTGTAAGACTCTGGGTGAAGTCACCAGCAACACAAAAGCTTATACAACAAAATATCTAATGATAGTGTTTGATTCACAAATCTTGCTATGAGAATTAAATCCATTACAAAACATACCATTATAAGATAAAGTGTAGAATAGTGCTGGAAACACAGGCCTCAATTGTAGTGGGTATTATTTACCACAGGAGAAAATGAAACATAAAATGCCAGTCATGTTGGCATGTATTTGTAACCCGGACACTTGGCAGGTTAAGGTAGAAAAATCAAGAGTCCAAGGACATCCTGAGCTATATAGTGAGGCACTGTGGAAGGGGTTGGGTGGGGGTAGAAGAGGCTGGGGTGGAAGATGACTTCAGTGCCTATGAAAAGGGGAGGGAGATGATAAAAATACACACAATTGCTGTACTACAGAGCCTTAAGATGTCACTGCTCACGCTGAACACTGAAATATCTATCCTCTGTTGTTTAATCAATATAATATGTTGAGGTAACAAATCAAATATTATCCCTATTGTATAAAATTGTTCACACAAGATGAACACAGTATATGAAATGAATCAGAGATCTCTTCCGGCATTGGCTACTTCCTGCTTATATGTCTTTCATGCCATTTTCAGATCAAAACTTGTTCCATGAGAAGATGACTTACTGATTTCCCTAAATTAACAGGAGAATTTCAGAAACTATCAGGATGCTATTTTATAGCTGAATAGTTTAATCCCAGAAAGGGTCAGAGTCAATGAATATAAGTATGTTCCTCTCACATTTTTCAGTGATGGCAATAGAACCCATGGACCCAGGTGCCTCACAAATGCTCTGGAAAGGGCTTTCCAACTATGCTATATCCCCAGACAAAAAGTGGTACCCTTAGACCTCTGTATTCCAGTGCTGGAACCCTCAATTTGCTTCCAAATAATCTAAGAAATACAGGAACAGTTTGTTTTGCTTGAAAATGTCCTTATATTTATGGCTCAGAAATGGCTTTGATGGCTTCCAACATACTCATTCACCCTATTATTGGACCCCCATTACTTCCTTGACTCTTTTTCAAGGCCAATTTTCTATTAGTAAAATAGACACATTAACCAAACTAACAATAAAATTCTCCAACCTGCGAATTTGCGTTTCAGTGAGAAGGAACATCACCTTCAAAGATTCATTTTAAAATTTCACCTTCTCAGTAAATATTCAGTGTGATTTGGGATAGCACATCCCCTGTGGAATTTGTCTAGTCTCTGGGTCTCTGAAGTACTCATGTGTTTGGGGATGTAAAGACCAGGAAAAACAGAAAACAAATTTGCAACTAGAATTTAGGTTGCAGAGTGTAATTGTAGATAAGATTTTAATGATACATACTAATTGCTAAGAGACCTAGGAGCCTCATATTGTGTTATGCAATCTTCAGAGAAAGTGACTAGAATACAGCAGCTGGAAGAATCAGTTTACTTTCTGGTATAACCCTGCCATCGGTTTTGTTCATCTGTGTTATCCAGTTTTCTGTCACTTATAACAAACATCTGAGAAAAATCGGCTTATACATAGGAATGCTTATCCTGGTTTAGAAATTTGGGGATTTTGGTTGGTGATCAATGGACTCCATGGCTTTGAGGCTATACTGGAAAACCACACCATGGTGAAAGTATGTGGCAGAAAGCCACCTACCTCAGAGCAAGAGAGTAAGACTGGGATTCTACTGTCTCCCTCAAAGGAATATCCTCAGTAACTTGAAGACCTCCCACTGGACCCTATGTCCAAAACATCCACCAAACTACCCCCAAACACAATGATCTGGGGCCCAAACCTCTATCAAATGGGCATTTGGGGGAATATTTAGGCTCCAAACAAGAGGTAGATATAGCTCGCTGGTAAAACACTTGTCTAGTGTGGGCAAGGCGCTGGATTTATACATGTGTATAAATTTATATCTTACTGAAAGGAAAAAATAGTTCCAAACTACATTTTTGGATGGTGAGCTCAATTGTTTTATGGGTAGCTGTGAGGCCTACAAAGATTCTTTTGCTTAAAAGAGTTTAACAACATTTATAGTGGTCTCTACTTTGACCCCCTGATGGTATCTGGATCTCCTGCCCATCTCGCATGGGATTGAGGATACAGGAATCAGGGTCAAGCCCTTAAATCTCTGTGTTAAATACTATGCTAGCCAGCCAACCCACAGCTGAGGAGAGGTCCATGGTCCACAAGATTCCGTATGCCATTTATGCCATTTGTCCTCACAATATCCACTTCAGTCAGCGTCCACCCTTTACTTCCAGTATCTTCATTTCTTAGGTTAAGTCCAGTCTTTTTACCATAAGAGTAAGTTTTGTCAGGCCAAGAAATCGGTGTCCCTTTCCTTCCCCACCTCACCTCAACCCAGCAGCCTTCATCCAATGATAGGAGCAGATAGAGTGTAAATATACCAGCCCTCTTACCCTCCCAGTGAGATAACTCAGTTTCTAAAGTTCCCTTCCACACAGAGCACACAATGAATAATCTGCCCCCTGTGACTGTTCTCCTTCCTTGCCTTATTTTTCCATTTCCCCATCAGTGTTTTCTAGAATCACCTTTGAACTTTACTCTTTCCAATCCTTGTCTCTGCCTTTAATCCCAGCACTCAGGAGGCAGAGGCAGGCGGATCTCTGTGAGTTCGAGACCAGCCTGGTCTACAAGAGCTAGTTCCAGGACAGGCTCCAAAACCACAGAGAAACCCTGTCTCGAAAAACAAAAAAAAACAAAACAAAACAAAACAAAAAAAAAAAACCAATCCTTGTCTCTGAGTTGGTTCTGGGAGAATCCAGATGAAAGCATACACATGTAAACATGGTTCAGTAAGGTGAGTGTGATGGTTAGTATTTTGTCAATGACATAACCAGGATTATCTGGGAAGATGGAACCTCGATTAAGAAAATTGAAAAAATCCTCCATCAGATTTCCTGTAGGCAACTTGAAGGGGCATTTTATTGATCAATTATTGAAGTGGGAGGACTCAGCCACCAACTCTGGGAAGATGGTCCTGATATGTATATAAAGCAAGCTGAGCAAGTCGTGGTGACCAAGTCACTAAGCAGTGGTCCCAATAGTTCTGCTTTAGTGCTTGCCTCCAGATTCCCACCTTCAGTTCCTGCCCCAAGGGTCATGGTGATTATCACAGCCATTGAAAACAAACTAGCACAGAAACTGGTACCAGAATCATGGAGCATTGTAGTAAAAGGCCATGGCCATATTGTTTGGGGGAAGATTGCAGAAGGGTTTGGAATCTTTGTACTGGAAAGGCCATTGAGTGGAATTTGGAAAATAGGAATTTTGAGAGAGAAGTAGATGATGGAGATCTGGCTTGAGAAGTTTCAGAGGGAAATAAAGACAATATATTAGAACTATCCATGTGATATTTTGTATTAAGAATTGTTGGAGGATGAGGGCCTGTTTGTTAGTTCTGGCCGCCCAGCTTGCTTAGCCCTGAAATAACCACATAGACATGTATTAATTAAATCACTGCTTGGTCCAATAGTTCTAGTCTCTTATTAGCTAACTCTCACATCTTGATTTAACCCATTTCTATTAATCTGTATATTGCCACATGGCAGTGGCTTACCAGGAAAGATACTAACTGGTGTCTGTCTCAGGCGGAAGATCCATGGCTTCTCCCTGACTCTGCTTTCTTCCTCCCAGCATTCAGTTCTATCTTCTCCACCTACCTAAGTTCTGCCCTATCAGGGGCCCAAAGCAGTTTTTTTATTCATTAACCAATGAAAGCAACTCAGAAACAGAAGGACCTCCTACAAAGAATCCGTGGTTTGTGTTAGATAGGACTGAAGACTCAACTGAAATTAAGAAGAGACCAGCACCACTGAAGTAAAACCTTTGCTGCTCAGCTGGTTCTGAGAAATGAGAAGAGTATCACAAGGATGAAATCTTCTGTGGAGAATTTCCTCAGGATTATCACACAGAAGCTGTGGTCCACAGGGATTTGATGGGCATCTCAAACTGGCAATGGAACTTGGCAATGTGTAAGAGTCTCCCACATGGTACTTGTTTTGACAGCATGAAAGCTGAAGAATTGAAGGGGCCATAGAGAGAAGCTGGGACTTGGCATCATGTGGTAGGCCAAGAGTCCTTTAATAGAGACAAGGGGACTGGAGAGAAGGCTTAGCCATTAAAGGCTAGGCTCACAACCAAAAATATAAGAGAGACCAGGAGAGGATACTGATGAAGGTGCAGTGAGTGGATAGCACAGTATATAAGAGATGTCAGAACTGTGGAATGACCACCAAGGACAGCAGTAGGTATAAAGTGCTGCCAACCTGAGCCTGTAAGGCAAGCTTTGTGTGCTGCAGATGACAAAGCTAGAGAGATGGGGCTACATAAGCCCTTTGAAAGCCAGAAGATCATGAGTTCAAGATGGTGAACACTGAGTTGTTTACACTGTTGACTTTTGGGTGTGCTTTGATTTGATTATGACTGTGCCTTGGTTCCTCTCTCTGGGAGTAAGAACATATTTAACTTGTTTTTTATTTTACAGGAGCCTTTGGAAATTTTAATGATACTTTAAGATTTTAAAGTGTTGGAATGTTTTAAAGACCATGAGACTTAAATTGTACTGCATTTTATCTTGTGATATTAACATGAGATAATGAGGATTAACAAGCAAATAAAGGTTATAATTTAATAGTGATGTGTTTGTGTGTGAAGTTGACAAGGAATTGGTTGTGTTGGTTAGATTTTGTCAGCTTGACACAAATTTGAGTCATCCGAGAAGAGGGAATTTCAATGGAGAAAATTCCCCCACCAGATTGATCTGTGGGTAAGCCTGTAGGGGTATTTTCTTGATCGATGGTTGCAGACTATTGCTGGTGATGCCAACCCAGGAAAGTCAGTCCTGAATTACATAGGAAAATAGGCTGAACAAGCCATGAAGAATAAACAATATTCCTTCATGGTCTTTGCTCTAGTTCCTGCCCAGATCTCCCTTAAGTGATGGACTATGGCATGGAAGTATATGTTAGTTAAACCCTTTTCTCTCTCAAGTTGCTTTTAATTAGAATGTTTTATCACAAATGTATAAAGAAAATTGACAGTGGGTGACCAGTGCTTCTGGTTCAAGCCTTATAGAGTCAGATAAATTACCTCTATTCCAACTGTATGACACTGGCCAAGTTCTATTAACATTCAAAGTATCACGTTACTCCTTTGCGAAGCCCTATGCATTAGTCAGGGTTCTGTGGAGTAACAGAATATATAGAACAAATTAAGCTTCCTTCTTCCATGTACTTATATAGGCTTCCAACAGAAGGTGTGGACCAGATTAGATCTGGATTAGAGATCTGAATTAAAGGTGTGTCTTTCTGCCTCAAAGATCTGGATTAGAAGTAGATCTTCCCACTTCAAATTAAGCAGAAATTCCTCACAGGTGCGGCCTCTATTTTTGGGTTTTAGTTAATTCCTTTTAATTCTGTTGTACAGCCTGAGAATAGTCATCACACCCTATCCCAGAGGGTTGTGAGTGTTAAACAGCACAACAGGAATGAACATAACTAAAAATGTCTAGATAATATTGTAGGTTGGTCTCAAACTAACTATCTTCCTGTCCTGACCTCCCCAGGGTTATAATTACCCGTGAACTTTGTAATAATCTCATTCCTTTTTCATAGCCACACACATGCTCCCAATTTATCTCAGACACCTGAGTTTGAAACACTCCCTACTCCAATCGGATTCCTGCAAGGTATTGAATAGATGAAAATTTGAGCTTTTTCTGCGTGTCTGTCTGTCTCTCTGTCTCTTTGTCTGTCTGCTTCTGGATCCTTCCCTTCCTTTTAATTCATTTTAAAATCAATGTTGGTTGTGTATCTCAGGCTGGCCTTGAACTCACTACATAGGACAGACTAGAATCTTTAAACTCACAGCAACCTTTCTGCCTCGGTCTGCTAAGTGCTGAGATACTAGCTTTGCACGACCACCTCTGACTTCAGCTAGTCTCTGGAAGGGTTATTGTGTCTCCTAACTCATGCCCTGAAACCAAGCAGATACTGTACCTTCATACATACCATATGAGATTTTCCCAATCGTAAATTGAAGGTATAAACTTTGGGGAATTGGAAAAAGAAGGCAGAATATGTCATGTCCCTGTGGGCCCCACACATGCAAGTCTCATCCTGTCTCCAGTGGAATTGGGGTTTGTATTTTGAGAGTCACAGTTATTGTGGAGTTAGTTACCTCGATTTCTGTCCAAGTGTGTTTTAATGGTGAAGCTGCACCATTTCCCTTAAGGAATGAATGATAATGATGCTTTGAATGTACATAGCACTTTTATTCCTCTAACTGCATCAAGATATATTTGATTACAGTTCTCATAGCAAGACATCGGTCCTCTTTTATAATCAGAATTTTTGTAAACTGCACTGTCTGTCTCAAGGTTAAGTTCTCTGGTGTGCGTGTGTGTGTGTGTGTGTGTGTGTGTGTGTGTGTGTGTGTGTGTATTGTGATGGAGGTTGAACGCAAGGCTTTGCAAATGTTAAATATATGCTTTCCCCTTAAGCTACAGCCCCAGTCTTTCCCCTGGGATTTAATGACCAAATAAACATTCTCCATCTTTCAGTATTTCCATCTGTAGCCTCTTTTCTTCTCTCCTTTTACAGTTTTAACCATCCAATTAACTTGAGACTCATTATGAGGTAAGAATGCCATAAAGCCCATAGAACTTTACCAATAATGTCTTCCCATGTGCCTTACAGAATTCCAGGTCCTACCTTCCTCCAATTTCTTTGGGTTATTTTTGTACTCTTCTCTGGTTTTAACAGAAAAGAAATACTCTATATTTAAACGGCAGTAATATCATCAAAAGTAAAAAAAAAAAAATTAGACTTCCCAAGATTGAGAATCTCCACTCTCCGTGTGTGTTTCCTCATTTCAGTTTAAATTTCTTTCATTTAATTAATGTGTGTGAACCCGTGAGAGTTTATGCACACCATATGCATGCAGTTCACAGAGGTCAGAAAAGGGAGTCATATCTCCTGGAAGTGGAATTGTAGGCAGTTGTGAACTGCCATGTGGATGCTAGGAACTTAACCTGGGTCCTCTGCACCCCTTCAAGAACAGTAAGTACACTTAATTCCCCCACGTTCCACTTGTTTTGGTTTTTGAGACAAAGTCTTGGCTTGGTCTCAAACTCATGGCAATCACTTTGGGATTAGAGGCATGCATCACTCTACCTGGCTTCCTGAAAAATCTCTTTAAGACAAAACATTAGGGCTCTATAAGTGGCTCAGTGTGTGTCTTAGTTTGGATTTTGTTGCTGTGAATAAATTCCACGACCACAGCAACTCCTATAAAGGAAAACATTTAATTGGGGTCTGGCTTAGAGTTCAGAGGTGTAGTCCCTTGTCATCATGGCAGAGAGCATGGCATACAGGCAGACGTGGTGCTGGAGAAGGAGGTGAGAGTTCTGCATCCAGATCTGTAACAGGAAAAGACAGTGAGTGAGTAGTCCTAGCTTGAGCTTTTGAAATCTCAAAGACCCCAGTGACACACTTCCTCCAACAAGGCTATACCTCCAATTATGCCACTACCTGAGTGAATGGGAGTCATTTTCATTTAGACCATTACATTGTGCCAGGCTCTGGATTAGAGCAGTAACTTAAAGCACCTGGGATGCTCTTGCCTTTCCTGTCTTCCTCCTAGCTCTGTTCAAAGACATGTAACTCCTCCTGAAAATTTTCAAAAAAGATCAGAAAAATGCTAATGTGGATTCAACTATTTCTCTGAAGCAAGGCCCTTGGAGACATCCTAAGTCTGCAGTCCTGTCACTGGGAAAACTTCCATATAACAGACAGACAGACACTCACAAAAACATGAGAGACAGACATAAGGACAGAGAGAGAGGGGGGAAGGGAGAAAGAGAGAGGAGAGAGAGAGAGAGGAGAGAGAGAGAGAGAGAGAGAGAGAGAGAGAGAGAGAGAGAGAGAGAGAGAGAGACCATTCTGCATATCCTGCATTTTGATGCATACGCACCCCAGGTTCTTGTTTGGTGTGACCATGTAGTTGTCAGTCTCCCATAAATCTATGTCCTAGATCCAGCTGGGGCCTCAATTAAGGGAGTGTGGGACAGAAAAAAACATTTAGTGTTTAAGTGAGAAGGCCTCCTGGCTCTCCTTACAGGCTACTATGCTCCAGACCTCTATGTTTGCTTGTTTACTGCCTCTTCCTTGCCAAATTTTAATTCTTCTTTTCTGTACTCATTTAAAAACTAATTTTCCCCTTGGGTTATCTTCTTCAAAAGACCCTTTGTTCTCATTTTTCATCTTCTCCATCCCTACCCTGGCTGGCCTGTCAACTCCATTCCTACCCTGTGTCCACTGTTGTGGATCCTGCTCAGGACCTTGCAATGGAAGTGTACTACCTCTGAGTCATACAAGCAGTTTCTACATTTTCTCTGCAAAGAGAAAAATAAAGGACTGAAGAGAGGGCTCAGCAATGGAAAGCACGGGCTGCTCTTTCTGATTCCGACCACCCATGTGGTGGCTTGAAACCATCTATTCCAGTTCTACAAGATCTGATGTCTCTTTCTAGCCTCTGCAGGTACCAGCCATGCACCTGGTGCACAGTCATTACATGCAGGTAAAATACTGATAAACATATAAAAAGAGAAGAAATCCAGGCACAATGATAAACACCTGTAAGACATGAACTTGAGAGGCTGAGGAAAGAGGAACAGACCTTTGAAGCCAGCCAGTGCTACATATTGACACTGTCTCAGAAAAGAAGAGGAAGAGGAGGGTGAAAACAAAAAAAAAGAAGAAAAGTAGGGGGAAGCAGAGGAGGAAGAGGAGGAAAAAAATTGGGCTTAGGGGCCTTGGGTTTCCCTGTCACTGAATGAAAGTGTGTGTGTGTGTGTGTGTGTGTGTGTGTGTGTGTGTGTGCATGCGTGCGCGTGCGTGCGTGTTTGTGTGTGTGTGTATGTGAGAGAGATTATTACTAAGCCACCTATTATTTTACTATTATTAAACATTCCATTAAAACTGATTTGAAGAGAAAAAAATGCTTAGTGATACTTGCAGAGAAAAATGCTTAGCGCTATTCATACTAGACTCAGATCGAAAGGAACGAAAATGCCTACAGATGGTGACAGAACGAAGAGACAAATTGCTATCTGTCTATACAGGGAAATATTATTAGCCATGAAAAGGCATGGACTGCTGACAGACACATCATGGGTGACTCTCAAAATAACTGTATAAAAAAGAAGCCAGCCATAAGGTATAACTATACAATAGCACTTACATAAAGTTCAAAAACAGACCAAACAAATCTATGTGATAAAAGCTAACAGTAGTTGCAAGGGACCTGGAGGCCTGAATGGAAAGAGAAACACTCATCTCGATCAGCGTATGTTTGCTTTTATCAAAACTCATTAAATTGTATTCTGTAGATACGTACATTTTTGATCTGAAAATTTTGAAAGACTGTTTTTGAAAAAATCCATTTTGAAGGAAATATGTTAAAAGAATGAGAAGCAAGAGGTTGTCAAATCAGTTGTAGCAATTATAGAATATAATGATGTCATTTTTCAATAGACTAGTGAGTACTGTGATCTGAGTGTAGGGGCAGGGGGAGAATGCAGAGGGTGGATTTGACCAGTATATGAGTATATAAAAATACTGTTTTTGTAGCGGCGTAAACGAATGCAGACAGAGTGTAAAAATATATATATAGCTTTAATGTAGAAATAGACTTACAGAACCACCGTTCCCGCGGAGACCAGGAAAGCAGAAGCGAGAGCTCGGAGCTTGCTCGCCAAATTTATAGGCAGACATTAGCCCGAGGCGAACATGCCCCTTAAGGGGCGGGACTTATCCCTACATCTCCCCTTTTTGTCTAAATAAGACAGAACTAAACCAAATACAACTACATACAATAACAACAAATAATAAATACAACAAACAATATTGAGAACAAAAGCTTTGCTAAACATTCTTTCTCAAGAAGTCCAAATAATGTAAAGAGTAACTACAATTATATAATCTTCAACTCAGTCAAAGATCTGAGAAGGGAATAAACACTACTCAACAAACGAGATATATCCAAAATGTGCAACAATTGACAGAGACAACTGACTACCTGGGCAATCACCCAAACTCTCGTTTGCAACGTTGAGTCAACCAATTTTGGCTAAGGCCTAACATAACTGACATACCATTATTAAAGGCAAGGAACTTTTCAAAACTATCTTACCCTGTCTTGGCAGGATATGACAGTCCTGTTTTATCCATTGATGCACGCTCTGTATCTCTGTCAGTGGTTGAGGTATGGGCATTTCTTTGCCCAAAGGCCAGTTCTGCCAAATAGAAAGGCTCCAGGTGGAGTGTTTTTGGTGCTCAACATTCTCTCGGGAATAGAGCGGTGTTGCCAGGAGCAATTGTGTCTCACTATCACGAAACTCTGAGTTAGATTAAAGGCCATTTTCTACAGCTCTTTGAAGAGGTTGAAGATTATCTATCTATACTGAGTATAATCTCTATATATCTAAAGAACCTGATTAGTCTAATTATAAATGACAAACTTAGATGACAATTAGTCTATATAATTCTCAATATCTATCTAACTTAAAGACTAAGAAAATAAACGACTGTGAAACAAATGAGGACAATGACCTCCAAATATAAACAATGTACAAATATACATTGCAGTAGGTAAATATATATCAATACACAAATATTATATAAGTATCTTAATCAGAGGTAGAAATGTACACTGCAATATGGTAAATATATACAATATATATATATATATATATATCAATACAATATATGTCAATACATAAAAATGTTTTAAACAGAGGTAGAAACATGCATGCGTACAATAGTCAATATAATTTAACTTTGTATCAATATACAAGAATCTATACCAATATATTTGTCTATTATCCCATCATATCATCATCTCTCGGGAGCAGACGCCTGAGAGAGACGCCATGCCCCGCTCCTGGGATGAAGCTCCGACCCAGGATGGACTAGGCTAGAATCTTCCCGGTAAGACCGGTTCTCACCGATTATTAGAGATGAGTTGATCAGGATGTGAGAATTAGCCTGTAAGTGCTAGAGCTAAAGGGCCAAGCAGTGCTTAAAAGAATACAGTGTCTGTGTAATTATTTTGGGGCATAAGCTAGCCAAGCAGGCGGCCGGGGTGCTGGGAATGCAGCCCCGCCGCCCCTATTACTACATGTTTTGAACTCTATTTATGTGTGATATTCATACGTGTTAATAAAAGAACCATGCTTAGATAGCTTGGCATGATGGCTCACACCTGTAATGTGAACATTTAGGATGCTGATGTAGAAGGATATTGTAACATGCTAGGGACCATCCTGGGCTACACAGCTAGGCTCTGTCTCAAAAACAACAACAAAAATTTAATATAAAAAGCTTTAATGAACAAAAATGTAAACATAGAGTTTTTATTTCAGGAGAGTTTAATAACGGGGGGAAATGCTTATCCATGGAAAAAGCAGGACACAGAGTCACACACAAGAATGACCCCATTTTTGATGAGAAATATCTACAAAATAACTAATAAAAATTCAAATTCTGACAAAAACAACAGCAAAGGATTGACCCATTTTTTTCCACAGGAAAAACTTTATATAGCATATATCTTTTCCCATATATGCATGGGAAAATATAGGGTGGCTAAAGAAATAAAAAGACAATGCCATTTCTTTTGTTTGGTTGTTTTGTATGAGTGGCTTTTCTTTCCCTGATGTTTGGTTCTGAAATTTATGGAAAGTAGGACTTTTTCAAAGGGCATCATTCTTCAGAAAGCTGTAAAGAACAGTTATTCATCTTCCAGCCTCACGCAAAGGCTTATACTGTGTTGCAAAAAAAGTGACTGGCGCATGGAGCCTGGGGCCTGCTTGATTTTCTTCCTCTAACTACACTGTTTGCTTCACTCAATATTTCCTTTGTTTGTTTTTATTTCGTCCTCCTGCACTAGTGAGACTTGAAAAAGTTTCCTCAGTGAGATGACCCACCCAGCCACCATTTCTTTGTCCTTTAAACCTGGTGTTCAATCATGATATCCAAGCTCGCACACAGGATTTTCTGTCCAAGTATTTTTTTTCTTTTGAAAAAAGTTCATGTAGTCCAGGCTGGCCTAATACTTGCTATGTGGCCAAGGTTAGCCTTGAACTCTGAATCCTCTTTCCTCTACTGATGGAGGAAGGTCATTGGTTAAATAAAAAGAAACTGCTTGGCCCTCATTGGTTAGAAGATAGGTGGGAGGAGTAAACAGAACAGAACGCTGGGAGGAAGAGGAAGTGAGCTCAGACTCCACAGCTCTCCTCTCGGGAGCAGATGCCTCAGAGAGACGCCATGCTCCCAGCTCCCAGGCAGAAGCACGCAATGAAGCTCCAACCCAGGATGGACATAGGCTAGCATCTTCCCGGTAAGCGCACCTAGGGGCGCTACACAGATGATTAGAAATAGGCTAAATTAATATGCGAGAATTAGCCTAGAAGAGGCTAGATAGAAATGGGCCAAGCAGTGATTAAATGAATATAGTTTGTGTGTTGTTATTTCGGGCATAAGCTAGCCAGGCAGCCGGGGTGCTGGGGACGCAGCCCCGCCGCCCATATTACTACACTCTACCACCTGAATGCTGAAGTTATAGGAATGCACCACCACTCCTGGTCTTATATGGGGCTGGGGATTCAACCTAGGACTTCACATATGCTTACATGTATGCTTCATGTAAGTACTTGCTCAACTGAACTGTTTCGTCAACCCCACTAAGTCACTTTTCTAAGTCATTTCAGAACATGTTAATTAGGGAAGACATAGAAACCCTGTAAGATTCACCCAATATATCCACATTAATTTCAATAACAACTGATGAGGAAGATAAAGCTCCTCCTCCTTCCCACAGCAAGTTTAACTGAAGATGGTACAGAACCTATAGGAGAGTCTGCACAAGGTGGTTCATGCCTGAAATTCCCAGTATTTGGGGGTATGGAGATAGAAACATTGCAAGTTCAAGTCCCAAGTAAGTTCTGGGCCAGATTTATGCACACAACAAGACTCTGGAATTAATTAAAGTAAAAAAAAAAAAAGAACAGAGAGAGAATAGGTAACAAGGTTCTCTTTAAAATACAAACAAAAACAAAACTCAGGGTCTCACTTCTTTTGCAAGGCTAAAGATCAAACCCAGGGCAGTGCTCTAGGCAAGCACTGTAACAAGCAACAATATCCTACTCTACCCTTCATGAGGTTTTAATGTATGCCAACCAAGGAGAATGTAAAGTTTAAAAAATCAAAAACTTGTTGAGGACAGACCTTATTTCCTGAGTTCGCTGATGAGTCATTGTTTAGGAGGTAATGAGTCCTAATCTTTATGATGATACAGAATGCTTCTTTATATTTAAAAAACTTCAATAAATACACTTACTTTTTTTATTATATGTATGTACCTACATGAGTTTATGTGTACCATGTGTTCAAGGGTCCCTGAAGGCCAAAAGACAGTGTCCAGTCTCCTAGAGCTTGAGTTTTAGGTGACTCTTGGCCACTTGATGTAGGTGTGGGGAATAGAGCCCAGGTTCTCTTCAAGAACAGGATGCGCTCTTAACCACTGAGCCCCCAGGAATAATTCTTAACTGATGATTTTAACAAGTGTTTGCCTATGCAGAGCGTAAGTTTGATCCGCCTTTAATCATGGTAATGGATTTCCACCTTTTAAGTCACTTTGTGTCTTTTTTCTGTTACCTGCTGCTAGAAACAACCTAAATGATGTAGGTGCTCTCTACTCTACTTTAGGCTTTATATCATTATTCTACATTTCTTGGCAACCAAGTATTCTCAAAAAATATCACACATAGTTATATTTAGTAATACAGTGAGATTCCAATAAGACCAGGCAACAATGTAAATTCATAAGACGTGGTAAAATCTGCCAAATGGGTCAATCATGTTATTGACAGGCTACTCTGCACCAAGCATTTGATGGCTAGAGTGCAGCAGACTCTATTTCTGTCCCTTTTAAATGATATATGAGGGCAGAATTAGTAGGGGAAACTGTGGTTATACATATATTCATTACATACTTCTGCAGAAATATTTGGCTCATTGCTATGAGTTAAATGGTATGACATTTCCATGAGAAAAATTAATTACTTGAGCATGTGTTGTATAAAATATGTCAAATCGTTTATTTGGATGTTGTAGATTGCATATTCAAGTTTTTTTAACCAGAGGAAATACATGATAAATAAACATGAAATGCATACTTTATATATTGTAAATGTCATGTTATGCCCAAAGGTTTTATAGCAAATGAAAAATGTTTTTATGTTATTTTTTTTTCTGGATGGGGAAAAGAATCCAAAGAATCACATGATAGTAGGCCCAAAGAGGGAGTCACTTCACAATGACTTTTTCTGAAATTTGGAGGTTGCACTTATTGATAATTTATCTATTGCAGACCATGCATCTTACTAATAGCTGTGTATAAAGAATGAATAGATTTGTCATCTTAGATACCAAACTGTCATCTCAAATAGTTGCAGATTCTGGCCTCATAGGCTGCATAGGCAAATCAGGATTTGTGATGTGGCACAGAGTACCCACACTCTGATACATTTTATTCTTTCACTGCTTTTGAGAGGGGGGAATCTATATAAAGATCTCTAAGTGACAGGTTGTAATAACTGCCATTCAAGGTAGAATTATAATGCCATAATAAATCTTAAAATGCCATAATGAATGATAGTGAACAATAATTACATTTGAGAAATAATGTTGAAAGGTCAGATAAAGACACAAAAAAAGAAATGCCTTTTGTTTATTGAGAGCCAAGCAACAGAAAGAGATGGGACTTACCTGTCTCTCCCTAATGTTGCAGGAGAAACTGATATTCAGGCAGCCATAAAGTGGAATCATCTCCATATTCACAGAGGAGTAGGACAGTGACACTAATACATGAATCACCTATTATAGCAGGTTTTAATTATATCCTCTTTGGTTTTAGACCCCAAGATCGATCCTATAAATTAACTAGGCTTACTTAATGGGAATGTCTCTGTTAAAATTCTCATTAACAAAACAGATTAAGTTTCAGAATTTGGAAATGGTTTCATTTATTTCTCAACTCCTTGCGCTGTGGTACAATCATTATTTAAGCTGGCAATTTACTTTTACTTTTTGCTTTTCTCTAAACGCAATTGCATGGACATTGTTTCTCTCTCAGGCTCCACGCTGCATTCCTTTGCTCTGCTTCAGTCTTTTCAATGTGGGGATCAGTGAATGGTAGTGGCTGTGACAGTTGGGCAAGAATAATGGATTCAAAGGCTGTGAATGCCATGCATACTTGAACATAGCCCATGATATGAAGGTCACAGAATTGTTTATAAGATATTTTCTGAGACAGAATCTTGCTATGAGCCCAGACTTCTTTGGAAGTCAAACCCCTCCTACTCTAGCCTTCCAAATTATTGTACCACACCCTACTTTTATTATTTTTTAAAAGTATATAAATAGGGTGAAGAAGAGGGATGTGAAAAGGAGCATATATATGAAAACATATTTGTCATTCTTTTCTTGATTATTTAATTTAAAAATAATCAACTAATAGTTTAGAAGAATATGTTTAAACTTTAACAATTAATATGATCTGTGTCTTTCTATCTCCCCAAATTCATGTTGAGATCTGAATCCCTAAGCTGGTGGTGTTTAGGGTTGGGAGACAATTAGCTCAAGAGCTTGGTTGAGTGGGATTGGTGCTATTATTAAAGAGGTCTATAGGAGATTGTTTGCCTCTTTCACTGTGTGCGGACACTAAAGTCACTTTGAAACAGGAAATAGTAAATTGGCCTTGGAATCTATTGGTACCCTGGGCTTAGAACTTCACAGTTTCTAGAACTGTTAGAAAGTTTTTTTATATATATAAACTATACAGTATATGATATTTTGTAATAACAATTCAAGGATAACATTGGGCAGTGTTGGTGCACACCTTTATTCCCAACACTCAGAAGACAGAGGCAGGCGGATCTCTATCAGTTCAAGGCCAGCTTCATCAATAGAGCTAGTTCCTGGACTGTCAGGACTATACAGAGAGACTATGTCTCAAAAACAAACAAAAATCAATACAATTCAAGGACTAAGGAAACAATGTTATTTAAATACATTTGAAGATGAAAGTTGCAAAATAATCCCACACTAGCTCAGAAGTGAGTATAATGAAGGGTTATTTATTTAGGGGTAGATTCACAGTTCAGAGTCCTAGATCACAGTCCTCTGCAGGAATGGGGAACAGGAACAGAGGAATCCAGACAGTGAGCATGCATTTTACCTCAACAATTATAGTATAAGAGGCCACATCCAAGTGGGCTAGTATCTTAAAGATTATTAGATGAAGGAGTTCCCACAGCACCTCTCCTTTTGTTTAAATAAGAGTGTTCCAAGCCCAATACGAAACAATATACACTATGTTAAATGTATTAATAAACATTCTATCCTAAGAAGTCTAAGTCTTGTATTGGTACTGGCTTGGCTAGATCATAAGAGGAAGGTAACTATGACGATCTAATCTTCAACCACATTGAAGGCCTGAGAAGGGAAATAATATTACTTGAGTATGCAGGAAGTACAATCAAGCAGCTTCCAAAATGTGCAGTATATGACAGAGACAACTAGCTACCTGAGCAACCACCCAAAGTCTCATTTGCAATGTTGAAGTAACCAACTTTGGCTAACGCCTAGAGTAACTGACAAACCATTTTCAGAGGCAGAAGAATTTTCAGAACCATCTTACCCTGTCTTGGCAAAGTTTGGCAGTCTTTTTTTCTTGTATCCTGCTTGTCCAGACCGGGTACCATGCACTTTGCCAGTGGTCAAGGCATGGTGAGTTCCTTGCCCAAAGGCCAGTTGTTCCAAGAAGAAAACAAACCCCAAGTGGCATGTCTTCAGTACTCAACATTCTCTCAGGAATAGATTGGTATTGTCAGGAGCACTCATGTCTCACATCAACAGAACTCTAAGTTATTTAAATGCCATGTTGTACAGATCTTTGAAGTGTTTGAAGATTACCTATCTAGGCAGAATACAATCTCTATGTATCTAAAGAACCTAATTAGTCTGACTAAAAGTATAACAAACAGGAATGACTATTGACCTATAATACTTAATACCTATATAACTTAAACATTAAGACTTCATATCAGAATATTAAACAATCTATAAACAACTGTACAGTAAATAAAGACAATGACCTCAAAATATAAACAATGTATCTTGATCAGAGGTAGAAATGTATAATGTAAAATGATAAATATATCCTAAAATTGTACCAATATACAAAATGTCTTAAACAGAGGTAGAACTATGCATGCATACAATCTTACAAAATAACTTTGTGAAGGCGTAAGTCATAAACAATGCCACACCAGTTTGGAACTATGATTAATAGGGTGGTATTTATTTAAAGGGGAAAAAACTTACAGATCACTGTCAGCCCTCTGCGCAACCAGGAAGTGAGTCTAGTTGCCGGCAGAGCAGGAAGTGAAGAGAGAGAGGAGAGGGAAGTGGCCGCTTGGACCTGTGGATCAGCATATTCTCCTGCATTAAGAATTTGATCTTGGGAAACCTCGGCACCTTTTGCTCTTCCTTGGTGTTCCATATGTTTGGATTCTTCTCTGAAATAAATTCCAAACATCAAAGAAGGTCCATTATCTAAAACTGCAGACACTAACTGATGGAAATCATGGGGGGTAGCTCTAACATTAGAAGCCCAAGTCCTTATCATTTCCTTTACATATGCAGAGTGCAAGCCAAAATTAACAATAGCTTGCTTAATTTCTTTTAGATCATTCATTGCTATTGGCGTCCATCTAGCTTCTCTGACTCCCTTTGAGCCTTTAGAAGTTGACGCTTTGTCAGAATTAAGTATAGGGTATGCCGCTAAAACCTTGGGTAAGCCAGTTCTAATGGCTGGTATTGGCATTGTATCCTGTCCTTGTGCCTTATTACTCTGTTCACCAGCTCCAATCATTTCTTCAATCATTTCAAGTCTTTTTATTATTGTCTTTATTATTGTCTCTTTTGAATCCTGAATCTCCTGACCTGCATGAGTTTCTAGTAAAGATTGTATGGTTCTTAGGAGTGCCATGATCTTCCTAAATGATAGAATATTCAAAAGAATACTGAAGCCTAGTAACCAGTAAATTAAGTTATCCCCATAGTCATATAAACCTTGCATGATATAACCCATTGTATTGGCAACCAGAACAGTAAAATTCGCGTTGGAAACGAAAACTGCCATATTACCTATTATCCAGCAGGTGGCGCTGTTGCCAAGTCGCGACGAAAACAGAGTCCTGTTTCAGAGTCCGCCTAGTATTTGTTAAAAACTGGAAAATGTAAGTTGCTCAACAAAGTAAATGTAATTAAATCAATTCCAGAGACGGAACCAGAAACCCAGAATCCAGGCGTAGAGAGAAGAGCAACCTGGAAGCCGCTTATGCCTCCACGTGACAGAGTCACCCTGAGGGGTTGCAGCTTTTAGCAACCGCGTGCTCTGGTTCGTGCCACTTAAGAGCTGTGCTTGCAAGGGAGATTTAAAAACGACGCAGAAAAGAGCAAACCACGCGGCAGAGACTACGCGGGCCTGTGGAATTTAAATCCACGTGGGGAGGCCAAGGCCGCCGACGGCAGCTGAGGAAGGGAGGGCTCCCGCCAAGCCGAACTCGTGGCCGGCAGCTGAGCGGGGAAAGGAGAGGTTCTAAAACCAAACGTTGGGCGCCAATTGAAGGCGTAAGTCATAAACAATGCCACACCAGTTTGGAATTATGATTAATAGGGTGGTATTTATTTAAAGGGGAAAAAACTTACAGATCACTGTCAGCCCTCTGCACAACCAGGAAGTGAGTCTAGTCGCCGGCGGAGCAGGAAGTGAAGAGAGAGAGGAGAGGGAAGTGGCCGCTTTTTTAAAGGGAGAGAGACCACGCCCCAATGGGCTGGTATCTCAGTGGCGATAGGTTGGAGGAGTGGGAGGACCTCCCGTAACACTTTGCATAGGTGTACAAATATTATAAACAGAAATATGAGCATATTCAATATAACAAATATAATTTGAATTTGTATCAATATACAAGAATCTATACTAATATAAATTGTCCATAAATAATAGCTCATACATATTCATTCTATTACTCACTATTATTGCTTTAGTGTAAGTTCACACTAATCTACCTATTATCCCATTCAGTTTTCCCTCTTTTTTTTATGAGATCTCTGGGCCTACATAATTTCCACCCCAACCCCCAACCCTATACAAGTAATGATCAACCCCTAAATGGTGTCCCTAACCCTGAGGACAAACTTTGTTGAGAGAGAGGACATTGTCTTCTAGAATTGCTTTCAGCTGTCATGGGCATGATGTTCTTTCTATGGGATCCTATAAAAGTAAAATGATGGTTAAGTTTCAAGACTGCTGTTTTGCATAATTGCAAATTGTCTCTGAGTAGTCAATAGGGTTTCTCTGAAGTTCTTATTTGGAGTTCTGGCCAGAACATTATAAGAAGGTGCACCATTTTAGCAGCTAATACCCCAAAACCAATCCCATAGTAGCACTATCAGCATCATGATGTTGTATCAACGAGGTGGAGTCATTGTTCTGAGGCCCTGTCTACTTCCTGGAAACTTTACAGATTACTGCAGGAAAAATCTACTGTTCATTGTGGAAAACTTAACCATTATTTATATAGACATATATTTAATGAAAGATACAATATACACAAAATGGGCATGGGGAAATGTAAAATATTTCCTTAAAATCTATCTTCTTTCTATCCCATACCAGATGGTTGTTGACATGAGACAGAAATTCTGAATTTTTCTTTTAAAAACATGCTTGGATTTAGAGAAGGACAACCATTGTACAACTCCAAAGCCAACTCTGATTAATAAGTAGAAATGTATACATGTTCAGATAATCAAATTTACCATGCAGATGATACAGCATCATAAGTCAGATTTTTCTTTGCTTGTTTATTCTTTCTGGATGGCTAACTTTTCATATTTAGACATCTTAAATTCTGTCCCAAGTATTTAAAGCTGCTGTGCTACATAGGGACAAGGTGTGTTGGTCATAGAGAGCCTGGTCCTGAGTATCAGAGTAATGACCCTCGCCAAGAATTTGATCTTGAGAAGTCTCAAACCCTTTTGCTTTCCCCTGTTCTAAACTCTTGCCTTTTTTCTCCAATAACACTTCCAAAGCAGCTGAGGTCCATCTTCCAGGATTGCTGAGGTTAAATGAAGTCAATCGTGTGGGGTAGCCTTATTGCTTGAAGCCCATGTTTTCACCATTTACATGACAAAAGGCAAATGTAGTATATAAGATACTATTAGTTGTTTAATTTCTTTTAGATTGCTCATATGTATTGATTCCAACGTGCATTCTTTGACTACTTTAGGGTACTTTGTGCCAGATGGTCTTTCTGAGGAAATTAACAGATAAGTAGTTAAAACTCTGGGTAAGTCATCCTGGGGTCTGGCACATACTGATGAGGCTAAATCCTACCCCTTTACCTTCTGTCTCTGCTCATAAGTTTCCTCAATCTTTTCAATTCTTTTTACCACTGCCTTTTGTAAAGTCTGAATCTCCTGTACAGTGTTCTGTTCTAATGCCCTCACTGATGATTCCAAGGACTGAATTTTTTCCAGTAAAGATAACATCTCATCCTTGGACATAGTTTTGATGGTGTGCATATTACCTTCCTGGGGAGATACCTTATCCATTAGTCTATAATAACATTTCAACAGATTCCTATTGTTAAATTCAACAACACAAATTCTTTCAGATAATTCTGTCAAATTGATACTATCCCTAACCATAGTATTGATCTTCTCAACTAAGCTGTTCATTTATTAGTCTGTAAAGACTGTGTAATTTCTAAAGTGCCTCATTCTTGGCCCTGTTATCAAGCCATTTTCTTAATGAGATAATATGAAAAGCAAAACTGATTCCTAAAATCAAATAAATGGGTGTATAAGGAAAATCAAATAAGCCTTACAGAATATCATCCATAGTATAAGCAAAAAGGTTATTAAATTCATGAATGGTAATATTGTCTACCATTTTATAACTTTCAAATTTATTAATTTACTTATTGCCATTAGATTTTAGTTAATTGTTGTAGGTTTAAAAATATTTATAGACCAGCAGGTGTCGCAGCCATGTGGTGGAGAGACACAACCAGTGGTGCATGGGACTGTTTGCACTACTTTGGTTCTGCACGTTGGAGCCTGGTTAAATACTGACAAATATGCTTTGCTTGACAAATTTAGAACAATTAAATAAATTCCATATGTGGAGCAAGAGCCCAGAGCTCATGAGCAAGGAACACAAACTGGAAGCTGTGTAATTCGCTTGCACAGCAGGGAAAGTGGCAGGCAGGGGAAGCAAACCTTGAAAATTGCCAAGTCGCTGCATGGTAGCCCCACTGTGACTGTAGCAGGGCTTGGAAAAAAGCTACTTAGTAGGTGAAATCAAGCCAAGCAAGTGCCAGTGGGAGACCATCTGGGTTGTGGACCCTTTTAGGTCTGTTTTGGCCTATTCCCGTAGGTGTGGGGTTGGGATTCACATGGGCACCAAAAGAAGATGGAAGTTACAAAATAACCCCACACTAGCTCAGAATTGTATATAATAAAGGGTTATTTATTTAGGGGTAGATGCACAGATCACAGTCCTCTTCATGAATGGGGAACAGGACCTGAATCCAGCAGTCAGAAGCAAGATAGCAAGCATGCACTTTACCTAGGCAATTATAGTATAAGAGACCACACCAAAGTGGGCTGGTATCTTAAAAGTTAATGACTGAAGGAGTTTCCACAGCATACACTAAAATATTTCATGCATGAAATAATGTTTTTACTTACCCACAAAAGTATTAAATCACATAGTTTGTACTTCACTGTTATAGAATATAAAAACAGATGAGTGTCATAGTACATGCCTGTAATCCTGGCACCTGGGATCTGGAAGCAGGAGGATCAGAAAATCAAGTTCATCTGCAACTATATAGAGATTTAGATGCCATCCTCAGCTCCAGAGACCCTACTTTATGACACAGCAAAATGTACAACAGTAAAACTAAACATAAAAGCAAATAAGAACTCAAACTGTTAACACAAGCTAGACTTATCTCATATTTTATTTCTTCTGTTTGGAATAGCTGCTATATCATTGCTCATTTCCAATATTCTGTCTAATGACAGGAATTTATAATATCACAATAATAGAAGTAAAAACAGTACCTGAGGCTTGACACAGTTCACAAACATGAAAATCTAATAGGTTTTCTATATCCAAATAGTAGGTTTCTCTGCTTACACAGTAAGCCATATCAAGTTGAATTAAAGAGTAAAAGAACAGGTCTATTCTGGGCAAAGCAGCTCCTTTGATAACTCCTCTAGCCCTAGAGATCAAGGTAAGAGAAGGGGCAGGAAAGAATCACACACCCAGTCTAAAGGATCGAGCTTAAGTACCTTATAGGTGCAGAGTGATGATGTGTCCTATACAAGCTAGGTTTTTGTCCAATTATAATGCTTTAAGCAGGGATTGGGCAGCTATCTGCTTCAGGGGAGAAGTTGCTACAACTGCCAGGAATGCAGAACTGGACTTTTTGGTGGTTTTTCTGAGACGATAGGGTTTCGAAAGAGAAAGAAATGGGGCTGAGCTGAAGATTCCATCCTTACCTTCTTGTGTAAGGCACTGATTCAAATCTGGCTACTTTTTGTTGGCATGGGACAACTTGGGGAGGGGAAGTTGGAAGTTGGTGGGCTCATGTTCAGTCAGAGTCATGGGTAAAGAAGCATTTAATTAATTGTCACCCTGGAGACCTCAGGAATCTGTTCCTGGAGGAAGCAGAAAAGGCAAGTTGCTAGAAGAAAACAGGCAGATTATTACCACCAGCCCTCTGAGCGGAGCTAGCCATGGGAGGAGTGATGATTGACAGTAAGAGAGGAACGGAGATGTGCTCTAGTTGGATTGATGAAGTTCTTCAGACAGTGTGTGCAGTGACTCAGATTAGTTTCCAGCAGGCCAGATTCGTTGGTACAGAGGCAGCACTCTTTCCCCAGGAACATGTAGGCGGCTGTGAAACAGCTGGAACAGATTTACCCTTGGTGTTGTAGCAAAGACTATGGCTTTGGGTGAAAAGACATGAACATTTTTCCTGAGTCTAGAGAGCCTGGTATTAGTCCAATGAAATGCACCTTTAAAGCTATACTTAGAAGACAACCAAAGGAAATGTAAAATCTTGAGCTTGTGACTGAATGGTGAGTAGTCCGTGCTCTGCCAGTTTATCAGAATTGCGTTTGTCAGTGCTGAAACTCGGAGCCTCTGAAATCCCAGTGTAACAATAGCATAAAAAGGGGACAGAAGTTCAGAACATCTTTACATACCTTACACCATTTATTTATACCTTTATAACTGAAACCTGTTTGTCCTTTAGTATGAAGCCTGTGAGCAAGGCAAATCTGTCGGTATTTTTTTAATAAGAAGCTTAATTAATGAACTCCCAAAGTGGTTATAGCCTTATGGTGGGGAGAGCTGTTAAACTGGTGATGCTATCAGTACCCTAGTGATCAAACACCATAAGCTCTGAGAAGGATAAATTATATCTGAGTAAACAGAAGTGAAGCAGCTTCTAGATCTATTAAAAGTGACATGGACTTATTGGCTATCTAGACCAGGTTACTCCATGGTTATTCGTTGTGGAGGCCCAAAAAGGCCAAAGGTCGGAAAGTTGGGGATTTGTTTTTTAGTTTATTCAAGGTTGTTGTGCTTCTAACTCAAACAAAGAGGAGAAGAGGGGATGGAGAGAAGGGAAGAGAAGAGAGAGATAGAGAGGCAGAAGCTGCCCCCCTCTTTCTGTCTGCTCTCCTTCTAGAGAGGCTTCTGCCTCTCTCTTTCTCTTCTCCCCCCTTCTCTCCATCCCTCCTTCTTCCTTTTCCTTCCCCCTCAACAACCCACTAAATAAACTCTATATCCCAGCTCTCTCTGCATGATGTAACTATCTCCCTGTCTCTCACCCACAAGGGAACCTGCTGAGGCCTTGGAAGGCTCGCCACTGCCCCTTGTGGGACCTGCCTCAGATTACATACGTTTATAAATTATAACATTAGTGTGTGACTCAACCAGGTTCTCTCCATATTCCCTCCCACCCAATGGGTAGGCCAGCTGAGGACACATGGGGACCCTGGACTCAGACCACTTTCCAACATCCTGTGCCTGTTTCATCACTGAATATGTTAAGGTCCCCTTCTCCAAGTCAACTTTTGTTGACATTTGTCTCTGGATATTCCCCATGGCTGAGGACTGAGATCTGTCTTCTTGTTCTTAGAATGTAGTCCTTGTCTTGTTCCTGGATTGTAGTTCCTCGGCCACTTGGAGGGCCCCTAATCCCTACTCTCTGAGCTGACAAGTGGTAGGATAGCCTTGACCTAACTCTTGACTCTAATCTCCTATCTCTTGACTCTTGCTCTATCCCAAAGATGTTCGTGGGTACATAGGTCATTGTGTTCTCGCCTTTCTCACGCTCTTGCCTTGAGGAATAAACCTAAAACTGTCTGTCCATCTTCCCCATGGTATGTCTTTTACAGACCCTCTGCCTTCCTTACAGACTTCTTACGTTATCCCCCCCCACCTTTACACTAACAAATGACCTACATGCTCTTAAATAACAACCCAAAGTAAAAACTTTCTCATTTCTGTCAGCAAACAGACAGATAAAAAGTTTCTTATCCAGCCATGATCTGCTCTGCTGGTGTGCTTTCCCTGGGCAGTCCCACTCCCACCTGCATGTAAATTCTCCTTTTCTCACTCCAATTCCTTCTATTCTGTCTCTGCCACAGCTAAAGCTGCTAGTCCCTCAGTAACTGGCAAAACTGGCCAAATCTGAGGCAGCTGTTCCACTCCCAGCCCTTGCTTCCTGTGGAGGTTGGCAGTGTGGCAGCGGGCACCTGGCAGCTGGTGGTGGCTGGCATTGCTGAGTAATTTTCCTGTCTATTTCAAATATGAAATAATGTGTGAATAGTGTGGCCACATGGATATAATTCTGTTTTAAATATATGTTCTATAAAGCCTTTATGTCTCTATTGTTATTTGTATCTGTTTAAAATTCCCACAGTGGCTCTGAAAATGTGGTTTCTCCATACAACACATGACCACCAACATTTTTGCTCAGGGCAGGTCAGGTGACCAAGTTCCGCCATCTTGACTAAAGGCAGATTAGGTGACCATGTTGCCATCTTTACTGAGGTATTTCTTTCCTAGTCTCACAGTGTCCTTATGTTTTTGTCTCTAAATTCCTCTTACTGTACTCTTACATGTGTGTTTTGCTCAGTGGCATGCTTTCATTAGGGACCACCAAAGCATCCACTTCACCCATCTCCTTTTAATATATGTGTGTGTACATGGATGTGACTTTTGAGTTAACTTCATGTATGAATATAAGTTAGCTTTAACTCTGTATATATATATATATATATACATATGAAACTTAAATTCAGCTGTGTGTAAATGTACATATACTTACTGTTACATGTTTTAAATAGTCCTTTCATTGTATCTCATTCCAGACTAAGAAAGCAATAAGTCTTACATTTCAAAGTGATATGTACTTTTAAATCTCTTACAAAAATACTGTATATGTGATCCAATCCTGATTTAAAATGAATTAAGCTGTTCTCCACCATTGTTAGTTCTACCATTAAGCTTCTATTGCAAAGAGGTTTTTCTTGTTTGTCATTCACAAGTATAAATCTTACTTGTTAAGTTAAAAACCAGTACAGTCAAGCTTGGACTGAGCTATCCAGGCAGATCCTATACTGTAGTTTTAACTTATCTATACCCAATAAACAGCCCTCAACTGCTTAAAGATCTGGGGCATTTAAACATTTAATTATTGAAAAACATTTCATAACAGAGACAAGTTAGCCCCTAACAGCAGCATTCTATTTCCTCCAAAGAAGACCAAAGACAGATGGAAACAGAACAACATCCATCTGTAATTTGTTTCATCAAGTGAAAGCACTAACCATTGGAATGAACTGCCTTTCATCTAAACTCCTGAAACTCTCCAGATGTGGACAAAGAATCAAATGGAATCGACTTGCCTAGCTGTTTAGGCCAAAGAAAGCTTGTCTTCCTACAGATTTCCTAACCCACAGGATCTCCTGGAGCTTGGTAGGCCCTGCTTCTAACAGCAGAAGACAAATACAGTTCTGATGCCCTTGCCCTCATTGACCATGGACAACCCTGAGAAATGGCTCTAGGTAGCCAATGAAGTAATTTCTCTGTCATTTTTTAAATAAAAAACTCAAGTAAAATTTTATCCTTCTCAAAGATTTCTGATACAGTTTGACAGCTGAGAGATTTTTTCGGTTTTAGAGGACAACCTCACTGAACAAATTTCAGTATAACTTCTTAACATGTTCTAAATAACGGGTGTTTTAGGATATACAAATGCAAATTATTAAAATGTGTACCAGCAAGTTATAAAGGTATGAGGACAAATACAAGTTATCAAATTTCTTACATTGCCTTTGATAGTCTTAAAAATAAAAACATCTATCACAATCATTATGGTATAGATATGCTACTGTTTATACAATGTATGTGTCTAAAACTTATGTTTTCACAAACTCAAAGAATTCTTGTGAGTTCCAGGGAACTGAATTGAAGCATTCACCTTACTCCCCTCTCAATTCCCTAGGCCTGATTTTTTTTTTCTCCCCAAACTTAACTTTGTCTTCTGCTCTGCCAACACCTTGTCAGGTCCAAGAGACACTGGACAGTTCCACACCACAAATCCTGGACAGGAGTAAAGCAATCAGCTACCTCAGGGTGTGACCAGCACCCAGCTTTCTCAGGCCCCCCAATAAAGACTTCAACATCCACAAATAAGCAGGAACCAGTCTTGAATATCCACCATCCCAATTCCTTCAACCTGCTATGCCTAACTCCCCACCTTTTAAAAGATGGGAAAGTTGTAATCTGTTGGCCTAGTCTAGCATCTGGGTGCCCTTTCCCTTTATGAGACAACCTCCACCTACTCCCAACCTTCCTCCTTCTGCAGGTGGATCTCTCACCTCCACACCAGTACCCAACTTGTTGGGGTCCATGGACCCACAGCGAATGTTGAGAGTTGATGCGCATGCTGGGAATGTAAGATCTAAGTGATGCTCTGAACCAGTGGAAGAAACATTTTCAACTTGGGCGATTCTCTTCTCCTTTAAAATAGGAGACTATAGCCTTTGGGAGCATAATTATTCATAAGCATTATGATTTATCCTAACAAAAGATATGGCTATGATACACAGGGCCTAAAAATTATATTTCTCTCCACTACTCTCTTTTCTTTACAGAGGTCAGCAGTCAATAATGGGTTTAAAGCTTCTCCTCCCCAGATGGCTAAGATAGGAAAACTGGCAAATGCCCCTTTCCAAAGACGGGAAAATTTGGGTAATAGGAAGAAGACTTTGCCCAAGCCAGGCACAACTCATCTGTCCTATTGCAGAAGAACAGGGGTTGTTAAAAGAGTGTGGATTGTAGGCCCATATTTCTATATGGTGTGGCAGCCAGGCTCTGAAGCCATAGGCCCACCTGAGGTGGTCATGTAGACCTGCAGACAGCCTGTCACTGCCCTCAACAATAGCCAGGACGTGCTGCTCCTTTCTCTTTTGTTATAAATGTAGATTGCCTGGGGAGAGGTGTTTGCTGAAGCTGTTGACCTAATGGCAGGTGCGGTCCCTAGCCACACATTCCCTGGAAAGAGAATATTAATGAGATATCCACCTCGGTTGAGCAGGGGGATTAAGAGATACTTGGTATAATAAATGCGGGTAGATCTTCAGGAGATGGAGAAGACTGAGATGCCTTTCTTTCTGTGATGATGGTGTAAGCTGTGTCTGGTTATTCCTTGCACCTCCAGTTCAGTTAGGGAAATTAGTCTCTCTCTCTCTCTCTCTCTCTCTCTCTCTCTCTCTCTCTCTCTCTCTCTCTCTCTCTCTCTCTCTCTCTCTCCATCCCCCCTTCTCCCTTCCATTCCCTTTCCATAACCCACTAAATAAACTCTATATCCCAGCTCTCTCTGCATGGTGTATTTATCTGTCTGTCTCTCACCCGCCATGGTCTCCCACCTGAAAAGGGACCCTCCAAGGCCTTGGGTGGCCCACTGCAGCCCCTCGTGGGACCATGACCCCTTGTGGGACTGGCCTCGGATCACACACATTTATAAATGATAACAGCTTGACACCCAGGACCAGTGTGGTATCCTGCTGCATAATATTAGCTTAACTATGTAAAGATGTGTTACATTTGTTTGTGCTGTAGATTAATTGTTTAATTATGGAAAAATGTGTTGTATTTGTTTATACTGCATTTGTTTAATTATGTAAATATGTGTTGCTCTTTTACCTTGCCTAAGGTACCTGATTGGTCTAATAAAAAGCTGAACAGTCAATAGCTAGGCAAAGGAGAGACAGGCAAGGCTGACAGGCATAGAGAAAAGGGGAGCCAGTCAGATATGAGGAGCCAGCAAGGCAGGCAGGGGCCAGCCAACCAGACATGGAGGAACCAGAAAAGTAGGACATACAGAATGATAGAAAGGTAAAAATCCCTAAGACAAAATGTAGATGAGGAGAAACAGGTTAAATTAAGTTATAAGAGTTAGTGGGACAAGCATAAGATAAAGTCAAGCATTCATAAGTAATAACAAGTCTCCATATCATGATTTTGGGTCTAGCAGTCCAAAAAAGCCTGTGTTATAGCATCTATAGCATCTGGCCTAGACTGCCACCTAGGGCCATGTCTGACTCCAGGGTGTACCACAGCCAGGACCTGTGTTTATGTCCATGCCCATGGTGCCAAAAGGCCATATGGATGTCCATGGTCTAAGCTGAAACCTGCAGACAGTTTTGTGCCTGAGGACCATGCTGCTGCCAGGGTCACAGTGATCTGAGTGGTCTACAGTGCCACCTAGGGCCATGGTATTGTCCAGGCCAGGGAAGCTGCTACAGGCCATGTCTGAGTCCATGACCCTACCACAGCCAGAATCTATATTGCTGTTCATGGGTACTGATACCATCAAAGATCATGCTGATGCTAGGGATCTGAGCCACCTAGGGCCATGTTGGTGTTTACTGTGGGGGCCATGCCAATCTGAGTGGCTTGCACTGTCACCTGTAATCATGGTGACATCCAAGTCCAGGCTGCTACTAAGGACCATGTCTGGGTCTGTGTTTCCACCACAGCCAAGATCTGTGGCTCATGATACCACCAGAGGCCATATGGATGCCTGAGGTTTGGGTCACAACCTGTGGCCACGTTGGTGTCTAAGGACTGTGCTGCCACTAGGGCTATGCAAATCTGTGTTGCCACATGGAACCATAGTGTCATCCTGGCCCAGGCTGCTGCCATGGGCAATGTCTGGGTCTGTGGTCCAGCAGTATTTAGGGTTTGGGTTAATGTCTGTGAATCCTGTTGTCACCATGACCTGAGTAGATGCCCTCTGGAAAGCCACCTGAGATCTGAGACCAAGTTGGTGTCTGGAGGCCTTGCTGCCACCAAAGCCATATTGATCTGGGTGCCCTGTGCTGCCACCAGGGCCATGGTAACATCTGTGCCTGAGCTGCTGCCAAGTATATGCCTGTGTTCCTGCTGCAGCTGGGGTCGGTGATGATGTCTATGGCCCATGTTACTACAGGGAATAATAGGAACTGTGAATGTTGAAATATAACGGGTGTTCTGAGCCAGCTCTGGCCCTCACTGGCCCTGGGATCATGCCCCTCACTGGACATTGCAAAAGGAGAGCTGCCCCCTGCACTCAGTAGAGATGACCCCCACCCCTCACCATTGCCATGGGAGAACCAACTCTGCTAATCAGCTGAGAAATCAGTCCCATTGGCCTATATTAACCAGCTCAGATGTCACATAAAAAAACAAAGAAAAACATATATAGATCCTCCTCGAAATTGAAAGCAGACAAGATTGCCAGGCAAAAGTTGGGAGCATGGGAGTGGAGCTGGGGTGGGAGGAAGGGGAGATGGGGAGAGAGAAGGGAGAAGGGAAGGGCTGGGGAGAGCTTGGGGGAGTGGGATGGTTGAGATGGAGAAAGGACAGATATGGGAGCAGGGAAGAAGATATCTTAATTAAGGGATGCACTGTGAGGTTGGCAAGAGGCTTGACTCTAGAGGGGGTCCCAGATGTCCACAGGGATGTCCCCAGCTAGTACCCTGGGCAGTGGAGGAGAGGGTGCATGAACTGTCCTTGTTCTGTTGTCAGACTGATGACTATCTTGAATATCACCATAGAACCTTCGTCGGGCGACAGATGGAGATAGAGACAGAGACCCACATGGGAGCACTGGACTGAGCTCCCAAGGTCCAGTTGAAGAGCAGAAGGAGGGAGAATATGACCAAAGAAGTCAGGACCACGAGGGGTTGGTCCACCCTCTGAGACAGTGTGCCTGAGCTAATGGGAGCTCACCAAAGCCAGCTGGACTGGGACTGAACAAGCATGGGATCAAACCAGACCCTCTAAATGTGGCTGACAATTGGGACAGTCTGAGAAGCCAATGATAATGGCACTGGGACTTGTCTCTACTGCATATACTGGCTTTTTGGGATCCTATTCTATTTGGATGCACACCTTCCTAGGCCCGGATGGAGTGGGAAGGGCCTCGGACTTCCCACAGGGCAGGGTACCCTCTCCCCTCCCCTTCCAGTCCTAAGAGAGGGCAGGGGGACGGAAGTAGGAAAAGGGGAGGAAGTGGAAATTTTGATTCCTATTATTTATAAAGTAATAAAAAATTATCAGAGAAAAAACTTGGTCATGGATGCTCATAGCAGCATTATTTACAACAGCTGCAAAGTGAAAACAATCCATATATCCATCCATCCATCAACTGATAGCTAATTCAGTGTAATCATACATTGCAATATTATTTGGGAATAAAAAAGAAAAGAAGTAATGAATGATATATGCTGCAGTATGGATGACTGTAAGCTGAAGTAAATCAGTTCCTAAGTTATTTTTGTAAGGTATTTTGTAACAGTAATGGGGGAAGTAACCAATAGAGCCTGAAAGTTTGATTTCATGGGTGACTACAAAAGAAAATTAGGTAAGACCTAATCACTGTATTACTTACTTTTCTATTGCTGTGATAAAACACCACAAACAGGATATTTATAGAAGGAAAGGTTTATTTGCCTTACATTTCTAGGAGGATAAGAATCCATCATGGTAGGAAAAATGGCAGCAAGTGCCAGGCATGACGGCAGGAGTGAGAAGCAGAGGGCTCGCATCTTGAACCAGAAGCAGAAGTCAGAGAGAACGAGCTAGAAATAGTGAAAGTCTTTAAGCTCTCAAAGCCCACCCTGAATGGCATACTTGTTCCAATAAGGCTATTATACTTTCTGAACCTTCCTAAACAGCACGATCAACTGAGGAGCAACTATTAAAATGGTCAATGATGTGGTGTGACATTCTCATTTAAACCACTTTGGTCAGAAATACTGAAAATATTCAGGATACAACTGAGAATCACTCATTCTACATAGAGAAATACCAACTTCAGTAAGAAAAAGGAACTAACAGAAACCAGCAATAAGATGTTAACAATAATGGAATTCTCTGACAAGAATTTTAAAGCAACAGGAATAAAAAATGTACTTCAAGGAACAATAATGATGATAATTGAAACACACTGAGAAGATAGAAATGTTTAAGCAACAAAACAGAAAGCATCAATAAGGAAACAGAAGATAGAAAGTAGCAGATGGAGACTTAAGAACTTAAGAACTATTAAAAACAGAACACAGAAAGGGCATGCTCTGAATAACTTACGTTGTGCAGAATAGCAACTTTAAATTATGCCTAGCTTGAAGCAATTCTATTTTATAAAACAACAGTTTTATCCTGAAGTACTCTATTTTTAAGTATAAGTATCATGGCATAATGACTCTATATCCCATCTATACAAGTAAAACAGTTACCATCAGCCAGCACACCAGGAAGCACAAACATTTAACCTTTTATGTGTGCCAATGACAACCACATCTGTGAATAAACCAAATCATAACAGAAATATCAGATAGACGGGCTTATCAATCACACCAGAGTTAATCCCCTTACCTGAGAGTATTAAAAAAGGAAAACACTAAGGCTGAGATGTGATAGTCACACTGACAATTATCTGGGTGGCAATATGAGATTCTGACTCAAAACCCAAATAAACTGGACTGGACACATAGTTCAGCAGTTAAGAGCACTAGATGCCCTTGCAGAAGACTTTGGTTTGTCTTTAAGAACCCAAATGGTGGCTCACAACCATCTGTAATTCCAGTTCCTGAGAATCCAACACCATTTTCACCTCTGTGGGGAACAGGCACACACATGGTACACATCCATACATATGAGCAAAGCACTCTAACGCATAACATAAAAATGAAATAAATCATTTTAAAAAGCAAAATAATAAAATTAATTTATTTTAAAAATTAAGAAGCTAAGAAGCTACATCTTGGAAAGAGTATATGTAATCACAATATGGACTTTGGGACTGTGGATTAGAAAAGCAGTTGACTATTTTAAGTGCTGTTTAAGTCGGCCATAGTAGTAGGAAGGAGCGTGGAAGACAGTGGTTCTGAGTGTGAGTTGATTAACTGTGGTGGTTTACCTCCAGAGGTTTCAGAGGAGATGAATTTAAATGTGCTGCCTAGAGATCATTCTTGTGATATTTTAGGTGGCCCTCTTTCCCCCTTGTCTGAAGAGTCTGCCTGAGGCTGAAGTGAAATGTTTTGGATTAATTCTTTTGGCAGAATAAATCTCAAAACAGACTAGTATAGACTGTGTCATGTGATTTTTTTAGTGGTAACTCTAATGAAGATTTATAATGAAAAGGGACAATGCAGGGTAAATTACAAAATATAAATTTTGAGGACAAAAAGAGTACCAGGAAGTGGAATAGTACTAAACCTTGACTTCAAGGAGAAAAACAGATTAAGAAATGGAATATAAATGGAGTGGTGATTGTAAAGCCCGGGGCAGATTGGCTGTACTGCTGCCATGACAGGCTTGATAGAGACGAGCCAGAAAGTAAGCCTGAGTTTTGGTTTATGCTAAGGCAACACCTGATTCTAGGAAAGACTACAAACTGAGACCACCTAGGCACCACCCAGGAATGGACCAATCAACAACCAAGGGGAAAATATCTAACGTTCCAAAGGAAATGCCTTATGTTCCTACCATTGTAAATAGGATCACCAGATGTCCCTTAGTCCAGCATACATCCACCCTTTTTCACCAAGACACCCCTAGACAAATGTCAGCCAATCCAAAGTTCTGAACCTTAGAAACCTCTCACACCAACTTCTGCTGTGTTAATAACTCCACCCCAACTGAGTTTAAGACTCTTGGATCTCGTACCACTGTGTCAGGCACATGGAGGGTCCAAGCTCAAGCTTGAATAAAGGCTCTTTGCTTTTGCAGATGAATTCAGACTCCTTGGTGGTATTTGGGGGACTCTGCAATCTGGGCATAACAGTGACCTCAGGGCAAGATCTCACCCAGCTAAGTTTTTCAATTTGTGAAAAGGAACTAAAGTCAAGCTTAGAGCTCAGTGTGATGTCTCAATTTTAATGCTAGCACTTGGGAGGCAGAGGCAGACAGAACTCTGAGTTTTGAGTTTGATCCCAGCCTTGTCTGAAACAGCCTAAAACAGAGGAAGTTTCAGGAAAGCCATGATTAAATAGTGAAGGAGAGAAAGCTAGTGAAGATGTAGTTGCATGAATGAGCCGTGTTCCAGTCTAGCAGAACTTGGCAGCTTTGGCCACATGTTTCTGGCTTTAGAGTTAAGGATAGAAGAAATGGGTTATGGAATTTACCTCTGCATGGAACTTTCCACTGCTGAGGCCAGGTATATGTCAAGGGTGTCCTTGAATAGTGGTCCAGTAGAGAGGTCATTGTGTGAATCTGTGAAGTTGAAGCCTGGATAACCTTGGATGGGATGATTGGTATTTGTGACTTACTGTTTTTAAAAAATTATATTGGTACTGTTTCTTGTATATTGATATATTGAATATTAAATATGAGTGTTCCTACCTCTATTTTTGTATAAGAGTATGCTTATATTGTATGGATACATCTATCATATCACAATGTACATTTCTACCTCTGGTACTATTTATGTAATAACATTGTTTACATTTTGATATGTAATGACATTGTTTACAGGTGAAGATCATTGTCTTCATATATTGCACAGTTGTTTATTCTCTTAGTTTTCAAATTAGATAGGTATTGAAAATTATATGTTTGTCATATTTATTTTTAGGTTAATCAGGTCTTTTAGAGACATAGAGATTATTTTTAGTATAGATAGGATAATCTTCAGCCTCTTTGAAGAACTGTAAAAAATGGCCTTTAATCTAACCTAGAATTCTGTGCCATCGAGACACAATTACTCCTGGCAACACCACTCTACTCCCGGGAGAACATTGAACACCAAAGACACTCCACTGGGAGCTTGTATTCTTGGCAGAACTGGCCTTTGGGTTAAGAAAAACCCATACCTCAACTACTGACTAAGATATGAAACAGGATTGTCTTATCTTGCCAAGACAGGGTAGGATAATTCTAAAAAAGTTCCTTACATTTGATAATGGTATGTCAGTTATGTTAGGCCTTAGCCAAAGTTGGTTGACTCAACATTACAAACGAGACTTTGGGTGATTGCCCAGATAGTCCGTTGTCTCTGTCATTTATTGCACATTTTGGATATCTCTCATTTGTTAAATAATATTTATTCCCTTCTCAGATCTTTGATGGAGTTGAAGATTATTTAATAATAATTACTCTCTACATTATTTAGACTCCTTGAGATAGAATGCCTAACAAAACTTTTGTTCTCAATATTGTTTGTTATATTTATCATTTTTTATTATTATTTATAGTTATATTTGGTTTAGTTCTGTCTTATTTAGACAAAAGGGGGAGATGTAGGGTTAAGACAGCCCCTTGAGGGGGCGGGGTTTGCCTCGGGCGAATGCCTACAGATAAATGGGCGCGGGGAGGCAGCTCCGGCCCTTTTCTTCCTACCTCCTGTGCCACGCGGGAACTTCGGTTCTGTAAGTTTATCATTAAAGTGTAAATATTCTTTAGTATCTGCACTGCATTTATTTACGCCGATACAGATCCCAAGATGTTAGAGATGCCAGAGTCATGGGATTCCTGCCAAGGAGAGCTGCTAACAGGAATTAGAACCAGCCCAAGAGAAAGAAGTGTGCTGCAGTCAACAAAGCTGAGTGTAATTGGAGATCTGAACAGTGTTTTGACACCAGACATGGACCTCCAGAGTTTGGAGTTTGCCCAGCTGGTTTTTGGTCTTGATTTTGTCCAGTATTTCCGTATTATGCTTCCTTCCCTACATTTTGAATGGTAATGTATATCCTGTGCCTTTATATGTTGGAAGTATGTGATCTGCTTTTTTTATTTTTTTATAGGTGATTACAGTTAAGTCATTGTCATGAATCTCAGAAGAGACTTTGGACTTTGAGACTGTTATAGTCTATGGGGACTTTTGAAGTTGGAATGAATGCATTTTTTTGCATTATAATATGGCTATAAGCCTTTGAGGGATAGGGAGTGAAGTATTTTGTTTTGAAAGAAAATGGCCCTCAAAGGAGCCCTGTTCAAGTCTTACAAATTCATGCTGATTAAAGAAGTATGACATTGCTTTAAAGGGAGATAAAGGAGCCAACTGGCAGTCAAGCAAGGCACCAAAATAGTTGATGTATTACAGAGGCATCATTGCAAACTAGCAATAATTTACACATTCAAATAAAGGATCTTTACTTCAAGGAAAAACCAAATCACGTTCCCGTTAATTAAAACATGCACACACACTCAGGCAAACACATGTATGCAATAATAATTAATAAAAGAAGAGGCCATGAATTTGGAGGATAGTAGGGAGGGTCATTTTGAATGATTTGGAGTGAAGAAAGGGGAAAAAGAAATGTAATTATATTATAACTTCAAGAATAATTTTTTTAAAAAAGATTTGAATATGAACTGCAAAATTTTAGCACATTTAGAAAATATGAAAGAATGTCAGACCTCAGGAACCCAAATGCCCATCAACAGCAAAAACATTATAATCAAGTGCTTCTGCAGGTAAATATTTGTGGACACTAAGCATCTCTCAGCTCTCCTTTTAGACGGAATCTGTAGTGACAGCTGCTGCTTGCTGCTGCCAGCAGTCCACCCCAAGACTTCGGGTACTGCCTGAGCTGCGAGAACTGCTTTACTCAAGGTTGTCTTGTTTGCTTAGATGTCCATAGGTAACAGCCCAACCTAGGGCATCTGTGAATGCTCAGAAGGGTCTCTCTCAGTTCTCTCTTATGAGGAATTGGGTAGGGGTTCAGCTGATCAGTTCTGCCTCACATGACACTGACTGGGCTCACTGCACTCAGATGGTGACTGGGCTAAGCTAGAAAGTACAATACCTGTGCAGCACCTCAGTGCTCTACAAAGTGGTCTCTTACAATATGGTCACCTTGAACTTCCTCAGGGTAATCAGATTTCCAGGTGGTAGAAGGCGAAATCTCTGGTTCTGGCATTTAGTATCCTTAGAAGTCCCTAGCATCATTTATACTACTTAATAGAAGTTAAAATAAACCTGAATGTCATACCAGCCCACGAGGATAAAAAGCAGTTTCATTTCTTGAGGGGGCATAACAAGGTCATATTGCAAAGAATTTCTAGGATGCACATTTATTTCTTTGTTTGCTTGTTTAGAGACTTATCTCAACCTGCTGAGCTCCTATTGCTGCCTCTTAAATAGCTAGAACTATAAGTTTCCATGAGTGGTAGATATTTTTGTGAACATATTTGGAAGCATACTGAATCTCAGACCTGTATAACTTCAGGAATTGTTACTATTCATCCGGATTTGGAGGCAGCAGCTCTCCCTAGAATTATGCAGTATACAACCAGTATTATCAATCTCCACAGCCCTAAATTCACACATATAATGTTGATTACACAAAAAACCAACCCACAGTTGAACATGCACAATATTTTATTTTATTGTTTTCATGGATTTTAAATTGGCAAACTGAAGAATACATTATTTATATTCATGTATAAAATGTGCCAAGACAACAAAGACAAGCAAGGAAATGAAAAACTATAAAATTTAGGAAAATAAAGAGGCATTCAACTAGCTGTGTAGTCAAGGATGACCTTGAACTTCTGACCCTCCTGCCTCCACCCCTTCAGTGCTAGGACTGCAGGCATGTACCACCAAGTTTTGTTTATGCAGTGCTGGGAACCAAACACAACACATCATGCATGCTAGGCAAGCACTCTGTGAATTGGGTTACACACCCAGTCCCAGGATTTGAGTTTTATTTATTTTATTGTATTTTTAATTGAAATAGGGTTATATCACTTGTCCCCCTCCATCCCTTCCCAAGCTACCCTCCCTCAAAGACATTCTATGTCTCCACTTTCAAGTGATATGGGATGTCCTTCTGTATATGTGTTGCCTTTATTTGTTGATGAATAAAGCTATTTCAGCCAATGGAAGGCAAAATATAGCTAGGCAAAAAGTCCAAACAATGATACAGAGAGAGAGGAAGGTTGACTCAGAGAGATGCCATGTAGCCACTGTGGAAGCAAGATGCGGGATAACAAGCCACGAGACTCATGGTAAAATATAAACTAATAGAAATGGGTTAATTTATCATTACACCTAGCCAATAAGAAGCCTAAGTCATTGACCAAACAATCATAACTGATATTTAGTCTCTGAGTGATTGTTTTATAAGCGACTGCAGGGATCCAGTAGGTGGAGAGAAACTGGTCCAATGGGACCAGTGGGACAAAGAATACGTCTAGTTACATGCAAATTGATAGCCTCTTTTTTCTTTAATTATATTAGTTATATGCACACAAGCATACACACACACACACACACACACATATGTATGTATATGTTCAAATAGAATCAGTAAGATTAGTTGGTCCTATATACAAGCAATAAAGGTTGGCATTGTTTGTGCCTTTTATTAACGTTCTACTTTTCAGCAAGTCTAAATGGTAGTCATGATAGATGGCCTCTCCCCACTGGGTCACAGCTTGCCTCCCATTCTCTCATTGTTGCAAGAAATACTTAAGTGCATCCGTATAGTTTCTGGCTTATGCAATTCTGCAAAAATTAACCATGCAATACACTGTATATAGATTCCAAAATGTAACATGACCTTAGGATTTTAAATAAACTTTGGGTCTGAATGTGATAGCACATACCTGTAATTTAAGCACTTGAGGGATCAAGACAGGAGGTTTGCCACAGATTTAAGACCAGTTTGAACTACATAATTCTAGGCCACCTAGGGCCGCAAAATGAGATCTTGTCTCAAAAATAAACCCAAAACAACAAAAATATATGGATTTTTGTATTGTGGGAGCCCACAGAAGTGAGTCCATTCAACCTTGACTAAAGATCAGGGAGTTCAGGCCTACTCTTGTTTCTTCAAGGAGGTATGGCTACTCTAAAAGATATCTTGTATGGTTATTTGGTGTTTTGGGGGTATTAAAATGGCCCACAGAATGAGATCTGTTCCACCTTGAATAAAGGTCAAAAAGTTCAGACCTAGTCTTGTTCCTTCAAGGCTATTAACAGGAGATTTAACTTTAGATGTGGCTACTAACAGGATATCTTGACCTAGGATATGGTTACTTGGTGTTTTGGGTATTAAGATGGTAATCACTTCGTTCCTTGTATTATAATGAAAAAAGTCTTTTGCTTTCTTTCCCTTTTTTGATTGGAGCATTTAAAGATCATAAAAAAATAGACATGGGCACATTCAACATTCACTGGATTGTCATCCTAGTACTATCCTATGTCTCTGTATCTCTTTTGTATCTCTGTTTATTCTGTCTAATATTTCTAATGCACATACCCCTACCCTGGAACATACAAACTGGACACCAACAGATGTCACCCAATGTGTGGCTATGACATTGTTTTGTTATTTAAACATTTCTGCTAAAGGCCATGGTGATCACAGGTGATTATAATGTAGTGTGTATCTTTTTCTTAAACAAGAAAAAGTGGGTTGAAACCTTAGTGTCATCAAAAGTCATTCAGAAGCTAATATGATATACTTATTGTCATGATCACTTTATTCCCTCTTTGGAGAACCAGCATGTATTTCAAAGAAATAAACTTTTGAGAAAACTGAATATGGAACCATTCAACGCATTTGTTGTGGCAAGAAACAAGAAATGAAATGAGCTATATTTCAACAGACAACATTTTCCTAAGAGGGAAGAAGAGACTGGAAAAGAATGTGTCAGGATGAAATACACTCAGGGCTTGGTTCCTCATGAAAACCTCAAATCAATATGCAGCAGATAAGTGTGTGAGTGTGGTGAAATAGACTATATGAGTAATAGGAGGATTTCCAGATATATTCAAATGTGAACATGAATGTGAGCAGTTGCTTTTAGAAACTTTTAGGTGGTCATAGATAAACAGAATTTGAAGTAGGTAGCTATTGTGATCACCCTTTTAGAAATACTTCCCTATATTAAAGGTAAAATGTCCTATGTGTGGCAAGCAAGTATGCTGTAGCTATGGACTGTGGACTACAAAAAAATTAAAACTTCTCTCCCAGACTACAGGTGAAAATATATATCTTGAGACCTTGGTACCAGAGCCTTCTCCCAAGAAAAGAGTCAGATCATTTACCTGACAGAAAATTCACATATTCAAATTGTCTGGTTTTTCTTTCATATTTTTTATAAATTATACAATGATATAGACAAGGCACAGAGTTCTTTACATTTTTCTTCCCAAGTCAATAAATGCCTTTCCTTTTACCACTGCCTCCCTGTCTCCAGTTTTTTCATAAAGCTGTAAGAGGCAGACTTCAGATTCTAGTTACAGCACTTGTGACCCATATGACCTGCTACCCTTCACATCCTGACCCTGATGTGGGATACCCTTCTGTATGCTTTGAATGTTTTATTACCATTCATTTAAAGGGAGTTAGTTATAAATGATTAATGGCCATAGTCAATCTCTTTCTAAAGAAAAAAGAGGAATATGATATAGAAATGATGAAAAAAGGTAGATTATTGAATCTACTTTAATCTAAAAAACTGTTAATTTCAAAATACTTCACATTGGTATGAATTTTGGCATATTGGTACAAATTTTAGTTTAATTTTATACTATATGTATATTTCAACTCTTGTTTAAGGTATTTTGTTTACGCAGCTCACTTAGAAAATGTAATATATAGTTAAGAAATGCAAATTAATAGTCATCTATAATATTCAAACTTACAGGCGATATTAGTTAGGCTTTCTAGATACGCAAAGATACATTTCAGGTGGATAGATAATCTTCAAACACTTCAAAGACCTACAGAATATGGCATTTAAAATATTTTAAGAACTTAGACTTTTCTCAACAGTGAGACACATCTGCTCCTGGTATCACCAATTACTTCAAGAGGTAGATGGGCATCAAAGAAGCTTCTTATGGAATTTGATTTCAGTGTGGCAAGGCTAGCCATATGGGCAAGAAACAGCTCTTGCCTGGACTGCTTGACAATATGCTATATAAACTAGACATACAGGACCTACAGGAAAATGACTGCTGAACTTGCTAAAGCAAGGTGGTACAGTCCTTCAGAGTTTCTGCATCATGAAAGAGTCTTCCAGACATTCTGCATGACACAGAAGAAAGCAACTGACAAATTTTGCCAAAATAGGTGAGATAGTCCTTCAGATTTCCTGCTTCACTGAGAAATTGGCCAGACACTCTAGGCCTATAGGCTGCAGATGGCTACCCCAACATTACAGAAAAACTTTGGGTAACTGTCCAGGCAGCCAGATATCTCTATCATTTCTAGAGTTTTGGAAGTTGCTTACAATGTACTTCCTGTTTACTTAGGCAATATTATATCCTTCTGGGATTTTGCTGCAGTTGAAGACTAGATAGTTATAATTATGGTTTTCCTTAGTTATAAAAAATGATAGATTAGATATGAAACTTTAGACTCACAAAGATAAAGTAGATGATTGAATATTTTCTTTAATTTTCATCAAATACAAATAGACTAAATCTTGTAATTTTACGATGTTAAAGTTAAAACCTTCCTTTTTAATTAGTCAGAAAAGGGGAGATGATGTGGGATGCCCTTCTATATGTTGTTAATGTTTTACATCCATTGATTAATAAATAATCTGATTTGCCCAATGGCCAGGTGGAATAGGGCCAGGTGAGAAATCCAAGTAAAGTTAAAGGGAAAAAGAAGGTAGAGTCAGGATGTAATTGGAGACTGCTCATTTTTTCCTGACTGCTCAGGCCTGAATAATAAGACAGAAACTATATTAATTACAACACTTTTGGGCCAATACCTTAGGCATATTCATAGCAAGCTCTTACATCTTAAATTAACGCATTTCTATTAATTTGTATATCACCATGAGGCTGTGGCCTACCAATAAGGTTCTGACAGTTATATGGTGTCTCCCTAACGCCACCTTTTTTCTCCCAGAATTCAGCTTAGTTTTCCTAACTAGCTCTTTTCTGTCCTGCCATAGGCCAAATCAGCTTATTTACTAACCAATGGTAATTCATAGCATACAGAGGGGTAATACCACATCATCGGGGAGATGCCAGCAGCTGCTGGAGAGGCAAGATGTGAGGTAACAAGCCACAAACCTCTTGGTAAAATATAGAAGAATAGAAATGGATTAATTTAAGTTATAAGAGCTAGGTAATAATAAGCCCGAGCTAATAAACCAAAGAGTTTAAAATTAATATTAAACCTCAGAGTAGTTATTCAGAGAATAACTGGGGAGAAACCTCCAGTTACATGCCCCCACTTTGTGGGAACTAAGAGCTGTCTTTTGCTGTGGAATAATTCTTTTATACACTGTGAAGATTGGTCTCTGTGGTTGGTCTAATAAAGAACCTGACTGGCCAGTCACTGAACAGGATAAAGCTAGGCAGGAGAACCAAATAAAGAATGCTGGGAGGAAAAAGGAATGCCTTTTACAAAAATCTTTTTAAATTGAGCCTGTCTGAAAAATTTTTGTCGCTGTAAGGACAAATGAACAGAGATTACATATGTCCATGGTTTTTGGTCTCTGTGCTCTCGCCTCCCCGCCTTAGTTGCCAGTGTCTCACAGCACCATGCTGCCAGAGGCACTGGCCCTCCCCCACTCCCTCAAGCCCACGCTTTCTAACCCCCTCCGGTGGAGCAACATCCTTTCCCCCTCCCTTCCCAATTTGGAAGTTCAAGGTCAACTTCCACCTTCCCCTCCCCCTCCTACCTCTCTGGTCCACTCCTGGACCTCTTCTGTGCACTGGGCTCACTTTTCCAAATCTCTCTCAGATAAAAAAGTGGCTAGGTTCCTTTTCTACTAATCCTTCTGCTTACCCATTTTATCTCTTAGTCAATACCAGATATTAGGAAAGTGTTAAGAAAGGTTGAGGATGGTCCCCAAACTACTACATGGAAATTGGTGAAAATGGCCTTTAAAGTTTTTTTTTTTTTTTTTTTTTTTTTTTTTTTTTTTTTTTTTTGGTTTTTCGAGACAGGGTTTCTCTATAGCTTTGGTGCCTGTCCCGGAACTAGCTCTTGTAGACCAGGCTGGCCTCGAACTCCCAGAGATCAGCCTGCCTCTGCCTCCCGAGTGCTGGGATTAAAGGCGTGCAACACCAGAGCCCAGCGCCTTTAAAGTTTTTAATGCCTGAAAAAAATCAGCTGAGTCTTCCTGACAGACAAAGCTACAACAATCTACAAGGTCACAGGAAGGGGGACAAGGGAGCCAACCACAGGGCTCTATCAAGTGTGGCCTAAATGGTCATGTGGCACGATATTGCACTACACCTGCTCCAAGTTGTGCCCTATCAGCCAGCAACTTGGACACTGGAAATCACAATGTCCCCATGCAGGCTTGTCCTCTATGTCAAGCCATGGAGGTCCAGCCTCATCACCATCGGCAAATAAAACTGCCAGCCTTGCAGAGGATTGGTGTTGCCCAGACTTGGTATATCCTATAACCCTCTCCTAGCCTACAGGTAAAGCTACAAATTATTTTTATTCTCACTCAGGCCTTAAGTTTCCCTCGCCAATTTCAGCTATGGGGGTAGATGAGACCTGTTCCTCCCCACTTAAAACTTTGCCACTGCCCTACATTCTTGCAGGGTAAATTTTCTCTCATCCTTTCTTAGTGATACCAGCTTGCCCAGCACCTTCACTGGGTAGAGATATCCTTAGACGCTTCCCCAAAGCTTTGTTCCACTTCTTGGAGCCCCCTTTACCCCATCCATCTCCAAGATTCTATTTTACAGGTCCACTCTTCCTGCCACACGTGTGCCCAGGCCAACCCGTGAGGAGCTCTCCACATACACCAGCTTCATGGACACTTTTATTCTTAAAATGTTTGCGGTGCAGCTGCCAGCCCGGCAGAGACAGCTGCCAGAGCAGTGCAGATTCCCAGTGGCGAGCGGCAGACACAGCTAGCACCGGGTCCTGGGAAAGTCACCCAAGAGGCTCCATGCGGTGAGCAACTGGCAGGTGGGCGGGAGACAGAGACAGGGACAGACAAAACACGTTAAATGTTTATTTAGGGGGTTATGGGGGTTAGGGGAAAGGGAGAAGGGGGACAGAGAGAGAGAGAGAGAGAGAGAGAGAGAGAGAGAGAGTAGATAAAGAAGAGAAAGAAAGAGGGGGAGAAGTGGGAACATGTGTGCTCCAGGAAGGGAGGGCAGCAAGAGAAGAGACGAAGATGGCTACAGAAGGTCAGAGGTAGCAGGAGTGGGCGTGGCTTGTCTCTTAAAGAGACAGGAAACCATAACAGACACCAATCCGGCAAAAATTGGCAGGTTAATTTCACCCATATGCCAATTCATAAAAAAAAAACTCCATTATCTCTTAACACTTGTGAACACTCTTACAGGATAGATAGAAGCATTTCCGGTCTCCAGGGAAACAGCATATGTGGTGGCTCAGGGTCATGGAGCTCATGTCAAAAGCACTCAACATCTCCTGGACAATGGGACTCATCAAACAACAACTAACCAAGCTCTCCATTGAACTCAGGTTATCTTGGCCCTCCCTTTTCCCCATTGCCCTTACTTGCGGGCCTGAGCCCCTTTGAGCTGCTTTATGACAGGCCCTTTCTCCTTAACCATCACCTCCCATTCCAAACTCCTCCACTGGTGGGGTGCCTACCCTACCTCTCTCTTTTAAGGTCCCTTCTCTGTTCACATGCTGACAGTTGTCTTCCTGCCACCACACCAGTGGACCCTAATGCCCCTAAACCTGCCCCGCTCTCCCCAGGGGACAGAGTACTCCTCAAACAGTTAACTCCTAGGTCTCTTGAATCTCGATGGACAGGATTTGACACGGTAATCCTCACCACCCCCTCAGCTGCCAAGCTCTTGGGACACCTATGCTGGTACCATCTCTCTAGGCTCAAGTGGGCGCCTACTCAAGACACTTGATCTGTCCAGCAGACAGGACCTTCCACCCTCCAGTTTTCCGGGAAGCCACAAGGAATGGCTTACCTGCTCCTCATTCTGGCACACTCATCTTTGGTGATAACAGTTTTTTTTTCTAGACACCTGCTTTCTCATCTCCCCTAAGAAACAGATGCCTGCCGTCTCCAGGATGACAGTTCATGGGATGCCTTTCCAGCCACATCTCTCGCTGAACATGAACACCTAGCTCTCTCCTTCCCCATGTCGCCCTGTGCCCGCAGGAAGTAGCAAGATTTGAGTCTATGCCTTTTTTTAAAAAGAGAGCCTAAATGTTTGTCATAATTACCACTCCAAATTTCTGTCACCCCTATATCCAAAGAGTCTGGATTGTCAAATTGGGAGCATAGGCCCCAGCCCTTCACATCTATCCCACCCCCCACCCCCAGGCCTGGTATGAACTCCAAATCCCAGCAGGCCAGGCTGTTTTGAGTAATCCAAAGTGTTGAAATAGGGGCAGCGGGGCTGCGTCCCCGGCACCCGGCTGCCCACGCGGGGCTGTGTCCCACCACCCGGCTAGCTTTACCCGAAATAATTACACGGAAACTGTATTCTTTTAAACACCACTTGGCCCATTTCTATCTAGCCTCTTCTAGGCTAGCTCTCGCATCTGGACTAGCCCATTTCTAATAATCTGCTGTAGCCCACGAGCTGGCTTACCAGGAATGATCTTAACCTGCGTCTTTCTGGAGTGGGAGAATCATGGCGACTCCTCGACTCAGTTTCTTTCTCCCAGCCTTCTGTTCTGTTTACTCCGCCTACCTATGTTTTAACCTATGAGGGCCAGCCAAGCAGTTTCTTTATTACTTAACCAATGAAATCAACAGATTGTTATATGACACTCCCACATCACAAAGAGATATCTTGGAGGAAATGATACTCAAAGATTTACCTTAAAGTATACGAAAGCTAGCTCAACAAATGAAGGGAAGAGTATTCTAATAAGAGAGGAAGTGTGAACAAAAGATGGAAATGACTAGCCTTCTACTGTCGCTGAAATGGAAAGGAAAGGCAACAACAGCAGAAGGAGAGGAGAAGGGAAATGTGGGAAATACAAATAACAGGCTGTTTAGAATATGGAGCTACACCTCTCAAATCCCCCTACAAGAAAGGCTCAATAGTCATGATAGTCATGGGAGCCTAGTGAGCTGATGGTTCTCAACTGTCAGCACTTTCAGGACAGCCTCAGTTACAGAGACTCATCTCACACAAAATCACACCATCCTGTGACCAGTTCATATAAAATAAAATACAAAGCAAGGGTATAAACAAGTAATCACTTTGGCCTAATTTGAGACACCTTCAAAGAACAATCTAAGAGCTCTCAAACTCCTTAGTGGCGAGGCTGTCTCTGGGTCTGCAATGCAGCTCAGCCTTTCGTGGTGGCTACTCCTATTTCCTCCTCCCTTCCATAGTCGTTGATCCCAGAAGCTCTCCTTAATAACTAACTTGCACATTAACTTAGTCTCAGAGTCTGTTTCCTAGGAAACCTAAACTGTGATACAGACCATTAATGCCTACTGAGAAACTGATGTGAAGCACCAACACACACACACACACACACACACACACACACACACACACACACACACACACACACAGAGAGAGAGAGAGAGAGAGAGAGAGAGAGAGAGAGAGAGAGAGAGAGAGAGAGAGAAATTGAACTTAAAGCTGTACTGATACTTTAAAATCTGCCCTTCCACCACTATCATAGGATCTATCTGTGTGCCCCTTGAGAAAGGATGCCATCAGACCCAGGGATATCTTCCTACTTACCCTAGTAACTACCCAAAAGAGAGGCTACCTGGGGGAAGAAATGCATCTTTGCCCTTCGGTTTAGCCCTAAAGACGACTACGGGGTTATCTGAAAAGAAGGAAGTATCCTTTGTATAGAACTTTACTCATGGCTCAGCTACACTCGTCCCTATACTTAATTATTCATTCAAGAATTATATCTTGGGATAGGGATGTAGCTCAGTGGCTTCATGACAGCTGTGCATGTGTGTTTGTGTACATGTTTGTATGTGTATACACATACATGTGTATGTGCACATATATATCTGTGTGTGTGCCTGTGGCTATCAGAAGTTGATATTGGATGCCCTCCTCAATTTCTCTATACCGTATTTTCTGAAACAGAGACTTTAAGTCTGGAGCTAGCTCACCAGTTCAACTAGACTAGCTGATTCTCTCTCCTTGGGACTAGGATTATAAGCATCCACTGAACCCAGCTTTTTAAACATAGGTGCTGGTGATCTGAACACAAGTTCTTGTGCCTGCATGGCCAGTTCTTTATTAATGATGCCATCTCCCATCCCAAGACTGCTCTTCATAGCTTCTCTCACTACTATCACCTTGAGTAGTTATTAGATTTAAGTTGCCCATGAGAAAGGAGTATAACTCTAAGGGTGAGGTGACTCTCTTCAAGTGAGTGTGCCCTATGAAAGTCATTATCCACCAATACTTCTAGTATCTAGGGAAATCAGGACATTGGTCCCAGAGGGGGGTTTTCTAGGTGACCCGGAAGATAGTGTGCCATAGAATGTGATCAAAAAGCACATTACTGTAGACAAACTTAAGAATGAAGAAGGAAGAAAAAGATAAATTGGAAAATGAGAATCCAGACTTGATGAGAGAGGGGGCGGTTCTTTAGTTTGTATATGAGGCTACCTAGAAGCTGCACCACCATATTGCATCCACCAATTGCTGTTCTTCCATGTTCCAACTAGGCATCAAAGAAGGAAGAAGTGAAACATTTCACAAAAAGAATGGGAAGGAGAAGAGAGAACATAAAGGAGATGAATCTGGTGACACAGACCTGTAAACCCATCACTCATGAGGCAGCCATCTCAAATTTGAGGCCAGCTTGAACTATAATAGTGAGACTCTGTCCCAACCCATTTAATATTACACAACTTTTAATTTTAAATTATACATGGAGAATTACTTTCATAATTTCCCCCTTGCATCTAGAACAATGTGTGGCAAATAAAAGTTGGTTTTACTTGTCATCTTTGCTCGTATCATACTGAGCCGTAGAAATTCCAAGATCTCAGGAACTTACAGAAACAAGCACTTACTTTTTATTTGTGGTCTAAACACTAGCTGTAGCAACTCTGTCCTAGGTGAGGGTTTGACTTCAGTTCTGCTCTATATAGCTTTCTATGTCAGGAGCTGGTAGAATCATGTGGGAGATGTAGCATCTTTTTAGTGGAGGACAGAATTCTGAAAAACTAGAAGTTCTAATGCCTCTCACAGCTTCTGGTATGGTTGGGGACACTTTCACTTCCGCTAGGCCTATTTGATTGGCACTAACAATTCATATGAGCAAGCATCACTTGATTGGGACTGGCAGGGAAACATACTTCTCCTCCAGAGTTCTGGAAAAGGGGGAAAAGTAGTGAAATCTAGACTAGTGACCAATAGTTATTTGTTGAACGACTGTATGGATGAATCTACTAATACTGAAATGGGAGAATCCTAACACATTCTACTCAGACAAAAAGGTAAATCAGGGAATGAAGGGGTGGCTCAGGGTTTAAGAGAACTGGCTGCTCTTCTAGAGGACCCAAGTTTGATTCTCAGCACCAACAGAGCAGCTTACAATCATCTACAATAGCAGGCTAAGACAATTCAGTGGCATCTTCTGGCTCTGGTGCCTGCAGGCACCAGGCATACATATAGACACACACACACACACACACACACACACACACACACACACACACATGCAGGCAAAACACTCATACATATAAAATGAATATATTTTCAAAGACAGTCACAAAGCAACAAATATAATGGGATCTAATTTTAAAACATACATACAAAACCCAGAACAAGGCATTGCTAGATGCACACCAATGCAGAGAATGGGGCTGGTGCAGACGAGGAAGTGGTAACTAAGTACTAGTCTAATTTCATGAAGAGAGAGTAAGACTGGGTGAAAATTAAATGGAGCATTTGCTTCTTCATCATGTGAACATTTTTTACAAGAAGATATTTGTGCTGAAATTACATGCTTTTTAAAAAAAGAATGTAGAAAAAATGACACAATATCCGTTGTGAAGCATCTCACGACCCACAATCTGCATTAGAAAAATGTCAAATGAGCAATTTGGAGAAAGGAAGTTAATGTCATAGTAAGAGTGACAAATTACTAACAAAATAAGCCCTAACAGTTATAATTGTTCAGTTACTGCTCTGACATTTAAAACATATTACGACCTTTATTGTAAGTGCCTTTATCTTGCTTATGAAATGATTATGAAATTACTTTGAGAGTATCCTTCATTTAGGTTGTATAACAAGGAACATTTACTTAACCTATACCATGTACTGAGTACATATTCAGTGTTTTTTGTACTTAATATGTGAAAACCCAAGAAAGTTTATTTACTATTTCTATTTACAGTTCATGTTGGTATATTAAATCTCCTTAATAAAGAGTAATGTATTCTAAATACCATTATTTGTCTTGAAGATGCTGCAAAATCCATATTGTAAAATAAGTTCGATGTTCAACTTTTCACACATTTTCTCTGAAACTGGATGCCTTGCTGGAGTAGAAGTGAACATAAATTTTGAATGAATCACTTTATTAAGCAGTGTCTAGAATATTTTACTAAGACTATGAATGACCATTTTGCATATATAACATCTCGACAAACACAGAAAATTGCAAATGAGAGCCAGAGTTGTAACTCGGTGCCAAAATGCTTACCTAGCAAAGCCCTGGGTCCCATATCTACCATCATAATGAAGAAAAGAAGAGATTAAAAAATTGAATGGTCAAAGAGGTTGAAAAGTAGCTGTGATGGCTATTCTTTGTTTTCAACTTGCCTGTATCTGAAATTAACTAAAATTCAAGTGGCTGAGTATACCTGAGAGGAGTTTTTGATTAATCTGAACTAAAAAGATCCACTTTTAATCTGAATCTTTAAGGTATAAATATATGCCTGTAATCCAGATCATTTGAGGAAGACACATCTATAATCCAGATCTTCTGAGCTGAGAAAACTTGCCTCTATTCTAGACTATGCCTTCTGCTGGAAGCCTATAGAGGAGCGTGGAAGAAGGAAGCTTGCTCTCTACCTACTTGCTCTTGCCTGCCCAGCAAATTCATTCCTTCACTGGCATTAGAGCCTACTTCTTTGGGATTCTGGTGTATACTGAAGACCAGTTGAGACATCCAGTGTTGTGGACTGAACAACTACTGAATTCTGGAACCTCCCATTCATTGGCAGCCAGTCATTGTTGAATTAGCCTACAAATTATTTTATCAAATCCCCCTCTCCATATATATAATTATATGTACATATATAATATATAATACACATATACATATATATACATATATATAATATACATATATACATATATATACATATATAATATACATATACATATATATATACATATATATATATATATATTCTTTCTCTTTAGAGCAAGTCCATCAATCTTTACTAACCACTCACATATTCCACTAAATCCATTGCAAAGAACAAATGCAGACTTTATTTCTCTCTCAAGAAAAGGTAACATATAGTTTATTTAAAATTTGAATGTGTTAATATTTGTGGTTCAGGTAATAGAATCCAGGAACTAGCTCATGCTGGACAAATACTCTACCACTTAGTCTCACCCCTACCTCTACTCTGTGGCAATTCAAAGAAATCTTTAAAGTAGTTCTTGATAGTAAATATTTCTGTTTTGGATGGTGTGATGACTAATCTTGGTTGTCAACTTGACTATATATGGATTCAAAAAAAAAAAAAAACAAACTGCTGGACACTCCTGTGAGGAATTTGAAGCAGGAAGATCAATTTTAATTCTAGGCAGTACCTTCCGGTGGCAGCCTAGATAAAAGGGCATGAAAGACAGAAACAGCTTTTTGCCTCTGTGCCCTCACCCTCAATGGCAATTTCCTCTATGCTGTTGCTGTGACGTTCTTTCACCAATATTAGAACCATTGTCTTCAGGATTCCAATACAGACTGAAAACAAACAACTCTCCTGGGATCCTCCAGACCATAAATAGACAAACAGCCTCATGAACTGAACAACTATTGTATTCTTGACATTTCCAGCATTAAACAGTTATTCTCATATTATTTTAATATCATCTTACAAGCCAATCTAATAAAGCTCACATACATAGAATATATCTCTCGTATACATAGATTATATACATATATAATCATATACATGATTTCACTTCTATCTGTACTTCCTTGCCAGTGAAGAAAGTCTAAATAAGTCCAACTGATTGGTAGGCAAACACTAAACTTGAAAAGAGGGAATTTCACAGTCTAAGTAAAGGTTATTAATCTGTGGCATCATGGTAAGATCACAGCTAATGAAAATAACTGCCTTGCTGATTTATATCTGTCAGTGCAACAGAATGAGCCTCTTCCTACGTGGTACCAGGGGGACACTGACAAACTGTCATTTTATTAAGAGTTTACTTCCAGTGTTGGCCTGTGGCTATTAAGGGTGTCCCCAGTTACAAACTGATCATGACTTCCCATTATACTAGTGAAGATGAATTCTTTCCATTGAAAGTGGTAGAAAATTAAGACTCAAGTTAAATGAAGAACAGAATGTAAGTTATTTGTTCATCTCTGAGTCAAAAGGATGAAATGCCCTGAATATCCTTGCTTGAGTTTCTCAATGATCTCCAAGATGTGTCAACTCCTCAATACATCATAAGGACTAAGGAAGCAGAGAATTCCCCCAATGGAAAAGAAGAAAGATTGAGTGCTGGGAAGGCGAACAACAATATCTACTACAGTAAATTTGTGTTGAAAGTTATTACCCACATTTTCCTTGCTAGCTAAGAATCACTTTTGGTAGATAGGGGAACATCAACACCCATTATAACAAGGTATTGTCACAAGTAACTCTGTCTTGCCTTATTCTTGTTTCCTGTTTCCTTCCCTGCATATGGGTTTTTTTTTAGCTTCTTGCACTCAAAATAAGAAATTATCACTTCCGATCAACATCAAATCTAGAAAATTGTTGATATCTGCCCATAATCCATAACCTAATGCACACATCAATATTCACCACTTTCCCAAAATAGTAGAAGATGATACTTCAGCCATTAAAATACCCACCTCCTTACAGGCCAATAGCATCACCAGTGAAGCTTATTCTCTTTCTCCTTAGCACCCACCTCTCAGATACTAGATTCTCAGTGGACTTTTAGTAATGTCATCAATGATTGAGTTCCTATAATATAAACTGCCCATGTTTATTTTCTGTTGCTGTGACACATACCATGATTCAAAGCAACTTGGATAGGAAGGGCTTTATTTAGCTTACAGGCTACAATCCATCACAAAGGAGAAACCATGGCAGGGGCTCACAGCAGGAACCTATTGATGGGAACTAAAGCAGAGAGCAAGGAGGAGCACTGCTTACTGGCTTGCCATCTATGACTTGCTCAGCTTGCTTTCTTATTCAATCCAGACCCAGAGATGGCACTGCCCACAGGGGGCTGAGCCCACCCACATCAATCACAAATCAAGAAAATGTCCCACAGACATGCCCACAGGCCAAATGATGGAGAAAATTCCTCAGTTAAGGTTCCCTCTTTCCAGATGACTATAGTTTGTGTGGAGTTAACAAAAGCTAACTACCAGAGTAGCACCACACTGTGTCCTGAGCTCTGACTCTGTAGCAGGTACCTTATATATAGAATCTTAAACTTGAGTAAGAACTGAAAGACTCTAAATGCATTTGTAAGCCCCCCTCAACCCTAAGACATTTTTCTAAAACCTTACACTCACTCTATCTTGGAAAAGGGACAGTTGCCCCCCCCCGACACACACATGCTGGACTGCTCATCCCCCTGTGTCCCTGTAAATAATCTTCAAACATAACTCCATTCTGGGAATTGAGGCAAAGACAACCCACAGATGTTGACTTAGTTCCTGATGTATTGATTTAGTCACTGGAACAAGGTCAGGAAGACCACAGAGATGCTCTCCCTTATCACCTGACCACGCAACTATTCTCCTGTCCTGGAATAGACCAATCATTGCTAGGAACCCTTTGAATAAGCCAATCCAATAAGTTGGAAAACAACCCACAGTTTTCCCCCTTGTGTCTGTGGCATTTTGCTTTAAAAGATGGGCTGTAACAGCTATCAGATGCCCTTCATATCCCAAACCTGAAGGACCCTGTCATGACAGAATAAAAATCCTCTTGCTTTTGCATCAATTTGTGGTTATGTGAATGGTGCCTGGAGCAACTCTTCCCTGATGTTTGGACTTCTAGTCCAACAGAACCTTAGAATTCCTCTTGGAGAGCTCACAGCCAAGGCATAGACAACCTAGGGTACAAATTTGGGCTTCAACAGATTGAGCTGTAGGTGTCAGGTGTGATATTAATGCCACTCAAATAGCAGAGAACTTCATTCGTTGAGTTTCCCAATTTAAACAAGCATTTTTTCTAACTGTGGTAGATAATAATCAAACTCTTCTTTGAAATGTTCAAACATAAACAGAAAGTTAAAACAAAGGACAGAGACTGAGCTGAAGATGCTGTAAATTCTGAACAATTTACGTGCTTCCCCTCTTTCCTTAGCCATTACTATTCCCAATCACTTTCTTTCTGCTTTAATTTCCATGTTATGCTTTAAAAGAAATGATCACTGACTTAATTCCTTGTTAAGTCTTTTCCTTAATAGAAAATTCTGCTGCTTAATTGATTCAATCTCTATTCTCCTCTGGAATTACTTCCCTTCCCAGCTGTCTTTTAACTTTGTTTAGTTGTGGCTCTTAATGTTGCTTTGTTTCAGTCTCTTTTAAGTGGCCGTGTGAGGTGTGGGATTTTCCCCCATTCCTACACACGTGTGATGTATATGCATATGTTACTAGCATGTGTGAGTACAGAGGTTGCCAGGTACTAGGTGCCACCATAGAAGCAGGGCCAGGCTTCCTTTGAGGCTCTAGGCAGGAAGCCTTTCTTGTGTCTTCTGGCTATGGTGACCACCTGTATTCACTGGCTTAATTCAGTTTTTACCTTTAGCTTTTACATGGTGGATTTTATTTACTTTTTAATATTTATTTTATTTATTCATGTGTATGTGCATATGTGGGTGCCTGTGGAGGCCAAAGAGGTCAATAGATCTCCTGGACTGGATTTATAGGAGGTTGTAGGTCCCTTGACATGGGTGTTGAACTCAGGTCCTCTGGAAGAGGAGCAAGCGCACTTCTTAACCATGGCGCCATCTTCTATATGTAGCCTTCCTCTACATATTTTTTCTGCTTCTTCTCTTCTTATAAATGCACTTAGAAGAACATTTAGGGCCTCCTTGATCATTTTAACACCCTTAATTATATTTGCAAAAACTCCTTTTCCAAATGAGGTCATATTTATAGATGCTGAGTGCTAGGACATGCACTCTACTCTTCTGGTGTTCTGCATAGAAAACAGACCCTTCTGCATATTATATGATTGACCTCGGAACTAAGCCCCAGCCTCAAAATCTAGTCACATTTTTAAAGAGATAGGGTCTTGCTATGTTGCTCATGCTGGTTTCAAATTCTCAAGATATTCTCTAGCCTCAGTCTAATGAGTACCTTGGACAGCAGGCATAGATTGCTGTAGTAGTCCCTTTTGTGGATCTTTTTTGGTATCAAAGTTCTATCTGTAACACCATCCAACTCCTAGAGGTATCACAGAGGTAACACTTTTCATCAAATAACCTTAAATCCTATTTATTAAAACAAACCCTTTCTTTATCTTCATTATAACTACATGTCTTATATGATGGAATAAAAGAACATATTCAAGTGTGTAATTACTTGATGTTATTCAGGTTTTTTCTCTCTCTTTTTTTTTTGGATTTTTGAGACAGGGTTTCTCTGTAGCTTTATTGGTTCCTCTTCTGGAACTAGCTCTTGTAGACCAGGCTGGCCTCAAACTCACAGAGATCTGCCTGCCTCTGCCTCCCGAGTGCTGGGATTAAAGGCATGTGCCACCACCGCCCGGCTGTTATTCAGTTTTGAACATTCAAGTATCACAGGAATTTAGGAAGTTCTGTTCCATTTACATTGCCTTAGATGCTCCCAGTGGCACCATTTGAAGGGTCCAACACACTATTGCTTCAGATTAATTGCTTCAGGTTAAGAGTGTACCTCAGTGGCAAGGCAGATGCCTAGTATGCATGAGACCATACATTATACTTCGAGGATAACAAAAACAAAATGAAACAAAAGAAACCATTGCTCTAGAGGGAGAAAATATGAGTCTCAGGGACTGATTTAAAATCTCTTGTCTCTGTAAGTCAAGGTATCAAATATCAAGTTGTTTTTCACTTTATAAATACATATAGAACATGCTTATCTTAAGTATTAACCTTGATAGAAAGGAGAAAAAAACCTATGAATGGACTGAATGCTTATGTCCCTCCAAAATGCCTATGGTGATATCAATCCGAAACCTATGGTGATATTTTTGGTAGTAGATCCCTTGGGAAGTAAGAAACTCCAGAAAAAGTCCCCTTACCCTTCTGCCATTAGAAGACACAGAAAGAAGTCACTTTATGTAAATCAAGATACAGCGCAGACACCAAATCTGATGGCACCTTTATCTTGGACTTCTTTTTTTTTTAAATATTTATTTATTTATTTGTTATGTATACAATATTCTGTCTGTGTGTATGTCTGTAGGCCAGAAGAGGGCACCAGACCTCATTACAGATGGTTGTGAGCCACCATGTGGTTGCCGGGAATTGAACTCAGGACCTTTGGAAGAGCAGGCAATGCTCTTAACCTCTGAGCCATCTCTCCAGCCCTATCTTGGACTTCTTAACTTCTTAGAAGTGTGAGAAATAAATTTATTTTGTTCATAAGCCCCAGTTGTTTGGTATTTTGTCATGGAAACCACAAACTAAGAGAAACAGGTAGCATTCTGTTTTGAGACCCTCACTTACTCAATGGGCTGTATCTGCCATACAATTGGAACCCATTTATTAGTGGCTACCAACTCAAAACACAATTCTTTCATGCCCACTTCTGGAGCAGTGATAATCTGTGAATGATTTTTTAAAACCTTTTTCTCTCCTGAAATTGTGGAGAAACTGCCCATGGGAACCAGGGCCCCTAAAAGAAGCAGCAGAACCATGATGCCTTCAGGTAAGTAGATACGTTCCACTTGAGAAAAGGGCTTCTTAGCGAGGCTAAAGAGGACCCCTTTGCACACTGCACAAAGAGGTGTGTTTCTTCCTATTCCAAGGACTGTGAGTACTGGAAAGTTGAAATGAGGCCAGACTATAGGGTTGATTATCCTCCCCTGAACTTACAGAAAACAACATGGAATAGTGGTTGTGAGTAATACAACCTTTACACCACTCTGTAACACAACCCCTACATTCTTTCCAAGTGGCACTGGTGGTGTTGACTCAGTTTTGTGCTTGGCTCTACAAAAACAAAAGGCAAATGGGAGACTTCTGGTGGAAGGCTTCCAAAGCCTACATCTAAAGGTATGGCAGTAGTTTTCCTTAAAAGTATATTAGTTATTCCCAGGTTATCATTTATACTGACTATAAGGAAATAATCAGTACCTGTAAGAAAAGTTACATTTATCACATTATTAAGAGATTGCTTTGAAAAGAAACCCTATTTCAAAGAAAACAGTATTGGTCATAGTAAGCGTTACTGTTGCTGGGATGAAACACCACGATGAAAGTAACATGGAGAGGGAGGGTTTCTTTGGCTCAGGTTTTTATGTCACTATCATTGAAGAAAGTCAGAACAGGCACTCAAACAGTAGATGATGCAGGGGTCATGGAGGGGTGCTGCTTACTGGCTTGCTGTCTGTAGCTTGCTCAGCCTGCTTATTATAGAACCCAGGACACAAGCCCAGGGGTGGCACCACCCACATCAATCACTAATTAAGAAAATGCTCCACAGGCAGCCCAGTGTCATGGAGACATTTTCTCAGTTGAGGTTCTCTCTTCTCTGATTATTACAGCTTGTGTCAAGTTGACATAAAACTAGCCAACACAACTGGTCCCTTGTCAGCTTGAAACACAAACACATTTTTCAATTAGAACTGTTTCTTTCTCATTTATTCCCTTACGGCATATTAATATTAACATCAAAATATAAGACATAAATAACTTTAAAAGTTCAACAGTCTTTACAAGTTCAAATGCATTAAAAGTTCAGTCTTAGCTGGGCAGTGGTGGTACATGCCTTTAATCTCAGCACTCAGGAGGCAGAGGCAGGTGGATCTCTATAAATTCGAGGCCAGCCTGGTTTACAGAGCTGTTGTAATAGGAGCGGTGGGGCTGCGTCCCCAGCACCCCAGCCGCCTGCTAGCTTCTGCCCCGAAATAACAACACACAAACTGTATTCTTTTAAACACTGCTTGACCAATTTCTATCTAGCCTCTTCTAGGCTAATTCTCACATATTAATTTAGCCCATTTCTAATCATCTGTGTAGCACCGCTAGGTGCGCTTACCGGTAAGACTCTAGCCTACATCCATCCTGGGTCGGAGCTTCGTCGCCGTGTGCCTCAGAGAGCAGAGCTATCGCGTGTCTGCCCAGGAGAGGGGAGCATGGCGTCTCTGAGCTCACTTCCTCTTCCTCCCAGCATTCTGTTCTGTTTACTCCCCCCACCTATGTTTTAACCTATCAGGGCCAAGCAGTTTCTTTATTGCTTAACCAATGAAATCAACAGATTGATATATGACACTCCCACATCACAGAGAAAGTTCCAGGACAATCTCCAAAGCTACACAGAGAAACCCTGTCTGGAAAAACAAACAAACAAAAGAAAACAAAGTAAGTTCAGTCTTGTTCTATTTCCCAAGCAGGCCTAACCCCTTAAGTTCATCTCTATGGCTACTGCAGAACGGCAGCTACAGATTTCCACACCACCTCTCCACACCTCTTGTGGTTCTTACAGACTGTGCTCTGCTGGCCTCCCTCCCTGTAGAGAGCCACACCTGATGGCAATGTAGAGAGCTGCGTGGAGCCACACGTACTGGCTCCCACCCTCTGCGATCCCGAAAGCGAGTGCTCTCTATGATAATCAACTCCTATGGCTAACACCTGACTTATGCTATTATCACGCAATGATTGTCAGCTGCCTGCATATGCCTGAGCCTATGGGCAGTGCCCACCTGGCAATCCGGGGTTGGTGGCCTATGAGAGAGAGAGAGAGAGAGAGAGAGAGAGAGAGAGAGAGAGAGAGAGAGTTCTGGAGAGATGGCTCAGTGGTTAAGAAAACTGATTGCTCTTTCAGAAGACCCAGGTTCAATTCTCAATATCCACATGGCAGTTCACAACTATCTGTCACTCCAAGACCTAACACCCTCACACAGACAGACTTGCAGACAAAGCACAAAATGCACATAAAATAAAAATAAATTATTTTGTAAAAGAATCATAGGAATAGAAGAAGAAGAATCCAAGCTCAAAGTCCCAGAAAATATTTTCAACAAAAATCATAGAAAATTTTTCTAACATAAAGAAAGAAATGCTGATCAGGGTATGTACAAATCATACAGAACACAAAATAGAGTGGACCATAAAAGAAAGTCCCCTTAGCATACAATAATCAAAACACTAAACATAGAGAACAAAGAAAGATAATAAAAGATGTAAGGGGAAAAGACCAAATAACATATAAAGGCAGACTTATTAGAATTACACTTAACTTTTCAACAATGACTCTAAAACTCAGAAGGGTCCGAACAGATGTTCTATAGATTCTAAGATACCACAGATACCAGCCCAGACTACCATACCCAGCAAAACTTTCAATCACCATGGATGGAAAATGTAAGATATTCCATGATAAACATAAATTTAAACAGAATCTATCTACAAATCCAGCCCTAGAGAATATGCTAGAAGGAAAACTCCAACCAAAGGAAGTAAACAACACTAATGAAAATGCAGGAAATAAGTAATCTTATACAAGCAAAACTAAAAGAAGAAACACACACACACACACACACACACACACACACCACCACCACCACCACCACACACCACCACCACCACTATAGCAACAACAATAACAATAAAAAAACAATAGGAACAATTGATGTCTCTATATCAATGGACTCAATTCCCCTATATAAAGACACAGAATAACAGAATGGATGCAAAAACGGGATCCATCCTTCTCCTGCATCCAAGAAACACACCTCAATATCAAGGATAAAATTACCTCAGGGTAAAAGGTTGGAAAAAATATTTCAAGCAAATAGATCTTTTTTTTCTTTTTTTTTTTATTGAGAAAAAAAATTTCTGCCTCCTCCCAGCCTCCCACTCCTCCTCCCCTCCCCCCACTCCTCTCCCCTCCCCCCACTCCTCTCCCCGTCCCCCCACTCCTCTCGCCCTCCCCCCACTCGTCTCCCCCTCCCTCTCAAGTCTGAAGAGCAGTCAGGGTTCCCTGCCCTGTGGAAAGTCCAAAGTCCTCCCCCCTCCGTCCTGGTCTAGGAAGGTGAACATCCAAACTGGCTAGGCTCCCACAAAGCCAGAACATGTAGTAGGATCAAAACCCAGTGCCATTGTCCTTGGCTTCTCAGCAGCCCTCATTGTCCGCCATATTCAGAGAGTCCGGTTTTGTCCTCTGCTTTTTCAGTCACAGTCCAGCTGGCCTTGGTGAGCTCCCAATAGATCAGCCCCACTGTCTCCGTCGGTGGGTGCACCCCACTTGGTCCTGACTTCCTTGCTCATCTTCTCCCTCCTTCTGTTCCTCATTGGGACTTTGGGAGCTCAGTCCAGTGCTCCAGTGTGGGTCTCTGTCTCTATCTCCATCCATCGCCAGATGAAGGGTCTATGGTGATATGCAAAATATTCATCAGTATGGCTATAGGATAGGATCATTTCAGGTTCCCTATCTTCAGCTGCCCTAGGAACTAACTGGGGACCTCGCCTTGGGCACCTGGAAGCCCCTCTAGGTCCAAGTCTCTTCCCAACCCTAAGATGGCTCCCTTAATTAAGATATGTGCTTCCCTGCTCCCCTATCCAACCTTCCTTTATCCCAATCATCCCGTTGCCCCAAGTTCTCCCCATCCTACCCTTCTCACTTTTCTCTCCCCATCTCCCCTTACCCCCCTCCCACCCACCCTTAAGATCCCGATTTTTTGCCTGGCAATCTTGTCTACTTCCCCTACCCAAGAGGATAGTTATATGTTTTCCTTTGGATTCACCTTCTGATTTAGCTTCTTTCAAACTTGGGTAGCATTTTAGTATGTAACAAAATAGACTTCAAACCAAAACTAAAGAATGGCACTTTATACTCATCAGATGTTGAAGGAGCTGCAGGCTGCATTCCTGCCCCCTGCTCTCAGCTGACTGGCTAGTTTATGCCCCGAAATAACAACACACAAATTGTATTCTTTTAAACACTGCCTGGCCCATTAGCTCTAGCTTTGTACTGGCTAATTCTTACATCTTGATTACCCATTTCTATTAATGTGTGTAGCACCCCAAGGTGCGCTTACCAGGAAGATTCTAGCCTATGTCCATCCTGAGTCAGAGCTTCATCACATCTACCCCAGAGAGGAGAGCTATCGAGTCTGAGCTCACTTCCTCTTCCTCCCAGAATTCTGTTCTGTTTACTCTGCCTACCTAATTTTCTGTCCTATCAGGGCCAACGCAGTTTTTTATTTAACCAATGACATTCCTCCATCATTTCCCCTTTTTCTGTTTAAACAAAAAAAGGAAGGCTTTAACTTTAACATAGCAACATTACACATAACAAAACAGTTATCAAGTAAAAATTACTGTTACAATATTTATATCTATTTTATCTTTTATCATAACAAAGGAAAACTATAACTATCTATCTATTCTTTAACTGCATCAAAGACTCCAGAAGGATATAATATTACCTAAGTAAACAAGAAATAAGCAACTTTCAAAACTCTAGAAATGACAGAGACATCTTGCTGCCTGGACAGTCACCCAAAGTTCTTTTGTACCATTGGGGCATCCATCTTCGGCCTTCAAGCCCATAGTATCCAGAGACATTTCCACGAAGCAGGAAATTTCAAAGGCAGTTCGGTCACTATCTGCTGTGTCCTGCAGAATGTCTCGCAGACTCTTTCATGAATCAGGAACCCCAAAAGATCATCTCACCTTTAGGCAAGTTCAGCAGTCCTCTTTCTGCGGGTTCTTTGTGTCCAGTTCATGCAATAGTCCAGGCAAGAACAGTTTCTTGCCCAAATGGCTATCAAACTCCATAAGGATCCTCTTCGAATATGGCCATCTTCTTCTTGAAGTAGATAGGTGATGCCAGGAGCAGACATGTCTCATTGTCATGAAAAGCCCTAAATTATCAAAACATTAAATAGCATATTCCATAGTCTCCGAAAAATATGAAGAATGTCTATCCAAAATACATCTATGTACATCCAGAAAATCAAACATGACTACAAACTTGACTATTATAGATAACTATTCAATAACAACTTATATATATATTATATTTTTAAATGAACTATACAATCATAATACCTTAATCAATATCAGAAATACATATACATATAACAAAATTGACCTTAAATCTCTATCAATAAAGCAAAATCTATACTAATGTAAATTATTCATATCTATATCATATCCCCCCTTTAAATGTAAAAGAACACTTATAAACAATATTTGGGAATACGGGTGCAGTTATTTCTCTCCAAACTGCTTCCTGCTGAATGGGGGCGCTGTTAATCAGGTCTTTTATGGTATAACCTGTCTGTTAGGTTCATCTAAGTCAGCAGTTGAGTGAAGTATTTTTTGAAGGTGTTCACAGGAACCCTTCAGGAGGGCATGGTTCATCATACCATATTGGGATAGAAACAATCCACAGGGTCTCATCCTCTGTGAAAACAAAAGAAGAATCTCTTTTCCAAAGTATCATATCCTTAGATCCAAATTCTGAAGTCAAGGCATTTTGAAAATCTCTATCTTGGATTAGTTCAGCAGCATTTATAAACAAATATCTTTTAGCAGATGTTGCTCCTTCCTCAGCATTCAAACAATTCAAACAGAGTATAATAGCATACAGTATCAAAATTCTCTGTGTATTTTCCATCTTTGTGCGGCTTTATTTTAACCTCTATTTTGTTTATTTTTACTTTTATTTTTTTGCTTTTTGAGTCAGGCTCTCTGTATATCTTTGACCTGGAATAACTCTGTGGATCAGGCTGTCCTTGAGCTCTCAGAGATCCAGCTATCTCTGTCTCCCAGGCATTGGGATTAATGGCCTGTGCTACCACATCTTGGAGTCACAGAGGTCAATCTCCCTCTGCCTCCCAAGTGTTGGGATTAAAGGTGTGTCCTACCACACCCAACTACTCTCTTTCTTCCCTTTTTGTTTTTTTTTTTACTTTAAGAACTTTAACTTTTAGTCTGCATATATTTTTTAACACACTGTTAATCAGTTAAAAGTTTTCTTTGTCTTTGAATCTCTTTTTACTGTATCTCTCTCTTTTTTTGAACACATGATTCTTTTTTTTCCATTTTTTTTATTGGGAAAAGGAGAAAAAAAAAGTTCCCACCTCCTCCCAGCCTCCCATTTCCCTCCCCCTCCTCCCACCCTTCTCCCCGTCCTCCCACCCATCTCCCCCTCCCCCCACTCCTCTCCCCCTCCCTCTCCAGTCCAAAGAGCAGTCAGGGTTCCCTGCCCTGTGGTAAGTCCTAGGTCCTCCCCTCTCCGTCCATTTCTAGGAAGGTGAACATTCATACTGGCTAGGCTCCCACAAAGCCAGCACATTACGTAGGTTCAAAACCCCGTGCCATTGTCCTTGGCTTCTCATCAGCCCTCATTGTTTGCCATGCTCAGAGAGTCCAGTTTTATCCCATGCTTTTTCAGTCACAGTCCAGCTGGCCTTGGTGAGCTCCCAATAGATCAGCTACATTGTCTCAGTGGGTGGGTGCACCCCTGGTGGTCCCGACTTCTTTGTTCATGTTCTCCCTCCTTCTGCTCCTCATTGGGACCTTGGGAACTCAGTCCAGTGCTCCAGTGTGGGTCTCTGTCTCTATCTCCATCCATCACCAGATGAAGGTTCTATGATGATATGCAAGATATTCATCAGTATTGCTATAGGATAGGGTCATTTCAGGTTCCCTATCCTCAGCTGCCCAAGGAACTAATTGGGGACCTTGGCTTGGGCATCTGGGAGCCACTCTAGGTTCAAGTGTCTTGCCAACTCTAAGGTGGCTCCCTTAACTAAGAATTGTGCTTCCGTGCTCTGCTATCCAACCTTCCTTTATCCCAATCCTCCTTTTTCCCCAAGTTCCCCCCATTCTCTCCTTCTCCATTTTCTCTCCCCATCTCCCCTTACCCCCATTCCACCCCACCCCCAAGATCTCAATTTTCTCCCCGGCCATTTTGTCTACTTCCCATAGCCAAGAGGACAATTATATGTTTTTCCTTGGGTTCACCTTCTTACTTAGCTTCTTTGGGATCACCAATTGTAGACTCCGTGACCCTTGTTTATGGCTAGAAACCAATTATGAGTGAGTACATCCCATATTCATCTTTTTGGTTCTGGATTACCTCACTCAGGATAGTGTTTTCTATTTCCATCCATTTGCATGCAAAATTCGAGAAGTCATTGTTTTTTACCACAGCGTAGTACTCTAATGTGTAGATATTCCACACTTTCTTCATCCATTCTTCCATTGAAGGGCATCTAGGTTGTTTCCAGGTTCTGGCTATTACAAATAATACTGCTATGAACATAGTTGAACAAATGCTCTTGTCATATGATCGGGCATCTCTTGGGTATATTCCCAGGAGTGGTATTGCGGGGTCCAGGGGTAGGTTGATCCCGAATGTCCTGAGAAACCGAATCACCGATTTCCAAAGTGGTTGCACAAGATTGCATTCCCACCAGCAATGGATGAGGGTACCCCTTCCTCCACAGCCTCTCCAGAAAAGGCTATCATTGGAGTTTTTTATTTTAGCCATTCTGACAGGTGTAAGATGATATCTCAAAGTTGTTTTGATTTGCATTTCCCTGATAGCTAAGGAGGTTGAGCATGACCTTAAGTGTCTTTTGGCCATTTGAACTTCCTCTGCTTAGAATTCTCTGTTCAGTTCAGTGCCCCATTTTTTAATTGGGTTAATTAGCATTTTAAAGTCTAGTTTACTGAGTTCTCTATATATTTTGGAGATCAGACCTTTGTCTGTTGCGGGGTTGGTGAAGATCTTCTCCCAGTCAGTAGGTTGCCTTTTTGTCTTGGTGACAGTGTCCTTTGCTTTACAGAAGCTTCTCAGTTTTAGTAGGTCCCATTTATTCAATGTTGCCCTTAATGTCTGTGCTGTTGGGGTTATACGTAGGAAGCGATCTCCTGTGCCCATCTGCTGTAGGGTACTTCCCACTTTCTCTTCTATCAGGTTCAATGTGTTCTGACTGATAGTGAGGTCTTTAATCCATTTGAACTTGAGTTTTGTGCATGGTGATAGATATGGATCTATTTTCATTCTTCTACAGGTTGACCTCCAGTTATGCCAGCACCATTTGTTGAAGATGCTTTCTTACTTCCATTGTATACTTTTGGCTCCTTTATCAAAAATGGGGTGTTCATAGGTTTGTGGGTTAAAATTCGGGTCTTCTATACGATTCCATTGGTCGACTTCTCTGTTTTTATGCCAGTACCACACTGCTTTCATCACTGTAGCCCTGTAATAGAGTTTGAAGTCAGGGATGGTAATGCCTCCAGACAATCCTTTATTTTATAGGATTGTTTTGGCTATCCTGGGTTTTTTGGTTTTCCATATAAAGTTGATTATTGTCCTCTCAAGATCTGTGAAGAATTTTGATGGGACCTTTATGGGGATTGCATTGAATCTATAAATTGCCTTTGGTAGAATTGCCATTTTTACTATGTTGATCCTCCCAATCCAAGAGCAAGGGAGGTCCTTCCATTTTCTGGTATACTCCTCAGTTTCTTTCTTCAATGCCTTAAAGTTCTTATCAAATAGATATTTCACTTCCTTGGTTAGAGTTACCCCAAGATATTTTATGCTGTTTGTGGCTTTCATGAAAGGTGAAGCTTCTCTGATTTCCCTCTCTGCTTCCATATCCTTTGTGTATAAGAGGGCGACTGATTTTTTTGGAGTTGATCTTGTATCCTGCCACATTACTAAAGGTGTTTATCAGCTGTAAAAGTTCTTTGGTGGAGTTTGGGGGGTCGCTTATGTACACTATCATATCATCTGCAAATAACGAAAGTTTCACTTCTTCCTTTCCAATTCGAATCCCCTTGATCCCCTTATGTTGTCTTATTGCTATTGCTAGAACTTCAAGCACTATATTGAAGAGGTATTGCGAGAGTGGACAGCCTTGTCGTGTTCCTGAGTTTAGTGGGATGGCTTTAAGTTTCTCTCCATTTAATTTGATGTTAGCTGTCGGCTTGCTGTATATAGCTTTTATTATATTTAGGTATGACCCTTGTATCCCTAAACTCTCCAATACTTTTATCATAAAGGGATGTTGAATTTTGTCAAATGCTTTTTCAGCATCTAATGAAATGATCATATGGTTATTTTCCTTCAGTTTATTTATATGATGGATTACATTGATAGATTTTCGTATGTTGAACCAGCCCTGCATCTCTGGGATGAAGCCTACTTGATCATAATGGATAATTTTTCTAATGTGTTCTTGGATACGGTTTGCCAGTATTTTGTTGAGGATTTTTGCGTCGATGTTCATGAGTGAGATTGGCCTGTAATTCTCTTTCTTGGTTGAGTCTTTGTGTTGTTTTTGGTATCAGAGTGACTGTAGCTTCATAAAAGGAATTTGGCAATGACTCTTCTGTTTCTATATTGTGAAAAACATTAAGGAGTATAGGTATTAGTTCTTCTTGGAAGTTCTGGTAGAATTCGGCATTGAAACCATCTGGTCCTGGGCTTTTTTTTGGTAGGGAGGTTTTTGATAACAGCTTCTAATTCTTCGCGACTAACAGGTCTATTTAGATTGTTCACCTGGTCCTGGTTTAACTTTGGTATATGGTATTGATATAAAAAAGTGTCCATTTCCTTTCCATTTTCCAGTTTTGTGGCATATAGGCTTTTGTAGTAAGATCTAATGATTCTCTGAATTTCCTCTGTGTCTGTGGTTATGTCCCCCTTTTCATTTCTGATCTTATTAATTTGCAAATTCTCTCTCTGCCGTTTGATTAGTTTGGATAGGGGTTTTTCAATCTTGTTGATTTTCTCCAGGAACCAGCTTTTTGTTTCATTGTTTCTTTGTATTGTTTTCTGTGTTTCTATTTTGTTGATTTCAGCCCTCAGTTTGATTATTTCCAGTCTTCTACTCCTCCTAGGTGAGTATGCTTCTTTTTTTTTTCTAGAGCTTTCAGGTGTGTTGTTAAGTCTCCAATGTGAGCTTTCTCTGTTTTCTTTAAGTGGGCACTTAGTGCTATGAACTTTCCTCTTAGGACTGCTTTCATAGTGTCCCATAAGTTCGAGTATGTTGTTTCTTTATTTTCATTGAATTCCAGGAAGACTTTAATTTCTTTCTTAATTTCTTCCTTAATCCAGGTATGGTTCAGTAGTTGACTGAGGATTCGGACCCAGTGCCCAGACAGGGTGGGCTAGGTGATGTTATTTGCAGAAAGAGAACAGTGTGGCCGAAGTGGGGAGGGTTCTGGATGGGAGCTGGGTGGGCTAGGAAGAAAGAGGATGTATGCAGGGAGTGGAGGCCCTGCAGAGAGCCAAGAAGGATGGGGGGCCAAGGAACCTCTGAGCTCCCCTTCCGAGGCTGGCGCCCCGGGGCCAGAAACTCACCCCAATGCTGTCTCTCCTGGCGCCGAGAGATCAGGCCTCCGTGCTGGTGGGCAGGTCGCAAACAAAGCGCCTACCCTGCTTGGTGCAGGCTGGCGATAGAAACAAAGGGAGTCCTGCCCGCTTGAGTGCCCTGAGGATTCGGACCCAGTGCCCAGACAGGCTGGGCTGGGTGATGTTATTTGCAGAAAGAGAACAGTGGGGCCGAAGTGGGGAGGGTTCTGGATGGGAGCTGGGTGGGCTAGGAAGAAAGAGGAGGTATGCAGGGAGTGGAGGCCCTGCAGAGAGTCCAAGAAGGATCGAACACATGATTCTTTAAATTACGCAACAATATGGGTAGAATTAAAGCCATGGCTTTGGAATCTAGATCCAGCCCATTCCTTAGCTTTCCAGCCTCATGGCAGAGGTACCGGTTGTAGCCATGTTTACTGCCACAACTCTATGGCGTTTTAAGGTCCCTGCCAGCAAGCAAACTGCAGCATTCTTCTCACAGACCACATTCAGTCTGACTACCTGCTTGAGTCTGAGTCAGAGTTTGCCCTGGCAGGATGGCCCAGAAAACCGGCATTTTAAAACAGCACAACTTTTTTCCTGCTACGGCTGAAAACAAACAATCATTCAGTCGGCTTTTATCAACACCATTTAAGTGTTTCGTGGCAGGACCTCTTAAGAGCTGCAGGGTTTTGCAGCTAAAGCTGAGTCAGGAAGCCTCTTTCAGATGAGAGCACTTGCTTGCCTCTAGCAAGCAGAGCAGACCCAAGAAATTGCTGCTACCAAGAAACCAGGCACAATGCTTTCATTTTGTTCTAGAATTACTTCCCAAGCTGTCTCAGGCTTTATGTGGATACAGCTGTCCACACGTTGGGGGCCATTCTGTTGTATGAGCTACGGGCTGTGTTCCGCCACCCTGCTCCCAGCCGCCAGGCTAGCTTATACCCCGAAAGAACAGCACAAATTGTATTCTTTTAAACACTTCTTGGCCCATTATATCTAGCCTCTTCTTGGCTAACTCTCGCACCTGGACTAGCCCATTTGTAATAATGTGTGTAGCACCCCAAGGTTCGCTTACCAGAAAGATTCTAGCCTACGTCCATCCTGGGTCGGAGCTTCACCACATCTTCCCCAGAGAGGAGAGCTATCGAGTCTGAGCTGACTTCCTCAGGCAGTTTCTTTATTTAACCAATGACCTTCCTCCATCAATAAGAGGAAAAATCCACCAAGATGGCATTTCACTTCTTAATATCTATGTCCCAAAGACACACAAGTTTGTAAAAGAAACACTATTATAGTTTAAATCACATATTGACTCTTTCACACTGATAATGGGAGACTTCAATATCCCATTCTCACCAATGAACAGGTCATCCAAACAAAAAATAAACAAAAACACTAGAGCCAACAGATGTTCTAAACCAAATAGAACTAACAAACATTTACAGAACATGTCACTCAAACACAAAAGAATATGTCTTTTTATCAGCACCCCATGGTACTTTCTCCAAAACTGATCACATACTTGGACACCAAACAAATTTCAACAAATATAAGACATTTAATAACCCCCTTCATCCTATCAGAACACTGTGGTTTAAAGCTGGATAATAGAATGGAAGCAATAGAAAGCTTACAAACTCATGGAAACTGAAAAACTCTCTACTGAATGACTGCTAAGTAAATATAGAAATAAAGAAAGAATTTAAAGACTGTAGTAATGAGGTGAGCAGGCCTGCTTTTCATCCCGCCTGGCTCCCGCAAGGCTAGCTTAACACCCGAAATAACAACACACAAATTGTATTCATTTAAACACTGTCTGGCCCATTATCTCCAGTACCTTATTGGCTAACTATCACATATTTTCTAACCCATTTCTAATATCTGTATTGCCACTTGACTGTGGCTTACCAGCATGAGTCTAACCAGTGTCCATCTCGGAGAGGAGAGTTATGGCGTCTGCCTGACTCGGCTTTCTTCCTCCCAGAATTCTGTTCTGTCTATTCCACCCACCTAAGGCAGTTTCTTTATTAACCAATGAAAGTAACATATAGACAGATGACCCTCCTACACCAAAAGACTATCTAGAATTCAATGAAAATGAATACACAGCATACCCAAACTTATGGTGCTCAATGAAAGCAGAGCTAAGAGAAAATATCATAGTACTAAGTGTCTACATAAAAAAAATAAATGGAGAGATTTCCTACTAGCAACTTAACAGCATACCTGAAAGTTCTAGAACAAGAAGAAATAAACACACTCAAGAGGAATAGATGGTAAGAAATAATCAAACTCAGGGATGAAATCAATAAAATAGAAACAAAGATAACAATACAGAAAAATCAATGAAACAGAGTTGGTTCTTTGAGAAAAATCAACAAGATAGACATACCCTTATCCAATCCAACTAAACAACATAGAGAGTAGAGTACCTTCCCACACTGATGAGACTAGAATATAGGGTTGAAGGTTCCCTGAAGGCACCAGCTCAAGCTCTCCATGTTCAACGAGCTGTGTGGATATTGTCCTAATCAATGGAGCTGCAGTGTCAGCCTCTTTAGTATGGGAAGGTACTCTGCAGGCTACTGGAAGAGAAATAAGAACACCAACCCAGCTATAAAACCTTTGACCTACAATCTGTCCTTCCCCCAAGATGTGGTGGCACAGAATTTGTGGGAGTGGCCAATCAATGTCTGAGGCCCCACTTGAGACCCACTCCACAAGAGGGAGCCCATTCCTAACACTTCTTGGATGGCCATGAATCAGAGACTGGGTAGCCCAAAGACCTTGGGTAGAACCAAACAGGACTGCTCTAAAAAACTACTCTAAAGATTCCTAATGATATTCTGCTATATGCATAGACTGGTGCCTCCATTCCTTGGAGGAGTAGAAGAAGGAGAAATTGTGGTCAGGATGTATTGCATGAGAGAAGAATCTATGTTCAATAATAAAAATAAGTTCAGTTTCTTTAAAATATGCAGTCTCATTTTTTAAAAAATCCAAAATTTCATTTTAAAGTTCAGAATCTCTCAACTGTGTACTCCTGTAAAAAAAATAAGTTAAATACTTTCTTATTTCAAGAGGAAAATAAACAGGGCACAGTCACAGTCTGAATAAAGCAAAAGTAAACTCCAACAGTATAAATAACTCAAAGTCTAATTATCTGGTCTTGACTCACAATCTTCTGGACTCCTCCAAAGGGCTACACTCCACAGCTGCTGCTGTCCTCACTGATCATCCCAAGGTACTGACATCTCCAAAATATTGGGGTCCTCTGCTACAACTGGGCTGCACTTCCACCAACAGCCTTTCCTAGGTTCTCTTCATGGTGAAAAGCCTCAACATTTTTGCACTCACTATGTAACCATAGTATCCTGAGCAACCTGGAACTCTGTGTAGACTAGGCTAGTCTTGAACTTGCAGTGATATTTCTTCCTCTCTTTCCCAGAGTACTTGGATTACAGGTGTGGTTACCACATCTGATTATTGTTCCCCGCCCCACCAACCCCATACCTACATGTGTATGTTTGTGTGTTTCTATGTGTATACTAGGTTTGGAAACTAGGAATCTGTGCATGCCAGGCAACACTGAGCCATGCCCTCAACCCCTCATCTACCTTGATAGTTTTTGTCTGTTCCATTGTTCTTCCTTCATCCCTTTCCTTAGAGTATCCCTCAGTAAATCAGTTGCCCAAGAGACCCAGTGTCAGGTTTTCTTCAAAAACCTTAGTAAAGATCTCTTTTGTTGCTTTTATGGAATGGAGATGCTTGTATCCTGCCACTGAGTTGTATTCACAGCAGATAGAACCTTTAGGTGGAGTACAAGAGAAACCCGACATAGCAGAAATGGCTTGCCACAGGAGTTTCACTCTGCTCTCTGACCACTGCTTTATCAGATTCCCCATCCCTTATCCCAGTGAGATATTAAATAAAGTTTCTTCCTCCTTGAGGTCTTATCATGCTATGATATTCCCATCCACCACCTCAGTTCAGGTTCTCTGGACTTAACTAGAAGTTACCTATTTACCCCAGATAGGGTTGTATGACTTTGACTGAGTTTCTTGCCTTTCCTTGGATTCAGTGTTCTTTTGGGCAAATATGTGGAGATCAGCAATTTGTTATAGTTTTATTTTACAGGAGAAGTGAATGAATGGAAACCATTACTACTGTGGTAGTAATAAGATAACCAATGAAGGGTTTCGAAGATGAAGTAACATGCTCAAAGTTGCCATTTAGAAAAACATCAACAGCCGCTAATAGGCTCTATCCTGGGTGAATACACATTTCTTCATGTTTTCCCAGGAAAAAAAAATCACATAAGAGCTAATTATATGAGCCCTTTACTTGTTCAGATGATCACAGTCCTAATTGCCCCTGATTATAGGGACTTGAGAGACCCTAATCAACAATAATTTGGTTAAGAGCTTCCTTCATCCCTAAACATAAAATTATGAGCAAACTAGAATGACTGCTCAATATCACCAAGTTCTGAAGTAAATAGTTACACAATAATAACCATGCTAGCCTTACAATCTTCCAGCACAGTTATTAAATCTCTTTCCGATAGGGAACCTAATAGTATAATCAAATTCGGTGGCTTTACATCTTGGTGAATTAGAGAGTCTTTACAAGCATAGTTTGTTCATAGACACAAAGAAATGGAGCAATATTTTTTTTAATCTAAAGTAGGTATGGAGCTCACAGGAGTGGTTTCCAAAACAATGTCCTCCAGCAAAGAAAATTTGAGGATTTTACTCACAGAACCAATTGTCCTAGCAAGCTTTACCTATCAACTTGATAAAAACCTAGAAGCATGTGAGAAGGGAATCTCAATGAGAGGTTGCACAGTTCAGATTGACTTGTGACTATGTCTGTGGTGGATTGTCTTGATTAGTAACTGATGGAGGAGAACCAAGCCCACTGTGTATGGCACAGTTTCTTGGGAAGTATAAGAAAGCTAGCTAGACATGGTTGCAAATGAGCCCGAAAGCAACATTTTTGGTTTTTTCTCTCTACTTCGTATTTGCATTTGCTATGTGGGCTCACAGCTGCAGTTGCTGTCATACTTCCCCACCATAGTGCTGATGGATCCTCTGGAACTGTAAGCCCAACATAAACCCTTCCTTCTCTAAGTTATCTTGTTCTTAATGTTAATGTTATATCATAGCAATAGAAAAGTAACTAATATATATTGCTTAACTACTGTTATCAGTATGCAGTACTGTAGCACATCAGAACTTAATGAAAATGACTAAAACTAATGAAAATGCATCAAAACTAAACTGAGCCCTAGACAAGTTGAATCTAATAGCCATCTACAAAATATTCTACTCCATGGCTGCCAAGAACACATTCTACTCAACAGTAACATTAACTCAATCGAAAAACATTCTCAGCAACAGGTCATATGATACTCCACAAAGCAAGATTCAATAAATATTTAAAACTTGAAATCATATTAGGGAGCTTTTCTGATGATAATGCAATAAAGCAAAAAATCAATAACTGTAGAAGGAGCTGAAGGAAGGCCTGCTTTTCATCCCACCCAGCTCCCGCACAGCTAGCTTTACACCCGAAATAACAACACACAAATTGTAGTCTTTCAAACACTGCCTGGCCCATTAGCACTAGCCTCTTACTGGCTAACCCTCATATCTTGCTTTAACCCATATCTAGTAATCTGTGTAGCACCACGAGGTGGTGGCTTACTGGGAAGATTCTAGCCTACGTCCATCTTGAGCCGGAGCTTCATTGTGTCTGCCTCACTGCCTTCTTCCTCCCAGCATTCTGTTCTGTTGTTCCCACCTACCTATGTTCTGACCTATCATGCCAATCAGTTTTCTTTATTAATTAACCAATGAAAATAACACATAGACAGAAGGCCCACCTACATCAAATAACTAAGAAAACTCTCGAAATTATCCAAACCTTTGTAGTCTATAACCATAGCTCCAATGCCTGGTGCCCAAGAGGGAGTTAGTGAACACTTGTCATCTTTCACCTCCACAGAAGTAATGAAATGAAAAGCCTCGGCTGCGGTTTGGGCCCAGGCATGCTGGTTTGAATAAAAATGGCTCCCATGGGCTCACAGGTAGTGGCCATATTAGGAGGGATGGCCTTGTTAGAGTAGGTGTGTTCATGGTATCTCTACACAGCAATATAAATTCTAGTTAGGACACCAGGTAAAAGAGGAATTCTCAATCAGAGCAAAAAGCCCTTATTAAATACGATAGATATGGGCTGTGTCTTAGGTCAGTAGGAATTCATTTGCCTAGCCTGTGTAAGACCCTGGTGTTAAATGCTGACTTCCAGGCATGACAGCTGTTGCACTCTTGAACTCATAGCTGTGATTACCTGCATAAGATCTCAATAGATTATTCTTATCAATACCCTGTGATGGGAGGGGAGGGGCTCATGGGACCCTGTGATGGTATGAAAGAAAATGCCCCCCAAAGGCAGTGGCATTATTGAGAGTTGTGGCTTTTTTGGAATAGGTACAGCCTTGTTGAAGGAAGTGTATCACTGTGGGATGGAGCTTTGAAGTTTCATATATGCTCAAGCCATACCCAGTATCTCAGATTACTTCCCTTTGCCTACAAATCAAGATGCAGGACTCTAGAAGTTCCTTCTCTAGCACCATGTCTGCCTGCATGGCCCCATGTTGCACCATGATGATAATGAACTAAACCTCTGATAATGTAAGCTATCCCAATTAAATATTTCTCTTTTATAAGAGTTACCATGGTCATGGTGTCTCTTCACAACAATAGAAACCCTAACGAAGACAGGCCCCATCCCCCCTGAGGATTTGTACTCAGAGGGTAGTTGATGGGGAGGTGGAGAAAATCTCATGGGTGATGTGGCTCTTGTAAAGTTCATGTGCTCCTGTAAACAATCCCCAACCCATGTGCCTGTAGCAAACCTAAATAAATTCATTGGGTCACAAACACTAGGCATAAAAGTAGAAGGGGGACTAGTTGGAAAGGGGAAAAGAGAATACAAAAGGGGTGAATATGATTGAAATATAGCATATATGTATAAAAATGCCATGATTATGTATGCATAAGCTATATATGCAAGTTACTTTGCATATAAGAATTTCAGTTATCTTTGATACAAAATAAATAAATACTGCCAACTTCTTACAGTTTCCTTTAGCAGAAAATGTAATTATTTTGTAAAGCACTATGATGGCTAGTTTATGTCAACTTGACAAAAGCTAGGGTCATTCGAGAAGAGGAGCCAAAATTGAGAAAATGCCTCCATAAGATCAGGCCATAGGGAAACCTGTAGTGCACTTTCTTAATAAGTGATTGATGGGGGAGGGCGCAGGCTATTATGGATGGTGTCACCTCTGGGCTGGTGGTCCTGGATTCTGTAAGAAAGCAAACTGAGCAAGCCATGGGGCGCTAGCCAGTATGCAGCTCCCCTCCATGGCCTCTGCATTGAATCCTACCTCCAGGTTCCTGCTCTGTTTGAGTTCCCATCTTGATTTCCTTTAACGATGAACAGTGCTGTTGGACTGTAAACCAAAATGACCCCTTCCTCCCGAAGTTGTTTTGGTCACAGTGTTTCATCACAGCAATAGAAACCCTAGCTAGGACAAGCACTCACTTTGGTTTATTTAATTGAATATATTTTTTTCATTTAATATGTTTGGATGACAGTTTCCCTTCCCCCCCAACTCCTCCCAGATCCTCCCCACCTCCCAACCCACCCAAATCTATGCCTTCACTCTCTTTAGAAAACAAATGGGAAAATAAATGAAACAAAGGTGAATTGAACAAGGGAAAGCACAAGCAGCACACACACAAACAAAAACACAAAACCAGGAACCAAAGACCAGGAAGATAAAAACATTCTCAAACAACACAATATGGGGCAAAAACATCGACAAAAATATCTTTGAGTTTGTTTTGTGTTAGCCATCTGCTACTGGGCATGAGGCCTACCATTAAGTATGGTTTACATATCAGTGTGACTCCATGGGAGAAAACTAAAGTGTCCATTGTAAGCAGTTGCCAATTGGAGATAGGGAAAACACTTACACTGAGGCTTTGGCAATAATTCTTCTATAAATCTATAAATGGTAGGTATTCACCTACGATATAGGTCATGAGCATATATTAAAATTCCTGAGACAATAACAACTTCTTTTTCAGCTTTCTACACAATGTTTTGTCATATAAATAATTGAAATTTACTTGTAAGACTCATTTTAATTCTATGCATTGACACAAATAATTATTTTCTAGACTGTCTTAGCAATACTGACCATTCGATCTCTTCACTACACGGGGAGAGGGTATATGGAGAGAGAGCCCTAGGTGTATGCTTCATTTCCAATCTGTATTTCTAAGGTCTGTAAAGTTCAAGTACTGAGAGGTTCTTTATTCTTGGAAAAGAGGATAAATAATTTGTGGATAGATTATTTTGCAAGATGCAGAGACATGCTCTCAAGCTATTGTATAACATGAAAGGCTCAAAACAGACTTGGTTTTCTTATTTTCCCCAAACAGTGAAAACACTCAATATAAAGTTTTTCTTAAACAAATGCTTCAATTTTCTCTTCTCCAAAGATTCCACTTGTGCCACCCAAACAAATAAGCATATAAATGGGATCCACAGCCGTGCTCATTATACAATGGCAACATTTGTGCTCAGGCCAGCAGTGGGGAGTAAATATTATGCAATAGAGGATTGGAACCCATTCCCACAAATGATGTTAATGCATAATGAAAGCATAATTTTTGGAAAAATACAAACCTTGGCTTTGTTCTTAATGTGTGTGTTTTGTATTATGTGTAGGGCTCTTTTGAGTAGCTTACACAATACAAAACCCATGTGTAATTACAAAGCTGGACTACGCTCAAATAACCAGAGGCAATGTGTTCACAGTCTGGGATCTTCCAGCACAGAGGATCTGGAAAGAGCTTGCTTAAGTCTCTCCTACTCCCTTCTGCCCCAGCTGTTCTACTTCCTTTCATGTTCTCTTCAGAGGAAATGAGAATATTTTTCCCCATGTTAGGAGTCAGTGTCTGTTCTTCATGTGGATCCTTAGTTTTCTCAAACATTTGCTAGAAGTGAGCATCCAGCTTCCACATGCCCTGGCTCCCTCATACTGGCTCGCTAGGCAAGTCCTTAGATGTACTGGGCAACTGCCAGTGATACTTGGGTCTTTGTTAGTATAGGAGAATTGGAACAGGTCAGTGTGAAGAAGTAGGGAAAAGGAGAGCTTAAAACCAGATAGCCTCCTCCCAGGTTTCCTTCTGTTGTTCTAAACCTACTTTTGCCATGTTGGGATATTCAGTATACTTCTTGAAAGTGCCCCAGTCATAACCATACTTCCTGCTGCTACCCACTTACAAATGAAATTCAAAAAAAAAAGTGTGATCAAAACAGACTAGTTGTATGTGGCTGGAAAGTCAAAGTGGTGGTCTTAAAGTTGGCCCTCTGTATTTACAGGTTCTTCAGCTACAGATTTGACCATCCATGGACCCAAAACAGTATGACAAATGCTATACTATTATTGACATGTACTATATAACGTTAAGTCTATAAATGTTGTGTCTGGACTGAACATGTAGTTTGTTTTTTTTGTTTGTTTTGTTGTTGTTACTATTTACTATTGCAACTATTTCCATTGTATCAGATAATCTTTTTAAAATAAAGCATTTTCCCCAAAGGCTATACTCATGTCTGCAAGAGTTTATGCATACCATGTGTATGCAGATGTTCATGTAGGTCAGAAAAGGGCATCAGAAGAAGGGTACTGGGAACTGAACTCCAATCCTCTGAAAGAGCAGTAAGAGTTCTTAACTACTGAGCAGAGTATCCCTTCAGCTCCTTGTATTAGATATATTAAGTCATCCAGAGATGATGTAAAGTTCACAGGGGATGCAAACACACACTATTTTATATAAGGGACTTAAGCCTCCTCAAAGTTTAGTATGCCTGCAAGGCACTTGTACCCATCACCTGTGCAGAACAAAAGGTGGTCTGTGGCATGGACTCTACTCATTTCAGCCTCAAGTACAAGCTTTCCTTAAGTACTTGGAAGAAGCTGTGTAAACACACAGTGTAGTTTAAAGGTAAAGCTAGCTTCTGTGTGTACCTGCTCTAGACCAGGAATCATAGCTGTCTCAGAATGGAACCATGTGTGAACCTGCTCTGGACCAGGAATCATAGCTGTCTTAATGGCACCATGTGTTAACTGCCCGCTCCAATGACTTAGTTTTGAAATATATAAATAAAGTAAGATTAATTACAATGTCGAAGAAGGAAAGAGCTGCCAAGTGTTCTGCAACAATGTATTTGATAATCATAAGCATTTGCAACTGCGAAAGAACTGTAACATTTCTCATTAATTAACATCCTCATATTTAGAAGGATTGAGCTGTGCGTACTGTTTGCTTGGGATATCATTCCTCCCTATATCCCAGGCTGGCCAGAAGCTTGTGGTCCTCCTGTCTCAACTTCCCATGTGCAAGGATTGCAGGGATAAAGTGAGTCCTGGTTCCTAACCTGTTTGAATTACTGCCCTGATTGGTTTACTTTGACAAATAATTAAAAACTCATTAATCTTTAGTATAAGAAATTTGAATCCTCTGTTTAAACTATCAATATCACCTCAATCTTCTGATGATGTTTGTTCTTGGCAGTAAATCTGAACACCCAGATTAAAGAAAATGCTGACTTCCTTTACAAAATAACTAAAAGAAGAAAGTACCAAAGAGATTTTATTTTACTATAACAGGGAATCAAAACTGAGAGCCCCCTAAGCATATTCTAATGATAAAACTATACATCAACAAGTTTGAAGACTATGCAAGCACAGGCATTTTTTCTGTAGTCAGGAGAATGGTATTAACAGCCAAAACTCAGAGCATATGAGGAATGCACAGTTAGAGGGTCTGGAAAACCAGGTCACTAGCTTATAACACACAGTAAAGATTTTACAAATCCAGTGAAGAAAGGAAAACAGGCTAGTTAAATAAATGGTCTAATGTTAGGTATGGGAGTGAATGCCTGTAATCTCAGAAGAGAGGGACTTGATGTAGGATCCTGGAGGAGGGGATAAGGGGATAGGGGAGGAGAATTTGAGGGAATAGGATAGTCGAGATGGGGTAAAGACAGAGATGGAGAGCAAGGAAAGAGATATCCTGATTGAGAGAGCCATTACGTGGCTAGCAAGAAACCTGGCACTAGAGAAATTCCCAGGATCCACAAGGATGACCCCAGCTTGTATAGCGATGAGCGGTGGGCTGCGTCCCCAGCACCCAGCCGCCCGCATGGCTAGCTTATGCCCTGAAATAATTACACGGAAACTGTATTCTTTTAAACACTGCCTGGCCCATTAGTTTCAGCCTCTTATTGGCTAGCTCTTACATATTGATCTAACCCATTTCTAATAATCTGTGTAGCCCACGAGGTGGCTTACCAGGGAAGATCTTAACCAGCCACTGTCAGGAGTGGGAGAATCATGGTGACTCACTGACTCGGCTTCTTTCTCCCAGCATTCTGTTCTGTTTACTCCCCCTACCTAATTTTCTGTCCTATTAAAGGGCTAAGGCAGTCTCTTTATTTAACCAATGAAATTAACACAAAATAGAAGACTCTTCCCCATCACCAGCTAAGACCCTAGGTAATTGTGGAGAGGGTGCCTGAACTGTCCTTCCCCTGTAATCAGATGATGACTATCTTAATTGTCATCATAGAACCTTCATCCAGCAACTGATGGAAACAGATGCAGAGATTCACAAATAAACACTGGGCTGAGCTTCCAAATCCAGCTGAAGAGAGGGAGGAGTGATAATATGAGCAAAGGGGTCAAGACCACGATAGGGGCACCCACTGAGACAGCTTACCCGAGCTAATGGGAGCTCACCAACTCTGGCCTTAGAGCAGGGGAACCAGCATAAGACCAAACTAGGTCCTCTGAGTGTGGGTGACAGTTATATGGCTGGGGCAGTTTGTGGGGTCACTGGCAGTGAGACCAGGATTTATCCCTACTGCATGTACCATCTTTTTGGAGCCCATTCTCTTTGGAGGGATACCTTGCTCAGCCTAGATATAGTAGGAAATGTCTTGGTCCTTTCTCAAAGCAATGTAACTTCCCATGGGGAGCCTTACCCTCTCTGAAAAGAGGATGGGTGGAAGGATGAGGGGAAGGTGGGGGGGAAGAAATGGGAACTGAGATTTGTATGAAAAATGAGAAAAGATAATTTTTACACAGTTAATTAATTTAAAAAAATAAAGTGACCAAATAGCAAAACAACCCAAACCATACAGCAACAAAAGAAAAAGTCGAAAATAATGGAATAGTTTGTTAAGTGAGAGGAAGATGTAAATCCCTGCCCCTGGATCCTGCACATACAATAGGCTAGAGACACAGAGGAGGCAACAAGTTTCTGTTGTCTCCAGCTAAGCTGGGAATAATGCTGCCATGTGCGGCCCAGCCCTGGGTGAGTAAACTGCAGTAGGAAAATGACATGCTCAATGGCAAATCTTAGCACAAAAATCAGGGGACAGAATCAATAAGAGATGGTTAAGGATTTAGGGGAGGACTAGTAAGCTGAGGAGAGCCAACTAACATAGGAAAAAATGTGCCAAAGCACTGGGGACATCCCTCTCAATAGCAGACCAGGGTACCAGGGGATCATGTCACTTGACCAGGGGCTGCTCAGCTTCGTAATTTCTCAATTTTCTTGGCTACTGAAGAGGTTACAAGGGAATATTCTGAATCATGTGAAATATTCAGCATATGTTAAAACTTGGAGGAATCTTACTGGCTGTGCTGGATAGTTTCTTGGCAAGTTGACAGGCTGAAGCCATCTGAGAAAAAGGAGCCTCAGCTGAAAAAAATGCCTGAATGAGACAGGCTGTAGAGCTTTTTCTTAATTAGCGATTGATGGGGGAGGGCCCAGCACATTGTGTGTGGTCCCAGCCCTGGGCTGTTAGACTTGGGTTCTATAAGAAAGCAGGCTGATCAAACCAGGTGGAGCAAGCCAGTAAACAGCCCCCTCCATGGCCATCAACTTCTGCCACCAGGATCCTGCCCTGTTTGAGTTCCTGTCCTGGCTTCCTGTGATAAGGAGTAAGAAAAATAAACCCTTTCCTCCCAAAGCTGATTTAGGTCATGGTGTTTTCATCATAGCAACAGTAACCCTAACCAAGACAGGGGGCATTTGGTTCTGTTGTTTTTGTTCTGGATGACTCTGCAGTTTTCAATAGATGGTCATTTTCTTGTCTTCAGAAGTTCCTGGCTTGGTTTTTAGTTATCAATTGTCAATTTTGCATGCTTATTCAGACTTTCTTCCCCCCTTTTCTTTTTCTGTGATACTCAGATCAAACTTAGGGCCTCATGCATGCCCAGCAGGTACTCCACCACAGAGCTGGATTTCCAGCTCACTCTTTACTTATTAAGACAGAGTTCCACTAAGTTGTCTAGACTGGCCTTGAACTACCTATGTGGTCCATATAAGCCTTAAACCAGTCAGTCTCTACTAAGTGCTAGGAATTCAAGAACATATGTTCCCCTAGGCCCAGGTTCTACTGGCTTCTCTGAAAACTCTATTTTCTCAGAGCTATCTGCCAGCCCCAAGCTCCTGGAATTGTCCAAAATTTCTTACTTGGTAGTCATTGTGGGAAAATGCTATAACTTCCCAAACTTCTCAAATTCCCTAATTATTGCAAAAGAGCGTGGCTTTGCATTCTCACAAGAAATGAATGATAGTTCCTGTTATTTCAAATCCTTATGGGTGTTTGATATGAAAATAAACTGAGAAACTATGTAAGTATGTAGAATGATATCTTCAGTCCTGTGTTCATATTTGAATTTTGCTTCCTGACCCATGTCTCCTCTGTACCATGGAGTCACTATGCCATGGGAAGACCACCATGTAATTCCTCTGAATTTATGAGCCAAAATAAATCCTTCCACCAGTAAGTTGCTTTTGTGGGCATTTTGTTACAATGATGAGAAAAGCAATTGATATAGTTAGTTACCAGGAGCTGCTATTGGAAGGTGGTTGTGGCTGGTGTGATATTGCTGAAGAGCTTCAAGATTTTGGTTAAGTAGGAATATCTTGAAGAGCTGACCATAGTTACTTATTGTTGCTATTATTTCAATCAAGGTGTTTCATTAGGATTCACATATTAAAGGCCTGTTTTTTAGCCTGGTACTCTTTGGAGGCAGTAGGAGGTAGGACCTGGGGGAAGGAACTTAGATCTTTGGGGGTATACCTTTGAAGTGGATTGTGGGATTCCAGCCTCTTCTTGTCTTCCTTTGCTTCCTGGATGCTATAATGTAGGGTTTTCTATCATTGTGAACTCCAATCATTATGTGCTGCCTCATTATAGGCCCAAAACATCAAAACCAAGTGGACCATGGTCTGAAGTTGTGAGCCAGAATAAGCATCTTCTCCTTTAGGGTGACTTTATCAAGTATTTTGCCACAGTGATCAAAGACTGACAAACACAACTGCAGTTATTTAAAACACCTAGTTGAAGGTGTAGCTGAATGGTAGAGTGCTTTGCTAGTGTGTATGAGCACCACAGGGGCAGGAAAAAATAAGAACAGTATTGTGGTAGACTCCCATAAACCCTGAACTTCAGAGGCACAAGCAAGAGAATCACAAGCTGTATGTAAATGCGAAAAGAGTGGTTGCAAAATGTTCTCCTCTCAAAAAAGTAGCTATGTGAGGTGATGCATGTATAATTGGTTGGTCTTAATCATCCCACAATATAATTATACATTAAACCATTATGTTATGTAGGATTTATATGCCCAACTTTAAATAACAATAAAGCATATAAAATACAATTTTAGAAAAGGGGGATAATCACCAAAGAAGTTGAAGAAAGGTGATGAGAAGAGGAAGAAGGGAAAAGATGACCCCTTAAGCAAGGAGCAAAGATGAACAAAGGCAGGGTTTTCTCAAAGCAGCCATCATCCAATACTGCGAAGCAGACAAATAACAAATGCTCTTTGGGAATTGAGTGTGCGGCATGGTGAAAATCTTTAGAAAGAAAAATCTTTCAACCTAGACAAGACATAAACATGAGTCTGTGGAAACTGGAGTACTCTTCCAACCGCTTGCTTTCAACCTTCAAGTCTGCTTGTTGTTTGTTGGTTTGCAGTGGGTTTTGTTTTGTTTATTGTGTTCTTTGGTTTGGTTTGAGAAGGTTCACACTGGTCAAACTGACCTAAAATTCACTAAGTATTCCAGGCTAGTGGTAATTCCAGACTCCGGATCATCTTCATGCTTCGGCCTCCAGAGTGTTAGGATTATAAGTGTGAGCTCAGCTCTGTAAAGCAAGTTTGCTTCAAGCGGCTGATTCCTTAAGTGCTCCAACTGAAACTCTAACCAGGTGTTCAGTGAATTTCCAGAAAGCAATCCCTTCCAGAACGGGTGCTGTGGGTTTGGAACTGGAGCTCAGAATATTCCTTTGACCTTTTTCCCCAAAGACCTGCCAGTGCCCCTGGAGAAGTGTGTGTGTTAAAGAGCCTCCTCAGGCCACTCGCTCAGCATAGGAAAAGCATCCTCTTGGCCTAGAGGGTGCAGCTCTGTAGGCTGAGCAGTCAGCTGTGCTTTGAGGTGCATGCCATCTTGATTTATGGCTCTTCTGTGGGAAGGACAGTTGGTCATACTTGATGTCACACACGCTTGATCTCCCTCCAGAGCTGAGGGATGTGTCTGAAGGAGCTTCTATAGAAACTTGATACCAGAGAAGATAACCACACGTCAGTACAAATGCCATGCATGAACATAGGCAAATATTCTGAAAGAAGAGGGACATGGAGTGCAGAGGGCAGGTTTGCTCGGGTTTATCCTTCTGTTCCCTTTCTTCAGAAGGTGTAGAGAAGCTAGTAAATTCCAGTAGAGTTGTGAAGTTTAGGTTACTCCAGCTGGTGGTACAGATGACCCTAGAGGATGTGCTCCAGCAGGAAGCAAGGTCCAGTGAGGGAGAACTGTGAGGAAGTTGACCCCAATGCAGGCTGACTACAAACCAGGTTTCTAGATTGGGGAAGTAGTCCCTGTCATGAGTTGACATGTCATAAGTTGACACGTTATGAGTTGTGACGCCACACTGACAACACTAGTCAGATTTTCTCAGAGAGGCACAACCAAAAAATATCCATGATGGTTAAACTGTAATGTCAATTTGACTAGACTTAGAAACACACAAGAGGAACACCTTTGGACATGTTTTTGAGAGCATTTCTGAGGACGTTTAACTGGAGTAGGAAGACATACCCAAGTTTGTTTGGCACTTCGCTGTGGGCTTCAATCGCAGATTGAATAAACAATGAGAGCAAGCTTAGCTCCAGCAGTTAGCTCACTTTGCTTCCTGGCTGCTGATGCAAAGTGACCAGCCACCTCATACATCAGCCACTGTCTTAGCCAGGGTTTTATTGCTATGATGAGACACCATGACCACAGTAATTCATAATGAAAATATTTCATTGGGCAGTACATTGAGCTCCATAGAGAGAGCGCCGGGGCAAGCGAGAGCCGGACGGGCACTGGGCGACTCTGTGCCTCACGGATGAAAATCAACTAAACATGGACAAAGGAGATCCTAAGAAGCCGAGAGACAAAATGTCCTCGTATGCATTCTTTGTGCAAACTTGCTGGGAGGAACACAAAAAGAAGCACCCAGATGCTTCTGTCAACTTCTCAGAGTTCTCCAAAAAGTGCTCAGAAAGGTGGAAGACCATGTTTGCTAAAGAAAAGGGGAAATTTGAAGACATGGCCAAGGCTGACAAGGCTTGTTATGAAAGAGAAATGAGAACCTACATCCCCCCCGCCAAAGGGGAGACCAAAAAGAAGTTCAAGGACCCAATGCACCCAAGAGGCCTCCTTCTGCCTTCTTCTTGTTCTGTTCTGAGTATCGCCCCAAAATCAAAGGAGAACACCCTGGCTTATCCATTGGTGATATTGCAAAGAAACTGGAAGAGATGTGGAACAACACTGCTGCAGATGACAAGCAGCCCTACGAAAAGAAGGCTGCCAAGCTGAAGGAGAAGTACGAAAAGGATATTGCTGCTTACAGAGCTAAAGGAAACCCAATGCAGTGAAAAAGGGGGTGGTCAAGGTGGAAAAGAGCAAGAAAAAGAAGGAAGAGGAAGATGATGAGGAAGACAAAGAGGATGAAGAGGAGGAGGAAGAAGAGGAAGATGAAGATGAGGAAGAAGATGATGATGATGAATAAGTTGGTTCTAGCGCAGTTTTTTTTCTTGTCTATAAAGCATTTAACCCCCCTGTACACAACTCACTCCTTTTAAAGAAAAAAATTGAAATGTAAGGCTTTGTAAGATTTGTTTTTAAACTGTATAGTGTCTTTTTTTGTAAAGTTAACACACTACCGAATGTGTCTTTAGATAGCCCTGTCCTAGTGGTATTTTCAATAGCCACTAACCTTGCCTGGTACAGTCTGGGGGTTGTAAATTGGCATGGAAATTTAAAGCAGGTTCTTGTTGGTGCACAGCACAAATTAGTTATATATGGGGATGGTAGATTTTTTTGGTTTTTGTTTTGTTTTGGTTTTGGTTTTTTTTCATCTTCAGTTGTCTCTGATGCAACTTATATGAAGATAATTGTTGTTCTGTTAACTGAATACCACTCTGTAATTGCAAAAATTTGCAGCTGTTTTGTTGACATTCTGAATGCTTCTAAGTAAATACAATTGTTTTATTAAAAAAAAGAAAATATTTCATTGGGGCTGGTTTACACCTTCAGAGGTTTTAGCCATTGTCATCATGGTGGGAAGCATGGCAGCATGTAGGCAGGGATGGTGCTGGAGAGGGAGCTCAGGCAAGAGGAAGAGAGAGTGAGGCTTGCCTGGTTTGAGCATCTGAAACCTCAAAGCCAACTGATATACCTCCTCCTACAAGGCCACACCTCCTAATAGTGCCACTCCCTATGGGCCTATGAGGACCAGTTTCATTCAAAGCACCACAGTCACCATATCTCCCCTGTCATGATGGACTAGACCCCCGTATAGTGGGCCAAAAATAACTCCTTCCTTAAATTGCTTTACCAAAAATTTTGTCACAGCAATAAGAAAAATAGATACTTCAATATCTGAGAGATGTATTAGAGTAATGGGCCCATGTGACCAAATTGTTTGACAGGCCCTATGAGACGCCATCTGCAAGCCAGAGATACAGAGAAGCTGATAGAATGCCTTAGTCCATCCCATACAACCTCAGAACTGGGGAAAGTGACAGGGCAACCTCTACCTGAGTTTCAAAAGCCTGATAACACTCAAGGAGCCAATAGTGCAAGTTTCAGAGTCAGAGACTGAAGAATTCCGAATTCTGATGTCCACAGAGAGGAAGACTTGTATTAGAAATAAAAAACAATCACTCTGTTGCACAAAGGAACAAATGAACAAAGCAAAAGCAGCTAAATAACTCAGCAAGGCCTTTTTTTTTCCCAAACTGGCAGCTCTAAGACACAAAGTGAGCTAGCAAGCATACTAGGAGGACAGGCAAAACACCGAGATGACTGTGCCTTTTCCCTATTGGCAAAGGTTGGGCCTCACCATCTTTCAAGATTGGCTAGTTTTAAAAGAATCAGCACAAAGGAAAGAAGGAAGGTGGGGAGGGGTCATTTAGTTCCCAGAATGCAGTAGGCGCTTTGTGTAAACAAAGGTTTTACAAGGTACAGAGTGTGAAATATTTGCATAAAGGTTTTGCAACATACAGAAAGATAAAATGATTTGCATAAAGTATTATGGGGCGTTAATACTTAATTATCATACATTAGCGTGTCTCCCTATGTGAGGGAGTCAAAAACAGAAAGGACAAAACACTGATAGCAAGGCTTTCCCACATTGTCCACTGGTCCCAACTCACACACCAAGTTTCTCTGGAAATACCCTCATATACGCACATTTAAAAAAACCCACATTTTACTAGTTAGCTAAACATCTTTAGCTATACCCAGGCTGATCTTGAACTTGTTATCCTACTGCATTGGCATTCTGAGTAGCTGGGGTTAAAGGCTAGACACAATCTAGGCATTTCTCAGTTAGTCTGGTTGATAACCAACATTTATCATACTGACTGTTATGGTTTTGGTCCCTGGTCCCTGGTCCCTTTAAGAAACAAGCCACGCCCATTCCCTCCCCCATCCACTGAGGCAGGCTGATCTTCAGCTTCTGGCCTGAGATCGCTCTCTTTTCCATCTTCCTCTCGGAGATGCAGCTTTGCTTCTGCCTCTCTCCCCACTTCTCTGCTTCCCCCTTCTGTCTCTCCTCCTCCTCTCTCTCTCTCTCTCTCTCTCTCTCTCTCTCTCTCTCTCTCTCTCTCTCTCCCCTTTTCCCTTCCCCCTTCATAATCCCCTGAATAAATATTCAACCTCACTCTGTAAGTTGTGCCTATCCATGTTTCTGTCTTCTGCCTGCCCACCATGTGTCTCCCTGCCTGGAACCAGCCATTGCTCAGGGACCAGCAGCCGTCTCTGCCTGGGGCCCACTACCTGCTGCCACATGGCCCGCTGCCACATGGCCCGCCACCACTGCTCTGAGACCAGCAGCCGTCTCTGCCTGGGACTGGCTGCTCCCAGGGACTGTTGTCTGCTGCCACATGGCCCGCTACCACCATTTGGGACCTACAGCATTTCTGCTGCCTACTGCCGCCGGGGATCTTGCAGCATTTTTTTTAAAAAAAAATTATAAAACTGACCAGAAAGAAAAGGTTTCTTCTGAAAGTCACAGTGAAGAAATCATAGACTATACCTGGTAATGTTCTTCTCCCACCAGCCCAAACTGACAGCTTCACTGCTTTGTCTTTGGACTATCTAGAAAAATAGCTATACTTTGGGACCTCAAGGAGTTCTGACTACACAGAGTTCTCCTTCTGGAATACTGCAGAGAAAATGCTACAGAAGAGCAACACTCTTAATTTTAGAACTGCAGTCTTCCTTAGACATCTCATGGGGCTCTTAAGAAGCTCTCTGCCTATTAGGTTGCTCCCCATGGCTTGCTCAGCCTGCTTTCTTATAGCACTCAGGACCATCTATCCAGGTCTGACATCACTCACAGTGGGCCAGGCCCTCCACAAAGATTATTAACAAAGAAAATGCCCCACAGACATGTCCATAAACCAATCTGATGAAGACATTTTCTCAGGTGAGGTTCCCTCTTCTCAGATGACCAGAGCTTATGTCAAGTTAACAAAAACACTAGGTAATTTGTAAAGATAAGACATTTATTTGTTTAGTCCATGCTTCTGGAAGTCAGAAAGAAGCCAGAATTATAGACCTGTGCCACCAGTCCGGGCCTATTTTTAATGACAGTATTTCACTGTGTAGCCCAGGCTGGCCTATAACTCACTAAATAGCCCAGGCAGGTCTCAAATTTACAGTGATCTTCCAACTGCAGCCTGAGTTCTAGGGTTACAAGCATCTGCCAAATGCCTTGGCATTGGTTTACAGTGCCCCATAGATTCCTTATGGCCAAAAGGGAATTTGGCCACAAAGAGATTCATGAACTTGTCTCTCAGGCTGCAAGTGCCACAAGGATAAAAATATAGACAAAAGCCACAATGGAGAGACCTAGCCTTGTCTCCTTGAAAATATGTTAAGAACACCCACTGCCTACTCATTTGGTAAGCACACTCTTCCATGAACAAGTCCATGAAGCTATTTTATAGCAGTGATTTTTATAGATTCACCATGTCAGACCATTGTGAAAAAAGTTTTAAAATCACTTTCTTAGGGCTGGGTTTTGACCAGTACTTGTAAGTATACTGGAAAGAATGGGATTGCTCACAGCCTTTCTTACTATAGGAAGACAATTCCAGTGCATTTATGTGGGAGCAGAAGCATATCATCCACATCCATTTTAGTGTCCAATTTAGTCTATATTATGTAGAGCCAATATTTTGAATCATGGTCATCCTATGTAGCTCAGGATGGCTTTGAACTTCGGATCCTCCCACCTCAGCCTCTGAGTGCTGAGTTACAGATGTAAACCATCTTTTCTGGTTTAATTGATTTTTTTACAGTTATAAAAATGTGATCTTCTAACTTGAAAACCACCTGAGCTTAGACAACCAGATTTCCAATCTGACCAGAATTTTGTTTCTGTTTCTCTAGAGTTACTAACAGTGGACCCCAGAAATCCAAAATCCCATTACTAGCAGAGGTTGTAACTGTTGGTGTCATAGATTGCTCCTGGAAATTCCCTTAAGTAACATGTACTAGCTGGTCTCCAGAAGAATCTATCCTAGAGATATGGACTTTTAAGTTCAGGGACTACACACAGTAGTCAGCTTAAGGAAGCATATATGCATTCAGCTTTCAAGCTAGATCAAGGGCAGATGAGATCAGAGAGAAATTCTAAATTTTTCACATTACTAAGCTGCTCACCAAATGCTTCCCAGTGTTTACAGGGCCTCATTCTGGCATCCTGCTGGTTTCCTTGTCCATGTGATTTATATCAAATGAATACAAGAAGATGGAGTACAGTGTAAATGCCAGTCAGAGTTTGGTATGAAGCACTCTCAAAGGTGACAGTGGGCAGTGATGAAAGGGGCCACAATGTGTTGAAGGAGCCGCGGGCCATGTTCCTGCCACCTGGCTCCTGGCCACCAGCTAGCTTATGCCCCTAAATAATTACACGGAAACTGTATTTTTTTGAACACTGCCTGGCCCATTAGTTCCAGCCTCTTATTGGCTAGCTCTTAAATATTGATCTAACCCATTTCTAATAATCTGTGTAGCCCACTAGGTGGCTTACCAGGGAAGATCTTAACCTGTGTCTGTCTGGAGTGGAAGAATCATGGTGACTGACTGATTCGGCTTCTTTCTCCCAGCATTCTGTTCTGTTTACTCCGCCTACCTGATTTTCTGTACTATCAGGCCAAGCAGTTTTCTTTACTAGTTAACCAATGAAAGCAACAGATAAGATACAAGTCCCACCTCCATCAACTATGGAGGAAAATATCCTCATGGTGTGAGAATGGATAAGGACCAGAGAGATCATTATACCAAGCTATCTGTTTAGGTAGGCTTTAAGCTCTTTTCTAAAGTTTCTGGAACAGACAGCCTTTTTGTAGTGCAGTTTCTGTGTAGGCAATTGACAGCCTCACTTAGATGAATGCTTTTTTTAAATTAAAAATCATCTTAAAAAAACGTTTCCTTAAAATCCTATCTCACCTTTCATTCTACTTTTTAATTGATTTTATTGAGCTCTGCATTTTTCTCTGCTCCCCTCCTTTTTTCTCCCCTCCCCTTCAACCCTCTCCCATAATCCCCATGCTCCCAGTTTACTCAGGAGATTTCTTTAAGAAGGGGACAGTAATATATCTGTGTCCTTTACCAGAAGCCTCCTGCTAAATAGTTATTCTATAATCAATCTTCCTGGCAGCTGAAGATTTCATGCCTCCATCCAGGGCTATGACTCATCCTATTCTTTTGACCAAAAATCATGTTATTGAACAGATTTAAAAGTGATATGAAGAGAAATTTAAAAAATAAATCTCTAAAAATAGTCATATGGTTCTCAAAGAAGTCCTATTGGCTCCATCCCTCCATATGATATTTTAAATCTTGGGGTTGAGGAGATGGTTCCGTAGGGAAGGTGCTTGTGGCTCAGGCAGGAGGACCTGAGTTCTGACCTTGTTCCCTGAGAAAAGCTGGATGCAGTAGTGCATCTCTGTAACCCCAGGGTAGAGTGAGGGGAGCCAAGTTGAACCCCAGAGCTTCTTGGCTAGCCACACAGCCTAAACAGCAAGTTCCAGGTCCACTAGAGACCCTGACTTACAAAATAAATACAGAAATAAAGTGGAAAGTGACACAGGAGGGCAGCCACTATTGCCCTCTGTTCTCCATGTGCATATACAAAGATGTGCACCACACACACACACACACACACACACACACACACACACACATACACACACACACACGGAAACTTTTTTTAAAAAAATCTTTTCATCTTAAGTAGGGACAATTGCAGTGCTTGTTCTTTTCACAAGGCATTTTCAAATTCTAAGGAGGGGCAATTGTTATACTCTGTCATTTCTTAAAATTACGATGTTACCAGAAGTAGGACTTGTTGTAGTGGCCTTTCATTTGTATTTTATTAAATAAAGCTTGCCTGAAGATCAGAGAGTAAAACAGCCACGCTGGTCAGCCTTACAGACCAGGCAGTGGTAACACAAACCTTTAATCCCAGTAGCCACACTAGTTGCCCATAGAGACCAGGTGGTCCATGCCTTTAATCCCAGTGGTACACACCTTTAATCTGAGAATTAGAGAGGATTATAAAAGGGGGGAGACAGTTCTCGTCTCATTCTGAAGTTTCCTGGAGGCAGAATCACCATTTTTGGACTGGAGTCAAGGTAAGAGCCAGTGGCTGGCTGCTATGCTTTTCTGGTCTTCAGGTTAAACCTCAATATCATCTGTCTCTTGAGTTTTTATTAATCGTGCTTCACCCTGAAGTTCATTATGAGGGAAGAAATCCATCCTCAATGACCTGTGAGCCTACTAATTCCTAATTATCTATCTAATATGAGATCTTAGACTTGTGCTTCTACAATTTCTACTACAAAGTATATTTGAACTGTCTATTCTAGATAATTAGAATATGTTAAGTTTAAACAGTATCTGGGTGGATTTTATAGTTATATAATTTATGCAAAATCCAGAATGTGGTAGACTCTATAGAACAAATGACTCATTTTATTCCACAAATTAATTGTAAGGAAATAATAAGAAGGAAGGAGAATCAATAAACTTAAAGAACCTTTAGGTGCAAAACAACCAAGTAAATGTGCAAAGCTATGTTAAGGTATTGTTCTGTAGATGGCATATCACATAGGGAGTGAACCTGTTCCCACCCCTCACTGCCTGAAAGAACAGGCTGTTCCAGACACCATAACCCATGAATGGAAAAAGGCTACAGATAGGACAAGTGACCACTGCCACATTGTATACTAACTTGGTCATTTATTCTTTCAGTAGTTTTCTTGGGACTTTTCAAAGTCCTGCCTCAGCTAGAACTATAAGAAAACACTGTCTCCTTGGACATATTTCTTCCTGACATGACACCTCTACTCCCTGCTCCCACACAGGACTTTTAAAGAACAGACTTAATTTGCTCTAGGGCCGTGGTTCTCAATTTGTGGGTCTTGACCTCTTTGGCAAACCTCTATCTCCAAAAATAAAATACAATTCATAACGGTAGCAAAATTGCAGTTATGAAGTAGCAACAAAAATAATTTTATGGTTGTGGGTCACCATGAGGAACTGTATTAAAGGGCTGCAGCATTAGGAAGGTTGAGAACCACTGCTCTAGAGCTTCCTGAGTTAGTAGTACATCTTCTATATGTTGCCTAATACTGATGTTGAGAGGGTACCACTATCTGTGAGGATGCTGAAGCTTCATACCTGATACCTTCCAAGTTCAAGATTCTGCTGAATACACATCCATGTATGTCTTGCAATTTGCATCTTTGCCTATAGTACACATAGATGTGAATATGTCAGGATTCTGTTAATTTTGGACCTTTCAAGTAAAGTGTTAAAACCAAGGAGAGCTTGGAGAACACCTTTGAACTTGTGATTGGTGTCAGAAATCTTCATCAGATTTGGCAATCTGGATGATTGTGCTCTTACCCTTGAGTTTGACTAATTCCAAGTAGGAAAAAAAGAAAGGAGAAAAAAGGAAAAGTCAAAGGAAAATAAAAGGAAATACATCTTTGAAAGCAGATATAGAAATATTTAAAGATAAATTGGTGCCGTTGGTTTGTGGCAAATTAACCTAGGGGAGTTAGGAAAAATGAATTGATATTTAAAATGCTCATTTGGATTCACGGAAAACAAAAGGCTCAGGCAATTATTGTGTTACTCCTGTACACATTTTAAATTTTCTGAAATGAAATAATATGTAGAACTCCTACAAAGCAACAGGGAAAAAGCAAACAAATTCACAAAACAAAATACAAATTTGTAATCCAAAGAGGAAGAAGATGTCCAATGTGAGTATTTACTACAGGAAACAAACAGAATGAATTAACTGTACCCCATCAAAAGGCAAAAACTAAGAATTCAGACACTATGGAGTTGGGTAGAGAACTAAAACTGTTCTTGCCCTACTGATGAGAGTGGAAACTGGTCCAAGCATTTTGGAAGACAATATGTAATACCAAGTAAAATTCAAATGATGTGTATCCCCTCCTCTAGCGATTCTACAAATAGAAATATTTTCTAGGAAAAATATCATCATGCACATCAAGTCAGGAAAACATACATATGGAGAATGATCTTTGGTGGTTGTGCTCTTGGCTTTGAAGGAGTATGTTAAGTACACAGCAATCAGGAATAGAAGAATAAAACAGTAAGCAGCAGAAAGACAGAAAAAGCGTCAGACCAGACCTTCTCACCATATGGCAGAAACCAACTGAAGCCCTGGGAACCAAAATGCCCTCTCACCTATAAGAGGATCCCAGACAGAAGGTTTTCTCCTGGTCATTACTTCTGCTTAGTCATTTACACAATAGACATCTTTCCACCATGGGTTAAACAGTAGCTTTTGCTTTGAAAGGTGACTGGGTATGATTTTCCTCTAAGCTCTGACAACCTACTCCCCTTCCGTACTCAAGTGCATAGTATAGTCCCTCTTGAGCTCTTCTTTTGTTCTCCTTCCCATTTCTTACTGGGCTGCTCTGTCTTTGGACAAGGGATTTTAGAAGACACTTTAAGATAAACATGCTTAAAGCTAAAACAAGGGCTAACCCTGCCTCCAGTGCCAGTGTTTCAGTGAACCTAAACATCACAGGACAATTTGCTAACACAATGAATGCCGCACTACACATTATCATCCCCATAGCATTTATCATGCTGAAACCAACAATCTGGGTGTCTATTGATATGGGAAGGAATGTATTGAACTGTAAATGTTTTTGTTTTGGAGGTGTTTTTTCTTTTTTCTTTTTCTCTTTGGCGCCTATCACCCAGCTCCCAAATAAATATTTAGAGATTTATGCTTACTTATGAATGTCTGGCCTTAGCTTGACTTATTTCTAGCCAGCTTTTCTAACTTAATTATCTGTTTTCTCTTTAACTACATTTTGCCTTGGTTTTTTGTTTTTTTACCTTTCTTTATTCTATGTATCTTTCTTTCTTACTCCGTGGCTGGTTATGTGGATGGCCCCTGATGTCCTCTTCTCCTTTTCTCCCTCCTTGCTCTCTGCATGCCAGCCCCACCTATTTTTCTCTTCTGCCTTGCTATTGGCCATTCAGCTCTTCATTAGACCAATCAGGTGTTTTAGACAGGTGAAGTAACACAGATTTACAGAGTTAAACAAATGCAACAATCTTTGCATTGTTAAAACAAATATCCCACAGCATAAACAAATGTAACATATCTTAAACTGATTTTCCACAACACTGAAGTTTTCTTTTGCATCTGTTCTCAGTATGTTTTTTGAATCTTGATGGTCAAACCATCCACAAATCTATCAGTGAAGCACTCCAATTGGAAATGAGTGGCTAATTTCTCCAGTTCACTCAACTGTTATAATCTACAGGATAAAGAAAAAGATGTTGTTACTCACTGTGGCTTCTGTTGATGAGCTGCTGAGTCCACAGGCTCAACAGTGTCAAATGTACCTAGAAATGGGCTTCCACCAAGGATGAAATAAATGACTTGCTAAAGTAAGGTGGAAATTGCTTAACCAAGAGAGAATGTGGATAACCCAAGTGATGGGAGTGACTGCTTTGAAGCTACTGAGAAGGGAATCCTCTTTTTAAGTTTGTCATTATTTTATTTTCTGTATATAAGTGTTTTGTATGTATATGTATTTGTGCACCACATGCATGCCTAATGCCTGAGGAGGCCAAAAGAGTAAGATCCCCTGGAACTGGACATACTGGCAGTTGTGAACCACCATGTACATTTTGGGTATTGAATCTAGGGTCCTCTACAAGAGAAACAAGTGTTTTTAACTGCTGAGCCGTCTCACCAACTTTGAGAATCCTCTTTATATTGTTGCTTTGTGTGTGTATGTGTCTGAGTGAGTGTATATATGTGTGTGCGCACACGCACCTGTGACAGACACACATGTATAATGGTTCTCCTATGCCTGTCAGACAACTTATTCGCCCCTTCTACCATGTGTCCCAGGAAGGCTAATGCAGATCTTCAGGGTTGGAGGCCTTCAGGTTGAAAGCTAGCACTTCTACCCATTGATTCATCTCTCTAGACTTGAAATCCTCATTTGAAAGGAACCTCCTGGTCCACACGAGAATTAATTTCACTTAGTGAAACTGAGACAAGCATAACTCAACATACTGACACCTCCAAACATTAAGAGTCATTTTTTGTGGTTTAAAATACACCTAGCTTTGAAAATCACCTCCAAATTCTATCATCTTCTTTTTTGTTTTATACACATTTCTGTCTCAGATGGGAATACTCTGAGTAAGATACCAGGCTAGCTTTAAAAATATGAGACACCCTCAAAAAGTCCCTTCATGTACAGATTTAGCAAAATGTTTAGAGAATGGATTATTTTGTCCTTTTTGTATTCTTAAAAGTAGTACTTCTTGCCAGGCGGTGGGGTGCGTGCCTTTAATCCCAGGACTCAGGAGGCAGAGGCAGGAGGATCTCTGTGAGTTTGAGGCCAGCCTTCTCTACAAGAGCTAGTTCCAGGACAGGCTCCAAAGTTACAGAGAAATCCTGTCTTGAAAAACCAATAAATAAATAAATAAATAGCAGTATTTCTCTAGCTTTTTAAATATTAATTCCAGATCCCAGGCATATTTTATTTGTTGTGGTGGTTAATCTTGATTGTCAACTTGACTGGATTTAGAATTGCCTAGGAGACAACTTTCTGAGTTTGTCTATAAGTGTTTCTAGAAAGATTTAAATGAAGCAAGAAAACCATCCCTGAACATGAGTGTCACCAATCCTTGGGCTGAGGTTCTAGACTTATTAAGAAGGAGAAAGGAGCAGAAAGTCAGGACTAATTTCTCTCTGCTTCCTGTTTGTAGACACGTGTGTTCAGATACCTCATGTCCTTGCCACCATGACTGCCCCTCCAGAATGAAGCATACCCTCAAGCAGTGACCAGCATAAACCACTTCATCAAGTTGCTGTTCTCAGGTGTTTGACAGCAAGGATTTATCAGGGAAAACACTTTGGAAGTGAACATACATTGCATTATTTATGTTTCTTGGATATTATCTGACATCTTCTATTATAAGAATTGACTACAACGAGCTAAGGTACATTCTTCCATATTTGTTGATAAATATTTGCAATGGAGTGGTATTTAAAATTCTAATATATTTTCCTAAAATATTCCAATTGCCAAGTTATGGTTGAGATGCTGCAAGTGTATGTGAGTCAGAGCTTAATTAATAATTTTATGAATAATCATCATATAATTACCTAGATTTATCAGCACTTTAAGTTTAATGAAATTTTTTGTGACAGAAATTTTATATGAATATGGAAGTGGATATTTTTTCTTCTTTGATCAACTTGATTATTTGACACGGGATTCTCCAGTAATTTGAATGAGAATGGCCCCGATGAAAAAAAGATATCACACAATATATTCTGATCATGGTTCCCTCCTCCCAGAGCCTCCCCATCTCTCCATGCACCCAGCTCCACACCCTTTATTTCTCTTTCTTTTAAGAAAACAAACAAAAGAAAACAAACCAGAATAAATAAAAAGAAAAATACAAGAAACACACACAGGAATCATAAAAACACAGAATCTGAAAGTATAATATACAAACAAAGCACTAGTAAAACAAAACAAAAATGCCTAGACAGAGCAATATTGTAATGGTTGTTCTGTCTCTTTTTTTCACATTGTTGATTTTTATTCGCATGGCATTTTCAGCACAATTTACAGCATTGTCCCCATTTCCAGTCTGATTATACAAGTGCTAAATGACAGTAAAGTCTGAAATAAATACATTACAAAAGAGGCAAAGCTGTGAACTAAGTGTCATGCAGAAGGTCCTACAGGTGGGGGAAGGAGCTGAGAAGGAAGTAAGTAGGGTCACATGACAGGAGCTCCCGCTGGAGTTCTTCAGTCATCTTTTGTCTTTTGCTCCCTGCTTGAGGATATGCGTGAACTCGATGTAGTTGAAATTGCCCTTCTTGTCAATGGGGGCCTCCCTGTAGAGCTCATCCACTTCCTCATCTGTGAAGCGGTTGCCCATGGTTATCAGCAGCTCCCTCAGGTAATCCTCCTGGATGGTGCCTGTTGCTTCCTCATTAAAGCAAGCAAAGGCGTTTCTGATGCCATCTTCAGGATCTGTGCCATTCAACTTCTCTCCAAACATGGTGAGGAACATGGTGAAATTGATGGGGCCTGGGCCTCATTCATCATGGCATCCAGGTAGACATCGGTGGGATTCTTGCCTAGAGAAGCCAGCATGTCATGCAAGTTCTCCTTGTCGATGAAGCCATCCCAGTTCTGGTCGATCATGTTGAAGGCCTCTTTGAACTCTTGGATCTGGGACTAGTCAAACATGGCGAACACATTGGATGTTGCCCGCTGAGGGCGCTTCTTGGTGGTATTGGTCTTGGCCTTTTTGCTCGACATGGTGGTGTTTTAAATCAGATCCGAGGACACACACACACACACACACACACACACACACACACACACACACACGAAACAACCCGAATGGCTACTGAGACTGACAGAGGGCTGTAGAGGGACAGTGGGGCGCTGCACCCTGTCTCTTTAAGAGACAAGCCACGACCACTCCCTCACCCATCCGCTGAGGCAGGCTGATCTTCAGCTTCTGGCCTGAACTCTCTTTCTGTATTCCTCTCGGAGAGGCAGCTTCTGCCTCTCTCCCCACTTCTCTGCTTCCCCCTTCCCTGTCTCTCTCTCCTCTCTCTTTCTCTTTCTCTCCCCTTTTCTCCCCTTTTTCCTTCCCTTCCATAACCCACCTAATAAATGTCCAACTTTATTCTATATGATGTGCCTATCCATCTCTCTTGCCCACTGCCTATCCGTTTGTTGCCACCAAGGACCAGCCACCTTCCCTGCCGCATGGTCTCTAGGATTGGCTGCTTTCAGGTCACCAGCAGTCCAGGAGACTCACAGCATCTCTGCCTCCCACCCGCCTGCCCACACCACTTGCCAGGGACCAGTCAGTCACCACATGGCTGGGGACCAGTCACCTTGGTTTGTGGACCTGCAACTTGGTCTCGACCTCGCAACAAGCTGCCGGGGACCCGCAGCAAATCCATTACAAATATGAGACAAAAAGTTTATAAAAATATGAAGTTTCAAAAGCATACACCATGCCCAGTTCTTAGTGACCCAGTGCCACACCTCCCTGCCTGCTGCCAAGGTATCTGTCATGATGGGCATAGACTCTAACCCTCTGTAACTATAATCCCTGATAAACTATCCAAAAGTTGCCTTGGACATGGTGTCTCTTCTCAGTAACAGAAAAGCAACTAAGACTATTTCCCTGAGAAGGTGGGTAGGCACTTGGGAAGTATGTGGGATATGGCAAGCCCCTTACCCTGCACCTGGCTCTATGTGAAGGGTCCACCCTAAGTAACTGTCTGTATCTCCAAACACAGATGCATTCCCAGTTGCTGCTGTGTCTGCAGCTGAAACATGAGTGCCCCAAGTCAGTCATTAGGGACAGAGGGTAGAGGTGGTGGAAGACAATAATGGGCCTATCAAGTGTCAGGCAGAAGTAAATGCTGAAATCCTAGGGTGGGGGCATCTACAATTGGGAAGGGCTCAAGATGAGCAATTAGGAGCTATCATATAAGATTAAAAGAAGAGCTAGATTCAATGTTTATTTGAGTCCTAGAATCTCCACCCTCTGGGATTTCAGAAAAGGACCTGAACTCTCCTCTGGGAGGCTTGGATAGTGTTTTGAAAAAAAAAAATGGCCCCCAAAGGGAGTGGCACTATTAGGAGGTGTGACCTTGTCAGAGGAAGTATGCCACTGTGGGGGCAGGCTTTTAGGTCCCTTTTGATCTTTTGCTCAAACTTCCCGTAGTATGACTTTCCTGTTGTCTTCAAGATATAGCAATCTGTTCTCTAGCACAACCCACCATGATGTTAATGGGCTGAACCTTTGCAACTGTAAGTGAGCCATCCCAGTTAATTATTTCCTTTGTAAGAGTTGCTGTGCTCAAAGTGTCTCTTCACAGCAATAAAAATATAGCTAAGACAGTTTGCCTAATTTGAACTGAGAAGATCTGCTTTTGAAACAGGGTTTCACTGTGTGGCCCTGGCTATCCTGGAATTGCTCTGTAGACTAGGCTGGCCTCAAACTCATGATCATGGTATTAATGAGACCTCAAGAGCTCAGAAGTGATGCCAGGAGCTGGAACAGGCCTCTAGGTGGAGGAGGTTCTGAGAAGAGTCAGGAGAAGTGGCCAAGCCAAGCACTATCAGTGATGAAACATAATGCAAATAGATTAGCAGTGTGGGATGACCAGCCTGTTTATGGACTCAGAGGTAAGCCGTGAGCCAGAAATGGTTGACGTGAGAGGTTGGAAGTTTTCCTATCAAAGGCACAAGAGGAAAAGTTGAGAAGATAAGTTATAATTGACAGCCAGTGGTTGAAACTCAGCCAGGGCCAATCGAATGAGTATTTGATGTAATCATAACTGATCTGGCCAGATTAATCCAGATTGCTCAGTGAATGATCCAGTCATCACTTAATTCTATTTGAAGGCTGTTTCAGTCAAGAGCTGATCTATTTTATTCTCTGCTTGGTACAAATAGGGACTCAATTTAGGATTTGATCCAATCAGTATTTGAACTATTCAATGCTAGATTCCAATGGTGGCTAATAAAATCAGGAGTTTGAGTGTCTCAACAGCTAACCTAATGAGCTATCTATCTTTGCTTGTTAGTTTTTGGACAACTTGACACAAGCTAGATTTATCAGGAAAGCAAGAACTGTGATTGAGAAAATGTCTTCATCAGATTGCTTATATTAATGAAAGATGTGGAAGGGCTCAACCCACTGTGGGCAATGCCACCCCTGGGCAGGTGATAGTAGTGGATACAAAAGCAGGCTGAGCGAGCCATGGAGAGCAAGCCTACAAGTATCATTCTGCGTTGGTCTCTACTTCTGGGCCCTGTTTGAGTTCCTGCCTTGGAATATGATCAACACATGTAAGCCAAACAAACCCTTTTCTTCCAAGCTACTTTTGATCATATTCTTTATTATATATAGTCTATTGATATGATCATCAATAAAAGAAAAGTATGCTACTGTCTGTGGCTGATAGAATGAGGGATTGATTTACCAAAGACTAATTCAATCAAGGGTCAGTGTAAAGAGTTTGGGCTGTAGCTCAGTTGTTAACTTGTCTACCATGTACAAGGCCTTGAGTTCAATCCCTAGTATCTCATAAACCAGGAATGGTGACTCATGTCTTTGATCCTGACACTAGGGAAGTAGAAATGGCAGGCTTGGGGGTTCAAGATTCTCCTGATTGAAGAGCAAAGCCAGACTGGAATCCATGAGATAAGGTGTCCCTTCAAAAAAAGTCAGTGCCACCAGGTGGTGGCAACACATGCCTTTAATCCCAGCATTTGGGAGGCAGAGGCAGGCAGATCTCTATGTGTTCGAGGCCATCCTGATCTACAGACTGAGTTCCAGGACAGCCAGAGCAATTACACAGAGAAACCACTCTGAAAAAGAATAAAAAACAAAATCAAGAAAACCTCTTCATTTCTCCTTCTTTCCCAACTCTCCAACACCTCTTCATTAATCCCAGTGGCATTGGGAGCTCATTGTGTCACTCATTGAACCTTTTGTTCTATTGGCTTTACTTGTAAATATTCCTTGTAGTGAGTTCAAGTAGAGGTCTGGTTCAAGACCTCTGGTTTCTGGTCCACTATCATCACTGGATCCTCACTGGGATATCCTGCAGCTGTCCCTAGTCTTGGAGGTCTTGTGAATATTGTTTCAGTCCCTCAGTAGCTCTAGCAGGTCCTAGATGGAGTAGATGCTAGGGTGGGTCAACCCCAGGCCCAGCTGGGTGGTAGCTGAGCTGGTCATTCTGGGCCACTGGGGTCACCTGCCTCAGGTGAGGGGGAGGAATCAGCTCCCCTAAGCTCATGTCCTCAGAGTTAGTTCACCCTCACTTGTGGTGAGGGGTGGGGCTGTCTCTCCAGAATACAGAAGCCAGTTCTCTTGTGAGGGTCAGGGCTGCTCTCTTACTGTCATATCCAGTGAGAGGCATGGCCAGTTCTCCCAGGGCCAGAGACGAGTGAATCTGGCTCAGCATGTCCCTCTGATTTCATCTCACATGGTTCCTAAGGCCCTCGGAGGTGACACGGGCTGCAGACATCAACACAGAGCCCAGCTGCAGCTGGACCATGGACCCCAGACATGGTCTTAGGCAGCAGCTTGGGCCTGGTTGACATCCTGACTCTGGGTGGAAGCACTGTCCACTCAGGTCAGGACAGTTCTGACAGTAGTATGGCCCCTAGACACCACCAAGGCCTCAGGTTGCAGCCCCAACTCTGGGCTTCTATGTGATTTTCAGTGGTAATATGGGGACTCAGAATTCAGCACAGACTCGAGCAGAAGTAGACCTGTAGACCTAGACATTGTCCTCAGCAGCAGTTAGATCTGGATGTCACCATTGCCCCAGGTGGCAGTGCACACCATTCAGATGAGCACAGGCCCCAGCAACAGTGTGTGGCCCTCAGACATAAACATGGCCCCAGACCTTAGACATCTGCAAGGCCTTTGATGGCAACAGGAGCCTCGGACATCAGCATAGACCCTGGGTGCAGTAAGGCCGTGGACCCAGACACTGCCCTCAGCTGCAGCTCTAGCCCAGACATCACCATGGCATTGGGTAGTCACACAGGCCACTCAGATCTGCATACATCATGGCCCTTGGCCACCAACCTGGACTCAGGTGGCTGACTTGACCCTGGGTGTCCTCATGGCCTTTGGTGGCAACAGGAGCCACATACATCAATCCAGACCCTGGCCACTATAGGTCCACAGACCCAGGCACGGCTCTGTTCAGCACCTTAGGCCCAGATGACACCATGGTCCCAGGAGGCAGTCTGGGCCCCCAAGATCTGTATGGCTCCTGTTGCAGCGTGGGCCTCAGACTCGCACAAGGCCACACGCTGTGGCCCATATCCCAGGTCTCTGCTTAGGTCATGGTAGCAACCTTGTCCACAGACTGACCACATACCCAGACTCCTTAAGCAGCAGCTCAGCAGCTAGGCTTGTCGACATCCTAGCTCCAGGTGGGAGCCCCAGCCACTCAGATCAGGATGGCTCAGCAGCAGCATGGCTCACCCGGCCCCAGACACGAACAAGGTCCTAGGGTATGGCCCAGACCCCAAGCTTCATGTGGCCTTTAGGGGCAACATTGACCACAGACTTCAGCACAGACCTGGGCTGCAGTAGGACCACAGACCCAGACATGGTCCTTGGCATCAGCCTAGGTCTGGATGTCATCATGGCCCCAGGTGGTGGTAAAGACCACCCAGGTCAGCAGGGCCCAAGCCTCAGAGTGGCTTCTGTACTCCAACATGGCCTCAGGTGGAGGTTCAGACCACTGGAATCAGCATGGCCCTCGGTGGAAACAGGAGCCACAGACATCAACACAGACCCTGGCTGCTGTAGGACCAGGGACCCAGACATGGCACTTGGCAGCAGCGCAGCCCAGACATCACCATGGCTCTGGGTGGCAAGCAAACCTCCTCCATCAATCTACTCCTCACTGTCTTCATTTCTTTCATTCTGTCTCTTTCCACAGCACACGAACCATTCCTTCTGCTTCTCTCCCATTTTCCCACCACATATTTGCTCATCATAATGGGGCCCACCTGCCTGGCACTGCATACCCTCGTTTGGTTTGAGCAGAACTGCATCAGGGTGGACGTGGATTTCCTTGAGGACCCGGCTAGCTAGCCTCCATCTCAGCACAACTGTATCCAATCTTGAATTGATCCAACAATAGCTAACTCAATCTGAAGGCTGACCCACAATATTTAGATTCTAATCTTATAGGATCTAATCTAATCTAATCTAAGCAGCAACTTCAACTTCACGGGTGATCCAATTAATGGGAAATCAATTTAGTGGATGGTTCACTGGAGATTATTTTGTATCATATCCATAGAATTTGAGGGATTTTTAATCTTTATACATAAATTAAAATGTAGAATGAGAGTTTGATACTGTTGATAAATGAAAATTTTACATATATTTCTATCAGGAGAGCATTTTGTTTGTAGTTCAGCATTTTATTTTAGTGGAATTTTAAGATTTCAATAGACAAACATATATTACAGAAATTCAATTAAGATAATTAACATGTCCATCATCTCAACAACCTGTCATTAATTTTAAATATGTTTAAATTAATTTTAAATGTTTCCATTTTCTCCCACTATTTCAACCTATTTAAGTATTGTATAAAAATGAAAATGGAAGTTTTTATGTACATAAATTTTCATACAATATTGATTATTCTAGAAAAAAATAGGGAGTATTCACTGTTCATCATTAAAATCCAAAGCACTTATCAACAACTGCATGAAGTACACCACACAACTGCTGAAAGTAATATTTCATGCATTAAAGTTTTATAATTACTGGCAAATCTGAGATTATTTTAAACATCATATTCATTCCCTACCCTTTGATTTAATTTCTCAATATTCCTTTAGTCTCATTACTTGACTGTCTTTGAGTTAAATATTTTATTGCTCTACTTTTCTCTATATAAACTTGTTATAATCTGTGATTATAATCATGATTATGTCAAGACTAGCAATGATTAAATCATGAGTACTTTGTGTACTGTAAAATAAATACCAATTTTATCACTTTCCCCAAATGCTAATACTATCTTAGAACATTTTAACCCTAGTTTTATTTTTCTTGACTTTTGTATTATCATTGTCACGGTTTTTATGTTTTGGTTTGTTTGTTTGTTTTTCTTTGTTTGTTTGAGATAAGGTCACTAAGGAGGTCTGGCTGTCGGGGAAACTCTTGTGTAGATCAGATCGGCCTCGAACACACAGATATCCACTTTCCTCTGCTTCCCAAGCACTAGGATTAAAGGGGTGCATCACCATGCTCAGCTCCTTGTTATGAATTGTAATTCTTTGTATATTTTCATCTCCATGCACCATTCCCTGTTCCTAATATTACCTCACTGATAATTTTAATCTACATATACTGTTTTCTGTTTCTCTTCATTCCTTCCTTCTAGTTTTCATCTAGAATTATTTGCTTTTGAAATTAAGAAATCACTACTTTCCTAGTTTTAACTCGATTGTTTTTTCTTTTCCATGGGTGGTAAGTCAATTAAACTTTCTGGGTATTGAAGGAGCAATAAACATAAAATTAATTAGTTAATTATTTAAGAATCAATTGGCATTGAAAGAATAAAATCATAAATAAAATTTCATCAACTGAAAAGCTTCTGTAAAGCAAAGGACATGGTCAACAAGACAAAACGACAGCCTACAGAATGGGAAAAGATCTTCACTAACCCCACATCAGACAGAGGTCTGATCTCCAAAATATACAAAGAACTCAAGAAATTGGACACCTGAACAACACATAATCCAATAAATAAAATAATGGAGTACAGACCTAAACAGAGAACTCTCAACAGAGGAATCTAAAATGGCTGAAAGACACTTAAGGAAATGTTCAACATCCTTAGTCATCAGAGAAATGCAATTCAAAGCAACTCTGAGATTCCATCTTACACCTGTAAGAATGGCCAAGATCAAAAACACTGATGACAACTTATGCTAGAGAGGTTGTGGGGAAAAAGGAACACTTCTGCATTGCTGGTGGGAATGCAAGCTGGTACAACCGCTTTGGATGTCAGTGTGGCGATTTCTCAGAAAATCAGGAAACAACCTTCAAGACTCAGTAGTACCACTTTTGGGTGTATATCCAAAGGATGCTCAATCATGCTAAAATGACATGTGTTTAACTATGTTCATAGCAGCTTTGTTTTTGATAGCTAGAACCTGGAAACAACCTAAATGCCCCTTGACCAAACAATGGATAAGGAAAATGTGGTACATTTACACACAATGGAGTACTACACAGCAGAGAAAAATAATGACATCTTGAATTTTGCAAGAAAATGGATGGAACTAGAAAACATTATTTTGAGTGAGGTAACCCCGACACAGAAAGACAATTATCACATGTACTCACTCATAGGTGATTTTTAAACATAAAGCAAAGAAAACCAGCCTACAAACCACAATCCCAGAGAACTTAGACAACATTGGGGACACTAGGAGAGACTCACATAGATCTAATCTACATAGGAAGTAGAAAGTAGAAAAAGACAAGATCTCATCAGTAAATTGGGAGCATGGGGACCTTGGGGGAGGGTTGAAGGGGGAGGGAAGAGGCAGTGAAGGGAGCAGAGAAACATGTATAGCTCAATGAATATCAATTATAAATAAATATGTAAATAAATAAATATGCAGAGGCTTATTATTACTTATAAAAAATAAAACTTCATCAATTGATTCATTCTAACTATACAGAAATTCACTCAAATGTGAAGGGGGACTGGATAAATGTTTTCATGCCTTCCTTAAGCAAACTGTGTGATGTTTTTATATTTCAGTTAAATAAAATGACTTTATTTTATAAAAGGAAAAAAAGAACTCATGCTTTAATTTTTTTCCAACTCTGAACCTCAAACACACTAGGCAAGAACTCTACCATAAGTGATATCATCAATCCCAGAATTTGATTTCTTATTTCAAAGCTGCTAACAAAATTATGGGTTCAATATTCCTTCTGCCTATAACATTCTAGTCTGACAGATTTGTCATTCTTATTTAATTTTGGAGACTGAGTCTTGCTGTGTGGCTCAGGCTGACCTTGAACTTGTTATCCCCCTTCTTTGGCCTCTCTAGTAGTAGGATTTCAGGAGGATCCTACTATACCAGGCTTGATGAGAGATTTCTCTCCTGGAATACTGAACGAGAAATATTTTGAGAGCACACATAATACAAGAAAATGGAAACTGGCATATCAACATATATAAACCAAGGCAAAAGTATACTGTGGAGCACTTTTATTAAACTGCTGAAAGAAACTAGTCATTAAAGTCCATAATTTTAGAAAAGAGAATACTGAGGGAACAATAAGGAATTCACTGAATTTGAGATGTGTTAAGTAAGGACTACTACCGTGGAACAGAAGGCAAATAAACCTTGGGTCCTTGTCAGTTATCCATTAAAAACAAAATATGGATTTTTTTCTGCTACTATTGTAATTTCTCAAGCTTTGTCATAAAACATCACATTGGACCATAGGAAAAGGCTGTTTACATGCTCAGAACTCCTTGGGTTGAAGATGACTGACCACACAATAACAAAGTTAAGTGGGAATTCATACCAAAGAAAAACCTAAATAAACGCTACTGATTTTTTTACTTAAAAAAGTCATTAATTTTAGAGGCTACACAGCTAGGCAGGACGTTGTTCACATCCCACCTCTGATATGTGGGATGATAACAGTTGCTTAGCTTATTGAGTCGAAACTTGAGATGACTCAGAGTAAAGGCACCTGCTACCAAACCTGATGACATGAGTTCTATCCCCATTATCCACACGATGTGGTGTGAGACAATTGTCTATATATTTTAAGTAAACGTTGATTGGCCAGTAGCCAGGCAGGAAGTATAGGTGGGACAACCAGACATGAAGTAGAGGTGGGTCAATGAGAACAGGAGAATTCTGGGAAGGAGGAAGCACATTCTTCCCCAGTCCTGCCCAGACACAGGAAAAGGAAGAAGTGACTTTCCCTGCCAAAAAAGGTACCAAGCCTTTTGACTAACATAGATAAAAATAATGGGTTAATATATGTAGTAGTAATAAGGAGCGGGGGGCTGCATCCCCAGCACCCGGCCGCCCCCACGGCTAGCTTTACCCAAAATAATTACACGGACACTGTATTCTTTTAATCACTGCTTGGCCCATTCTCTTCTAGGCTAATTCTCACATATTAATTTAGCCCATTTCTAATCATCTGTGTGTAGCACCCCAAGGTGCGCTTACCAGGAAGATTCTAGCCTATGTCCATCCTGGGTCGGAGCTTCATCCTGGGAGCGGGGCATGGCGTCTCTCTCAGGTGTCTGCTCCAGAGGAGAGCTGTCGAGTCTCTGAGCTCACTTCCTCTTCTTCCCAGCATTCTGTTCTGTTTACCCCTCCCACCTATCCTCTAACCAATAAAATGGGCCAAGGCAGTTCCTTTATTAGCCAACGACCTTCCTCCATCAAATATAAGTTATAAGAGTTAATAAGAAGCCTGAGCTAAAGGGCCAATCAGTTTATGATTAATGTAGACCTCTGTGTGATTTCATTGGGACTAAATGGCTGTGGGACCTAGTAGGAGGACAGAAACCAGGCAGGACAGAAACTTCAGTCAACAATGGTGGACAAAAAGAACTAACTCCTACATGTTTTCTTCCAACCTCCACTTGTGCATATCCATATACATAAACACACATAAAATATAAATGTAATTTTAAAAATATGAAGGTTGTTTTGCTTTAAACATGACCCTTCATATCAGTTTATATCTACTTGATATCTGACTAAAAAGGGCAAAAGGCTTGGCATCTCTGATTTCATCTTATATCTGTCCTTTTTGTTTTCTTAACTTATAAGTCACACTCTACTCTGTCCATCATCTTTAAATGCTCTGCCCATGACTGTAATACAGGGTTGACTCACCCTACTGCCCATTGTTGCAGGTACACAATTTATCTACATCACCTTTGTGCTGTCGCAGCAGCTCAACTCCACACTAAACCATGAGGGCCAGATGTTTATGTAAAATGATGGTACTAGCTGGAAGAGAAAATCAGCAGTTTCTAGGTTAAGTTGCCAGCCTATTGGCACTAACCTTAAGGCCAAAATGCTTGTGCACCAGCAGAAAAAAGCACCTTTACAAACTGTACCCCTCGACAATGAATAGCTTACCAAAATTTAGCTCTCCAGAAAAATTCAATCAATGCTTGCTCCTTATTTTGGTGGGAGCAGCCTGCTGCCCTCTTTGAACAGTCTGAGTTCTCTTTTGCTCATGAGCTAAAGTCCCAATAAAGGAGACTAGCCAGCTGCTTTATCTCATTTCTACTGTTTCATGTAATATGGTTCTGTCACCTGGGTCACTTGCACCAAAGCATCTGTCTCCCACATGCTCCTGTACTTCTTACCAAATCTTGGAAGTTAATGAAAGGATTTGGAGGGAGAAACTGGTACCCAGGACCTGAAAAGATGAGTTTCTAAAGTAAAGTTTCCCCCTAGTCCCACGGGGCTGGGGATCCTTGACATGACACTCTCCATTTATTTCTCTCCACCAGCCACTCCTATGTTTCTCTAGTTTTATGGTTTGGGAGAGGTAAAATAAAAAGGTTATTGTGGATGCCATTATTCTGCCATTTACCACTGCATTGCTCAGACTTTTTCATTGCTATATCAAATACCTAAGAGAAATTGTTTAAAAGAGGGAGGTTAATTTTGGCCAAGAGTTTCATAGATTTCAGTTCAGGCTCCATTAATACAAGTATGTGGCAAGTTAGCACATCATGGTGGAAGGGCATGGTGGGGCAGAGCTGCTCATCTGGTAGCTAAAAAGCAGAGAAGAGGTGGGTGACAGGGACAAAACATGTCTTCAATGTCTCCAACTAGGCTTCACCACCATAAGTCTCTTTCACCTCCTAATAATGCCATTATACTATGAATCCATGAGAAGATAACTTTATTAATGAAGTTGGGCTCACCTCCTCAAAGCCCCATCTCTGACTATTGTAGAATTTGGAACCAAGCTTTTATGGCACAAGCCTTTTGGGTATGACAATGCTTCACATGCAAATCATAACAATAACCGTTATACATTTAGTAATTGTTTAGTGATAGCCACTCATGTACATGTTAAGAATGAGACCAAATGTGTGTATTAAATGCATATTTATTAAAACACGCTAGCCTCATGGTATCCTGGACACTGGTAGAAGGTGCATGGTTCCTGATGATAAAGCTGAGGAGTAGGGAAGTTTCTTTTTCAGATATCTAGATAGGAAATAGAGAACCTTGGCAGAGCTGTTTTTCAATGAGTTCTATACAGGCAGAGACACCCTAAGCTTATAGAAAGGCCCTGAGCTTAGCTCAGAGGGAAAATCTGCAAACCAGCAGAGCTAAGCCTCTTAGCAGATTCCACACAGGCAGTGAACATGGAAACTAGATTCAAGAGCTCTAAATTTAGTTTAGACGCTGGGAATGTTTGAATACCTTCACTCAGCAAGGTAACAGTTGACCTTTGCTCTGAACACCAGCCTTCCTCCTGAAAATGGCACAGGCCCTAGCACTCATCACTTCCTGGTCTCCCGCCCTGCCCTGTTGAAACTTTAGACAGGTCTTTCTCCCCAGCTGGCAGCTTCTCCTGAGTTGGCGCCGTTTCATATCTCTCACCAAGCGCAGTCTTCCACAGGCCTTCAGTTCAGTCACACAGAGGCCTCACAAATAGATCCCTAGTTTGCAGAGAGGCCTAAGCCAATCAGGCTAGGGACCCAGTCAAGAAGGCAAGGCTGGTAACTCAGATTTGATTCCCTTTCCCTTGCTACAAGGAGCTGCTTCTCTACCTCAGGCAAACTCTGATTGCCCTTCTTCTACTATCCTTAGTCTTCATTGTTTATGATTGTTAGACAACATAGGCTTGGAGTGGACTGAGTGGCCATTGAGTTTTCAGGACCCCAGTCCTCTAGCCTAAGCCACCTGCACCTGCATTAATCTCAAAGAAGGAAACAACACTAAGTCACATACGGGACAGCTCATTCTTCACTATAGCCATGGCCAGAGCCTCATTTGTCTCAGTTTCTCAAACTCCAATTCCCAAAAGGAAACACAGCGGAAGGCCAACTGAAGCCTATTTACACATTATAGGAGAGGACCTCCAAATTTACAGAATCCAAATCTTTTATAATGAGTAGAATAGAATTGCTACCTAAGCTTTGTCCAAAAAGAAACATTAAACTGGACTGGTAAGCCAGTGTATCCTAAATTCTTCATGGGAAAAAAATCTATATCGTTCAGGAGTCTTTATATACAAATATTATTGAAAAGACCCTCTGGAGAAGAAGCTCTGTTTAGGTGAAGAGTATCTCGGCTTGCACAGCATACAGCTGTGCCAAGGCACCACAGAGAATTGGGTCCCAATACTGTTTTCCCATGACAGCAACAGGAGTCATTGCTCTTACCATGTTTTTTCAAATGAGAAATGAGACCCCAGAACTTATGAGTCTTGGATGCTAAATTTAGGAGGCAAGGTCTGGGTGAGCGGAAAGCCTGGGCTTGATCCTTGGGGCCCAGAGAGACGACTGGAAAACATTCACTATGTCCAATGATACACCTACTTCATAAGGACTTCTGACTGGGCAGATGGAACAAAGGAATGCTTGCCACACACCTGAGGAGAATGGAGCCTACAGATGGGTTCCAAGGCAGTCTTTAACAGAAACTCCCAAGAAACGCAGGCTTTTTCTAAGTGTGTGCTCCGCCCCCCACAAACCTCTCCCTTTGCCTTGTGCTTTCGGATAAACTGTCAACTACCACCCCAGGCAGCACCATGCCGGGCTGCCTGCTGCCATATTCCCTACCATGATGGTCAGGGACCCACCCTCTGAAGTTGTAAGCCCCTATTAAATTCTTCCTTTTAAAAGCTGCCTTTGTCACAGTATTTTGTTAGCAAAAGAAAAGCAACTAAAACACTGAAACAGATTTAAGCTCACTTCCCTTATAGTTGATTTTTTCAGACTACTTTATCAAAGCAACAGAATAGAAATTAAGACACATGAAATGAAATTATTAAAAACTACATTTGTACTGAACAGATAGAGTTTTCTTTTCTTGTCATTATTTCCTAACAATGCAGTATGGTAACTATTTGCATGGAAGTTACAGTGTATTAGTTATTACAAGTAATCTGGCAGTGAATAAAAGCATATGAGAGGAAGTGTATAGGTTCTCTGCAAACATAGTGCCACTTTTGTGAAGAGGCCAGTCCTCCCCCTCCTAGGTACAGTTGCTTGTTTAGCGTTCAGGAGACAGAAGCAAGTGAATCTCTGAGTATAAGGCCAGCCTGCTCTACATAGTCAGTCAGGGCTACATAGCAAGACTGTCTCAGAAAAAGCAAAAAATAATGTAGATTTAGTACAGACTTAACATTAGTTAAATAGAAAATGAAACAATAAGTGGCATAGTCCACATTCTGGTTTGAAGCAGTTCAACACTGTGGTCTAGACTATTTCCTTCAGTTAGCATCTGAGCAGCTCCTATACCAGTCACAGAATCCTAACACTGCTATATGTACAAAAATCCCTCAATATGAAATAATTTATATAGATTAGCCAGCACTGCATTTTGCTGTCATATCTAGAAAAGGGCAGATGTTGTGAGAGAAGGATAGTTCCTTAGGCTTTTCACTAATGTGAAAATTTAGTCTTTAACCTACAAAATTTACCCCTCAACTAAATTCCGCCTGGGTTTTGCCATTGAGTTAAATCCAGCCATATTACATACCAAGCACTATATGAACAATTGAGTTTGGGTAAATTTAAAAATAGTGTAAACCAGTGTTTCTTAACCTGTGGGTCTCAAACCTCTATCACCAAAAATATTTACATTATGATATTCACAACAGTATCAAAATGATGATTATGAAGTAGCAACAAAAATAATTTTATGGTTATGGTCATCACATGAGGAACTGTATTAAAGAGTCGCAGCATTAGGAAGGTTGAGAGCCACTGCTCTAGAAGGAGAAGATAGCAAATGTTCTAGGCTTCACCGTCCATATGTAAGCTGTGGCAACCTTCAGATCTGCTGCTGCTCCCCCAAAGTAGCCCTAGACAATATGTAAACAAATGGGCAGTGTGGCATGGCTACAAGAAAACTTATTACAAAAATATACATCAGGATGAATCTGATCTATGAGCTGTAGTTTAGCAAGCCCTGACTAAAGATACCAGAACATAACATGTTGTATAAACTGAACTAGTACGGAGTTCTTCACTACATAAATAAGTCCTCTCATGCCAGGCATGGTGGCACATCTGTAACCCTAGCACTCAGGAGACAAAGGCAGGGGATACCAAGTTTGAGAGCTCCAGACAAGTCTCAGCTACCTAATAAGACACCATCTCGAAAACAAACAAACAAACAAAAAACAGGAAAGCCCTTTCATTCTGGCCATGGTGGTGTGCATCTGTAATCTCAGCACTCCAGAGGCTGAAGCAGAAAGACTGAAAATTCAGGCCAGCCTGGGCTACAGAATGTAACCATGTCTCAAGCACACACACACCCCTTTGATCTTTCATAATGCACATCCCATATTCCACCTCTGCATACTTCCTCCTGGATTTGTCACACACTAGGCCAACTTTCACAGAATGCCAGCGTGACTGGAAGGATTCCTGATCAGGGACTTTCGTTAGTCTCCTAACACGAAATAAACCTGTGTCTAAATTGCCTCAAAATGACAAGAATTTGATAATCCACTAAGAGCTACAAGAAAAATTGATCCAAAATTGCCTTAATGGTCCATGCTGCCCTCCAAATAAAATTGCTTTTCTTTATATCTAACCTCAATATGTTGCTGCTATTCAGACCAATTTCTTCTTGGCCTGTCTTCTTCGGGAAGAATAAACATTCAGTTCCTTCAATGTCACCCTCCTCAAAACAATTCACTGACAAAGCTGGCCTGGGATGATTCAAACTCCAATGGATACCAGCAGCACATCCCCTTGCACAGCCCCTTAGAATCACAAACATTTTCCTAGAGACAGTAATGTCTGACCATGTCATCTGTAATCGATGGTGCCTCTCTTAGTCAGCATTAACCCAATCCCTTCCCCAACCTGCCAAACTTCGCATAGATACAATATTTTAAAAACCAGAGCTCTGGGTGTACCTCAGTTTGTAGAGTGCTTGGCTAGCATGCACAAAGACTAGGTTTGATCCCCAGCATTCAGGAAAACCCACCAAAGTGGCACAAGGCTTTGAAAGAAAAAAAGGATCAGAATTTCAAGGTCATCCTCAGATACAGAGAAAACTGAACACCAGCCCAGACTACATGAGACTCTGTGACAAGAAAAAAAAAAAAAGAAATAGAAGGAGTGGCGAAAGATTAAATAGCCATGACAGTGGGTAAAAAGTGACTTCAAAAGAATTTATCACAACTAACCATTTCTGTAAACTCCTATGAAGAGCAAAATGCACAAGGAAGTATAAGAGGTGACTTGGGGGAGGCATCTCATAGGTGTGTCACAGATGAGTCTCTCTAAGCCTTGCAGCAGTGGGCTTACTGTAGTGTTTTTCTGCAGTGCCCTATTACATGCCTACTTTACATGTGTTCTAGGAGTGCTAGCCATGTTTATGCAGCCAGATGTTTCTATAAAGAAAGTCCACAAAAGGCACTAATCATATCGACCTCTTTCTTTCTTCTGTTTTTCTGGCTTTGTTGTTTTCTTAACACTTGGACCTCATTGTGTAGACCAAGCTGACCACAAACTCACAGAGATCCGCCTGCCTCTGCCTCCTGAGTGCTGGGATTAAGGTGTGCACCACCAGGCCTGGGAAACATTGCCGCTTGCCACTATCACATTTGAGTTGCAGGGCTGGGAATGGAAGCTAGAGCCTGACACCTGCATGGCAACCACGCTACTTCCAAGCCGCACCTCCAGCTCTTTTCCATTCCATAGAACTCTGCAGAATGAGGGGAGAGGGGTGGCAGACAGTTCTAATTATATGGTCTCTGAAATTTCATTATTTCTTAGTAAATACTCATATTCAAATCTAATTTATTTCCAGTGATCCAGTGAGAACCCTTGCCTACATTCTAAACACACACACACACACACACACACACACACACACACACACACACACAGAGAGAGAGAGAGAGAGAGAGAGAGAGAGAGAGAGAGAGAGAGAGGGGGGGTACCCTGATTACTATCTCAGAAAGGAAAATAACCAAATGTGTCTATAAGCAGTAGCTGGGAATGAATCAATTGAATTCATTACTTAGACTAGGGGGAAAAAAATCCAAAATCTGAAGGTGCATGGCATGACTGCTCAGTAATGTCTGAGATGAATCATTTCCAGCCAGGATAAACAAGCCATCGAGTTCATTTACCATACCTCTTGGGTGTCCCCTCCCTATTCTCATAACAATATCATGTACCCTAACTTCACTCATCAGAAGACAGTGATTGGCTGAGAGCAGGAGGTTCTGGTATTCAGATCAGGTGAATTTTTGGTATGTTTGCATTATCTCTTAACAACAAATGTCAGATTCCTCAGAGCCCACAACATACTGTAGCAACTGCCAAAGCTCAGAGCTCATCTGCAAGGCTGAAGGAAACCTGGGCAGCTGGGCCTGAAGAGCCTGGAACAGTCTTTGACGTTGATGCGTCCACTAAAGTGTGGTTCTTTCAGGAAAAGATGACTGCAAGCAATGGCAAAATAACACTACACGTTTGTTAGATATGATGGGCCCTGAAGTGTTTTGAGCCAGAGGGCCATTGCCCTGCTACCTCAAGGGAGATGTGATGGAGGAAGGTCATTGGCTAATAAAGGCACTGCCCTGGCCCATTTTATTGGTTAGAGGATAGGTGGGAGGAGAAAACAGGACAGAACGCTGGGAGGAAGAGGAAGTGAGGTCAGAGACTCGACAGCTCTCCTCTGGGGAGCAGATGCCTGAGAGAGATGCCATGCCCCGCTCCCGGGATGAAGCTCCGACCCAGGATGGACATAGGCTAGAATTTTCCCGGTAAGACCGGTTCTCACAGATTATTAGAGATGGGTTGATCGGGATGTGAGAATTAGCCTGTAAGTGCTAGAGCTAAAGGGCCAAGCAGTGATTAAGAGGATACAGTGTCCGTGTAATTATTTCATGGCATAGGCTAGCCGAGCAGGCGGCTGGGGTGCTGGGAACGCAGCCCCGCCGCTCTTATTACTTCAGAGATGTTCCCAAACAAAGAGCTGAACACACTCCCCATATACAGTCAACCCTTTTTGACAAGGAACTTCTCAAATTCTGGGCAGGAAAATAGATTTTTCCCCCCACAGGGTCTCACATAGCCCAGCCTGGCATCAAAAAAGAAAAAAGACTAATTATTAACTAAATATTAATTTTTCTTTTATATTTATTTATATTCCATTGTAGATGTAATGTGCTCATCATAACCATATTAATGTTTAAAACTTAATAATGAAACCTTGGCAAGTTATCTGTAAGTCAAAACAGCAGTGATATAGTATAGCTAGGCAACAGATGGTATAAATGAGATGGTTGAATTTTATGTTCAATGTTCTCTCTTTATTTTGTTTCCTATGTGTCCACCATAATCCGCATTTGTAATAACACTGAAACAGGAATGAGATGGTGGGAGACAGCTTCTCACTGTTGCAGTGTTTGTATTCATCCAAATGAATGCATTGTTATGGCATCAAACTATGGATATGCATCTATGGATAACTTTGAAATTTTGATCTCCTACCTCCACCTCTCCAGTGCTTGGAGTTCAGTTAAATCACCAGTTGTGTGCAGTGCTGATGATCAAATTTAAACCCAACACTTTATGAATATGAGGCAGGCACTCTATCAACTGAACCATACCTTCAGCCCTAGGAAAGAATTTTTTTTTTTGATTTTTTCGAGACAGGGTTTCTCCATAGCTTTTTGGTTCCTGTCCTGGAACTAGCTCTTGTAGACCAGGCTGGCCTCAAACTCACAGAGATCCGCCTGCCTCTGCCTCCCGAGTGCTGGGATTAAAGGCGTGCACCACCACTGCCCGGTGGAAAGAAATTCTTGACTGTGTTATCGGTGAAGTAAAATCCTCTCTGCTCTAGTTCTGAAAACTTCTGACATTCCAATTCTCTATCCCTTTGACCTACAGCCCTCCCCTAATCCCAGCTATGCACCAAGCACTAAAAACTGTTTGCAACCCTCCCTACTATGTTTCTAAGTAAGGACTATTATTTCTCTTACATAGAAGACACCGAATGTTGCAGAGGTCAAATGAATTGCCCATACTGACAAAGACATTAAGCAGCTTCCCACAGGTCAGGGAACCCTGATTGCTCTTCGAGCAGATGAGGGAGGGGGACTTGATCGGGGGAGGGGGAGGGAAATGGGAAGCGGTTGCGGGGAGGAGGCAGAAATCCTTAATAAATAAATTTAAAAAAAGAATAAACATATATATATATATGTGTGTGTGTGTGTGTGTGTGTGTGTATATGAATAAACACATATGTGTATTGCATAAAAAAAGAGCTGAAATTAGAACGATGCTTTGAAAGTCACTCTACCTCTCTAAACCAGCCAGCAATTTTCATATTACCTTGAATCCAGAATAAATGGCAGGATTCTGGCCCTCCAATTTATACTTAACATATCTGGTTCTATTTATGATAGGTGGGAGATAGCCAGAAATTTACCTGTGATTGAGCTGGCAAAGGAGCAAAGGAGTCAAAGAATGGCTGGGTTGTTGTTAGTCATAAAAACATACTTACCAAAAAAGATTGTAGCCACTTCAAAGCTTCAGAGGAGTAGGTTTCCTTTAATTAGTCTTGGCTGCTCTAGATATCGTGGAGCCTCTTCCTGGGAAGCTGATAACACGCTCATCTTGTTTGCACAGTGGTGTCACAGGTACACACATGGAACAAACTTCACTGGCTTGTATACATAAGCCCCATGCCCTTTTCTATATGTGTACTATTCTTCAGTGTTTGAAAAGGTGTGATAAAGCACGTGCAGATAGTTCCTGGGCAGACAAAGAGACCCTTGGACTCTCTGAGCACCTGGTGGAACATGTGACAGATGGGTCTGTGTTGAAACAAGGGCGGCAGGCTGCATCCCTGGCACCCGGCTGCCCCCACTGCTAGCTTTACCCGAAATAACAACACACAAACTGTATTCATTTAATCACTGCTTGGCCCATTTCTATCTAGCCTCTTCTAGGCTAATTCTCACATATTAATTTAGCCCATTTCTAATCATCTGTGTTGCGCCCCTAGGTGCGCTTACCAGGAAGATTCTAGCCTATGTCCATCCTGGGTCAGAGCTTCATCGAGTGCTTCTGCCTGGGAGCTGGGAGCTGGGAGCATGGCGTCTCTCTGAGGCATCTGCTCCTGAGAGGAGAGCTGTGGAGTCTGAGCTCACTTCCTCTTCCTCCCAGCGTTCTGTTCTGTTTACTCCTCCCACCTATCTTCTAACCAATGAGGGCCAAGCAGTTTCTTTTTATTTAACCAATGACCTTCCTCCATCAGGTCTGGATGCATGGAAAGCTGGTGATAATTGCTGTTAGGGGTGCACTTTGATAAGATCAAGACTTCTGCCCTGTATATCTTCTTGTGTTCGGTGAAGGTTAACCAAATGATCTATTTAATTACTTATAACCCTAGTGAAGAACTAATTTCAAGGGAAAAGGAACACAAAACCAGACTGATAAGATGGCTCAGTCAGCAAAGGCACTTGCTGCCAAGCCTGGAGACCTTGAGTTTGGTTCCTAGAGCCTTGATGGTAGAAAGAACCTCCTCCCACAAGTTGTCGTCTCATCCCCACATAGGAACTGTGGCATGCATAAGTAAGTAAGTCAATAGATAAATAAAAAATCGATATAAAAAATGTTTTAAAAATCACAAGTTCCCATGAATGTACTTGCCAAACTGGTCTAGGTCCATGAATGTAAAGTCTGAGGTGATGTCTATTATGGTGGAGACTCTCGGGTACAGTATCTGGAGAAACTTTGAAAATTTGCACTCTTTCTCTCTATGCCAGTCATTACTACATGCAGTTAATGATGGGGAACAAGGGCCAGTCTAAACGGAACCCGAACATAAAACATCTACCATAGCTGGAAGCAAGTGGAAGAATGAATAGCTGGTGTGGCTTGCCTTTGGGAGTTTTTCGCTTTCAACCCTTGGCTTTCCTTCTCTCTAGTCCCAGGCCTATGTACATCACAGAAATGCAGATGAAGCATTCAGAGGAAGCCCTTAAATGAGCTAAACTGAGAATGAATGAAGGGAAGGAAACGCAAGTGAAACTAGAAAAAAAATGAATCCATGTGCTTTTTTCAGATTCCTGATTTTATGTAACTTGCCACTTCTCCCTAGCAGCTGAGATAAATTGTTTGCTATTTTATTTTTTTAATTTTTAAAATTTATTCTATGTGTCTTTCACATGGGTCTTGATCCCATTCTTTCCCCCATCACTTTGCATCCACCCTCTGCTCCTGCACTCCCCATCAACAAATCAAAATTCAAGAGAAAAAAAAAGGAAAAATAAAAAAAAAGTTTAAAAAGGGGAAAAAAATTAAAATCTTGTCATGGAAGCTACAATGCAACCCATGTTTCTTCTTTTTTGTTTGGTTAGTGAGGTGGTGGTGCTGGGAAATGCAGCCCAGTGTTGTAAGGAGGCCACTTGTTTGTCCTGGCTGCACAGAACTAAATAATCACTCAGAAGCTGCATTAATTAAATCACTGCTTGGCCCATTAGCTCTAGCTTCTTATTGGCTAACTCTTATATTGATTTAGCCCATTTCTATTAATCTGTGTATGGCTGTGGCTTACTGGCTAAAGTTCTGGTGTCTGTCTCTAGTGGGGCTACATGACATTTCTCCAACTCTGCCCTTCTTCCTCCCAGCATTCCATTTAGTTTTCCCCACCTACATAAGTTCTGCCCTATCAACAGGCCTGAAGCAGCTCTTTATTCATTAGCTAATAAGAGCAACACATAGACAGAAGGACCTCCTACACCAGCCCAGGAACTTTCACATGCTAGGTAAGTGCTTTATAAATGAATTGCACACACAGCACAGAATCCATTCATTCTTTGGTATAAGTCTGTGTGTCAGAGGATAACAGTTGTCATCCTGAAAAAGATGGGTTGTCTTCTACTGTCTGAAGATTACCACTTCGCCAAAAAATGTATGAGTATTTCAAATCTAAATGAGAAAATGGGAGAATGGGGAAAATGAAATTATACACCCAAGGTACCTTCAGAAAAATAATTTTACAAACAGAACAAGAAAGTTTAAAAAAAGCAACACTCTTCAAGCTGTAGTGATATTTTCTTATGTATAAAGCTTGCCTGAAGATCAGAGTGCAGAGTTAAGTCACTAGAGGCCAGGGAGTGGTGGCACACACCTTTAATCCCAGGACTTGGGTGACAGAGGCAGAGGGACCTCTGTTAGTTCAAGGCTACCCTGGCCTACACACAAGATTGAATCTGTCTAAAAGAGAAACAGAGCTCACACAAAGGTGATCCCAGCAGTTGGGATCACATGCCTTTAATCCCAGCACTAGGGAGGTGGAGACAGGAGTGATATGGCTGGGCAGAGAGAGGAATATAAGATGAAAGGAGACAGGTTCTTCAGTGCGTCAGAGGTTTGGTGGAGACGGATACAATCTGGAGAGATAGTCTGAGGACAGAATCACCCCTTCGGTCTGAGGATTGGTGGAGGTAACAGAACTCTCTAGTGACTGGCCTCTCTGCTTCTCTGATCTGCAGCATTAACCCCTATATCTGACTCTGATTTTTATGATTAAGACCAACTAGAATTTGTGCTACATCAAGCCTTTGTTTCTTCTTAGTGATGCTGAAGTTCCCTGAGTATATCAACACAGCTTCACACAACTATGCTTCTGAATAGAATTAGAGATGAATCTGCCATTTCTTTTGAAAGTTTTAGCTGCATTTTATTTATTTATTTTATTGTGGGGGTAAGAACATGCATCTGCCACAGCACACATATGCCACGGCACCCATGTGGATGGCAGAAGGCAATTTCAGGTCGTTTCCTTTCTTTCACCATGTGGATCCCAGGGATCAAATTCAGATCATCAGGCTTGGTGGCAAGCACCTTTACCTGATGAGCCATTTATCTGGCCCTAATCTGCCACTTTCTAAAACAAGACTGGGCACTACCAGCACTAATAATGTTTGGGGATGGGTAATTCCTTGTTGTGAGGGATCTACTGTCCGCCTAAAACGTTTAGCAGCACCCTTATTCTCTACTGGATGGCAATGACATACTCAAGTCATCATAACCAAAGCTATCCCAGATACTGACAATTGACCCCTGGATCAGAGGAGCAGGACAAAATTGTTCCTAGTTGAGAGCCACTGTCCTAAAGGATGCTATATACAAAATTTTGTTCTAGGAACAACATTAGCTATCTCTTATTTCTAGAAAAGAACACGTGTGCCACAGTGCATTAACATACCAAAAGTCCATCTTAACATACAAGGAGCAAACCCAGAGACATGCACTGAGGTCAGTCATTTAATTTTAATTTTTTAAAATTTTAGAGATAAATAAATTGATGGTGTACAGTTTTAACAAATGAAGTAGAACAAAAGATTAATTACAGAATCTAGGTGTCCAGGTTTCTGAGTGTTCATTGCACCATTATTCCAACTTTCCTGTGTGTTTGAAAATGTTCATAATAAAATGATGGGGGAAAATAATTCATGCATATTTAACTATTACAGCTAGGAAATCAAGAGGTTCAATTCACTTAATTATCTTAGAGAAAAACTGCAGGAAGAGAACTTGTCAGTCCTGACAGGGATATTCTTTTTCCTCCAAAACTGTACTATTATATCTAATTAATCTAATCACATGAAAAAAAGCTACCTAGTAGTCACAGAGCAATTCAAAATACTGAACATTGGCCAGAGTTGAAAGAGGTTTCAGAATCATTAATTGTCCAATTTTGGAGCTGGAGAAGCTAAGTCTTGGCGAGATCATACCCTGTATTTTTAGAGAACTGCTTTGCACAGTAATCTTTTCTGTTTTCCAATTTCAGGGATTCTATCATTATCTTGACACTTTATTAATTAAAAATAACCATTAAAAACTATTTTCCTTCTAGGAGCTTCACCATCTAATGAAGTCAGAGATTTTCAAATATTCAATTAAAATTACATACATCACCTCCTGTGCAACCCTTCTGACCCTTCATTATGGTGACTGTTTCCTTGGAGCATTTCATTAGGATTTCATAGTTGGGTCAATGTTTATTGAAGCTACTGAATGTTAGAAACTGTGTGTATAATACCCATTCTAAGGGCATTGGAAATTTGAGGTATCTACACCAATGTAAAATAGTGGCTGTGCAATTGTCATTCTGAGACTTTTACTGCCAGATAACTCCATAACTAAAGGCAAACATTTTGAGTATAATGTCTTGCAAATGTTTAAAGAGCAGGTATGAAATGAAAGTTTCTAAAATACCTTTGTCATCATAGAAATGCAAATTAAAATTAAAATTACAATATGATTCTCCTATACTTCTGGTAGAATGTCTAAAATTGTGACAATCCAATCATTCAAGTTGCCAATGCAACACAAATGTCACTCCCATGCCCTGCTCAAAGCGACAAAATATGGCATATTCACAGTGGAAACCACTTTGACAGCTGCAGCTCCCAGAGGTACAATCATGGCCATAACCTAGAGATTCTGCTATTAGAGTCTTATCCATGGTAATGACCATAAACACCCATTCAAAGTACTATACACAATTGCTCATCACAGCTTTAGTAGAGCATAAAACAGTCAGAAATAGTTTTCATCAATTAAAAGGCCATTATATAGACAGTATATGTGTGCAATGAAATACCACCAAAAAACTAAAAGAAGGGATTGACATAGACAATATTGATTCTTCTTCCATGTACTCAAGGCAGAGAACCCACAGTTTTCAAAATTGCCAGGTTACTCCAGTACTTACCATATTCCCAGTCCCATATATCCCCATATAGCTACTTGGTGTATAGGATATATATTCTCACTGACACAGCAGAAGAAGTATCTCATTTTACCATTAACATATGATCCAAGAAGTGCCTCCACAAGCACTGTGACTGAAGACTTGGTATTAAAACTGTAGCTTAGTCTCTTTTCTATTGTTGTGATAAAAACACTATGATCAAAGCAAGTTATAAAAATTGGGCTTATGGTTCCATAGGTTTAGGTCCCATGATGGTGGATTCAAGGCATAGTGACAGGAACAACTGAGAACTCACATCTCAAACCATAAGCAGGAGGCAAGGAGCACACTGGGAATGGCACAAGTAGTTTGAAATCTCAAGGCTGACCCCAGTGACGTACCTCTCCCTAATCTTTTTTTTGCATTTTTTATTAAAAATTTCTGCCTCCTCCCCGCCTCCCTTTTCCCTCCCCCCATTTCCCACCCTCTACTCCCCTCCCCCTCCCTCGCCAGTCCAAAGAGCAGTCAGGGTTCCTTCCCCCTCCATCCAGGTCTAGGAAGGTGAGCATCCATACAGGCTAGGCTCCCACAAAGCCAGTACATGCAGGAGGATCAAAACCCAGTACCATTGTCCTTGGCTTCTCAGCAGCCCTCATTGTCCGCCATGTTCAGAGAGTCCAGTTTTATCCCATGCTTTTTCAGTCCCAGTCCAGGTGGCCTTGGTGAGCTCCCATTAGATCAGCCCCACTGTCTCGGTGGGTGGGTGGACAACTCGCAGTCCTGACTTCCTTGCTCATCTTCTCCCTCCTTCTGCTCCTCATTTGGACCTTGGGAGCTCAGTCCAGTGCTCCAGTGTGGGTCTCTGTCTCTATCTCCATGCATCGCCAGATGAAGGTTCTATGGTGATATGCAAGAGATTCATTAGTATGGCTATAGGATCGGGCCATTTCAGGCTCTCTCTCCTCAGCTGCACAAGAACCTAGCTGGGGACATCTCTCTGAACCCCTGGGAACCCCTCTAGAGTCAAAGCTCTTGCCAACCCTAAAATGGCTCCCTTAATTAAGATATATACCTCCCTGCTCCCATATCCACCCTTCATTTATCCCAACCATCCCATTCTCCCAAGCTCTCCCTATCTTAATAGTCAGCAACTGGAGATTAAAGTATTCAAATGCCCAAGACTTATGGGGGACATCTCATTCAATCCACCACAAACTGTAAGACAGTTTTGAGATCATTTACCACAACTCCTTAACCCTTTTAAGAATAGCTCTTTAAGGGGATAGCAAGTAAAATGACTGTGCAGGTAAAGACACTTGATGCATAAACCACATGACCTGAAATCCATAAAAGGTGGAAGAAGAGAACCAATCCCACAAAGTTATCTTCTGACCTTTAAAATGTACCACTGAGCATGTGCCCATGTATATAACACATTCATTGAAACATGGAGGGGGCCTGTTGTTTGTTGGGGTTTTTGTCCGGCCCGGTAGGTACCCCCAGTTGTTTAACCACAAAGAAAATCACACATAGGTCTCCATAAATTATAAGCTGATTGGCCCATTAGCTCTAGCCTCTCATTGGCTAACTCTCACATCTTGACTAACCCATTTTTCTGATCTATGTTAGCCATGTGGCTCAGTACCTTTTTTTTTTCAATGGGGCAGATCACATCCTGCTGCTTCAGTGATCTGGGCAGGAGTGGGAGGGATCAACTTCCTCCTTCCCAGAATTCTCCTGTTCTCATTACATCATTTCTACTTCCTGTCTGGTTTTCCCACCTATATTTCCTGCCTGGCCAATCAGCGTTTATTTATAACATGATTGACACATTACAGACAATTCTCCCACACCAATTCATGTTTAAATAGCAAATATGGAATAAACATAATGAAAGAGAGAGACAGACCTCTTCAGGGTCAAGCATCAGGTACCATAATAAAACCAGAGGATTAAGTTCCAGTGTTCCATCATCCAGGAATGTGACAGCAGTCTACTGTGGATTTTTTTTTAAAGAACTAGAAGTAAAGGGTTCAAAATTTCTCAACTAAAAAAGTGGTAAATACTTAAAGGGGTTCAAATGTTAATTATTGTTATTTGATCATTATGCATTGTATATGAGCATCAAATGATCGTAATGCATTCATAAACATGTACAATAAATCTGGGTCAGTAAAAAATGGTTTCCTATTGGTGGGGATCAAACCCAAGGTCTTGCTCATACTAGACCAATGTTCTACAACTGAACTCTTGACCCTCAGTTAATAATTCAAATAATACAAATTTTAATTTAAAATTATGTCTCCCTAAAATATATAACTTTCCTTTTTGCCTTGTTAAACCCAGAATGCTGAAAGAAATAGAATTTTCATCAATTTTGGATCATATTCTTCCAAGTTATCATCCAAAAGGCCAATTTTCATTTTCCAGGCTGACCTGGGTAGAGAACAAACTGATATGTATGCTTTGGGATTCTTTTTTGTCTTCTCACAGGGTTCCATCTTCAGTGAGTTACTTCAGTGACACAGTGGCAGTTCCACTGCTTCCTCACCACTCACCTCTCTAGCCTCCACTGTCTTCCTAGTTTAACTGTACAGCTTTCCCTGGGTTTTTGCCCTTTTCTCCAGTTAGTAAACAGTCAGCCATGACAGGTTTTTGTACGCTGTGTTGTATATTGTTTTGTACCTTAAACCGCAAGCTATGAGAATTCTGTTTCTACAGTTTTTTTCCCCCTACTGGGGCTGGAGATTGAACCCAGGAAAACTAAAGAACATGCTCAGCCTATTTATTTTTTCTTTCCTTGTGTTCTTCCTGCCTTTCTTCCTTCCTTGTTCTTTCAAACAGGGTCTTGTGTAGCCTAGGCTCCCCTTGAACTTGCTATGTATGGCTAACTCACTGAAAAATGGGTTCTCCTGCCTGTACCTCTCAAGTGTTGAAATTAGGGCATGTACCACCACATCTGGCTTCTTAGCCTCTTTTTGTACAGTTTCATTAAATATCTTGATAATATCTTCAATTAAAATGTTCACAAAGAACACTGATGAGGGGGTAGAGAATTATGCATTACATTAGGACTCCTAGACAGCTAAGCGCCTTGAGGAATAGCTTAGCCTTTATCATGTTCATTCTTATTGGGTCTGTTTCTCTTCCAAATCATTTATCCCTGGAGTCTATCACATTTTCATCAAAATTCTCAGCCAACTCTTGCTTTATAGAATATAAAATTACTTATATCATTAAACAGGCAACTGTTTGAACAACTATAAATCAGAAACTCCATGATCTTTTTAAAATTGAAGACATGGAAAAATTCTTCATTTTAAAGAATAAATACTTGAAAATTTCTGGTGGTGGTTATAATAAATGATTATAGCAATTATAGCCTTTCCTCAATATAAAATGCCAGTGGGAAGATATCCTTTACAATTAAAGTGTACATCCTTTTAACTTCTTAGACATAGGTAATATATTCATATAATTCAAAATCAAATCAGAATGCAGATTCACAAGTCCTGGCCTTGATGTGGCTCCTGTGTGTCTCAATTCCTCCATCATCTCATAAAGATATTTACTTTCATTTATTTCTTACATATCTTTTCCTTCCCCTAAGCAAAGGTATACAGCCCAGTATGTGTGGATTTCACATAACCTCATCTTTCTCCTTCAGAAAAGATAGCATTCACTGATCTCTACCTTACTGCTCTCTTAACAATAAAGCCTGCAGGTTTTTAATATCAGTATATAAAGTATTTTCTTAATTGATAACTAAATAGTATGTGTGTAAATTCTAATGTATGGCTATGTTAGGATTTAATTAGTCTCTGATTAACTAGGTTCTTTCCAAACTTCTATTATATTATTAATTGTGTTGCAACAACCTTACATATGTATCAAGAAAATTTAATAGTGATTATCCAGTCTCTCAAAAATATAGATTGCTTGTTTTCATCATACTTTTTTCCATTTCTAAATTTGCCTTTCAAGTGTGATGGTTCATCTTGTCAACTTGATTGGATTTAGGATCACCATGGCAACACACTTCTGGATATGTGTAGCAAAGAGTTTCCAGAAAGGTATAATTGAATAGAGATAACCAACCCTGAATGTGAGCTGCACCATCCATGGACTGAAGTCCTGAGCTGAATAAAAAACGAAAGAAATCTGGGTGCAGTAATCATTGCTTTCTGCTCACTGACTGCAGCCGTCCCACTCCTTCTTCCCTGACTTCTTCACCATGACAGACTGCTCCATAAAGCTGAAAGTCCAAATAAACCTCTTTTGCCTTAAGTTGGTTTGTCAGGTTAGTAAGAAAAATGACTAATATAATGTGTATCGCTTTGATGAGGAATAAAACAGTGTTTTGCTCTTTTTCAAGAATTTAATTCTTTCTGCAAACAACAGCTAGAATTCTTAGAGCCTTTAAAAACACGCTTTGCTATTTTGTTATGTACAGTAAAAGTTAAAACAGTGATTATGTACACTTAAAAATGGGCTTTGCTGGAGTTGTTCATTAAGTTTCACAAATAGCAAGTTGTTATATTCAGTAACCTCTCCATATAAAAAACTAATGCATCACCATGAAGTGGAAGAGACTTCTTCCTACTACCAGCAAAGAGATGTAGCATAGTGCTTCAGGCTATAAATGGAAAATTTCCCTTTGAAAGACTTACACTAAAGTATGGCCAGGATCTTGACTTACACAACAGAACAGAATTTGAGGATGAATCCATCTGAAGCAGAACTAGGATTTACTAAGAAAGGGACAACAAAAAGGGAGGAGATGTTTTGGATTTATGTGGAGATATATTTGGAAGAGGAAGATACAACTGTTACAGTGTAAATGTGAACTAACCACAACAGGCTCATGTGTTTGAACATTTAGACTCTACCTGGAAGGGATATTTTGAGAGATTATAGAACCTTTTGGACATGGGGCTTAACTGACAGAGGAGAGCTGAAGAGCCACCTTGGGAAGTTATTTTCCAAGATTCAGTTTTAAAAACACACAACAGTTTTAAGTGTGGTCCAAACAGGGCAGGCTATATATGAAGCTGGCAGCAGAACTTGCTGTCATCTAAGTGGTACTGATGTTACAGTCATACAAAATAAGAGTGATATGAGGTCATGGAGGCTTGCATCAAAGCTTCAGAAAGCTACTGAGATCAGACAATGTCTGGCAGAATCATGGAGCTTCTGAGTGTGCTATATACAAAGCTATGACTGTGAAGTCTAAGTCACCATGCAGACTACAGGATGTTGGCAATGCCAGGAATGTGGAAAATCTGCCTAGAAAAGTTGTAGGCACTAAGTCAAGCTAGGAAAAGAAAGAAGCTATGTATGCTGCTGGCAACAGAGCTCCACGCTTGTTGAATCTCAAATGATGATAGCATTAGTCCTTGATGCTAGACATGGAGCTAGAAGATTTGGTGTCAGTCTTGAGTTGATATTTTCTTTCTTTGCTATGTCCTCACTTCTCCATTTTGGGATGATGTTTACTCTGTGCCAGTGTATACTGGAAGTATATAAATTGTTTTGTTTTCTAATTTTACAAGGGCTTACAGATAAAAGATTTCCTTAAGTTTCAGAAGATACTTGAGACTTTGTACTTTTTAACAATGCTGAAGCTGTTAAGAATGTGGAGACTTTTGAAGTCAGATGGAGTACAAGAAGTTATGAAGTCAGGAGCAGGTTTGAACATGAAATGTTCCCCACACTCTCATGTGTTCGGACACTCAGTCTTTAGCTGGTGACAATTATCAGGGAGGTTGTTAAATCCTTTGGACATGTGGCCTAGCTAGAAAATAGTACTATAGAGGTAGAGCTATGGCCTACGGTCTGGCTCCAGTGTTGACCTGTGTTATGATCTGTTGGCCTTGTCTGTCACCTGGGTACCCTGTCCCTTTAAGAGACAAGCCCTGCCCACTCCCAACCCTCTCCTTCCACTGAGGCAAACAGATCTCAAGTGGATCTCCTGCTTCCTCCAGCCTGCACTCTCTCTTTTCATCTCTCTCCTGAAGAGGTAATTTCTGCTCCCCCACTGCATCTCTGCCTCTCTCTGCCTCTCTCACTTCTTCCCCCTATCCTTTACCCTACATAACCCACTAAATAAACTCTATACTCAAATTTTCTCTGTATGGAGTATTTGTCTATCTCTCACCCAGCTTGGTCTCCTACCCACTAAGGTGACCTGCCAAGACCTCAGGAGACTTATGGAGGCCTGGGGAAACCGCCAAAGCCTCTGGTCACCTGCCAATACCCCTCATGGGACTGGCTGCCCCTCGTGGGACTGCCATCCCTTGTGGGGCCAGTCCCCCACCACTATATCTTTTTTTTTTTTTTTTTTTTTTTTTTTTTTTTTTTTTTTTTTTTTTTTTTTTTTTTAATAATTTTTTTATTAAGAAAAGAAGAAAAAAAACATAAACAAAAAACAAGTTTCCACCTCCTCCCAGCCTCCCATCTCCCTCCCCCTCCTCCCACCCTTCTCCCCCTCCTCCCACCTTCTACCCCTCCCCCCACTCCTCTCCCCCTCCCTCTCCAGTCCACAGAGCAGTCCAGGTTCCCTGCCCTGTGGCAAGTCCTAGGTCCTCCCCCCTCCGTCCATATCTAGGAAGGTGAACATCCAAACTGGCTAGGCTTCCACAAAGCCAGCACATTAAGTAGGATCAAAACCCCGTGCCATTGTCCTTGGTGTCTCATCAGCCCTCATTGTTCGTCATGTTCAGAGAGTCTGGCTTTATCCCATGCTTTTTCAGTCACAGTCCAGATGGCCTTGGTGAGCTCCCAGTAGATCAGCTCCACTGTCTCAGTGGGTGGGTGCACGCCTCGTGGTCCCGACTTCTTTGCTCATGTTCTCCCTCCTTCTGCTCCTCATTGGGACCTTGGGAGCTCAGTCCAGTGCTCCAGTGTGGGTCTCTGTCTCTGTCTCCATCCATCACCAGATGAAGGTTCTATGATGATATGCAAGATATTCGTCAGTATTGCTCTCGGATAGGGTCATTTCAGGTTCCCAGTCCTCAGCTACCCAAGGAACTAACTGGGAACCTCATGTTGGGCACTGGGGAGCCCCTCTAGGGTCAAATCTCTTGCTCACCCTAAAGTGGTTCCCTTAACTAAGAATTGTGGTTCCGTGCTCCCCTATCCACCTTTCCTTTATCCCAATTCTCCTGATTCCCCAAGTCCCCCCTCCTTCCCTTCTACCTTTTCTCTCCCCATCTCCCCTTACCCCCATCCCACCCCACCCCCAAAATCCTAATTTTCTCCCCGGCAATTGGGTCTACTTCCCTTAGCCAAGAGGATAACTATATGTTTTTCCTTGGGTTCACCTTCTTACTTAGCTTCTTTAGGTTCACCTATTGTAGACTCCGTGGCCCTAATTTATGGCTAGAAACCAATTATGAGCGAGTACATCCCATGTTCATCTTTTTGGGTCTGGGACACCTCACTCAGGATAGTGTTTTCTATTTCCATCCATTTGCCTGCAAAATTCGAGAAGTCATTGTTTTTTACCGCAGCGTAGTACTCTAGCGTGTATATATTCCATACTTTCTTCATCCATTCTTCCATTGAAGGGCATCTAGGTTGTTTCCAGGTTCTGGCTATTACAAATAATACTGCTATGAACATAGTTGAACAAATGCTTTTGTCATATGATAAAGCCTCTCTTGGGTATATTCCCAGGAGTGGTATTGCTGGGTCCAGGGGTAAGTTGATCCCGACTTTCCTGAGAAACCGAAACACTGACTTCCACAGTGGTTGCACAAGATGGCATTCCCACCAGCAATGGATGAGGGTACCCGTTCCTCCACAGCCTCTCCAGCAAAGGTTATCCTTGGTGTTTTTGACTTTAGCCATTCTGACAGGTGTAAGATGATATCTCAAAGTTGTTTTGATTTGCATTTCCCTGATTGCTAAGGAAGTTGAGCACGACTTTAAGTGTCTTTTGGCCATTTGAACTTCCTCTGCTGAGAATTCTCTGTTCAGTTCAGTGCCCCATTTTTTAATTGGGTTAATTAGCATTTTAAAGTCTAGTTTCTTGAGTTCTCTATATATTTTGGAGATCAGACCTTTGTCTGTTGTGGGGTTGGTGAAGATCTTCTCCCAATCAGTAGGTTGCCTTTGTGTCTTATTGACTATGTCCTTTGCTTTACAGAAGCTTCTCAGTTTAAGTAGGTCCCATTTATTCAATGTTGCCCTTAATGTCTGTGCTTCTGGGGTTATACATAGGAAGCGATCTCCTGTGCCCAGCTCCTGTAGGGTACTTCCCACTTTCTCTTCTATCAGGTTCAGTGTGTTCGGGCTGATATTGAGGTCTTTAATCCATTTGGACTTGAGTTTTGTGCACGGTGATAGATAAGGGTCTATTTTCATTCTTCTACAAGATGACATCCAGTTGTGCCAGCACCATTTGTTGAAGATGCTTTCTTTCTTCCATTTTATACTTTTAGCTCCTTTATCGAAAATCAGGTGTTCATAGGTTTGTGGGATAAAATTCGGGTCTTCTATACGATTCCATTGGTCGACTTCTCTGTTTTTATGCCAGTACCACACTGTTTTCATTACTGTAGCTCTGTAATAGAGTTTGAAGTCAGGGATGGTAATGCCTCCAGAAGATCCTTTATTGTATAGGATTGTTTTGGCTATCCTGGGTTTTTTGTTTTTCCATATAAAGTTGATTATTGTCCTCTCCAGATCTGTGAAGAATTTTGATGGGATCTTGATGGGGATTGCATTGAATCTATAAATAGCCTTTGGTAGAATTGCCATTTTTACTATGTTGATCCTCCCAATCCAAGAGCAAGGGAGGTCCATCCATTTTTTGGTATCCTCTTCAATTTCTTTCTTCAATGTCTTAAAGTTCTTGTCAAATAGATCTTTCACTTCCTTGGTTAGATGTACCCCAAGATATTTTATGCTGTTTTTGGCTATTGTGAATGGTGAAGCTTCTCTGATTTCCCTCTCTGCTTCCATATCCTTTGTGTATAAGAGGGCGACTGATTTTTTGGAGTTGATCTTGTATCCTGCCACATTACTAAAGCTGTTTATCAGCTGTAGGAGTTCTTTGGTGGAGTTTTTGGGGTCGCTTATGTACACTATCATATCATCTGCAAATAACGAAAGTTTAACTTCTTCCTTTCCAATTCGAATCCCCTTGATTCCATTATGTTGTCTTATTGCTATTGCTAGAACTTCAAGCACTATATTGAAGAGGTATGGGGAGAGTGGACAGCCTTGTCGTGTTCCTGAGTTAAGTGGGATGGCTTTGAGTTTCTCTCCGTTTAATTTGATGTTAGCTGTCGGCTTGCTGTATATAGCTTTTATTATATTTAGGTATGACCCTTGTATCCCTAATCTCTCCAAGACTTTTAACATAAATGGATGTTGAATTTTGTCAAATGCTTTTTCAGCATCTAATGAAATGATCATATGGTTTTTTTCTTTCAGTTTATTTATATGCTGGATTACATTGATAGATTTTCGTATGTTGAACCAGCCCTGCATCTCAGGAATGAAGCCTACTTGATCATAATGGATAATTTTTCGGATGTGTTCTTGGATTCGATTTGCCAGTATTTTGTTGAGGATTTTTGCGTCGATATTCATGAGTGAGATTGGCCTGTAGTTCTCTTTCCTGGTTGAGTCTTTGAGTGGTTTTGGTATCAGAGTAATTGTGGCTTCATAAAAGGAGTTTGGTAATGACCCTTCTGTTTCTATCTTGTGGAATACATTAAGGAGTATAGGTATTAGATCTTCTTGGAAGATCTGGTAGAATTCCGCATTGAAACCATCTGGTCCTGGGCTTTTTTTGGTAGGGAGGTTTTTGATAACCTCTTCTAATTCTTCGCGACTAACAGGTCTATTTAGATTGTTCACCAGGTCCTGATTTAACTTTGGTATATGATATTTATCTAAAAAAGTATCCATTTCCTTTACATTTTCCAATTTTGTGGCATATAGGCTTTTGTAGTAAGATCTAATGATTCTCTGAATTTCCTCTGTGTCTGTGGTTATGTCCCCCTTTTCATTTCTGATCTTATTAATTTGCAAATTCTCTCTCTGCCGTTTGATTAGCTTGGATAGTGGTTTGTCAATCTTGTTGATTTTCTCCAGGAACCAGCTTTTTGTTTCATTGATTTTTTGTATTGTTTTCTGTGTTTCTATTTTGTTGATTTCAGCCCTCATTTTGATTATTTCCAGTCTTCTACTCCTCCTAGGTGAGTCTGCTTCTTTTTTTTCTAGAGCTTTCAGGTGGGCTGTTAAGTCTCCAATGTGAGCTTTCTCTGTTTTCTTTAAGTGGGCACTTAGTGCTATGAACTTTCCTCTTAGGACTGCTTTCATAGTGTCCCATAAGTTTGAGTATGTTGTTTCTTTATTTTCATTGAATTCCAGGAAGACTTTAATTTCTTTCTTTATTTCTTCCTTAATCCAGCTATGGTTCAATAGTTGACTGTTCAGTTTCCATGACTTTGTATGCTTTCTGGGGGTAGCATTATTGTTGAATTCTAACTTTAATCCATGGTGATCTGATAAGACACAGGTGGTTACTAATATTTTTTTGTAACTGTGGATGTTTGCTTTGTTACCGACTATGTGGTCGATTTTCGAGAAGGTTCCATGAGCTGCAGAGAAGAAGGTATATTCTTTCCTATTTGGATGGAATGTTCTATAGATGTCTGTTAAGTCCATTTGATTCATTACCTTCACTAATTCTCTTATTTCTCTGTTAGGTTCCTGTCTGATTGACCTGTCCATTGGTGAGAGAGGAGTGTTGAAGTCTCCTACTATTAGTGTGTGCGGTTTGATGGCTGCCTTGAATTTTAGCAATGTTTCTTTTATGTACGTGGGTGCTTTTATATTAGGGGCATAGATGTTCAGGATTGAGACTTCATCCTGATGAACTGTTCCTGTTATGAGTATAAAATGCCCCTCTCCATCTCTTCTGATTGATTTAAGTTTAAAGTCAACTTTGTTAGAGATTAGTATGGCCACACCTGCCTGTTTCTTAGGACCATTTGCTTGAAAGGCCTTTTCCCAGCCCTTTACTCTGAGTAGGTGCCTGTCTTTGTGGTTGAGGTGTGTTTCTTGTAAACAGCAGAATGTTGGATCCTGTTTTCTTATCCAATCTCTTAGCCTGTGCCTTTTTATAGGTGAGTTGAGTCCATTGACATTAAGTGATATTAATGACCAGTGGTTGTTAACTCCGGTCATTTTTTTTTTTAGTCGTAGAGTTTGTGAGTTTCCCTTCTTTGTTTTGTGTTGGTGAAGGGTCTCTAGATGTCTGAGGTATTGTGGTCATTGTTGGACTCCTTGGTTAGTGATTTTCCTTCAATTACTTTCTGTAAGGCTGGATTTGTGGCTGCGTATTGTTTAAATTTGTTTTTATCCTGGAAAATTTTATTTTCTCCATTTATAGTGAATGAAAGCTTGGCTGGGTATAGTAATCTGGGCTTGCACCCATGGTCTCTCAGTTTCTGCAGTACATCTAACCAGGACCTTCTGGCTTTCATGGTTTCCATGGAGAAGTCGGGTGTAAGTCTGATAGGTTTACCTTTATAAGTAATTTGGCCTTTTTCCTTTGCAGCTCTTAATATTCTTTCCTTATTTTGTATGCTTTGTGTTTTGATAATTATATGGCGAGGGGATGTTTTTTTTTGATCCAGCCTATTCGGTGTTCTGTATGCTTCTTGCACCTTCATAGGAAAATCTTTCCTTAGGTTGGGAAAGTTTTCTTCTATAATTTTATTAAATAGATTTTCTGGACCATTGAGCTGCCCTTCTTCTCCTTCTTCTACTCCTATTATTCTTAGGTTTGGTCTTTTTATTGTGTCCCATATTTCCTGAATGTTTTGTGATGAGAGTTTGTTGGACTTGCTGTTTTCTTTGATCAGTGTGTTTATTTTCTCTATGGTATCTTCAGGATCCGAGAGTCTTTCTTCTATCTCTTGTATTCTGCTGGTTATGCTTGTTTCTGTAGTCTCTATTCGTTTACCTAGATTTTCCATGTCCAGACGGCCCTCTGTTTGTGTTTTCTTCTTTGCCTCCATTTCAGTTTTCAGGTCTTGAACTGTTTCCATTATCTGTTTGATTGTTTTTCCTTGGTTTTCTAGGGTATCATTCACTGATTTATTCAATTCTTCAAACTTTCTGTTATATTTCTCATCCATTTCTATAAGGGCGTTTTTTACATGCTGTTTAAGGGTGTCAATCACTTTCATGAAGTCAATCTTTTCTCCTTCCTCTTGATTAAGGGGTTCTTGTCCTCCCGTTGTGAGGTCGCTTGTTTCTGGTAGCTTCATGTTGCTTTTCAGCTTGTTGGGCGAATTCTTGCCTTGACGTCGGCCCATCTCTTCTTCCAAATGCTCCCTATGGATCTTCTTTTACCGGATTAGGTCTCCTTGCCTACCAAACGCTGTCTCTCCCCAATGTTGGCTCTCCCAATGCTGGGTCTCCCCAATGCTGGGTATCCCCAATGCTGGGTCTCCTGGCGCCGAAAGATCAGGCCTCCGTGCTGGTTGGGCAGCCCGCAGACAAAGCGCCTACCCCGCTTGGTGCAGGCAGGCCACAGAAACAAAGGAACTGCTGCCCGCCCGGGAGCCCCGGGTACTCAGACCCAGCGCCCAGATAGGCTGCGCTGGGCGATGCTACGCGCCAAAAGAGGGCAGTGGGGGCGAAGTGGGGAGGGGTCTGGACGGAAGCTGGGTGGGCCAGGAAGAAAGAGGCAGCAGAGAGCCCAAGCAGGACAGGGGGCCAAGAAACCCCCGAGCTCCCCGTCCCAGGCTGGCGCCGTGGGCCAGAAACTCACCCCAATGCTGGGTCTCCTGGCGCCCAAAGATCAGGCCTCCGTGCTCCCACCACTATATCTTTAAAAAAGAATAACAACCTGTGCTCGCTCTCTCTCCCTGTCTCTCTCTGCTTCCTGGTTGGTGCTATATAACAAGTTGTTATTGCACACTTCTGCCTCCATACCTTTTCCACTACTATGGGTTACAACTTTTCAAAACAAATCTTTCTTGTCCAAAGTTGTTTTTGTCATGTATTTAGTCAGTGATTGTTGAAGTACGGAGCGGCGGGCTGTGTCCCGCCACCCGGCTAACTTTACCCGAAATAATTACACGGAAACTGTATTCTTTTAAACACTGCCTGACCCATTAGTTTCGGTTTCTTATTGGCTAGCTTTTACATATTAATCTAACCCATTTCTATTAATCTGTGTAGCCCACGAGCTGGCTTACCAGGAATGATCTTAACCTGCGTCTGTCTGGAGTGGGAGAATCATGGCGACTCCCTGACTCAGCTTCTTTCTCCCAGCATTCCGTTCTGTTTACTCCACCTACCTAAGGGTTGGCCTATCAAATGGGTCTAGGCAGTTTCTTTATTAATAAGAAATCACTCCCACATCATTTCCCCTTTTTCTGTTTAAACAAAAAAGAAAGGCTTTAACTTTAACATAGTAAAATTACATATAGCAAAACAGTTATCAAGCAAGAATTACAGTTACAATATTTATATCTATTTTATCTTTTATCATACCTAAGGAAAACTATAACTATCTATTCATTCTTCAACTCCATCAAAGACTCCAGAAGGATATAATATTACCTAAGTAAACAAGAAATAAGAAAACTCTAGAAATGACAGAGACATCTTGCTGCCTGGACAGTCACCCAAAGTTCTTTTGTACCTTTGGGGCATCCATCTTCAGCCTTTAGGTCCAAAGTATCCAGCAGATATTTCCATGAAGCAGGAAATTCCAAAGACAGTTCAGTCACTTTCTGCTGTGTCCTGTAGAATGTCTCGCAGACTCTTTCATGAGTCATGAACCCCAAAAGACCGTCTCACCTTTAGGCAAGTTCAGCAGTCCTCTCTCTGCGGGTTCTCTGTGTCCATTTTATACAACAGTCCAGGCAAGAGCAGTTTCTTGCCCAAATGGCTATCCAACTCCATAAGGATCCTCTTCGATGCCCATCTTCCTCTTGAAGTAGATTGGTGCCACCAGGAGCAGATATGTCTCATTGTCATGAAAAGTCCTAAGTTATTAAAACATTAAATGCCATATTCTGCAGTCTTTGAAAGATATGAAGAATGTCTATCTAACTGAAATGTATCTCTATATATCTAGAAAATCTAACTAACATGACTACAAGCTTGACTATTACTGATGATTATCCATTAACCTATATTTCTTAATTATACATTATATTTTTAAATGAACTACACAATCACAATACCTTAATCAAGATCAGAAATACATATACATATAACAAAATTGACTGTAAAATCCACACCAATGCAAATTACTCATACCTATATCATTTCCCCCTTTAAATGTAAAAGAACATTTACAAACAATATTTTGGGAACATGGGCGCAGTTTTTTCTCTCCAAACTGCTTCCTGCTGAATGGGGGCGCTGTTAATTAGGTCTTTCATGGTATAACCTGTGTGCTAGTTTCATCTCAGTTGGCAGTTGAGCGAAGCAATTTTCTGAAGATGTTCACAACAACCTTTCAGGAGGGCGTGGTCTATCATACCAAATTGTAATAGAAGAAATCCACAGGGTCTGGTCCTCTGTGAAAACAAAAGAAGACCCTTTCCAAAGTATCATATCCTTAGACCCAAATTTTGAAATCGTAATACCCTTATATCCATCCTGGTTTAGCTTGGCAGCCCATGTAATGAAATGTCTCTCTGTACTTAGCTCCTTCACAGTCAAAAATTTTAAAGAAAGTACAATGTACATAATCCAGACTCTCTGTGAATTTTCCATTTTTACGTGGCTTATTTTTCTTTATTTTTTTAATCTCTTAACTATCTGTACTCTGTCTCTTTAAAGACTTTACCTTTTTTTTTTAAACCATTAACTTTATTTTTTATATTTTTTTTCTTCTCTCTCTCAAGCCTATGTATATTTATCCAACAGTGTGGTATTTTATGTCTGAATCTGTTTTATTGTGAATCTCTAACATTTTTTTACTATCCAGGAGCATTTCTTAAAATGTTAAGTAGTTCTTAAAAACTTAAGTTGAACCATGTATAGGTAATACGGTAATAAGGTACAGCCTGTTTCCTGCCCAGTCTAAACCTTAACTAAGCTGTTTTTATGGTAATTACGGTAGTTCCTGTCTGAGACCAGCACAGTTCATCATGGCAGAGCCGAGCAGCTCCTGCCTCAGATCCATTTGGTGCCCCTGAGCTGTGCACAGTTCCAGGCACACAGCAAGTCCTCATTGGAGCTGCACTCAGTAGTTTAATTTTGAGACTGAGCATGCAGCACAGAAACTCTTTTTATCCAAGTTACAACCAAATCTGACACGCAGAGCACTGCGCAGTCTGAAAACACGTCTCTTTCACCATGCTCTTCCGTCTGCCTAAGCCTGATTCTGTCATCTGTCCAGGTGCAGGCGGGGAGCGCTGAGAGCATTCTCCTTCTGATCCCAAGCGGGAACACAAACATCCAGTCCCATAAAATCCATTGAAATGCTTTAAAGCCAGAGTTTGCACTGGCGGCACAGTCCCAAGAAGTCGCACTTTAAAATGACGCAGCTTTTTTTTTTTTTTGTTGCTGTTGCCGAATCAGGAAATCTCTCTACAGCACGCCACCAACAAACAGCAAAAATTTGTGTTAAAGTCTCTCTCCCTTATTTTTAAGCCTTTTTAGGTTTTTAAGTGGATTTAGCCCCACGTTGGGCGCCATTCTGTTGAAGTACGGAGCGGCGGGCTGTGTCCCGCCACCCGGCTAACTTTACCCGAAATAATTACACGGAAACTGTATTCTTTTAAACACTGCCTGACCCATTAGTTTCGGTTTCTTATTGGCTAGCTTTTACATATTAATCTAACCCATTTCTATTAATCTGTGTAGCCCACGAGCTGGCTTACCAGGAATGATCTTAACCTGCGTCTGTCTGGAGTGGGAGAATCATGGCGACTCCCTGACTCAGCTTCTTTCTCCCAGCATTCCGTTCTGTTTACTCCACCTACCTAAGGGTTGGCCTATCAAATGGGTCTAGGCAGTTTCTTTATTAATAAGAAATCACTCCCACATCAAGTGATAAGAAAAATAACAATACAGAGACTGTATTTTAATAACTATATATGATATTGTGGATTTTGAAGTTATATTTCTCAAATAATATAATTTATAATCAGAGTAAAAGATTAAGTAAATTTTAAAACTTAAAGTTTAAAAACTAAATAAAATATATGAATTTGAAGACACGTTATCTTGATTTTTTTTTAATTTGTTTTGTTTTTGGTTTTTTGAGACAGGGTTTCTCTGTGGTTTTGGAGCCTGTCCTAGAACTAGCTCTTGTAGACCAGGCTGGTCCCGAACTCACAGAGATCCACCTGCCTCTGTCTCCCAAGTGCTGGGATTAAAGGCGTGCGCCACCACTGCCCGGCTTTGATTTTCTTTTGTTAATGAAATTATAAAATGGTTTATGAGGTGCATCATAAGTATGCTGATAAAGTCAAACTCAAAAGTCACATGCATTTGGTTTTAAGCAAACATGGTCCAGCTGGTTTTTCTTTTTCTTTTCTTTTTTCTTTTCTTTTTTTCTTTTTTTTTTTTTTTTTTTTTTTTTTTTTTTTTTTTTTTTTTTTTTTGGTTTTCCGAGACAAGGTTTCCCTGTAGCCTTGGAGACTATCCTGGAACTAACTCTTGTAGAACAAGGCTGGCCTCAAAATCAGAGATCCACCTATCTCTGACTCCTGAGTGCTGGGATTAAAGGTGTGCACCACGACTGCCCAGCTTGGTCCACTTGGTTTTTGAGTTGTATCTCAAAAAATGTCTTGTCTCTATAGGTAATTTTCACTGATGGTTTTTCAGTTGTACGGAAATTCCTGTGTATCAGCTTATGAGAAACCTGGTACTAGACTGAAGGGCTTCTTTCCCTTTCCATGCTCCTTTAAGTTTACCTGACTTTTTAGCTTGTCTCACAATGAAGGACCAAGAAAAGATAAAGTGGTTTCCATGTGTCTTATGCTATCAGATAACATTTGTGGTGCTTAATAATTCCTATAACTTCAGTGTAGCTGATACTTATCCAGAACACAAAGCCATCATAAATTGCTTTAACAAACCATCACAACAAAATAAAATAACAAGACATACTTCACTGTTCTACATCTTTAGCAATTACATTTATATATCTTCTAAACAAATCAAAAGCATTTCAAGGGACATATAATAAATCCAAGGGAATCATGTTACTCTGTAGTGATCTCTAACGCTCACATCATTTCTTTCTATTTTTTTTTTTTTTTTGGCTTTAGGTTCCATGGGTCCTAGTTTAGGCATGGCCAAGTGTGGGTGTTGGCCTGCCTTGTTGCCTTTTTTTAAAATTAATTTATTTATTAAAGATTTCTGTCTCTTCCCTGCCACCGCCTCCCATTTCCCTCCCCCTCCCCCAACCAAGTCCCCCTCCCTCATCAGCCCAAACTGCTTTACACTTTTGTCTTTTGCTTATAATGTAAATATTTTAATAGGTTGTGATCAGTAGTAAATTTCATTTCCCTACACTCATTTTGCTTACAATGAACAAATTTGCTTAGACATATAAATAACTGTATTGTTCTGTATCAATTCTGAATTCTCTGACACATTATAACTATTAAGAAATTCCTAATTTAAATAATCTCTTCTTCTTAGATGCCATTTGTATTTAACCTTTCATTTATTTTTTCTATATTATAGGAGCACTTTACATCAAAACCCTAAAGTGGTTCTGGAATGTATGAAGAATCAACAATATTTAAACAGAATTTTAAAAGAAAAAAATCAGGTAAGGATTGAGATAAAATTAGAATATTTATTCATTCAAATGAAAGAATACCAAATATGGGCTGGTGAGCTACCTCAACTGGTTGTCAAACCTGATAACCTGTGTTTGACCCCAAGGATCCACATAGTGGTAGGAAAGAACTGACTCCCTCAAGTTGCCCTCTGACCTACATATGAACATCATGTACCCCCAGTACACACACACACACACACACACACACACACACACACACACACACACACTGTTAAAAAGAATATTCTACAAAAAAATTGTATAGGGGATACTATTATGCAATAAAAGGATATGAAAGTTTGATAGAAGCTGCAGCCTCGATGAACCTTGAAAACATTATGCTTGATGAAATCAGTCAAATGAGAGGACAAATATTGTATGGTTCAATTTCTATGAAATAACGTGGAATAGACAAATTCATTCAAGCAGAAAATAGAATAGAAGTCATAAAAGGCTGGGGAAAGAAGTGTAATATTACACAATATATATTAAATTTCATTCATCTTCTGTTTCCTAGTGTACAATTTCTAAAAATCCCCTGAACCTACAGAGGGATAAAATGTCATTTGTATGCTCATGGTATTAAAAAAAAAAGATGGAAAAACTGCTAGTAGCTTAAGAGTTTTAGCCTTTCTTTCTTTATCTCAGGGAAGAGAAGAGAGGCTAAGTGCTGAGTTACTGCTGACAGCCAGTGTTATAATCAAGCACGCCTATGCAGTGAAGCCTTCATTAAAAAAAAAAAGACTACAGCAAAAACACAAAAAGATGGGTTTGTGGAGAGGTTCTGAATACTGGAGATTTTGGAGGGTCATGAATTTGGAGAGTGTAGCGTGAATAATAAAAACCCAGAGACAGATATTGGGGCTCAACCTGAGGATCAGAAAGCAAAGCAGCCAAGCCACTAGAGAGCTCTCACCTGTATGAAATCTTCAGACTGAAAGAGCGAGCTGCTGTCTCATCCTGCCTTATACTCCTCTCTAGTGCTGGCATTAAAAGCATGCACCACCATTGCCTGGCCTCTATGGCTAACTATTGTGGCGGCTGGGATGAAAGATGTGCGCCACCACTGCCTGGCCTGTATGACTGACTAGTGTGGCATCTTTGCACTCTGATCTTCAGGCAAGCTTTATTTATTAAAATACAAATAAACCAGTATAGGAGAAGGCATGGAAACTCTGCATCCTTGGCCCCATGCCTTGCCCTGTGCATCTCTTTCACCTAGCTGTCCATCTGTATATGATATGAGATTTCCCTCTGTATGCTGTAATTAACATTGATAAATAAAAGAACTGCTTTGGGCCTATAGCAGAGCTATAGGGGAACAGAGCTAGGCAGGGAAAACTAAGATGAATCACAGGAGAGAGAAACCTTGTAGCCCCCCGCTGGAGAGAGATGCCAGAACTTTAGTCAGTAAGCCATCGCCACGTGATGATACACAGATTACTAGAAATGGGTTAAATTAAGATGTAGGAGTTAGCCAATAAGAAGCTAGAGCTAATGGGCCAAGCACTGATTTAATTAATACAGTTTCTGTGTGGCTGGTTATTTTGGTACTGAATGGCCAGGACAAACAAGCAGCCTCCTCCTATATGTATATTTTTGTGAGCAGTTTTAGAAAATTAATAGGATCTGAGTAGGGGATCATTGTGATCCCAAATCATAGCCTTACAGCTTGTCTGTCCTGTTGTTTTTCTTAAATTAACAAAATTACCTTAAAACTTACCTTAAACAAAATTACCTTAAAAACAAAATTCTTTTGCTAACCAGACTAAAAACTTGAATGAAAAAATGAAATAAAAAAAGGAAAGGACATAATTGGTCTAGGTTTCAGCACCAGATGAATGAAAAAAAAAAGAAAGCATATGATTGTTCTTAGGAATGGAGGAGAAGAAAGTTTATTGTAGATAAAAGGGCTAGCACAGCCAGAGGCAGGGATATCTGGGGGTGAGATTCCAGAGTGGACATGACCCTGAGCCATCATGTGTGGAGGGCAAAGAAGGGAGAGCCAGACCAACAGGCCAGGAGGGTAAAGGGTAGACGAAAAAGGCCAGGTAACTAAAATGGATTATATAGCAAAGGCAGCCCAACCCCTGGGCTGGACAAGTTTAGGGTAGAGAGTGGGGTATGCCAGCCACAGGGCCCTATAGCAGGTAGGAACTGAGGGATGCAGAGAGAATCTGGTGGTCAGCATCTATCTGCTTTAATATACTAAATAGGCACCTTAGCCATTTGTCTCAAGTCTGAGAGAGGACTCTCCATCATTTCTGGTAGAAAAAGGTACTCTAAAGAGTGGAAGTAAGCCACAGAGTCAGGAAAGAGGCTTAAAAGTTATGGACCACAAGGGTCTTGATTCTTCTTCATAGACCATTTACACAGCATCTGCCTTTTCCTACTTTTTTTTTTCGAGACAGGGTTTTCTCTGTAGCTTTGGAGACTGTCCTGGAACTAGCTTTTGTAGACTAGGCTGACTTCAAACTCACAGAGATCCACCTGCCTCTGCCTCTTGAGTGCAGGGATTAAAGGCTTGTTCCACCACGAGATTTTACCAATCAGACAGGCTGTTATATCACTCTTTGAATGGGAAGGGAGATTCCCAACCTTCCTGAGCTATTGGCTTCTTTCATGTTAAACTTGCTGTCTCTTTCTCTGCATCCTGCTCTCCTACAACTCCATTCTGTCTCTTCTCTAAGGGGCGTCTGTGTGGTCCCCCAAGAATTCCTTTTCCCAAGGTCAGACATTTAGACAAAGGTCCACATTCTCTCAGGGGTGGGGGTGGGGAGATCCTGCTTTCTTAAAAAAAAAGTCATTCTAGTGTCTCTGGCAAAAGGAAAGAGTGATCTACCTATTAACCTGTGAAGGTCAATGCTAACCTCTAGGCTTCCTCAATCCTGACTCACAAGCCCCACCCTAGCTCACAAACTCCTATTCCCACCATAACCCTGTGAATTTTTCTATTGTTACTTCTCCTTGCTTTCCTGGAAGACAACCTTGACAGTTTGGAATAAGCTTTTCTCTTTTCACCCATGGAGCAGATAGTTTGGTTTCTTTACTGTGCCCATTTTTCACTCAGGATCACACTGAAATAATATCCTTCTACATCTCAATTTAAAAAATATAAAAGAATTTTTTAAAGTATAATACTTTAATAATAAACAGAATATCCAGAAACGGGCCTGCTTGCTTATGGAAATTTGGCACGATAAAGATGAGATCTCAATATAGTGGAGGAAAGAAGGTCTCTTAAATAAGCAGTATTGACTTGTTAATCATACAGAAAAAGAAAATTGGGATCTCACATATTCCAAATGGGAAGTTTAAATCCTGTACACCTAGGAAAAAATGAATTCTTCTACTGTCATTTACAAAAAGCCTTCATAATTAGAACTCAAATATCAAAAACAAAGGAAAATGTTGCTAAATTTGATCATATAAAGTTGAAAAGGAAAACTACATGAAAAAATATGCAAAATACCAAGAAAAATAACCAAGTGGCAAACTGGAAAAAAGCAATTACAACTTGCATCTCAGATAAAGGTTAAATTTCTTTAATTATTTGTTTAAAAGTAGAAAAGGCCCTCAACTTCATAGAAAAAATGGAAAAGAGAAATTAACACACATTTCAAGAAAAAGAAATGAAAATGGTCCCTGAGCACAAAAGATGCGCAAGCTGCTGGAAATGAAAGAGATGCAAATTAAAGTTACCCTGAGAAACCATTTCTCAACTATCAGATTGGAAAAACCAAAGTTTACTAACAAACTGCTTAGAGCTCCTAGTGGAGTGTTGAATAAAACTGTTCAAATAGACTTCTTGGTCTCATTCTAACTACACTGAGAATTTCATCATTATGAATGATGCTAGCTGGAGGCTTTTTTTGTAGAAACCCTTTATCAGAATGCATGTTTCCTTTATTCTGAGTTTGTTGATTCCAGTTTTTAATTATATGATTGTCATATTTAATTAAATATTTTCTTTTTCTGCATCTTGCAGTGTAATAAGGACCCCCTCTATTCTGTTAATGTAATGGTAGTTGTAGAGCAAGAGGCTTACCTGCCTCACACAGCTTCAACAGGATAGGCTCAGCCAAGCATCCTAATAGGACAATTAAAGAGATGGGCAGTAGTGAAAAGTAGACAGATACATCATGAGGAGAGAACTTGGGTATAGAGTTTATTTAGTGGGTATTTGGAGGGTAGAGTAGTATGGGAGAGAGAAGGGGGACAGAGAGAGGAAAGAGGAGGGAGAAGGAGGGAAGCAGAGGTTGCCACTTCAGAAGAATGGACAGAGAGAGAGAGAGAGAGAGAGAGAGAGAGAGAGAGAGAGAGAGAGAGAGAGAGAAAATGTAGGGATAAGTCCCGCCCCTTGGGGGGCATGTTCGCCTCCAGCTAATGTTTGCCTATAAATTTGGCGAGCGTGCTCCCAGCCATCGCTTGTGCTTTCCTGGTCTCCGCGGGAACGGTGGTTCTGTAAGTCTATTTCTACATTAAAGCTATATATATATATATTTACAATCTGTCTGCATTCGTTTACGCCGTTACATTTTGGCATCCAACGTGGGCTATTTTGCCCCCAGGTCAAGCGGGTAGCCCGCTAGCTAACACTGCACCCTCCCGGGTGCTGTTTTTGAGTTCGAGACCAGTGCCGAGTCCGAGACACACTCGGCCACACAGGCCTATTCTGCCTGCCTTGGCTAAGATTGCAGCAGAACCCCACTGCCTGAATTAGCAGAAGCTCAAGTACCTGTGGTTTTGCAACAAAAGCCGCCACAGTGGCAGATTTGGTCTGATACAAAGTGACTTGGCTGGGCAGTGGTGGCGCACGCCTTTGATACCTGATGGAGGAAGGTCATTGGCTAATAAAGGAACTGCCTTGGCCCATTTTATTGGTTAAGACATAGGTAGGTGGAGCAAACAGAACAAAATGCTGGGAGGAAGAGGAAGTGAGGTCAGTCTCAACAGCTCTCCTCTCAGGAGCAGACGCCTGAGAGAGACGCCATGCCCCGCTCCCGGGATGAAGCTCCGACCCAGGATGGACATAGGCTAGAATCTTCCTGGTAAGCGCACCTTGGGGTGCCATACACAGATGATTAGAAATGGGCTAAATTAATATGTGAGAATTAGCCTAGAAGAGAATGGGCCAAGCAGTGTTTAAATGAATACAGTTTGTGTGTTGTTATTTCGGGGCATAAGCTAGCCAAGCAGGTGGCCGGGGTGCTGGGAACTCAGCCCCGCCGCCCCTATTTACAACAGATACCAGAGCTTGGGAGGCAAAGGCAGGCAGATCTCAGAGAGTTTGAGGCCGGCCAGGCGGTGGTAGCGCAAGCCTTTAATCCCAGCACTTGGGAGCGAGAGACAGGCGGATCTCTGTGAATTTGAGGCCAGCCTGGTCTACAAGAGCTAGTTCAAGGACAGGCTCCAAAAACACAGAGACCACCACTGGCAGGAACCGATCATTGCAGGTAAAAAATCTTTCTTTTATAAATAAAATGTCTGAACACATTACTGATCAAGAATTTAACAGTTTTTTTAATTGTACCATGTGGGAGATTTTACAAGAGGTGTCTATCACCCCACATCTATGGATCCTTCTGGGATTCATAGTTTTCATTGGCACTAAATGGTTTGATAATAGAAATATGATAAAGTCTTTACGAGACGAATCCAGGATTCTTAAGGCAGAGATTGAACTCATAAAAACAATTGAGAATGACAACAATCTTCTCAAGAATCAGTTTGAAGTTCTCCAGGCTGATGTTAAGGAGAAATTCATTATTATGGAAGAGGGAAGAGCTGATTTGGATCATAAGCTTCAGTCCCTTTCTGTAAGAACTGAAACATTAGTGGCTGATATTAAGGAGAAATTCATTACTATGGAAGAGGGAACAGCTGATTTGGATCATAAGCTTCAGTCCCTTTCTGTAGGAAATGAAACATTAACTGAGAGAATCAAAACTGCTGAATGTGACAATCGGATTTTGTCTAAAGCTTATGACAGATTGACGGAAAGATTGTCAATACAAGAAGGCACGGTTTATGCCATAAAAATTATGTCCAAAGATGAGATGTTATCTCTAATGGACAAACTTCATACTTTAGAATCCTCAATGAAGGCTTTGGAACATAATTCTGGACAGGAGATTCAGACATTGCAGAAGGCAATGGTGAATAGAATTGAAAAGATTGAGGAATTTCTAAATTCTGATGAAGAAGAGCAAAGGGTAGAAAGGCAAATTTTAACTACATCTGTGGGTAAATCTCTCCGGGACAATTTCCACAAAGCTCTACCTACAGCTCTACCTGCCTTTCCAGTAATAACAACAGAGAAGGTGATTGGTTCCAAAAACCCTAGGGTCATCAAGGAGGATACATGGGAGCCTGTCCGTATGAATGATCTCAAGGAAATAAAACAGGCTGTCATGACTTTTGGGATGCACGCCTCTTTTGTTAAAGAGATGCAAAGAACTTGGGCCACGACAAGCAGAGCAACCCCATCGTACTGGCTCCAGCTGAGCTCTGCGGTACTTGAGAGTGGACCGCAATAGAAATGGAAATGCAAAAAAAAAAAAAAAGAAATGGAAATGCTAATTCAGGCAAGAGGCTAGACGCTTGGAACAGCAGGAAAAAGTGAAGGGAATTGACATTTCCCTAGATAAAATTCTAGATGAAGGGCTCTTTTCTGACCCTCAGGAACAAGCTAATTTGGATGAAAACACACTCTCCATGTGTACTACAGCAGCCTTAAGGGCTTGGGACAGGGTACAAGACCCAGGACAGAGAATGGAATCATTTGTCAGAGTTAAACAGGGTCAGAGAGAACCCTTCAGTGATTTTTTACAAAGATTAACTAAGGCTGTACAAATAGGGATATCTGACCCAGAAGCAAGATGTATAATGATTGAGTCTTTGGCTTATGAAAATGCAAATGTGGAATGCAAAAGGATTTTGGGACTTTTAAAGGTCAGATCAGCGCCCTTGGAAGAATGGGTCTTGCATACACTCAATGTTAATACATTTGATTATGGCACTGAAGCATGGGTAGAAGAAGCAATTTCCAATGGTAAAAGGAGACACCAGAACACCAAATGTTTTAATTGTGGCAAGATGTATCATATGAAAAGGAATTGTAGACAATGGATTTTCAAAAGAAATAATAATAATAATAATAATAATAATAATAATAATAATAATAATGCATCTTCTAGAAATAACAGAAATAGGAGGACTCAGCCTTCAGGTTTATGTAGAAGATTTGGAAAAGGCAGACATTGGACAAATGAATGCAGGTCTACAAGAGATAGACAAGGCAACCTGATACAGACGGGAAACGTGAGAGGGTGGGCCTCACAGGCCCCCATGGCATACATGGTTCAGTCATTTCCAGTTTCTGCAGAGAACGTGCCTCATCAGGACAGTTAGGAAGCCCCATGCCTACTGTTACAAGCAATAAAAATCAGAAAGATAAGTTACGTGTGTTTTGGCAAATTTCTATAAATGATCAAAGACCTAAACTGAGAGTGTGTGTAAATGGCATTTTTATTACTGGCCTGCTGGTCACAGATGCTGATGTAAGTATTGGCCGCTTCAGAATGTAAACGTTCAGGTCCTGGGAATTGGAACCCTATCTCGAGTAAGGCAGAGCACGAGATGGGTTGAATGTATAGGGTCAGAGGGACAAATAGGAAAATTAAAGCCATATGTAGCCAATATCGCAATGAATTTATGGGGTCGTGACCTATTACAACATTGGAATACCGAAATTAACATTCCTGCTACTTCTAGAGCCTATATTTCTGAGAATAATATTAAAAAAATATTACAAATGGAGAAAACCGGCCATTCGGGCTGTACAAGAACAAGCAATTGATGTCCCTTCAGAGATACCAACAGCCTTGCCTCTAAAATGGTTGACTGAGAAACCAATATGGACAAAGCAATGGCCTTTAGCTGAGGAAAAGTTACAGGCTTTAGAACAGCTGGTACAAGAACAATTAGATACTGGACATATAGAAGAATCTACCAGCCCTCGGAATTCTCCTATATTTGTGGTTAAGAAAAGATCAGGTAAATGGAGAATGGTGACAGAACTCAGGGCCATCAACCAGGTTATTCAACCTATGGGCCCTCTGCAATCTGGAATTCCTTTGCCCTCTTTATTACCAAAAGGATGGCCTCTCATAGTTATTGATTTAAAGGATTGTTTTTTCACTATACCTTTGCAGAAAGAAGATAGAGAAAAATTTGCCTTCACAGTGCCTACTTATAACAATTCTCACCATTTGAGGAGTTACCACTGGACCGTCCTCCCCCAGGGTATGTTAAATAGCCCCTCCCTGTGCCAATATTTTGTGAACCAACCATTGCAAATAATATGCAAGAAATTTCCCAAATCTATAGTATACCATTACATGGACGACATTTTGTTATTTGATTCAAACATGGATACCTTGAACAGACTGTTTGAAGAAATAAAGATACTTTTACCTAAATGGGGATTGCAAATTGCTCCTGAAAAGATTCAGAAGGGAGATTCTGTTAATTATTTAGGTTATAAAATAGGTTTGCAAAAAATTAAGACACAAAAAGCACAAATTAGGAGAGATCGCCTACGGACTCTTAATGACTTTCAAAGACTGTTAGGAGACATTTCCAGTCTACGACCAGCTATTGGAATGACACCTGATCTAATAATTCATTTGAACAAAACCTTGGATGGTGATAAAGATTTGAACAGTTCCAGAGAATTAACAGCTGAAGCAGAAAAGGAACTGACAATGATTGAGGAAAAATTACAATAGGCACATGTGGACAGGGGGAATCCAGAGCTCAATTGTATTCTCGTCATACTACCATCAAAAATTTCTCCTACAGGAATTTTAATGCAGATAGATGATATTATTTTGGAATGGATCTTTTTACCACATAAACCAAGTAAGAAACTGAAAACTTATGTGGAAAAAGTCTCTGATCTAATTATAATAGGCAAGCTGAGACTTCGTCAACTAGCAGGCATAGACCCAGCAGAAATTATAGTGCCTTTCACTGCTGATGAACTAAAGAAATTATGGGAAGATAATGAACCATGGCAAAGAGCTTGTGCTAATTTTTTGGGAGACATTTATAACAACTATCCAAAAAGCAAGAGGCTTAACTTCATAAAGAGAACTTCTTGGATTCTTCCTCGAATCGTCCATGATGCTCCAATAACTGGAGCCCGTACATTCTATACTGATGCCAATAAATCAGGGAAGGCAGGTTACAAATCAGAAGACATGGGTAATGTGGAACAAAGTCCTTATAATTCTGTCCAGAAGGCAGAATTATATGCCATTCTTCTGGTGCTAATGGATTTTAAAGAATCTATTAATATAGTTACAGATTCACAATACGCAGAAAGAGTTATTTTACATATTGAAACTGCTGAATTTATACCTGATGATCCTGAACTAACCTCATTGTTTCTCCAGGTTCAAGATTTGATCAGGAACAGGATTTGCCCTATGTACATAACACACATCCAATCCCATACGGGTCTGCCAGGTCCTCTAGCACAAGGTAATGCAGAAATTGATCAATTATTGATTGGTAGTGTGCTACAAGCCTCTGAATTTCATAAAAAACATCATGTTAATAGCAAAGGTTTGAAGAAAGAGTTTTCAATTACATAGCAACACGCTAAGGAGATTGTAAAGAAATGCCCTACTTGCTCTTTCTATAACCAAATGCCACTGCCTGCAGGGGCGAATCCAAAGGGCACCCAAAGGAATGAAATCTGGCAGATGGATGTGTTCCACTTTGCAGAATTTGGCAAATTAAAATATGTTCATCACACCATTGACACTTATTCAGGCTTTCAGTGGGCAACTGCTTTAAGTTCAGAAAAAGCTGATTCAGTAATCACTCATTTATTAGAAGTCATGGCTATCATGGGTATACCTACACAAATAAAGACGGATAATGGTCCTGCTTATGTTTCTAGGAAAATGAAATGGTTTTTTGATTATTACAATATCAAGCATGTCACAGGTATACCATACAATCCTACAGGTCAAGCAGTCATAGAAAGATCAAATCGAACTATAAAGGATTGTTGAACAAACAGAAAGGGGTGGAAAACACCCCCAGAAATAGGTTACATAATGCTTTGTTAACCTTGAATTTTCTCAACGCTAATGAGAAGGGAACAACAGCTGCAGAAAGACATTGGATAATGGAAAAGTCTCCTGAACTAAATCAACCAGTTTATTTCAAGGATGTGCTGACCTCACAATGGAAGCCAGGAGATGTGCTATGTTGGGGAAGGGGTTTTGCTCTTATCTCCACAGGTGAGGAAAAATTGTGGATACCATCAAAATTAATAAAGGTTCGGTTTGAAGAAGAGAAGCCACTTGGAAAAGATAAATAACAATTCTTTCATAAGGATGGCAAGCATACTGATGGTAAGAAACACAGATAGGTTGGAGGCAGGGTTCTTTTCTTATCTCCACAGGAAAATACTCATCTTCAAAGAAATTAAGGGACCCTGAATATTTAATTACTGATGGATGGACACATTTTGTAAGTATATATATATATATATATATATGTGTGTGTGTGTGTGTGTGTGTGTGTGTGTGTGTGTGTGTGTGTGTGTGTGTGTGTATTTCTTATTAAACATTTCTTTATAAATATGTAGAGCTGGTTTTGAAGTTGGACTCTGGCTCAGTCCCTCTCCAATTCCAAGCCTGTTAGTAAGAGAAAAACCCAGAGTTTCTGGAGTTTCTGTCTCATGTCAAGACCCATGATATGGGACAGAAAGAAATATGAGTTTAGAAAACATCTTTGCTTTTCTTCATATCTATCATACTTTTCATTGAATAGATCTATCATGCCTTTCATTGAATATATATATATATATATATATGTATGTCTATATGATTAATGTTTAAGTTTTTCACAATGAGCAATGAGTTTTTCCTGAAGTGATATTTGAAGTTTCCAGGAAGAAGATGGGGCCCCACAACAACTCTATCTGGTTGATATGACGTCATGATACTGATAGCGCTACTACAAGACCTGTTTTGGATACCAGGTGCACAAGATGATCCCAACTTGGTTTGCTGAAATGGTGCACATCTTGTACAACATTCTGGCCAGACCTCCACAAAATACTCAGAGACTATTTGCAATTTTAAAGACATTGATCTTGAAATTTAACCATCATTTTACTTTCACAAGATCCCCCAGAAAGAATGTCGCACCCATGACAGCTGGAAGTAATTCTAGAGGACGAAGTCTCCTCTCCCAGTAAAGTTTACCCCTGGGTTTAGGGACATCATTTAGGGGTTGGGAGGTTGGGGGAGGAATTTTATAAGCTCAGGGATCATTTTGAAAAAAAAAAAGAGGGAATGATGGAATAATAGATTTGTAATTGTGAGTTACTGCTTTTAGACAAATATATTGGCATCCATTCTTGTATATTGATACAAAGTTAAATTATATTGACTATTGTATGCATGCATGTTTCTATCTCTGTTTAAAACATTTTTTATGTATTGACATAAATTATATTGATAAATATATATTGTATATATTTACCATATTGCAGTGTATATTTCTACCTCTGATTAAGATACTTATATAATGTTTGTGTATTGATATATATTTACCATACTGCAATGTATATTTGTACAGTGTTTATATTTGGAGGTCATTATCCTCATTTGTTACACAGTTGTTTATTGTCTTAGTCTTTAAGTTAGATAGATATTGAGAATTATATAGATCAATAGTCATCTAAGTTTGTCATTTATAATTAGACTAATCAGGTTCTCTAGATATATAGAGATTATACTCAGTATAGATAGATAATCTTCAACCTCTTCAAAGAGCTGTAGAAAATGGCCTTTAATCTAACTCAGAGTTTCGTGATAGTGTGACACAATTGCTCCTGGAAACACCGCTCTATTCCCGAGAGAATGTTGAGCACCAAAGACACTCCATCTGGAGCCTTTCTATTTGGCAGAACTGGTCTTTGGGCAGAGAAATGCCCATACCTCAACCACTGACAGAGATACAGAGCGTGCATCAATGGATAAAACAGGACTGTCATATCCTGCCAAGACAGGGTAAGATAGTTTTGAAAAGTTCCTTGCCTTTAATAATGGTATGTCAGTTATGTTAGGCCTTAGGCAAAATTGGTTGACTCAACATTGCAAACGAGACTTTGGGTGATTGCCCAGGTAGTCAGTTGTCTCTGTCAATTGTTGCACATTTTGAATATATCTCGTTTGTTGAGTAGTGTTTATTCCCTTCTCAGGTCTTTGACGGAGTTGAAGATTATATAATTGTAGTTACTCTCTACATTATTTGGACTCCTTGAGATAGAATGTTTAGCAAAGCTTTTGTTCTCAATATTGTTATATTTATTATTTGTTGTTATTGTATATAGTTGTATTTGGTTTGGTTCTGTCTTATTTAGACAAAAAGGGGAGATGTAGGGATAAGTCCCGCCCCTTGGGGGGCGTGTTCGCCTCGGGCTAATGTTTGCCTATAAATTTGGCGAGCGTGCTCCCAGCCATCACTTCTGCTTTCCTGGTCTCCACGGGAACGGTGGTTCTGTAAGTCTATTTCTACATTAAAGCTATAGATATATATATATATATTTTTACAATCTGTCTGCATTCGTTTATGCGGTTACAAAAAAAAGAAGAGAGAATGGAGGCCAGTTTGCCTCAGCAGGCAGGGAGAGACTGGGAGTGGGCGGAGCTTGTCTCTTAAAGGGACAGGCTACCCAGGTGACAGGGCAGGCCAGCATAATTATAATTATAATAGGAACTTTTTTTCCTTTTTCTTTTTTTTTCCTTTTGGTTTTTTGAGACAGGGTTTCTCTGTAATTTTTGGAGTCTATCCTAGAACTAGCTCTTGTAGACCAGGCTGGCCTCAAACTTGCAGCAATATGCCTGCCTCTGCCTCCCGAGTGCTAGGATGAAAGGCCTGTGCCACCACTGCCTGGCTGGGACTTTTTTCTAAAGTAATTCAAACTCAGTATAGTTTATGTATAGTTTAGAATCCTGTTATTTTAAAACCTCAGATCAAATAAGGTCTAGGCAGTGATCATTTATGTTTGTTCAAAAGATTAAGTTATAGGCTGGTGAAAATTTTTAGAATGGCTGACTTAGGCTCACATCACCAGGAGTAACTTTAGTTCAATCTTAACATTTCTTTTAACATGAAATAATTATCTAATATGTGTTCCTTCTTGTGATACAACATTAAGTATAACTACCTATAGAATGTTTTTAGGAAAAAAAAATGAAACCTGAATGTGATTATTTATAAATGTGACTACCAGTTTATGGGGAATGCAAGGATTAAAAGAACAAGTTAACTAATACCACAGAGATACGATCAGCAACCTCCAAAATACAGGAATTTTAAACGACATTGTTTCTTTACAAATAAATTCTAAGGAAAATACAAAGGAGAAAATGGGTCCAATGAATTAAAAGAAAATGGATCAAACTTAACAGTACCCAAATACAGTACATGAACCACATTTAAATACTGATTTGTGTGGAAAAAAGTCTGAGATAATTAGGAAAACTGGAACACTGATATTACAAAAGGCTTATTTTAGTAATTTATCAGCTTGTTGACAGTAATGTGTCTTTTTAAAATGTTCTTAGCTTTCAGAGATACAAAACAACTGCTAATTAGTAAGATATATCTAGAATATACTTTAAGATAGTTACAGGAGTTGGTTAGAGACAGTTGAAATAAGATGGATCATGTGTTGATAATTATTGAAGCTAAAAAATGAACATAGTATGTTCACTATATTTTACACACACACACAAACAAAGAGTTGGTTACTGCATTAAAGAAACCTCAGCGGGGACATGGAAATCTATCAATGTTGCAATAAGGAATGAAGATAAACACTAATTCTCTTGGGTTAGTTTGACCAAGAGTGAGCTCAAATTTGAACTCTGACTTTTCTTCCTATGTCTTCTATCTGTATGTAGTCTTTGATTACTGACCCCTCTGCTGTGCCATTTGATCTGTCCCTGTTGCCTATCTGATCTGGGGTTTGCTCAGTATTTACTAAACAGCACAGAAAGAATGGTATGGGAAAAGAATGAGGGATACCTTTTTACTTGAACAGAGTGTTACAATGGAAATAGTTACTTTACTGACGCCAACTGATCACAACAGCACACGTAGCTGTAATCAGCCTAAACCCATAAGTTGCTTCCAACATTTATGGTTTTCTTTAAGGTTGCTTTCAAATTGTTGGCTGTTTTGCAAAACTGATTACCATAACACACACATTCTGAGTCAGGGGCATGGAAGAGTACATAATTTAACTTTAAAGCAATGCTTTTATCTTAGGTTGTAAAAGCTAACTGCATGGGAAATCCAAGGCATAGTAAGGTTGGGAAATCCAAGGCATAGTAAGGTTGGTTATACTGTTCTATTAAAGGACAGCAAGTTAATGGCCTTAAGGAACGTGGATTAACTTGGCTACAAGGTCCAGCAAAAGTTCAGTCTCTTTAGAGTTAGAAGATATATTCAGAACAACACACACACACACACACACACACACACACACACACACACACACACACACACACTAATGGCTGCTGTTAAGTTTGAAAGGAAAAAAAAAGTAAATTTGTTGGAACTACTTCCTTTCTTACTTTCCCTTAGAATTTGTTGAAGAAATCACCTAATATAGAACTACCTGTATTTTGAAGGTTGTTGATTTTATCGTTGTGGTACGGTAACATATTTGAGAATCAAGATAATAGAATGTTTTTTTTTTTTCAAAAACCATAAGACTGAATTGGGGATGTGACTCAGTGGTAGACTATTGAGGTATCATGAGCTTTGATCTCCAGCACCATTAACAAAATAACAACAGCAACAAATCCTAAGTGCTGGAAAACAAAGATCCATTAACAGACCAAAATGCTTTGGAATTTGGGACATTTGAAAGTAGGTGAGATAGAAACTTTAGGCTAGATTCAAAATTGCAGTCCAGAGGAACAGACTGAAGATACCTAATGGATATCATGCTGGGTTGACTTAACACTAGACTGTATACTTGAAATTACAAATAGAGTAGATTTCAAGTGTTCTCACCACAAAAAAAAGGTATATGAGGAAACACATGCTAATTAGCTTAACTTAGCTGTTCCACAATGTATAACATAGCCTGAAGCAGTATTATATTATACATTTTAAATATATATGTGTGCATAAATATATGTATATACAGTCAGTTTTGAAATGAAAAGGAAAAAAGGCCATCTGTGAAGAAAACTCATGACAGCTGTTACAAAGGTAACCTACACTGACTGTCTATACTAGCCAAAAGAATTCTTCTACAAGGATAAACAAAACCATGAACTGCTACACCTTTGCTTATCATACACAGGACTTTAGATTGGATTCTCCATACTAAAAGAAAAAGAAAGTAAAAGAAATATAAAAATTGGAGTAAAAAAGAAATATTCCAGAAACACAGAAGGAATTCTAAGAAAATAAATGAACAATTCTTGACTTAAATATACTGAGCAAGCCAAACAAACAAGCAAGCAAAACAACAAACAAAAACCCATATTTTTTAATTTATGGTGTTAGAAAAATTAGGGTTTCCTATGTAGAAGACAGATATTATGCAAAGAGCCCCCAAACAGACAAATCTGAAATAATTTAAGCATTAAAAGAGAGTGATATTATATTATAAGCCAAGGTACAAAGCAAGTATCCCTGAGTTTGTGGCCAGTCTGGACTACATAGTAAGTTCCAGGATAGCATGGCCTACCAGAGGAGAAATTTGTCTTAGAAAAAACAAAAAGAAAGAAAGAAAGAAAGAGTTGCCCAGAGGAGGGGTCCCTTTGTTTTGCCCCACCCAGATAGCTTTCACCCTAAATAATCATACAGAAACTGTATTCATTTAAACACTGCCTGGCCCATTAGCTCTAATTTCTTATTGGCTAATTCTTACATCTTAATTTAACCCATTTCCATTAATCTGTGTATTACCACATAACTGTGGCTTACCAGCAAGATTCTAACCAGCGTCTGTCCCAGGCAGACATTCTGCCACTCTGCCCTTCTTCCTAGCATTCAGTTCTGTCTACTCCGCCTACCTAAGTTCTGCTTTATCAAAAGGCCAAGGCAGTTTCTTTATTCAACCAATGAAAGCAATACAAATGCAGAGAAATACCAAGAAAGGAAGGAAGGAAGGAAGGAAGGAAGGAAGGAAGGAAGGAAGGAAAGAAGGACAGAAGGAAAGAAGGAAGGGAGAGAAAAAAACCTCAAACTCTGAATACTCACTAAGAGAAATAATAAATCAGTTGATGCCGGGCGGTGGTGGCGCACGCCTTTAATCCCAGCACTCGGGAGGCAGAGGCAGGCAAATCTCTGTGAATTCGAGACCAGCCTGATCTACAAGAGCTAGTTCTAGGACAGGCTCCAAAACCACAGAGAAACCCTGTCTCGAAAAACCAAAAATAAATAAATAAATAAAATAAAATAAAATAAATAAATCAGTTGATTTGGGAGAAACATCTCTTGCATACAGAATTCCAAATATTATGCAAGTTTTATTTATGTAACCTTATTGTTCATCCACAGATCAACAGGTTATCCACACTAAAGTACAAAAGCATAATTCTACACTCTTTAAGTGTGAATGATTCATAGTAACTTCCTTCATGCTTGCTAGTTTTCTTGTCAACTTGACACAACAAGAGTCATCTGGGAAAATGAAGGCAAGTCCATGGGGCATTTTCTTGATTGTCCACTGACATGCAAGGGCCTAGATCATTATGGGTGGTACCATCCCTGTTATGGGTGGTACCATCCCTGGGGAGCTGGTTTTGGGTCCTATAAGAAAGCAGGCTAAGCAAGCCAAGGAGAACATGGCAGTAAGTAATGTCTCTTCATGGGTCCTACCTTAGCTTCCCTCATTGATTAACTGTGAAGGGACATGTAACCAAGTAAACCCTTTCCTCCCCCAAGTTGCTTCTTGTCAGTGCAACAACAGAGAACCAAACTAGAAGAGGGAAGGAGTAGCCTTATAGTAGAAGCCTGATAAAGGCTGGCCTGGAATGCAAAGATCCTCCCCACCTCAGTCTCCTGAGTGTTGAAATTAGAGGCATACCCCCTATGTTGGGCTTTAATTGCTTTTTGTTTGGTTGATTTTGTATACAGAGTCTTGCTGTGTACTCCAGGATGGCCTAAAATTCACAATGTTGACCATGATGGCCTTGAGTTTTCAATTCTACTGTCTCAATCCCTAAGGGCTTAGAGTATGCTAAAAGTTGTATTTTTTTCTTTTTCCCAGACATAGTCTTGCTCTAGCCTTGAACTATGTTGCCATGGCAGGCCCCAAACTCATGGCAATCTTCCTGCCACAGCTTCCCCAAGACTGATATTATAAGCCTGATGCACTGTATCCCCCCCATCTCTTTCAAAGTTTGATTTGTTGGAGGCAAAGGCATGACCCTTCAGAATGAGAACTGGAGACAGGAGTTGATAGAGACTATGGAAGGGTGCTGCTTACTGGCTTGTTCTTCAAGGCTTGCTCAGCCTGCTTATTATAGAACCAAAATCACCAGCTCAGGGGTAGCACCACACACAACAGGCTGGGCTTCCCCCATCAATCACTAATTAGAAAACTGCCCTACAGGCTCTCCTCTAACAGAGGCATTTTCTCAATTGAGGTTCCCTCCTCTAGCTTGTGTCAAGTTGACATGGAATTACCCAGCAGAGGATCCCAGCTTCTAATTTATGTTAATGTGGAAGTATGGATGATGACCAGAAAACTAGAATGAGATCCATTGAGAATAGGAAAAAGAGGTTGTCAGGAGTGCAGGTAGGAAAAGAGAACACATTTGATATGAAAGTCAAAGGGGGAATACAGGAGTGGATGGGTACAAGCAAGAATGAGTGCAGGGAACTGGGGTGAAGGGAGGGAAAGTAGTGGGGATGGGGTCGGTTAAAAATAAGTGTGTTGGAAAACGCCTTAAGGAAACTTGTTATTCTTAAGCAAAATAATAAAATGTATAAAAATGAAAAATATTGCAGATCTTCAATCATAGAACAAGATATTTTAAGACAAAAAATAGCATGCAAATCTATCTCTCGTACTCTAAATTTCTCAAGAAAATAGTTTAACTAAAAATGTAAGTAATCCAAGAAAGATGATAGATACAATAATCAGTAAGTGCTAAATCTGTCCCAGATTGGATCTCCCAGATTGGGAGTGGGGACAGAAAGATTTTAAAAGACAGAGAACTAGGGATATTTTATGTGTGAAGTCCTGGGCTTTGTAGGACCCAGCAATGACAAGCTCAATAGAGGCCTGAGTCTCAGTATTTTACTCTGGTTCCAAGAAAAACCACAAATTGAGACCACTCAGGCACGACCCAGAACAGACCTACCAAAGGAAATTCCTAACGTTCCAACCATTGTAGATAGGATCACCGGGCAGCACACACCCATCCCTTTTCACCAGGACACCTCTAGACAAATGTCAGCCAATCAGGGGTCCTAAGTCTTTGCTACTACACCCCCACCTTTGCTACTACAAAAACCCAACCCTAACTGAGTTTGGGGCTCTCCAATTAATCTAATACATTGGACCCACAGAGAGACTGAGTTTGCAAACTTGCATAAAAATAAAGGCTCTTTGATTTTACATACAGGACTCAGTCTCCTAGTTGGTTTTGGGGGGACTCTGTGATCTTGGCATAACAGGTTTAAGTCTGAGCACTAAAATAATAAAATAAATAGACATGGGTGGAGAACATGTTATTGAATGACAAATATTTTTTTAAAACTATAATTTGATGAAGTTTGATAAATATTTTTTCTATTATGTTTAAATCTAATCAAGTAGTAACTTGATTCTACACAGAACAATGTTTATATGAAATCACACTGTAATGTTTTTTCCTATATTTTTGGCATTATGACTTTCTTTTGCTATTTTTTAAAAATATGACTTTTTAAAATGTATGTGTATGTACATGAGTCTGTGCACACTAATGTGGGCACCCATGGAGACTGGAAGAAAGTACTGGATCTCCTGGAACTGAAGTTAGACAGTTATGAACTACTAGACAATAGTGCTAGGAATGGAACTTGAGTTCTCTGGAAGAGCAGCAAATACTTCTGATCACTGAACCCTCTCTTCTGAAGAAGGACACGTAAACGAAAGCCCACACTAGCTCAGAATTGAGAATAAAAGATGGTTATTTATTTAGGGGTAGATTCACAAATCAATATCCTCTGTTGTAATGGAGAGCAGCAACCGAATCCCACAGCCAGAAAAGAGGCCAGATGCACACTTTACATCAGCATAAATAGTATAAAAGACCATGCCCCATTGGGCAGGTAACTTAAAGGCTACTGGCTGTAGGATTCCCTACGGCACCTCCCCCTTTTGTTTAAATAAGAGCGTTCTAAGCCTAATACAAAATTATATACAATAAGAACAAATATATTCAATAATTATCCTATCCTAATGAGATTAAGTCTTGTATAATAAATAACTTGGCCAAGTCATGAGAGGAAAGTAACCACAACTATCTAGTCTTCAACCCATCAAAGATCCAAGAAGGGAAGTAATATTACTTGAGTAAGCAGGAAGTGCAATCAAGCAACTTCCAAAATGTGAAACAAATGAGAGAGACAACTGGCTACCTGGGCAATCACCCAAAGGCTCATTTGCAACATTGAAGCAACCAACTTTGACTAAGGCATAGATTTTTGGCAGACCATTTTCAGAGGCAGGAAATTTTTTGAAACCATCTTACCCTGTCTTGGTAAGATTTGATAGTCTTTTTTCTTGTGCCATTCTTATCCATGTCCAGATACCATGTACCTTGTCAGTGGTTGAGGCATGGGCAGTTCTTTGCCCAAAGGCAAGTTTTGCAAGGAAGAAAACAAGCTCCAAGTGGAGTATCGTCGGTGCTCAACAGTCTCTCAGGAATACATCAGTGATGCCAGGAACAATCGAGTCTCACTTCAAAAGAACACTTAAGTTATTTAAATGACATATTCTATAGCTCTTTGAAGTGGCTGAAGATTACCTATCTAAGAATACAATCTCCATGTATTCTACAGAAGTTGATTAGTCTAACTATAAGTATGACAAACATAAATGACTATTGATCTAAAATTCTTAATACCTATATAACTTAAAGACCAAGACTTCATATTAGAATATTATACAATAAACAACTGTGCAGTAAATGAGGACAATGACCTCAAAATGTAAACAATGTATAAATATTTTGATCAGAGGTAGAAATGTACATTGCAATATGATAAGTATATCCTAAAATTGTATCAATATACAAAATGTCTTAAGCAGAGGTAGAAGCATGCATGCATACAATATGACAAAATAACTTTGCCTAGGTATACAAATATGGTGGACGAAAATAGGAATATATTCAATATAATTTAAGTTTGTATCAATATATAAGAATCTATACCAGGGAGATACTGGTGAGCAGGCCCAAGCGACGGGTGGAGACACCAGCACACAGGCCCAAGCGACGGAGACACCGGCATGCAGGCCCAAGCGGCGGAGACACCGGCACGCAGACGCGGTGGAGACACCGGCATGCAGACACAGCGGATGCGGGATAGTCCAAGCATAAAACAGTGAAGCCCACACTGAGAGCAGATCGCCCCACTACAATTAAATCAAGTAGGTTTTTTGGGGGGCCAGGCCTAAAGAGTGGTAGGCCTTTTATTGGCGAGGTCCACGGGCGAACAGGGAGCCTGGTCCTGTCCCTGAAGACCCTACTGAGTGGGGAGAGTGTTCTTGGCCCACAGTGGGACACAGAAAATGGAGTGGAGGCATTCCCCGACCCCCTTGACCCCCCCAGTTAGTCTGCGAGGGCTGGTACCCTCTGCTAGGGCTGCTCCTCCTCAGCTGTGACCTCTTTCTCCCTGACCCATTCCAGCTTGCGCCCAGGGGCCTCCTTCACTCCCCCTCCCTACCGCGGGGCCGCGGGTTCACCCAGTTTAGCCTGTTTGGGCGCTGGATCGGGAGCTCGGGGCAGAGGGAAGCAGGAGTTTTTCTGTTTTGGTGGCTGGCCTGCAGAGTGGTAGACCTTTTGTTGGCGAGGTCCCTGGTGAATGGGGAGCCTGGTCCTGAAGACCCTTCTGAGTGGTGAGAGGGATCTTGGCCTGCGGTGGGAACCCAGGAAACGGAGCGAGAGCATTTTGTAAGCGGGGCCCCTGGCCAGCAGGGAAACCTGATACCATTTTAAAAGACACATTAGATAGCATCGATAGGGGGAGATGGGCAGACACCAAGGCAAGAATTCACCCAACAACATGAAAACACCAGAACCCAATGATCTTACAACAGAAGGACTTGAACACCCTAACACAGAAGAAGAGGAAAAAATTGACTTTATGAAAGCAATAGAGTCCCTTAAACAACATGTAAAAAACGCCCTTATAGAAATGGATGAGAAGTATAACAAAAAGTTTGAAGAAATGAGTAAATACATAAACGATACCCTGGAAAACCAAGAAAAAACGATAAAACAGGTAATGGAAACAGTTCAAGAATTGAAAACTGAAATGGAAGCAAGGAAGAAAATGCAAACTGAGGACCAGCTGGATATGGAAAATCTAGGTCAATGAGCAGAGACTACAGAAACAAGCATAATCAATAGAATACAAGAGATAGAAGAAAGAATCTCAGATTCTGAAGACACCATAAAGAAAATTAACACACTGATCAAAGAAAACAGCAAAGCCAACAAATTCTCATCACAAAACATTCAGGAAATATGGGAAACAATAAAAAGACCAAACCTAAGAATAATAGGGATAGAAGAAGGAGAAGAGTGACAGCTCAAAGGCCCAGAAAATATTTTTAACAAAATTATGGAAGAAAACTTTCCCAACATAAAGAAAGATATCCCTCTGAATATTCAAGAAGCATACAGAACACCAAACAGACTGGATCAAAAAAGAAAACATCCCCTAGCCATATAATAATAAAAACACAAAATATACAGATTAAAGAAAGAATATTAAGAGCTGCAAAGGAAAAAGGCAAGTAACTTATAAAGGTAAAACGATCAGACTTATACCTGACTTTTCTATGGAAACCATGAAAGCCAGAAGGTCCTGGATAGAGGTACTGCAGGAACTAAAAAACTAAGAGACCATGGATGCAAACCCAAACTACTATACCCAGCCAAGCTATCGTTCACAATCAATGGAAAAAACAAGACATTCCATGATAAGAACAAATTTAAACAATACGTAGCCACAAATCCAGCCTTAGAAGGAAAATCACAACCCAAGGAATCCAACATTGCCAACACTGCCTACAATAACTCAGGCATCTAGCAACCCCTCCCCAGCACAACTCAAAGCAGGGAGACACACAAACTCTACTACCAAAAACAATAAGAATAAATGGAGTAAATAACCACTGGTCATTAATATCACTTAATATTAATGGTCTCAATTCACCTATAAAAAGGCACAGGCTAAGATTAGGCATCTACTTAGAGTAAAGGGTTGGGAAAAAGTCTTTCAAGCAAACGGTCCTAAGAAAAAAGCAGGTGTGGGCATACTAATTTCTAACAAAACTGACTTCAAACTAAAATCAATCAGAAAAGATTGAGATTGGCACTTTATATTCATAAAAGGAACAATTCATCAGGATGAAGTCTCAATCCTGAATATCTACGCCCCTAATATAAAAACAACCACTGATGTAAAAGAAATATTACTAAAACTCAAGGCAGACATCAAACCACACACACTAGTAGTAGGAGACTTCAACATACCTCTCTCACCAATGGACAGGTCAATCAGACAGAAACCTAATAGAGAATTAAGAGAATTGGTGGAGGTAATGAAGCAAAGGGATTTAACAGACATTTATAGAACACTCCCCCAAATAGGAAAGAATATACCTTCTTCTGTGCAGCTCATGGAATCTTCTCGAAAATTGACCACATACTCAGAAACAAAGGAAACCTCCACAGATACCAAAAAATCTCAGTGTCCACCTGTGTCTTATCAGATCACCACGGATTAAAGTTAGAAGGCAACAACAATGCTACTGCCAGAAAGCCGACAAACTCATGGAAACTGAACAGTCAACTACTGAACCACAACTGGGTCAAGGAAGAAATTAAGAAAGAAATCAAAGTCTTCCTTGAATTTAATGAAAATAAAGAGACAACATACTCAAACCTATGGGACACGATGAAAGCAGTGATAAGAGGAAAGCTCATAGCACTAAGTGCCCACTTAAAGAAAATGGAGAAAGCATACATTGAGGACTTAACAGCACACCTGAGAGCTCCAGAAAAAAAAGAAGCAGACGCACCTAGGAGGAGTAGAAGAGTGGAAATAATAAAACTGAGGGCTGAAATCAACAAAATAGAAACACAGAAAACAGTACAGAGAATCAATGAAACAAAAAGTTGGTTCTTGGAGAAAATCAACAAGATCGACAAACCCCTATCCAAACTAATTAAACGACCGAAAGAGAACATGCAAATAAATAAGATCAGAAATGAAAAGGGGGACACAACCACAGACACAGAGGAAATTCAGAGAATCATTAGATCTTACTACAAAAGCCTGTATGCCACAAAACTGGAAAATGCAAAAGAAATGGACATTATTTTTTTAGATAAGTACCATATACCAAAGCTAAACCAAGACCAGGTGAATGATCTAAATAGACCTGTAAGTACAGAAGAATTAGAAACTGTTATCAAAAATCTACCTTCCAAAAAAAGCCCAGGACCAGATGGTTTCAATGCAGAATTCTACCAGAACGTCCAAGAAGACCTAATACCTATACTACTTAATGTATTTCACAATATAGAAACAGAAGAGTCATTGCCAAATTCCTTTTATGAAGCTACAGTTACCCTGATACCAAAACCACACAAAGACCCAAACAAGAAAGAGAATTACAGGCCTATATCACTCATGAACATCGACGCAAAAATTCTCAATAAAATACTGGCAAACCGAATCCAAGAACACATTAAAAAAATTATCCATTATGATCAAGTAGGCTTCATCCCAGAGATGCAGGGCTGGTTCAACATACGAAAATCTATCAATATAATCCACCATTTAAATAAACTGAAAGAAAAAAACCATATGATCATTTCATTAAATGCTGAAAAAGCATTAGACAAAATTCAACACCCCTTTATGATAAAGGTCTTTGAGAGATTAGGGATACAAGGGTCATACCTAACTATAATAAAAGCTATTTACAGCAAGCCGGCAGCGAACATTAAATTAAACAGTGAAAAACTCAAAGCCATCCTACTAAAATCAGGAACACGGCAAGGATGTCCACTCTCTCTATACGTCTTCAATATAGTGCTTGAAGTTCTAGCAATAGCAATAAGATAACATAAGGGGATCAAGGGGATTCGTATTGGAAAGGAAGATGTTAAGCTTTCGTTATTGCAGATGATATGATACAATACATAAGCGACCCCAAAAACTCTACCAAAGAACTCCTACAGCTGATAAACACCTTTGGTAATGAGCCAGGATACAAGATCAACTCCAAAAAAATCAGTTGCCTTCCTATACACTAAGGATAAGGAAGCAGAGAGGGAAATCAGAGAAGCATTACCTTTCATGATAACCACAAGAGCATAAAATATCTTGGGGTAACTCTGACCAAAGAAGTGAAAGATCTATTTGACAAGAACTTTAAGTCTTTGAAGAAGGAAATTGAAGCGGACACCAGAAAATGGAAGGATTTCCCTTGCTCTTGGATTGGGAGGATCAACATAGTAAAAATGGCAATTCTGCCAAAGGCAATCTATAGATTCAATGTAATCCCCATCAAAATCCCATCAAAATTCTTCACAGATCTGGAGAAGACAATAATCAACTTTACATGGAAAAACAAAAGACCCAGGAGAGCCAAAATAATCTTATACAATAAAGGAACATCTGGAGGCATTACCATCCCTGACTTCAAACTCTATTACAGAGCTACAGTGATGAAAACAGCTTGCTATTGGCATAAAAACAGAGAAGTCGACCAATGGAATCGAATAGAAGACCCTGACTTTAACCCACAAACCTATGAACACCTGATTTTCGATAAAGGAGCTAAAAGTATACACTGGAAAAAAGAGAGCCTCTTCAACAAATTGTGCTGGCAAAACTGGATGTCAATCTGTAGACGAATGAAAATAGATCCATATCTATCACCATGCACAAAACTCAAGTCCAAATGGATTAAAGACCTCAATGTCTGTCCGAACACACTGAACCTGATAGAAGAGAAAGTGGGAAGTACTCTACAGCACATGGGCACAGGAGACCACTTCCTACGTATAACCCCAGCAGCACAGACACTAAGGGCAACATTGAATAAATGGGACCTCCTGAGACTGAGAAGCTTCTGTAAAGCAAAAGACACTGTCACTAAGATAAAAAGGCAACCCACTGACTGGGAGAAGATCTTCACCAACCCCGCAACTGACAAAGGTCTGATCTCCAAAATATATAAAGAACTCAAGAAACTAGACTGTAAAAGGCTAATCAACCCAATTATAAAATGGGGCACTGAGATGAACAGAGAATTCTCAACAGAAGAAGTTCAAATGGCCAAAAGACACTTCAGGTCATGCTCAACTTCCTTAGCGATCAGGGAAATGCAAATCAAGACAACTTTAAGATACCATGTTACACCTGTCAGAATGGCTAACATAAAAAACACCAATGATAGCCATTGCTGGAGAAGTTGTGGAGAAAGAAGTCCACTCAACTATTACTGGTGGGAAGCAAACTTGTGCAACCACTTTGGAAAGCAGTGTGGCGGTTTCTCAGGAAATTCTGGATCAACCTACCCCTGGACCCAGCAATACCACTTTTGTAATATACCCAAGAGATGCCCTATCATACAGCAAAAGTATTTGCTCAACTATGTTCATAGCAGCATTGTTTGTAATAGCCAAAACCTGGAAACAACCTAGATGCCCTTCAACGGAAGAATGGATGAAGAAAGTATGGAATATATACATATTAGAGTACTACTCAGCAGTAAAAAACAATGACTTCTTGAATTTTGCATACACATGGACAGAAATAGAAAACACTATCCTGAGTTAGGTTAACCAGACCCAAAAAGAGGAGCATGGGATGTTCTCACTCATATTTGGTTTCTAGCCATAAATAAAGGACATTCGTGATCCTAGAGAAGCTAAATAAGAAGGTGAACCGAAAGAAAAACATATAGGCATCCTCCTGAATATTAACCTTCATCGGGTGATGAAAGGAGGCTGAGACAACGACCCACATTGGAGCACCGGACTGAAATCTCAAGGTCCAAATCAGGAGCAGATGGAGAGGGAGCACGAGCAAGGAACTCAGGACCACGAGGGGTGCACCCACACACTGAGACATGGGGATATTCTATGGGGAACTCACCAAGGCCAGCTGGCCTGGGTCTGATAAAGCATGGGATAAAACCGGACTTGCTGAACATAGCAGACAATGAGGACTACTGAGAACTCAAGAACAATGGCAATGGGTTTTTGATCCTACTGCACGTACTGGCTTTGGGGGAGCCTAGGCAGTTTGGATGCTCACCTTACTAGACCTGGATGGAGGTGGGTGGTCCTTGGACTTCCTACAGGGCAGAGAACCCTGATTGCTCTTTGGGCTGACGAGGGAGGGGGACTTGACCAGGGGATTGGGAATGAAATGGGATGCGGTGACGGGGAGGAGGCGGAAATCTTTAATAAGTAATTAATAAATAAAAAATAAAATAAAAAAGAAAAAAAGAATCTATACCAATGTATATTACCTATAAATGATAGATCACAAGTATTCACAGCACACTAATCTATTATCCCATCCACATTCTTTCTTAATGATATAATTGAAGAAAAAACTGAGTCCCAATATCCAATAAATGGAAGTATCACCATAACCATATAAGCCCTGCAGAATACAATTCATATTATTAGCAAAAAAGCTACTAAAAGTTTCAATATGTCATATTGATTTATTAATTACCTGTTATGAGATCCAGTAAATTGTTTTCATTGTAATAATTTTTATTGTCCAGCAGAAGTCGTGGTTGCAGAGTTGTGACTAGCAGCAATACAACCGGTGGTGACAGGAACGGTCCTGAGCTGCTTTAGTTTCTCGCCTTGGTAGGATTAAATACTGAGAAATATGCTTTGCTTAACAAATTAAAAGCAATTAAATTAATTCCATATACAGAGCAAGAAACCCAGAACTCACGGGCAAGGAGCACAAACTGGAACCTGAACAAGTCACCATGCGGCAATGAACCATGCCAGAAACCATGCCAGGGAATGCAGCAGTCATGCATGTGCTTGGGAAATTTCCATGTTGCCACATGCAGTAAGCTCCACTGTGGCGGGGGTTCTACAAAACCCGCTTAGGTGAAAGCAAGCCAAGCGGGCAGGGTTGGGAGACTTTCTGGGACCTGGACCCGCTAGGCCTTTAGGCTGTCTGCCCAGTAGGTGTGGATTCCGAATCCATGTGGGCACCAGATGAAGAAGGGCGCTTAACAGAAACCCCACACTAGCTCAGAACTGAGAATAATAGATGGTTATTTATTTGGGGGTAGACTCACAGATCAATATCCTCTGCTGGAATGGAGAACAGCAATCAAATCCCACAGCTGGACAAGGGGTCTGACACATGCTTTACATTAGCATAAATAGTGTAAGAGGCCACACCCAGTGGGCGGGTAACGTAAAGGCTACTGGCTGTAGGATTTCTTACAGCATTCTTTGACCTCTATTTCTGATGGTTTTTTTTTTTTTTCAGTTTGTTCTACTTACCCCACAATCTCTGTTTTTCTTCTCTGGCTTTACTTCGGTTAGACTGTCTCATGGTTTGAACAAGAATGATTGATCCCCATGGGCACATATATTTGAATGTTTAGTCATCAGGCAGTATAACCATTTGAAGAGCATTAGGAGGTGAGGCCTTGGAGGAAGTGTCACTGGGGGTGAGCTTTGAGATTTCAAAAGCCCACACCAGACCCAGTCTCTCCCTCCCTCCCTCTTTAACTGCCCCATTTCACTCTCTGCCTCTCCCCATTTACCTAAAGATCAGGATGTAGCACTGCTCCTACTGCTGCCTCCTTCCCACCATGATGATAATGGACAAACTCTCTGAAACTGTAAGAAGGCCTGTTTTCAGTTTGGGTTTTATTGCTGTGAACAGACACTATAAACACGGCAACTCTTATAAAACACTCATTTAATTGAGGTGATTCGCTTACCATTTTCAGAGGTTCAGCCCATTACCATGGTGGGGAGCATCTCACTGTCACACTGAGTGAAGCTTGAGAAAAGAAACCTCAAAGCCCGCTGCCACAGTCACATGCTTCCTCCAACAAGGCCATAACTACCAATAGTGCCACTCCTGTTAAGGGCCACTTTCTTTCAAAACACCACATTCCACTTCCCTGCCCCCAAAGGCTTATAGGCATATCATAATAAAAACTGCATTCAATTCAATTTCAAATGTTTCCATAGTCTATAACAGTCTCAAACTTGTTTCAAGGTCCAAAGTCTCTTCTGAGATACATGGCAATCTCTTAACTGTAATTCCCCCTGTAAAAATCAAAATCAAAAAGGAGACCACATACTTCCAACATATAATGGCACAGGATATACATTACCATCCCAAAATGCAGGGAAGGGAGCATAGTGAGGAAATACTGGACAAAATCAAGACCAAAAACCAGCTGGGCAAACTGCAAACTCTGGAAGTCCATGTCTGATGTCAAAATACTCTTTAGATCTCCAACTCCCTTCATCTTTGTTGAGTGCTACACACTTGTCTCTTTTGGGCTGGTTCTACTCCCTGTTAGCAGTTCTCTTCAGCAGGTATCCCATAGCTCTGAGATCCCCAACATCTTGAGTTCTCCAAGACAATACAGGCTTCAAAGTCACAGTTTCACTTTATGGCTTTTCTACTAGGCCTCCATTCAAGGACATCCCTGACACTTGCCTGGCTTCAGCAGCTTTATTCCATAACTCCTTTCTTCTATCCTTCACTTTAAATCCAGAACCACGTGGTTGAAGCTGCCAAGTTCTTCTGCTTACTGGGGCCAGAACATAACCCTCTTGTTTAATTCCATCTTCATCAATTTTCCATTTTCTTTCACTGCCTAAGATTGTCTCTTCTTGAACTGGTCTCAAACTCTGGCAGCCTCTGCTTCCCAGTGCTGGGATTAAAGGCTGTGGCACTGTGTACAGCTCTAAACATTTCTTCAGTTCCTTTTCACAAGTTGGAAAGTTAGCTAGGAGGGATTTTGCCCTGAGGTCACCACTCTTTTTATTCCATTTCTCAATCTGTTTATATCCTTAAACACAGGACTTTGCTCCATTCCACTTGATGATGTTTTTTTCTCCTCAAAATTTGCATTTTATAATGTACCCTGCTCAGGTTTCTCCTTTTCATTATAAATCTTCTTTAGAGTTACCACTAATATCCACAGGACAGAATCTATACTAGGCTGTTTTAAGATTTCTTCTGCAGACAGAATTAATCCAAAACACTTCACTCTAGCCTCAGACAGACATTTCAGCAAAGGGCTAAAGGCAGCTACTTGGTTTTTGAATGTTAAGCAAAAAACTCCATTTTAAGCCATCTCCTGTGGGAGTGGCCACAGTCCAAATTCCATCTCCAAAAAAGCCTGAAAAATGGTGACCTCAGGGAAGGTCAAGACCACTCCCACAGGCTATTTAAACTGCCCCCCCCCCCAGAACAAACACATGGTCTTTCCTTCTCTGAATGTCATTCTGGTTCTCCTCCCCCCCCCCCCCCCCCCCCCCCCCCCCCCCCGCTCCATGTTTTACAGGGGGCCATCCGAAAGCACTGGCACCCACTAAACTTGGGTGTCTTCTAATTTGGTCTGATTTGGTCTGATTGGGATTTGATTGGAATTTGATTGGGTTTGTTGGCCAAGGGAAAAAAAAAACTTAACAAGTGGTAATGATGGTAATTTTAACTGCAGGGGCCCAGCTCAATAAGGTTCAAAGGGGAAGTATGTTAGTATGTGTCCTAGAGCCATTCTTGTGATATTTCAGCACAAAATGTGGCTGCTTTTGTCCTTGTTCTAAAAATCTGACTGAGGCTAAAAGGTTTTGGATTAATGGCCTTGGCTGAAGAAATTTCTTTTTTTGTTTTTGTTTTTTTAAGACAGGGCTTCTCGGTAGCTTTGGAGCCTGTCCTGGAACCAGCTCTTGTAGAGCAGGCTGGCCTCAAACTCATAGAGATCTGCCTGCCTCTGCCTCCCAAGTGCTGGGATTAAAGGTGCACACCACCACCGCCTAGCTGGCAGAAGAGATTTCAAGACAGCCTAGTATTGACTGTGTACTGTGGTTGTAAGTGGTCACTCTTATGCTGATCTACAATGGAAAGGAATAAGCTGAGCAAGGAAAAATACAAAATGTTCAGCTTGAAGAGAAAAGGGGCACCAGGAAGTAGAAAGGAGCTAAATCCTGTGCTCAAGAAGATAAACAGATTAAAGAAAAGCCTTATCCTAAATGGAATAAAGGGAGTGGTGACTACAGGGTAAAACCCTACCCAGCTAAGCTTCCAATTTGTGGAAAGGAATTAAAGAAAAGCTTAAGCAGTGAAGGAACCCATGAGAAACAGAAAACTGATGAAAATGTATTTGAATGTGAGAACCAAGTTCCAGCCCCTATAAGCAGAAAAACTTGGCAGCTTTGGCCACACAATTCAGGCTTTAGAGTCAAGGATACAAGAAAGGGCTTGTGGCATCTCCCTCTGTGACTAAAGAATGCCATTGAGGCCAGACATGTGTCAGGGATATTCCTGCATGGAGGCTCAGAGAGACCATTGCATGAAGCTTGGAATTCATTTGATACTCCAAGATGTTAGAGATGCCAAAGTTGTGGGATACTGTAGTGGCATTTCAATTTTATTCTAATAAATAAAACTTGCCTGAGGATCAGAAAAGTAAAACAGCCACACTGGCCAGCCTTATTTATACACCAGGCAGCAATAACACAGAACTTTAATCCCAGTAGCCACACTAGTTGTTATAGAAACTGTGCCTTTAATTCCAGTGGTACACACCTTTAATCCCAGCCCTACAGAGGATTATAAAATGGGAGGAAAAACTGTTCTCAGATACAGTCTCATTCTGAGATTCCTGGAGGAAGGATGACCATTTAGGACTGAGGTCGAGGTAAGAGCCAGTGGCTGGCTGTTTTGCTTTTCAGATCTTCAAGCTGAACCCAAATTTTTCTTTCTGAGTTTTTATGAATTGTGTTTTAGGATACCTTCCAAAAAGAGCTGCTAACAGGGGGTAGAACCAGTCCTAAAGAGAGAATTTGTGTTGCAATCAAAAAAGCTGGGCAGAGTTGGAGATCTGAAGAGCACTTTGACATCAGACATAGAGATGCAGAGTTTGGAGTTTGCCCATATGGTTTTCAGTCTTGCTTTGGCACAGTATTTTCTCATTATGGTCCCTTCCACTTTGAAACAGTAATTTATACCCTGTGCTATTATATGTTGGAAGTATATGATCTCCTTTTATGTTTTGATTTTATATCCATATAAAATCAGTTAAGAGACCGCATAAGTCTCGGAAGAAACTTTGAACCTTGGACTTTCAAACAGGGTTGAGACTGTGATAAACAATGGTGACTTTTGAAATTGGACTGAATACATTTTTGCATTATGATATGGCTACAAGCCTATAGAGACCAGGGAGTAGAATATTGTGGTTTGAATAAGGATGCCCCCACATAGGCTCATAGATTTGAATGGTTAGTTATGAGAGAATGGGACTACTTGAAAAGGGTTAGGGGGTGTGGCCTTGTTTGGGGAAGTGTGTAACTAAGATTTGGGGATTCAAAAGCCCACACCAGACCAGTATTTTTTTCTCTGCCTATAGATTAGGAGGTAGCTCTCAGCTACTGCTTCAAAGGCTGCATGCATAACAGCATGTTTCCAACCATGATGAAAATGGACTAAATCTCTGAAACTGTAAGCAGATCCCCAATTAAATGCTTTCTTTTATACATATTGCCTTGTTCATCATACCTCTTCAGAGCACTAGAGCAGTGACTAAGACAGATTGATATGTTCTTATGTATTTGCTTGTTTACAACTAATAACAGATATGTAGATTGCCCCTAAATGTTTTAACATACAAGCATAATAATCTTCAAATGTAAAGCTAACCATTTATTTTGGGATAATAAAAGAATTCTAAGTACTTCAGTTCTACATTTATTTTATTGGCTTTCTTCCTCAACCAAACAAGTATATGTAACTATTGTTTGACAAACGCAGTGTTGTCTTAGGTTTGCCTACTAAAGTAGAGATAGCTAGTGCCCCATCCATATCCCTTTAATTGGGCCAGCACACCTAGCAGCCTGCTCTAGAGCTTGTTCTCAGGAGATCAAGGCCTCCCCAATCCCAGTGGGCACACGGTAGCCTGACTGACACAAGGATACACAAATCAGCTCTTATACCACTAAAGGAGAGAATGTGGAGGTGTATGCATTAGCTGTCTGTTGTAGCTGTATTGAATTATTGTAAACTTAATGACTTAGAAACACATATTTATCTTATAGGTCAGGACAAAGGACATAAGACATGGTTCTTACTAGAATAAAATCTAGATATTTGCACAGCAATGGGAGGAAAATGCATTTCTTGTTTTTTCCAGTTCCAGGAGGCTACCAGCATTCCTCAGAAAGTGGCCCTACTAACTTTCTCTTTCAGGCCAATCATATAGTACCCATTTTCCCATGTTATATCCTCATCTTTAAATCTTGTTTTAGCTTCTCTTTTCCTAAAAACCCTTGTGTTTCAAAGGGCCTTCTGGTACAACCCAGAATTATACCTCTATTTGAGATCTGTGGAGCAACATTCTTAACCCACCAGGTACCTTAATTCCTTCTTGCCATCTAACCTAACATATTCATAGGCTCACAATTAGAGGATGTATATCTTGTGAGGTCAATATTCTGTCAACCACATTGTCCTCCATGCATGACCCAGTTTATGGGATCAAACTAAGACTAGGCCCAGTCAAACACATGTAAAAGGACCTAGATCAGTGATTCTCAACCTTCCTAACGGTGCAGTCCTATAATACATGTGGTGACCCCCCAACCATAAAATTATTTTTGTTGCTACTTCATAATTATAATTTGCTACTGTTATGAACTGTAATGTAAACAATCTTAGGTGATCCTTGTGAAAGGGCTGTTTGAGCCATAGGTTGAGAACCACTGACCTTACGGATGCTTTGTGTTCATTCAACAGTAAATGTTATTTGTCATGGTAATGTACAGAATTTTTAGGTTTTAAGAAATGATGATTATAAGGATATGAAATGAAAGGTATTACAGAGCTAAATCTAGATGTACCACAACAGGATATCCAGGTCAAGCTGCTCATCACAATATAAAGTGTAAGTACGGTGGTGTGTGCACCTGTAATCCTAGTACTTGCTAGGCCAACCTAGGGGCTCTCAAAACCAAAAATCCAAGAAGTAATGGTTGTAGTAAATAAATACCAAGAGAATAAAACCTTAAAAAGTTGAACTGTCTATGGTGAAAAGGTCTTGTTCAGGTTGGACAGAGGTAGAATAAAAAAATATTTTTTGTTTAGAAGCCTTACAGTCTGTAGGGGGTCTCTGTGAGCATCAGGGCCAGCAGAATAACTATCTATCTAAGGCAGGAAGGAAATCTAGTTCAATACAACTCAGTAGTCACTGGTGGTTCAAATTTCTAGAGTCTGACACTAAGTAGTTGATTTTAGGTATATTTAAGCATAGGACAATTTCATAAAAAGTTTCCTGATGATAACTCAATCCCATGTGTACATCAAAGCTTAAGGCATGTCTACTCTGAAACTTTTCCAAGTACATATGACCTTTTCCATTAAGATGGGTTCTATTGCCTTGGAAACAATGATCAAAAAAAGGTCTAGGGAGAATGACTGAGGTCAACATAAAAGTCTGCAGGAGTCAGGTGTAGCCCAGTTCTACAGATATCACAGAGGTCACATAGGCGCTGCTCCATTTGTAAAGTACATGTGACATCTCCCATATAGGTGGGTTCTATTGAATGAAGTAATGCTCAAGATAGCATAGGCCACTAGGCTATTAATTACATCCATTCCTAGCCTCCTAGGTAGAAAACAGATTACATATCTCTTGAACAGACCACCCTGTATATTTAACATTCCTGGTTTCCCTAGTACTTATCTGTGAATACAAGGACCTCATGCTCTCTATAAAATCCTATTTGACTTCTTGAACTATTTCCAGTATCTTGATAAAAACAATTTAAAAAATAATTTCAGCAAATAAAGTAGAAACATTGGAAAGAAATATTCCATAAAGTAGCAATAAACTACTAGTTTTCAACTCTGGTCTCTGGGTCCAAATAACTAACTTCTTGTAACTATAAGTTAGCATGCATTCAAATGCAGGTCTCATCATAATCATATGATGGTAACATCATAAAACAGAAAACCTGTGCCTTGACCTCTCAGTTACAACCAAAACAAACATGAGTGTCTGTGTGTTCACTCAGCAGGGTATTTTGTATATCAGATCACATTGTAATTCAGCTTTATAACTAACATGTGACTATCATTGGAGGTCACTGTTCTTAAAAATCATTTATAATTCTGTCATTTGAATATATTGTTAGCTCTAGTAATAATTTTAACAAATATCAGGAGGGAAAAGACTACTGTATTCACCTTTCATTATAAGGAATTAAGCAATATTTCCTGAAATTGGTAAAAATGAAATATTAAAGTATAATATTTAAATATAAAACTTTATCCTGATTTAGTCTTCTATGAAAAATACATTTCATTCATAGTGTATTTGAAATAAAACATAAAAAATCAGCTATTCTCAAAGATAAGAACTATATATACATATTTTAAAAATTAGTCAAAATGTCTATAGCTTCCAAAGCCTAACCCACAAAACAGTATATTCTATATATTCATTAAATCTTACAAATAGCTTCTATGCCTTAAAATATAAATATTCCCATTTCAGATAAAACAGGCTATTTAGGCTTTTTATTGCAACCAAGACCCGCCAAGTTATTATTTCTGATGGTGCCTTCATTTTACTGGATTGCTACAAAGAATAGTTTTCTTCAGGTTGACACTCACTCTAACATAAGCAATAGCTTTTTGCATACTCACTCACTCAATCTCAATTATTATCTGAATACCTACTGTGATAGCCAAGGAAACTCCTTTCTGTATCAGGCACCCTCCTTAGTAACCAATAATTCCTGCCATAAATTCCTGAAAGATGAACTTCGCAAGCCACACCCTCCCCAGAATGGTGTAACTGCTGTGAGATAATTAACCACTGCTCTGGCTTCTGTAAAACGAGCTTAACAGGTTTACCCCAGAGGTGGGAAGAAAAAGATCACCAACTCAAATCATCATGACCAAATTAATTAAAGCAAGCTATTAATTATGGCAAGCTCTTTTTATTCATGTACACAGGTTGCCTCCCTCTAAGGCTGTTACAGAATGGTGCCCACGTGGATAACTGCATTCAACAGAAAGCCTGAGAAAGCTTGGGAAAGACTAGAGTAATGAATTTCGGTTTTCAGCTGTAGCAGGAAAAAACCTGAGCTGTTTTAAAATGCAGGCTTTCTGGGCCTTCCTGCCAGGGAAAACTCTGACTCTTTCAAGCAGGAGGTCCCAATGGATACACTGTTGCAGCTTGCTTCCTGGCAAGAACCTTGAAACATCATAGAGTTGTGGCAAAAAACTTCTCCATATTCCTTAGCAAATTAAAGACCCATGTGGTCAGAAAAAGAGAGATATACAGTAAAAAGAGATTCAAAGAGTAAGAAAACCTCTAAATGGTTTAAAAATATATACAGGCTAAAGATTAAAGTTGTGAAAGAAAAGAAAGAAAGAAAGAAAGAAAGAAAGAAAGAAAGAAAGAAAGAAAGAAAGAAAGAAAGAAAGAAAGAAAGAAAGAAAGAAAGAAAGAAAGAAAGAAAGAAAGAAAGAAAGAAAGAAAAAAAGAAAGAAAAAAAGAAAGAAAAAAAGAAAGAAAAAAAGAAAGAAAAAAAGAAAGAAGCAAGCCTGGGAGGCAGAGACAGATGGATCTCTGTGAGTTCAAGAATAGCTTGGTTTACAGAGGAAGTTCCAGGACAAAAATATACAGAGAACCTGTCTCAAAAAGCCAAAAGTTAAAAGTAAAAATAAAAGAAATAGAGGTTAAAATAAAGCCAGGTAAAGATGGAAAATACACAGAGAATCTTGATACTGTATGCTATTATGCTCTCTTTGAATTGTTTGAATGCTTAGGAAGGAGCAACAGCTGCTAAAAGATATTTGCTTATAAATGCTGCAGAATTAATCCAAGATAGGTATTTTGAAAATGCCTTGACTTCACAGTTGAAGTCAAAATGTATGTTACTTTGGAGAAGAGATTTTGCTTTTGTTTCCACAGAAAATGAGAGTCTGTGGGATTTATTCAGAGTTAGGAAAAATCAGCTTTTATCAAGGAAGACCACCTGAGAAATCTCTGGCAGAAATAGATGGCCCAGATGTCTGAGCTCTTCATCCAGAAAAGGTTCAAGACTGCTGCCTGAGATGATCAAGACTCACAGGATATTTCAATCAGAACTTGATCATAACTCTAAATTTTCTTTAGGTCCCCATAAGATTAACAGCGCCCCCAACCAGCTGGAAGTAGTCTGGAATACTACGCACACATTCCCAAAAAATGGACTATGGGTATTTTCCTTTAAAAAAAAAAAAGAGGGGGAACTCACCAAGGCCAGCTGGCCTGGGTCTGAAAAAGCATGGGATAAAACTGGACTCGCTGAACATAGCGGACAATGAGGACTACTGAGAACTCCAGAACAATGGCAATGGGTTTTTGATCCTACTGCACGTACTGGCTTTGGGGGAGCCTAGGCAGTTTGGATGCTCACCTTACTAGACCTGGATGGAGGTGGGTGGTCCTTGGACTTCCCACAGGTCAGGGAACCCTGATTGCTCTTCGGGCTGATGAGGGAGGGGGACTTGATTGGGGGAGGGGGAGGGAAATGTGAGGCGGTGGCGGGGAGGAGGCAGAAATCTTTAATAAATAAATAAATTAAAAAAATAAAAATAAAACAGAAAAAAAGAGGGGGAAGTGGTGCAGGAGAATTGTCTGTATTGTGTCAATCATGTTATAAATAAACGCTGATTGGCCAGGCAGAAAATATAGGCAGGAAAACCAGACAGGAAGTAGAAATGATGTAATGAGAACAGGAGAATTCTGGAAAGGAGGAAGTTGATTCCTCCCACGCCTGCCCAGATCACCTAAGCAGCAGAATGTGATCTGCCTCACTGAAAAAAGTACTGAGCCACATGGCTAACATAGATCAGAAAAATGGGTTAATCAAGATGTGAGAGTTAGCCAGTGAGAGGCTAGAGCTAATGGGCCAATCAGCTTATAATTTATGGAGACCTATGTGTGATTTTCTTTGAGACTAAACAGCTGGGGGTACCTGGCAGGACAGAAAACAACAAACAAGCAGACTGCCCCCCCCCACCATGTTACATAAGGCAGTGTTGGAAAGGTCAGCCTTCAATATGGGGAAGACAGGCTTTTATAGCTCAAGTGTAGGGGGTTTCCAAATGGGGGATTTGGTAGTTAAAATGGGGGGAGGTCTTAGTTAAGGTTTCTAGTGCTGGGACAAAACACCATTATCAAAGAGTAAATCGGAGAGGACAGGGTTTATTCTACTTACACTTCCACATTGCTGTTCATAACTAAAGGAAGTCAGGACAGGAACTCAAACAGGGCAGGCACCTGGAGGCAGGAGCTGATACAGAGGCCATGGAGGGGTGCTGCTTACTGACCTGCTTCCCTTGGTTTGCTCAGCCCACCTTCTTAAAGAACCCAGGAACATCATCCTAGGGACAGCACCACCTACAGTGGGCTGGACCCTTCTCCATCAATCACTAATTGAGAAAATGCCTGCCTTACAGGTGGATCTCATGGAGGTATTCATCAACTAAGGCTCTTTCCTCTCTGATGACTGTAGTTTGGGTCAGTTGATAGACAATAAACTAGCCTTGGCTATTTTATCTATCCTTATCTCCTCCTACAAGTGGCCTGCTCTGTCTCTGTTCCCATTGGTGGTTCTTTGGAGCCTGTTTACATCCTACAAAATCTTTTATCTCTGAGATTTCCTTGTTCTCTGATTATACTTTGTTGCTTCCCTCTGGACACTGGATTCAGTTTTCTAGGGTTTTAGGTGTCTTTTATATGGACAATATTGAAATATTGTTTTATGCTGCTCTACTATATTACAAAATTGGCTCTGGAGTTGGCTTAGGTTCTCCCTCTTCTACCTCAAGCATGCTTGTTTAGAAATTTCTCCAAAATCTCTGTCCTAAGTCAGAAGGCCATCTGACTCTATGATAAGAAGATGGAAAACCAAAGAAAAAAGCTCGGGAAAAGACACTATAGACTTTAAAACAACTAAAAAAGTCAAGTATTTCTAACAGGGATTACTGCTACACATCCCAAACTATTTTGGGTTTTATTTAACTCTCTAAAACTTGTGTTAAAATATAAACTTTATCTCAAGTATTGCAAGACTACTGTGTAAACTTCCTGGAACTCAAAATTTGTAAGTTTATTGAATATGTTTTTTAAAATCTATAAAATCTATAACAAAAAATTACCTTAAAACTCCTAACAAAAGGGTTAAAAGTTAAAAATCTATAGATAGGTAATCTTAAACGGATAAGTGCCTAGTGGGCTCACTTTGAAGTAAAGAGCAACCATGTGGCTTGTCACCATCTTTACTACAGTTAAAGTGAGGATAAGACATGTAACTCCATTACCATCTTAATTAAGATGACCGTGTAGTGTAAACTAATTAAGGCAGTGCCCATAAAACTTCTTAGTCCTACTGACCCCTCTGCTTATCACTGTAACTCCTTTTTAAAATAAGTAGAAAACAATATGTTTCTAAGATATTTTGCATTAGGATGGATTTCAGTATGATTATTTTTGTCCTGGGAGTAAAAATTTTAGATAAAAATATGTTTAGTAATGTTTAGTAAGGTATGTTTACTTAAGGTTTATTAATTCCTAAGGTTATAAAGGTCCACTTAGGTTAACATAAACTGACTTAGAGATGTATGTCTAAACACATCTTTGTTGTGTTCAACACTAGGCTTCTAGAAAATTTTAGATAAGGAGGGATAGGGGTAAGGGGAAATGGGGTGAGAAAAGTGAGAAGGGGAGGATGGGGGGAGCTTGGGGGAATGGGATGGTTGGGATAAAGGAAGGGTGGATATGGGAGCAGGGAAGTATATATCCTAATTAAGGGAGCCATCTTAGGGTTGGCAAGACTTGACTCTAGAGGGGCTTGCAGGTGTCCAGGGAGATGTCCCCAGCTAGTACCTTGGGCAGCTGAGGAGAGGGAACCTGAAATGACCCTATCCTATAGCCATACTGATGAATATCTTGCATATCACCTTAGAACCTTCATCTGGCGATGGATGGAGATAGAGACAGAGACCCACATTGGAGTACCGGACTGAGCTCCCAAGGTCCAAATGAGGAGCAGAAGGAGGGAGAACATGAGCAAGGAAGTCAGGACCGCGAGTGGTGCACCCACCCACCGAGACAGGGGGGCTGATCTATTGGGAGCTCACCAAGGCCAGCTGGACTGGGACTGAATAAGCATGGGATAAAACCTTTCTCTCTGAACATGGTGGACAATGAAGGCTGATGAGAAGCCAAGGACAATGGCACTAGGTTTCGATCCTAATACACGAACTGGCTTTGGGGGAGCCTAGGCAGTTTGGATGCTCACCTTACTGGACCTGGGTGGAGGTGGTTGGTCCTTGGACTCCCCACACGTCAGGGAACTCTGATTGCTCTTCGAGCTGATGAGGGAGGGGGACTTGATCGGGGGAGGGGGAGGGAAATGGGAGGCGGTGGCGGGGAGGAGGCAGAAATCTTTAATAAATAAATTAATTAATTAAAAAAAATAAAATAAACAAGAAAAAAATTTAAAAAAAGAAATGAACACACTGTTCTAGAGCTAGCGGGGAATATAATGGGCTACTAACCTATAACTATGCCATCTTTAAAACATTAGCCCTATAGACTAGGTATCAACTTGTCCCTCAACATGAATTAATGATTTGATTCATATGATCTAGAGCCAGTGGGGAATGTGTAACTAAGGAAACCCCACTCTGTACCAAGTACCCTCTTTAGTAGCCACTGCCCTCGCCCTTAAAATCCTGAAAGTTGAGCTTCTAACAACCTACACCCTTCCCCAAAATGGTTTAACTTCTGTGAGATATTTAACCACTTGCTCTGGCTTCTGTAAAATCTGCTCAACACTGTACACAGTGGAGAAAGCATTTCATGTAGCTGAAGGGAGTGAAGCAGTTTCTCACAGAGCTACAATTTCCACAGAAAAGATAACTGTGGTATTCACCTTTAAAAACCCTTTCCTTAGCCCCTTCTGGGCGGCACACATTTGATTCAGTATTAAAGCTGTCTGTCACCATACTGCCAGTTTTTAATAAATTCAGATAATTATAATTTCAATTGAGTCTGTGTTTGTTGGGCCAAAATTATCTCAGGACCTGTACCTCAAGGCCTATAGGACAGAGAAAATCCTGGCTCAAAATCTAGGTAGACACCCCTCCAGCCAGAGGGAGGGCTCAGCAGTCTCTCATTGGCTGGAGGTACCCCCACATCGCACTATGTCACTTAACCTATACAAGCTGATGTTCATAGTAATAAATTAAGTTCCTGCTTTGACTTGTCTCCCTATCGCTTCTGACTGTCCTGCATCATGGGACTGCGGAATGGGCAGATAGTGCACTCACCTTTCCCTGGGGATTAATAAGGCTAAGGAAGCCTAGCATGTGTTCCTCCACCTAGTGATGGTGAACTCCATAACACCTACCATTAGTAAAGCATTATACAGATTGTATACCCCCAATACCAATATAAAATCAAATCCAAAATCTAAAACATTCACCAAATTTGTACTTTGTCACTGTCTACACGCTAGATATATTCAAATAGAAAATTCTACAGCTTGGCTCATGTGATAGATCACAATCAAAATGGAGGCACAAAACTTTATGCAGCAACCCCAAGAGAAACTCCCCAGCCTCCTAACTGCATATTAAAAGGTATTATATAAAATTACCATTACTGTTAGGCTACATGTAGACAATGTATATGAAAGATAAGTGAATTTTGTGTTTAGGCTTTTAGTCTTAGACTGCACAAAGGAGCAAGCTAGCTGAGCAAGCATGTTCATCTTACTTCCAGCAGCCCCTACAACCTTGACTAGTCCACTATCATGGATTATAGTATAATGTGGTTCTCAACCTTCCTAATGCTGCAACCCTTTAAAACAGTTCCTCATGTTATGGTGACCCTCACAAATAAAACGATTTCATTGTTACTTTATAACTGCAATTTTGCTACTGTTATGAATCGTAATATAAATATGATATGCAGGATTACATTGCGGAGGGGTTGTGACCCACAGGTTGAGAACCACTGGATTATTTATACCCTTGACCTCTGAGCCAAAACAAACTTTTCCATCCTTAAGTTGCTTTGGTCTAGGTATGTTGTCACAGAAACAGGAACAGGAAAAAAAAAAAACAACAAAAACCAAAAATAAATAGCAAAACAAACAAGCAAAAAAAAAAAAAAAACTAAGTCAGGAAATATTCCAAAATATGAAATACAAAATACTTCAGACCCCAAAGGTTCAGATAAGAGAAATTTAGCCAGTTCCATATGCCATACAAGCTAAACTACAGATTAACACAATTGTTTCAGGTAATGGTCAATTTACAGGAAGAAACAGCACAGCCTGAGAGGAAACAAGGAGATGAAAGGAAAGTATGGAAGACTACTGGTACTAATTTATATTTGCATACAAATATTTTCAAACATCTCTCAAGAGATTTAGAAATTCACAGTAAAAGTGTTATCTTTTGCTGGCTGGTTTTATTTTTATTGTTGCTATTGTTTTGTTAACTAGCTCTTACAACTTAAATTAACCCATAATTCTTGTCTATGTTTAGCCACACAGCTTAGTACCTTTTCTCAGTACAACATGCTCACCTTGCTTCCTTTGTGTTTGGCTGTGTGACTGACTCTCTGGCTTTCTTCATCCCAGAATTCTCCTAGCCCAGTTGTGATGTGGGATTCCCTTCTGCATGCTGTTAATATGTTTGATTACCATTGGTTAATAAAGAAGCTTCTTTGGGCCTATGGCAGGGCAGAATAGAGCAAGGCAGGAATCCCAAGCAGAGATAGAAAAAAGAAGGCATAGTCAGGGAGATGCCATGTAGCTGCTAAAGGAGACAGATGTTGGAACTTTACTTGGTAAGCCACAGCCTTGTAGTGATATACAGAATAATAGAAATGGGCTAATTTAAGATGTAAGAATTAGTTAATAAAAAAAAGCCTAAGATAATAGGCCAACTGTTTTAATTAAAATAATTTCTATGTAATTACTTGGGTCTGGGCAGCTGGGAAACAAATGAGCAGTCTCTGCCTACAAAATGCCATGCCAACATGGGCCAGCTACATCCACATAAAACCTGAGAGAAGAATTCTAGACACAGAAAAACAAGAGTTAAGCACAGCTTCTTGGTAGCAACATTTTTTTTTTTGATGGGCTCTGATTGCTTACAGTGAGCAGGGGCGCCACGGCTCCTTTAAGAGAGGTCTTATTGACTCAGGCTTGGCAGCAAAGGCTGCACAGCTTCTTTAAGGGAAGGCTTCCTGGTTCATGGTAGTTGCATAAACAGCTCTGGCTCTTTCAGGAGGCCAACTACTTAAATGGGGTCTGTTAGCAGCATGTTACAAATTGCTTAATGGTGACATAGACCCACTATGACCCTGGAGCTGGGATGGTGTGCATGGCTCTCTGGAGCAGTGAACATGCCTCTGCCATGTTGGACTGGACAGAGCAAGCAGGAAGGGCCACAGAGTTGGTTCTAGCCACATCCACTTAACATTTTTTTAAAAAAGTGCTCTTGGACAGAAAATAATTACAGATATACACACAATAAAGACAAATTCAGATGGAAAAGACCTCTAAATGGGTCAGTGTTGGATAAATGTACATAGGCTTGAGAGAGAGAGAGAGAGAGAGAGAGAGAGAGAGAGAGAGAGAGAGAGAGAGAGAGTATAGATAGTTATAATAAAAAGTACAGACAATCATAGATTAAAGTAATAAAGATAATAAAATAAATATAAAACTTGTAAAAAAAGTAATAGAGTATGAAAAATAAGCCATGTAAAGATGTAATATACACAGAGAGTCTGGATTATGCATATTTTATGTTTCTTTAAATTTTTTGACTGTGAATGAGCTAGATTCAGAGACATTTCATTGTACTAGCTGCTAAGTTAAACCAATATATATATATATATATATATATACACACACACACATATATATATATGTATATATATATTTAAGATATCTTGACTTCAAAATTTGAGTCTAAGGATATGTTGCTTTGGAAAAGAGGTTCTGCTTTTGTTTCCACAGAAGATGAGAACCTGTAGATTCCTTCCAGGCTAATATGGTTTGATTGAACAAGACCACCCTGAAAGGTCTCTGCAAACCCCAAAAATACTTCACCCAACAAAAAGCAGGAAGCAGTTTAGAGAAAACTATGCCCAAAATCACAAATATTGTTTATAAATGTTTATTTACATTTAAAGGGGGATATGAAATAGACATGAATAATTAAGGTATATATATATATATATTTCTGTTCTTGTTTAAGGTATTGTGTTTGTGCAGCTCATTTAAAAATGTAATGTATAATTAAAATACAGGTCATCTATAATAGTCAAGCTTATAGTCCTATTAGTTAGGTTTTCTAGATGTACAGAAATATATCTCAGATGGAAAGGAATACTTCAAACCTTTCAAAGACTAACAGCATATGACATTTAAAATATTTTAAAAACCTAGAACTTTTACTGACAGTGAAACATGTCTGCTTTTGGCAGTACCAATTACTTCAGAGAGGTTGATGAGTATTGAAGAAACTCATTATGGGATTTACCTTCAATGTGACAAAGTTAGCCATTTGGACAAGAAACTGCTCTTTCCTGGACTGCTTGATGGTATGCTGTATGAATTGGACATGCAGGACACACAGAAAAATGACTGCTGAAGTTGCCTAAAGAAAGTGAGACAGTCCTTCAGAGTTCCTGCTTCAGGAAAGAGTCTGCCAGACATTCTGCAGGACACAGAAAAATGTGATTGATAAACTGCCAATATAGGTGGAACTGTCTTTGAAATTTCCTGCTTCATGGAAAAGTCTGCTAGATACTATGGGCTTGTAGACTGAAGATGGGTGCCCCAATGTTACCAAAGAACTTTGGGTGACTGTTCAGGCTGCAAGATGTTTCTTTCAATTCTAGAGTTTCGAAAGTAGCACACAATGCACTTTCTGTTAACTTAGGTAATATTATATCCTTCTGGAGTCTTTGATGGAGTTGAAGAAAGATAGTTATAATTATAAAAGATAGATTAGATATAATACTTTGGACTCACAAAGATAGGATAGATGATAGAGTATTTTCCTTAATTTGTCAAATGTAAATGGACTAAATATTGTAACTATAGTCCTTGCTTGATAACTGTTTTGTTGTATATAATATCACTATGTTAAAGTTAAAACCTTCCTTTTTAATTAGACAGAAAAGGGAAGATGATGTAGGGTTCCCCTCTGTATGCTGTGAATATGTTTTATTACCATTGGTTAATAAAGAAGCTGCTTTGGGCCTATGGCAGCATATAGAGCAAGGCAGAAATTCCAAGCAGAGATAGAGGAGAAAAGAAGGTGGAGTCAGGGAGATGCCATGTAGCTACTGAAGGAGACAGATGCCCTGGAACCTTACCAATAAACCATAAATCTCATGGCAATACTTAGATTAATAGAAATGGGTTAGTTTAAGATGTAAGAGTTAGTTAATAAGAAACCTAAGCTATTGGCTGTGCAGTGTTGTAATTAATATAGTTTCTGTGTAATTATTTTGGGTCTGGGCATCTGGGATATGAATAAGCAGCCTCTGTCTTTATGACTGCCCCACCTATACATCTTGCCTGACTACTGACCAATCAGCCTTCTATTAAAATAATATGAGTGACAAAACTTTCCAATGTACAAGAGCATTATCCTACAGCAAAGGTCTCTCTATTATGTATCTCTGGCTATCCCAGAACTCAATATGTAGACCCAGTTCATCTTGAACTCACAGAAATCTACCTGCCTCTGTCTCCTCAGTACTAGATTAACAGTGAGTACCACCACAAACAGCCACTGTTTTTTCTTGAGACAGGAGCTTATTATGTAGCCCAGGCTGGCCTCGAGCCACTGTGATCCTCCTACATCAGCTTCCTGTATGCTAGAATTATTGCAGTGTACCACCATTTCTAACTCTGTTTTCATAGTATATTTGTACTCTTAAAGGAATTTCTCTCCACTCATCCTATGCAAACAACTCCCATATTGCTACACAATTCTTCAAATTAAATTATGTTAATGCCTCTAATTAAAAGCTTTAGAGCAGACACATTGTGTTTCCCTACTCTTCTAGCATATCACCCAAATAACAGACACTATAAACATGTTCAAAATGAAAACTGAGACTGGAATTCTCTGAAGTAGACTGCCTTGCTGCATAGGAGCACCCAGGTATGGTGCTCAGAAGCAGGACCATGGTTCTACCAACATGATCTGAACACAATCAAGATATTTGCTCCTTTTACTTTAGTAGCGATGAAAAGCTTAGTCAGTTAAAAATGGAGAAAATCTCAAAAAAGTATTTATAAGCACAATCACTTTATATGAAGAAACTGAGTTTTATTTAGCACTCTATGAGGCACTAATAGGAATAAAAGAAATTAAAAATCAATTCCATACTCAATTTTAAAGAACTTCAAAACAATAAAAGCACAAAGCTTGTAACCAATATCAGAAATATAAAATGACACATTTACTATACATAAGATATACTATGGGTCCTTCCTATCACAGGGAGATAGTCAAAATAACTGCAATGTTTCTATTCTGAAGACCCCAACCTATACTGTTCTGCTGTTTTCCTTAATGCCAACCGAAAACTCTAAGAGCAAGACTAACAATACTGAAAGTTCTTCTAGGACAAGGGAGGGTCTGAGCAAGTGTGATACTGGCCCTGAGAAACAAGTAAACTGGCCTAGTATTCAAACAACATAAGGCTACCAATGTGCGAGAGCCACACAATCGTGGAAACGATTATATTTAAGCTATAATTTTATAACTACACAGAAAATCACAGTTCTTTAGACAAAAAGTCATATTACACTATTACGCATTTTAAAGTAATCTGTACATTTTGGTGAAGAGGTCAAAATTATAATTAGGATTTTTAGAAATAAAAAATTAGATGCATTTGAAGTTCATAAAATGTATCAATGACCCAAATAACAACATCCTCCTAAGTTAGTTCTCTCTAGGCTATCAAAGATAAATAAATCAAACAAAAACGAAAAACTAGAACATATAAGGAAACATTTAAAAAATTGTAGATATGAGAGAAGGAAAAAGTGTTTTAGGCATGTAGTATTTCTTTACAAAAGCCTTTAATGTGAAACATACTACATAAGCAAAGTAAGAAACATGAGGAAAAAAAGATTGATACATCAGAAGAGTTTAATAACTTAATAATTCTATTGTTTCTACAGCCTTCCACAAAGGGGTAATACAATTCTTCAGTTTATTGCAAACACATTTTTTCAAAGTCAGCCATAATATTGAAGCTGTAAGAAATTTTTTTTTAAACATTATTGGCAGTATACAGTAAAGCACAAAGAACTTTTAAAATAAAACAGGGTAATATTTTATCAGACAGTACACATAATAGCTTTTTTTCTGTCTCCATATATCCAATGACAATATTCATAGACTAGCTTCTAAACAAATGTAAATTAAAAAAATTGGCAAAAGCCATAATTTGTTCAAGAATACTATTATTACATACCACACAGGCTGTCTTACAGCAGCTACTAGCTTGTCAAGCTTCAAGTGGCAAAAGCGAAGCTGTTGCATTTGCAATTGTCTAGCTGGTTGTTCCTTTCTCTGGAGATTCTGGGGTCATGTGCCTTTGAGAGATCGCCCTGCTGCCACCGATTCTCTCCTCACTGTTGGATCCACTAAGATAGAACTTTCGAGTCCTTAAGATGCAAGGCCTAGCAAAAAGCCTCCCACAAAGCCACTGGATATCACAATGTTCTGCTTGATAAATTCTGTTGCCTAAAAATCAAAATGTCAATAAAAATACTCTTAATTATGCTACAAAACAGATGAAGCTTGAAATATTACACTGAATTGAAATAAGATAGACAACAAAAGGACAAATGCACAATTCTACTTATGACCATTCTACCTTTGAGTCTCAAAGGAGAATGGAGGACTAAGGGGAGGGCAAACTTGGGAAAATAGTATTTAATAAAATCAATTTTTAAATTTTGCAAATGGATAGAGGTAACGACTGTACAGGAGCATGAATGTACATGTCTCTGATTGTATACTTAAGCACGGTAAACTTTATCATATATTTAACAACAATAAAAATGTACACTTTTTAAAAAATACTCTTAATTATTGAATTCAAGATAAATAACATTCTCAATTATTTTCTTTTGTTGTTTTTGCTTGTTTTTCTTTCTTGAAATGGAGTTTTATTCTATAGCTCAGGCTGACAGGCTGGTTTATAATTCATGACAATCCTCCTTACCCAGTCTCCCAAGTGCTGGGAGATGATCCACCACACCTATCTAAAACATCATTAAAACAATGCAATCCTCAGTCATAATTTGTACTGAAACCTATTACCAAAAAAAAAAAAAAAAAAAAACAAAGCAAAATTGCTCATTGTCTTACTTCTTCAATTATATTGTTCATTTCAGGTGCTGCTTTATTTGCTCGTTTCTTAATCTGTCTTTTTGCTTTGTTAACATCTTTTTCAACTCTCTTCCAGTCAATCTGCACATAGCCACTGTGACTGGCAACCTGTAAACATGCAATAAAAATGACTGTCAAATCCCAGAAGTAGAAGGTCAATTAGATTTACAGGAATTCACAGAGCTTCTACATAAGAAACTGTTACTGAGTTACCAATTTACTCATTCAAGAGGCACTGAACAAAGACTTAAAGACTCCACTCCTCTTAGGAGTACTCCTAAAAGTATATATAGTATGTGCTGGGAAAGATTCAAAATGCTGTATTATAACTATAATAGCTGCTTTTATCCTTCCTTTTAGAATAGAAATCAGCTAAAAGTATAGATTATCTAAAGTATGACTAAAAAAGTACCCTTTGATTAAACAGATGTGAAATAGTAGGCAATCAGTTGACATGTCATTAAAGAAATATAAAATAGCCTGATAAAGGATCTTCACTAGCTCTGAATCTACTTAAGAAAATGTGGGGAAAAGGGAACTTCCATTCACTCTTGGGACTACAAGTGGATGTCACCTTTCTGGAAATCAGTGTGGAGAATTCTCAAAAAAGCTAAAAATAACTCTACCAAATGCCCCAGCTATAACATCCCTTGGCATATGCCCATAGTACTTGACATCCTACTCCACAGACACTTGCTCAGCTATCAATGTTCATTGCTTCTCTATTCACAACAGCTGGCAAATAGAAACAGGCTAAAGTCCTACAACTGACAAATGGATAATGAAATGTGATACATATATACTATGGATACTATTCCACTACAAAAAAAAATGAAAATAGGGCTGGAGAGATGATCAGTGGTTTAGAGCCCTGACTGCTCTTCCAGAGGACCCAGATTCAACTCCCAGCACCCACATGGCAGCTCACAACTGTCTGTAACTCCAGTTCCAGGGGACTCAATGCTCTCATACAGACATGCCTAGAGGCAAAGCACCAATGTACATAAAATAAAAATAAACTCCTGCATTCAAGAGAGCTTTTTAAACAAAAGAAAAGAAAATTGAAATAATCTGCAGGTAAAGGGATGGAACTAGAAAATATTTTATTGAATGAGGTAACCAGACCCAGAAAGACAAGCACTGCGTCACCTGGGGTTCCTAGGTCCAAATCTTCAGATGTGAGTATATAACCTGGGGTAACCACAGAAATTAGAAAAAAAAGGGGGGGGGACTACAGGCATGGGATATGCTAGAAATTGGAATAGTATAATACAAATGATATGAAAGGGAAAAATGGACCATGAGGCTTAACTGGCAAGGGGGGAGGTATTATGGAATAGTCTTTTTGTACACTGTAAAGATTTTTCTTTACCAAGGTGCCTTCTGATTGGTTTAATAAAAGAGCTGAAAGACCAATAGCTAGGCACAAAGAGATTAGGCTGGAGACTCCAACTAAGAGGGTGCTAGAAAGAAGGGTGGAGTCATGGGAGTCTGAGGAGTCAGGGGAGAAAGCATGAGACGCAGAGCAGGCAGAATGGGGGAGGTACACAGTGAGGTAAACAAACCCCAGATTACCTCTCACAGCACACAGATGAATAAAAATGGGTTAATTTAAATTATAACACCTAGCTAAAAACAAGTCTAAGCTGTCAGATGAATATTTGTAATTAAGTCTCTGTGGTTATTTAGGAGCTGGCTGCTGAGACACAGAAAACTTCTGCCCATAGGGAGGGAGGTCAGTACAGAACAAGGGGCATGAGGATAGGGAAAAATAGCACTATAGATGTTTGAAAAAGCCATAAGGAACCATATTACTTTTTATTTACTGAAAATTACGTATAATGCACATTAGTGTTTATATATATATACACACACATATATGTACCCCCACAGACACAAAGTTATGCCATTTGGGCTGACAGCCCTACCCTAGGAGCCACTGACTGTTAAACAAAAAAATTCCAGTACTAGACATGAAAAATGTTATCTTGAGTTGGTCAGGGGAGTCCAAGAGACTCCCAAAATAATATATGCTATTGCTATTGCCTTTGGCTGTCCCCCAGAGATTGAAAGTATGTATTGATGAACACAAAATTCACTTTAAACAAAGGACTTCGAGGATCCAAATTATGTCTAATCTGAAGTCTCCTCCCTGAGGACTCTAACTCTCATAGTAACAGAAATGTACTATACAAAATGCCAAGGGAGGAAAACAATCAATATTCCTACCCGTCCATTATGCCTATGAACCATAATAATGACCAGACTGAGAAGATATTCTTAAAGGTAAAAAACAGTGACACTCATATCTTGGTAGTAACCAACAACTATCTATTTGGACTTAAGGCTTCCACAGCTGAGGGAAAGTACACCTGGTACTTACTGGAAGCCTAGCCAACCACCAGAACTAGTGAGATCATGGATCTTAGAGGGGTACCTACTACTGCTACTTTCCTTAATAAGCACAATCCTTAACTTTGCATTCTAAATACTTATCTTGATAGCCAGATAAGTGCAGCTTTTAACCCTCATCAAAGCATCTTTGCTTTGCAATAGATGGATATTACAGAATACCACCCAGACTTGACAGATAAATCTATATCAAAACTCTTGCACCTAAGGCTAAGGCTCTGGGAACATCTCAGAATAAAAAAAAAAAAAGAGTCTAAGAATCAGAAGACCAGGAAGTTTGCTGTGAGATCTTGTCACCTAGAAAGAGCAGAGAAATCTCACCAATATTAAAGAGGACCTAAACAATGACAACACCAACAGACATGCGGAGCCCCACCCCTAGACAAAGAATTACAGGCAACTCTGAAATGTGAAGAATTAGTCAACCCCAGGGAAGAGTCTCTAATTGGTTATCCAGTTTCAAATTGCCATCCCTGAAACTACATACAGCACTAAATGACAAGGCAGGTTGCACTTCTATATGAATGCATTTATACATATATGCAACAATAACGAAGAAAAGGAGGCCATGAATTTTGAGAGAGCAGTATATAAAGAGAGTTGGTGGTAGGAAAAGGAAGAGGAGTAATGATGTAATTATATTTTAATTAAAAAACTTTATAGTAATTCTTTTCCATAATAAATTTCATACTATAAGTCCTTTTTATAAAACTACAGCTAAATGCTTATTCATCTTAAGAACCCTAATATGAAGTTACTGGGCTACTGAAAAATTGGAAGAACATCAGCAAGATATAACCAGTATAATTAAAATATAAATATAAATAAGCATATAAGTAAATAATTGAACTATATATACTATTATAAATCACTATCAATCTCATGCATTCTTTGTAGGTTTTTAACTATATATAAAATATTTGAAATAATAAAAATATCTGATTTCATTTAAAGAGTCTGACTGGAATCTTAGGATTTATTTTCTCTATGATTAACTCCACATCGGAATTTATCTGCAGTTCTTCTTATACTCACTTACCGGCTATCCCATCAGACTCCAGCCTCAGAAAGAGAGGTGATCAAATTGAATGGCATATGAAAACTTTTCTGTTAAAACCTGATACAGTGATTTGGATATCATAGGCACAGCAGTGACAATGAACTTCAGAGCAAGTTTCTTCTCAATGAAAGTTAAAGATATGCCTGAGTAATTAAACTTGTTGATTACTTTGAAGCTTTTGTAGTATTTAACCTTAGGTTGAATTTCAACATTTTTTTCTTACTGAAATAAGAAAAATTTCATCCATATACATGGCTTTGGTTGTTGGTAAGAATGGCCAAAAGACTATCCATGTTACCACACACTGGCAACCCATAATTCAACTTTCATTTTCAAGATTTACCAATATAAGTTACAAATTTTAAAAGATTAGTAAGTATCATAAATTACATTGTTGATAAAATAACAACAACAAAAAAAAAAAAAAACCTTAAATTCACTCCCGGAGGTGACTGCTGATCTACTTCAAGCCCACAACTAAAAATTAGAGGCCATCTAATCAGACAGATAAAATAAATTCTCACAAATACATTTCTATGTATAAATTTAAAAAAATGTAGCTGCTACCAAAGTCAGTAAATCCAGTTAATTTGAGAAAAAGATTTTGTAGACACTCCATTTTTAAGTAAAGTATCATATAGTTACAGTGGTTAAGAAATCTTAAATGTCTCTCTAAGTTCCCCTCTTCCAATACCTCCAAGCAATTCAAGTCTTTCTCTGTACTCTCCACACCACAGGTACACATCCAGCTTGGCCTTGACCAGATGATTAAATTTGTTTGCCACTATCTATCTCTTCCAGTGAACTGTGAATCTCTGTGTCCCTAGTCACAAATGATGTCATGCAAAAAGATTAATGAGAAACACTGAATGAATGATGATTAAGACAATGAATAAATACTAAATCTCCAAAGTTGTATTAACCAACCTGATTCAAAGAATACCCTAACAAAGTAACTGGGCCAGATTAACCCCAAGGGTCCTATCATGTTTATCAGTGGGAGGATGGTTTCCATCTGACATGGATATAACTCACTACCACTGAAGCAATTTCCTTAAGAAGTTCATGACTATCGCCCTTATAGAGAGACCTAGTCAAACTGAAGGGGAAAAGTCTGAACGGAGCAGTACGCTGCAGTGCAACGATCAAGGATAAATCATCTGCTCCCAGTGAGATTCAAGTACATCTAACCTAACAGGCAAGTGCATCCTCAGAATTGACCATACAGGACCCACTTTAGTCCTGTTTACTTTTATCTATGTAATTATAAAGAAATTCATACCAGCAGACTAGAGAAGAGGTGGTGCAATGATGACCACTTTTTGAACTATATTTGACTTTTCTACAACATTTCAATATTTAATGAAATTAGGTAAAAAGGCTTTGTTAGAATAAAAATTTCCCAGTTAAAAATAAGGAGCTGATGGTACATCTCAGTGGTAGAGTGCTTGTCTGACATGTAGGAAGGACATCTGGGTTAGATCCCCAGAACCACAATAATAAAACAATAATGAAATGTTAAAAATAGCATCAAGTTTTCAGATAAAGATTCACTGCTGCTTGAAGTTGTAAGGAGGTAGATGGGGCTTCCTACTTGTGAGTCTCACCATTAGTAAGTGATCAAGCAGAAACACAGAGATCCACATTCAGTGAGAAACCCTGCCTCAGAAAAGAAGGGGCACATCAACCTCAGGCAGCAAAGACATGGGCAAGTGAACCTACACACATGAATACACCAAATACACATACATGCCCACAATAAAAATATGAGTTAATAAAGGAATAAATGAATAACATGAACACTGATGGTCAGAGAGGATAATGCACAATTGAAAGAGCTTCCCATGGCTAAATCTATAACAATTTGATCAAGAAAATGGTACTTAAATTTTAATCCAAAATATAAAATAAAAAGCTAAGTTCATACTGGTATAATTTAATAAAAATTAATAAATAAAGAAGAGACAAGTCTCCAATTTTTTTTTTCTTTCTGAGACAAGGTTGTTTCACCATGTTGCCTAGGCTAGCCTTCAATTCCTGGGATCAAATAATCCTGCTGCCTCAGCTTCCCTAATAGTTGGAACTATGCAGGCTATACTACTATCCCTGACTAGAAACTTTTAAAAGTAACTTATGTAGACACTTGTCCTCAGTGAGGTCACTCCTACTCCTCCAGTGTGGGCTGCCCTAGTGATTTCCTTTTAAGAATACAGACTGGAAAGAAAGGAAATTGGTATGTACTTTCATAAAGGGATAGTGGAAATATAATAAATATATACTCACTAGAAGCACTTGACAATCAAAAGGCTTCAACATGTTTGCTTTGTGTTAGAGGAATGTGAAAAATGAAAACAAATGGTTAATTAAAGATCTGGGATGTAGCTCAGTGAAACAGGGCTTGCCTGGCACGCATGAGGCTCTGGCTTCAATCTCCAGTACTGCAAATAGAGAGCTATCACTGCAGTGTTATCTGGAACACTGAAAAACTAGACTGATAAACAGTTTGTTCAGATGCTAAGAACTTCACGCATGACAGATTATTTGAACCAACACTCTAGACCTAGAACTTATAAAATCAGTTACTTCAAACTAGCACCTAGCAATTAAAACAATTTTCAGCCCCTGCCACGTTTAAGAACCTTTTATTTTTACTTAAAATCACAGATGGGGTGATAGGATCAAATTTCATATAAAAACAGTCTACCTCCTCAATCTCTTTAAATAACTATAAATAGCTCAGAGGAATTAAAAATATAAGCACAGGCTAGGGCTACATGTAGCTCAGTGGTAGAATGCCTGCCTACTATGCATGAGAACCAAGTTCAATCCTCAGTACCAATAAATTAATAAATAGAAATAAGCAGAAATGAAAAACTCAGCTAGGAGATAAGGTGAAGATATCTCCCAGAAAATAAACCAAAAAAAAAAAAAAAAGACAGAACTAAAAAAAAATCAGAAAGATAGGCTATAAAAATTAGACAGCCAGTCCAGAAGATCCATATCACAGGAAATACAGAGGCAGGGCAGCAATAAAAAAAAACATAGAACAGGAACTTGTTTGCTAATATCAATAAAGGGACCACAGTGGATAAAAACAGGCCCACAGCAAGAACTAGCAATGTCACAAATCAGAACACTGGGGACACACACACAATAAAATCTTTTAAGCATTTACTAGGACATGGGAGAAGGGAGGTATGCATACAAATGGTCAGGTATTAGAACTGTTTTAGACTTTTAACAGCAGCACTGAATTTGGAAGACAATGTAGCAATATCTACACTGAGCTTAACTACACTGAGCTTAACTCAAATGTGAGATTCAATGAAATTTTCGGACATTCAAAATCTCAAAAATTATACCACCCATGCTTATTTTCTCCACAAGTTACTTGATGTGTGGTTTGAATAGGTATGGCCTCCAAAGACTCTTGTGTTTGGATGCTTGGCCCATAGGGAGTGGGACTATTAGGAGGTGTGGCCTTGCTGGAGTAGGTGTGGCCTCGTTGGAGGTGTGGGGGATTTGAGGTCTCAAATGATCAAGCTATGCTCAGTAACACAGTTCACTTCCTGTTGCCTGTGGATCAAGAAATAGATAGAAGTCTCAGCCCCTTCTCCAGCACCATGTCTGCCTGCATGCTGCCATGCTTCTCACCATGATTATAATGGAGTAAATCTCTAAAACTGTCAGCCACCACCTCAATTAAATGTTTTCCTTTATAAAAGTTGCTGCAGTCATGGTGTCCCTTCACAGCAATACTTGAAGATATAATAATGGAAAGATGTGTCCCTTGAAAATAGGAAACAAAACAATATGAGACACAGGAAACAACCCAAGACAGAGCACAGGAAAACATTCAGAATGGTACTGAAAGGAAAATCCCGGGAAACAGGCATATGCTAGGCCTAGAAAACAAGCAGGACAAAGGAGCCTGGGACAGCCCTCTCCAGAAGACTAACCTGGCTGCCTAATGCATATTCCCAGGAGAGATTTAGATAACAAGAATACATCAAAAGAAGAAAAAAAACCAACTTTCTTACTATAAATAAGAGCCCAAACCTTCCTAAACTGTATTTTTGTGCTTTTTCTATTTTATAAAGACTATTTAGTTTTTCATTCTGGTTTATTTGCTTTTTTATTTGCCTGTTTGTTTTCTAAAGAGAAAAAGGTTTGGAGTTGTATGGATGAGGAGGTATGGAATATCAATAAAAAACATGAATTCAAGTAGCTCACTTAACCCACAGTTACTTAATCATACATAATTATAAGATAATACTCAAGATGGGCCCAGAGGGCATGGGGGGGTCAGAAAGCATTCAGGTGTTTAATTTAGGTGAGGTGGGGCTAGAATGGGACAACTCAAAAACTAACAACAAATATTCCATAATGTGAAAACAAGTGAACACCTGCTAGTAATAGATCAAAACACTGCTCAATCAACAGTGGAAAGGAGGCTCTGTGAAAAGTTAAAATCGTTGCTTCAAAGGAGGGGAAAATCGGGGTAGAAGGAGGCAGAGAATTAATCTGCAACAAGCACTATACAAGTATCTGTTCCCTATATACAAGCACAAATAACTTTTAAAAAGCTGAAATACTCATACATCAATGTCTACTTTAACTTAAACAGGGGGAGTGGAGAACTCTGTAATTGGTTACGATTCATTAGTTGGAAATAATACTGTGCTCAGACCTGCTCTGATGTCTATTTTAAGAAGGCAATGTGAGAAATACCTACTGAAAAACATTTAATATTGTTAGTACAAAAGCTTTAAGTCCTAACCCAAACTGATACTTATCATTAATGATAAGCAAAGGTTATGAAATATGGAGTCAGGCCTAAGAATGTGAGGCAATTAGCTTAAAAGCCTTTTCTTTCTCTAGCTTCTCTTTCAGGTTCCTCCTACTGCCTTTACAAGGCTAATTGTATCTGGGGTGAAAGCACTTTGATGCAGACAGGACCTGTGCCCTTCGGACTTCAAGACTTCAAAAATCCCAGGCTTGGAAAAGCAGGAAGTAGCAATGATAAAATGTGGGCTTGAACAGTGACTACCAAATGTATTTAAATGGACTAAAAGACGCAGAATAGATGAAAACGAACACACAATTCAATTCTGTTAACAGTTTTAATATATTCTGTTTCAGTCTAGTTCCCTTTGCATTGAAAAAAAATGACAACTCGGTTTTCAAATTACCGGCAGACTTAAATATGCCCTTGATTCTATACAAATGCAAGTCAAAATCAGCTTAAATAAAATTATCTTCCATGTAAACACTAATGTATACCCAAAAGACCAAATTAGAAATTAATCACATCCTTTTACCTACACCACAAGAAATAGCACTCTTAATATTGTTATTAATAGAGAATATATCCTTAAAACAGTTGGCTAGTGCACTACTTAAATTAGTGCATAATTCACATAAGTTCTATCTCTTTGCACTGAAGGTGACTACTCCATTGGTTGTTACAGGATCAATGGATTAGGCACTAGGGTCAGATTTTGGTTGCTACAAACAGCAATCATTTCTTAAATCTGGTATAACCGCCAGTTCTCTCCATCTTTAAAACTGTTGCTAACACTCATTCCAAAAGATTTTCAATTATGAGATTTACTATAGTCGATCTTCTTCAGGAAACGATATTTTGAGGAAAAGACATACCAATCAGACATGAATGGTAGACAATATCCTCAAAACATTCTCTAATAGCAAAGCATTTTTAACCCCTAAAAGAGGATGAATAAAATTAAAATTTTAATCCACCTATCTCAGAAATAGGATTATGGATAGGATTATGGGTATTTCTAAACTTTATTTTCTACTTTCTGTATCTTCCTTTCTTTCTTTCTTTTCTCTTCTTTTCCCCCTAAAGTATATAACTAGCTAAGTAGGCCAAGGCTGGCCTGATCTCTAGATCCTTCTGTCTTAGCCTCTTGAGTGCTGCAATTTCAGGCCTATACTGTTAGGAATCAGTCCCCCTCCACTCTCAGGCTACCTTCAGCAACTCAGGGCCAGCAGTCCCTTCATCACCAGCTACCAAATACAACACATGCACCCTTAAAATGTCCCAGCCATCACAGACAGCTCTCCCATTCTCTGTATGGCTCTATTTCTCTCCCCCGCCCCCCCCTCTCCCCTCCAAGGGAGACTTTCACCCCACCCCAAAAAAATCTCTTGCCTGAGATCTGTTATGTGGTGTAATCTCTGTGGCATTCCATTTCTTGGCCCCAATCCATCCACCAAGGTACTCTTCCACAGAAACCCTACTATATAGCATCACACCTGGCTCTAATTCTTCGGTTTTTAAAAAAGTGTTAGAAAAATGTTAATAGTTGCTCAGCTTTTGACAGAACTAGGCATTAGTTTATGAAAAATACAATGAATTCACAGTGTGATCTATAAACCAAATGTGGTGGTACACATCCATAATCCCAGTTTACCTGTAAAATTCAAAGGTTCAACTACTAAACTACAGCCCCAGATGTTTGGTTTGGTTTGGTCTTGCTTTGGACTTGTAGTCCTCCTCCCTCATTCTTTTGAGTAGCTGGATTATGGATGTGTGCAACCACACCTAGTTCAAAGCTATCTTCTTAATAGTTGATATCTCATCATGCTGTGCATATATTCAAAAATCTAGAAATATTTAGTTTGTTTTCTTTATGACAGATGCAAGCTTTTAAAACTCATTATAATTTTTCATAAAGTAATGCCTAAAAGAAAAATTCTACCTTCTATTGAAATGAACAGTAATTAAAAGAGCTAACATTCTCTGTTCCCATGGGCTACCTATATATGCAGAAGCAAGTACATAGAGGTCTAACATACCTGTAGGAGAAGAAAGCCACCACCTACGGCAGTTGCTGCAAGTTTTCCAACCTTCTGGAATAAAAATCCTGCACACCTTTAATGACAGAAATAACAAAAGACAAGAACAATAAGTGATACACTAAATTTCTACATTTTATTGCTTTCCTAATAAAAGCTTAATGTGTTCCCATCTCATCTCTTTTGATAATGTCCTTTGCCTGCTCAGAAACTTTCAGTGTTTTCCTGCAGTCATACAGGGTAGTTAAAAATGCACACTCTATTCTAAAATGTCTGAGATTTGCTGCAAAATGAGTAAAGGAGAGAAGAGGGAGACTTAAAAGGAAAATAAAAATAGCAGCTACTGAAACCAGTTGTGAGTACTGAGTTCATTATACTCCTTCTACATTTGTTTATATAAGATAAAATTTCCCACAGTAAGTCATTTCCTTGTTTTGCTTCATGCGGTCAAGCTGTTCCATACATCTGGCCAACATGTACTCTACTTAAACCAGCTCCAACCCAGTTAGTTTCAAATGCATCATCATCTTTATTTGAGCTATTAATCTTTCCAATTCTACAGATTCCTGCCTAGCTCTGCCTAGGAAAAGCTTTCCTGTCTTTTGTGTCATTTCACGCCCTATATCGCCCACATTTCTCATACTATTGATTTTCTGGATTAAGTTTGTTTTGTCTCATCTAACTGTGGAGTGTCACCCTATACCTCTGGAGTGAACTCACATTCCCCTCAATATTCCAGATTCAAATTGCACAAACGAATTCCAGAGTTCTAACCCTAGCCTTGTACACTGAATTTGTGTGTCCCACAAATTACTGTCCTTCATGAGATTTTACTAGGAAATAAGGTTACTGTTAATGTAATTAAGTAAGATGAAGTCATACTGGAACACAGTAGGTCCTTACTTCAATTTGAGTCATGGCACAGGGACACAAACATAGTCAAAACAACTGCTACTAAGATTCCAATTTCTGTTATGGTACCATTCTCCATTGCCACTTCACATTCATTTCAGATTTCTTCATGTTTTTTAACTCAAAGTTTTCTAAACCCCATCTCTAAAATTGTTTTTTCCTTTCTACCCTTTTGTTAATTTTTTGCTGTCTCTGTGTGTGTGTGTGTGTGTGTGTGTGTGTGTGTGTGTGTCTGAATATTCACACACAGAGATGTCCAAGTACAATGTCCATGAGTTGATTCTCTCTACCATGTGAATCCTATGGTCCTATGGATAGAATTCAGGTGATCAAGCTTGGCATCAAGCCTACTTGCTGAGCCATCTTGCCAGCCCTCCTTTCCACTCTTAAGAGCATCATTACCTTGGTAATTTAATGTTGGAATTCCATAACCATGCTTCTAGACCATGCTCTAACAACACCAGAATCAGTCTTAAAGGCCTCCAGATTTCCTAGCAACCACCTATTCTTACACTAGGTTTCACTTCTTATGACTGGACAGGCACCAAAGCTATAGTGAAACAACAACAACAACAAAAAAAAACCCTACAGCTACCCACCTACAGCTAAATATAATCTCCTCAGGTTATCCTTCATGTCTCAAATAGGTGTGATGTGTTAAGTTAGGTTCATGCCTATTAACTGTTCCTCTTTTATACCACAAACACACCAATGTTATATTCTAAGAGTATTTCAAAACTTTACTACATTGAATCTACACTACAATCCAAGTCATTACAGCAAATCACCTATGTAACTGCCGATTTCCATCAGAGGTAGAGTGCTTACCTGCTATATGCAAGGCCCTGAATTTACCCCCAGACTAGATAAAAACAAGAAACAAGCCACCTATATATCAGTGTCTTGTTACACAGTTCAGGCCATAGGATGGCTCAGTAGATAAAAGCACTTGCCACCAAGCCTGAAGACCCAAGTTTGATCCTCAAAACCCACATGGTAGAGAGATTTGATTCCTAAAAGCTGTCCTCTGACCACCACACATGTACTGGGACATATCTGTGCCCCACATACAAGCAGATCAATGTCAAAACAAAACACAAACTCTTACATAGCTCCTGGATTGAATACCTGGTAGATACAAATAAGTCAATGTATGTGTTATCATTATCAAGAATGTCTTCCTCATACAGGAGTCAGTAACAAAGGCTCAGAAAAAGAAGCAGGAAGTCTCCACACTATCCCAAGGTGGATGCTCCCCAAGCTGTGTACCACTGCTAAAAAGCATCAGTCACTAAGACAACCATAACTTCTGCTCTGCCTTTAGGTTTTTCAAGAAAAGCCAGCAATTATGGACTTTTTTCCCCCTTTGGTTGCCTTTTAAAGTCAGGGTTTCTCTGTAGCTTTAAAGCTTGTCATGGAACTAGCTCTTGTAGACGAGGCAGGCCTCGAACTCACAGAGATCCACCTGCCTCTGCCTCCTGAGTACTGGGATTAAAGGTGTGCGCCACCACTGTCCGGCTGGGCCTTCTTATCAGGTTTGGTCTACAAGAAGAAAATGTGCAGTAGTCTTATAATTCTATTTCTCAATTATTTTTAAAATATCTTTTAACATCAAGCTTTTAGCCATGCATCTAACCAATCACCTCTGGCACCAAATTATGAATTAATTTAAGGGAGACAGAGGTGTTTTCATCCTACAGTGAATTATCTGAATTATCGGAGTGACCAAGGCCCTCAGCAGAAATTTCTGTTATAACTGCGGGATCTTTCAATAAAACAGTATTAATATTGTGCCTGTGTGCCATGGAATCTTCACAAGAGTTGGCTTTTGGTTGTTTTAAATTATAAAAGGGCGTTTACAAGAAGGCATAGGGGAGCATCATTATTCCAAGTTATATGTAAAACACACATGAAGAAATATCATTTACCCATGCCATGTGGAAGTATGCATTTTAATTAACACAAGCTAAGTTTACTTTAGAATGTAAAGGAAAAATGCTTACAATTTAAGCAGTATCACTTCAAAAGAGAGTCATCAACATTTTTCAAAATGTTGAACTGGTTCTGCCCTTTACTATCTGGTTAATCTTTCATTCCAAAAATAACAAAATTAAAGTACATTTATAGGCGTGTTATCATGTGATCTGAATTGTTGCCCAGGTAATGGTTATTAACCACTCCTTATTGTACTGCACATTATTGCAGAAAAAGTAATCAGTCCATAACTCTAACACAGAAGCAATGTTGTCAGATCTTCAAAGCACTATCAGAATCTGAACTAGCACACAAAATAAAATCCGCTGCATCATCATGAATAATTTTTGCTGAGCATTAATGCTTCTATGTACAGAGCTGTTAATCCTAGAGGTCAGTTCTGCAATGGGATTTCTCATAGGTTTTTCCAGTGGTTAGCACTGAACAGCAAGTAACAATTTACTTAAAATTGACTTGCTAGATTTGGAAATTTGATAATGAATCAAAGGAAGGGTAACAGGGGAAGAGTGGAACTATGGTGAGCCTGGGACAGAGGGAAATCACCAAAATCCAGCAAAGAGTGTCTGAAGGTTGATCTACCTAGTTACAGCAGGGGAAAGCCCCAAAGGTGTGCTTGACGGGCCCATTTACAAAAGGACAATAGCTAGGTTCCCACAGAAATTGAATGAAAAAGGTTCTCACCAGCCAGTCACACCACCCATTACAATCTGGGTGGCTACTGAGTATTTTTCTACCATAGGTCCCGAGCTGTGGCCAAATACTCGATTCCACCAGTGGTGTCTTCTTGCATACTCAGTTAAATCCAACACTTCATAAGACTCGTCATCGCTTTCATAGTCTTTAAAAAACACAAAATGAAAAATATCGAATCAATCTATACTCAGAAACCTCTCAAACTGTTTTAATAAAACCTGTGACAACTCACTGTCATGTCTGGCCTACAACTAAAAATGGCCACATGGAAACGAATGAACAAGATTAACTCAATCCCCGAGACTAGGACCTCAGGAGTAAAGAGCATAGCAATACCATCATCCCCCAGTTCCTTTACAAAGACACAGGGACGCGCAGGCAGGGGCCAGTGAGTTACAAAGCAGTGAGTGGTTACTCGCCCAGTGAGAATAAGGTCAGAGCAGGGTCCATTTCCGTCGTGGGAAAATAGGAGAGAGGGCATGTTCCTCCCCTGAAAGAACAGGTCAGGAATCCAGCCACGGAAACGACAGAACTGAAACGCAACCAACAATCAACCCTCCTAACCCCCTACTGTAGTAAAATGGAAAAGGGCTAGAGGTGGGGGCAGGGCAGGATCCGGCCTTGGTAGGTGTTAGGGGGAGCCTGGTGAGTTCCGCAAAGAGGGGAAGGAGACGTTTGGTTTGGAGGGGGGTTGCTCAAAGAGGCTATGTGGCCACCAAGCCCCAGAAATACTGGAGGGGAAGGGAGAAGCACCGTAGGAGCCAGGTCGAGAGCTGTGGGCCGCGTCCCAGTGACTACTTCGGGCCCTGGCTGCTCACCTTGGGGAGGGGGGTTCCGGGACGCCATGATACCGCCGGCGGCCAGTTCGGGGTGGTCCCCGCCCGCCCTCCTCTCCCAAACACTTTAAAGGGCGCTCTAGACCAAGGTGGAAGTCTATGGTCTCTCTTTTTCCTCAGCCTCCTCCTCCAGACAGTCTTGTCACCGCCCACTCTTCTCAGCACAGCCCCTTCAGCACTTTGTGCGCAGCCGCAAGACTCAAGGTTAGGGGCGGATTAGTGGGGTCCCCGCCCTACGAGGGCTTCTGGGAAATGTAGTCCAGTGTTCTGCTCCTGGACTTACCCCAACCCCTCTAGAGTTTACCCGAGAAAATTTCCTTATTCTCTTTTTAAAGCTGAAGGAATAGATAGAGGAACGGCTCTGGGTAATGAACAGGACAACCATTTTGGTGTCAGCAGACTGTCCTTAACCAGCATTTAGTCAGAATTCTCCTCTGAAGCTGTCTTTCTGATTAGATTGCCTCCTTAGGTCCTATCTTTAGCCTCCAGTGGTTGCAAGAATCTTGTTGACTTTAACAGAAATTTCATCCCTGCTCTTCGCTTGATAGCTAATAACCCAGATCTTTCTTCAGTAACGCTTTTAAATTAGCTTAGCAATAAACACCCCTGCACTGATTGTTGTGCCCAGATTACAACCCCCAGAGACAGACCACCAGAGAGGCCCAGACTACAATAAGCAAGGTTTAATCAGCATAATACAAACATGTTTGGAACTCATCTCCATCCCCGTTACAGCGAGATAGAGAGAGGAGTTGTATCTTCTTTGTGGGGTAAGCTTTTAAAGGCATAACTACAAAGAGACTCTTTGAAGCTGCTTTGGCATGGGTACAAGGACTTTTGCTCCCTCCCATTCTGTTAAGTCAGCTTTCTCCTTGTTCTTAGAGCAAGGCCACTGTTCTTGAGTTAGGCCAACTTTATCAGCCTGTACCAGGTAGTTGGCTGGGCTGAGCTAAGTCACCTTGTGCTTAGAATCTCCTGGATGGGAGAGGGGAAGGCCACTAACCTCCTGGGAAAACATTCTGCTAGGCAATTTCTTCTCGCCCCTTTGAGAATAAGGGGTGAGGTTTCCACACTGATGCCTCCTCTTGGTAGGATTCCACACCTTGACCAGCTCACTCAGATTATGCGCTATAAATATCCAGCATTTTTCTGTATTCCAAATTGAAATGGGCCCATTACCCATTTTAAGAAGTGTCAAGATAATTTTAAAAAGTTGTTTTGTTGTAGTTGGGGTTTTTTTTGTTTTGTTTGGTTTGGTTTTTTTTTTGTTTTGTTTTGTTTTGTTTTGTTTTTCGAGACAGGGTTTCCTGTGTAACAGTCCTAGCTGTACTGGAACTAGATCTTGTAGACCAGGCTGGCCTTGAACTCACCAGTGATTCACCTGCCTCTGCCTCCAGAGTGCTAGGATTAAAGGCATGCACCACCACTGCCCGGCAGTAAAAAAAAAAAAAAAAAAAAAAAAAAAAAAAAAAAAAAAAAAAATAATGTGTTTTAAGCACTATACAAGAATTCCTGGTTTCAAGCCACATATTCCACAAACTTCTAAGGGCTCAGCAAGATACAGAAGTTTCTTTTAGTGACCTGTTGTTAGGAAGTATAGGACCACTCTGAGGGAATTGTTTGAGAGTCAAGAAGACATAACTCTTTAACTTGTATTTTTGTTTGTTTGTTTGGTTATTTTAAGCAATGTCTCACATAACCTAGAATTCTTTGCAACTCCCTGTGTAGACCAGGCTGGACTGGTACTTGCACAGATCCATCTCCCTTTGTCTCCCCAGCACTGGGATTAAAGCATTCATCACCAAGTTGGCTTATTGGTTTTTACATATGTCCTCACTGTGTAGTCCAGGCTGGTCTCCAATGCTGGATTCCTGTGTCTTGCTCTCAAGTGCTGTGATTACAGACATTCACCACCATGTTGAGATTTTTAAAATCATTATTATTTAAATCTGACATAGGGATAAATGTTGCGGGAGGTCCTCCCACTCCTCCAGCCTATCACCGCTGAGGTACCAGCCCATTGGGGCGTGGTTTCTCTCCCTTTAAAAAAGCGGCCACTTCCCTCTCCTCTCTCTCTTCACTTCCTGCTCCGCCTGCAACTAGACTCCTTTCCTGGTTGCATAGAGGGCTGTTGCCTGGGACAGTGATCTGTAAGTTTTTTCCCCTTTAAATAAATACCACCCTAATAATCATAACCCCGAATTGGTGTGGCATTGTTTGTGACTTACGCCTTTATTTTGGCGCCCAACGTTTGGTTTTAGAACCTCTCCTTTCCCCACTCCCAGCCGCGATTTCGGCTTGGCGGCCCCAAGTTCGGCTTGGCGGCTACGGGCTTGGCGGCTGCGGGCTTGGCGGGCGCAAGTTCAGCTTGGCGGCCGCGGGCTTGGCGGGCTCTAGTTCGGCTTGGCGGGAGCCCTCCCCTTCCTCAGCCGCCAGCGGCCTTGGACTCCCCACGTGGATTTAAACTCCACAGGCCCGCGTAGTCTCTGGCCGCGTGGTTTGCTCTTTTCTGAGTCATTTTTAAATCTCCCTTGCAAGTACAGCTCTTAAGTGGCACGAACCAGAGCACGTGGTTGCTGAAAACTGCAACCCCTCAGGGTGACTCTGTCACATGGAGGCATAAGCGGCTTCCAGATTGCTCTTCTCTACCCCTGGATTCTGGGTTTCTGGTTCCCTCTCAGGAATTGATTTAATTACATTTACTTTGTTGAGAAACTTGCATTTTCCAGTTTTTAACATCTACTAAGGCACTGAAACAGGACCATGTTTTCACCGCGACTCTGCAACAGCGCCACCTGCTGGATAATAGGTAATATTGCAGTTTTTGTTTCTAACGCAAATTTTACTGCTTTGTTTTCACTAATACAATGGATTAGTAAATTTATATTTACTAATACAATGAATTACATCATACAAGGTTTATATGATTATGGGGATACCTTAATTTGCTTGTTACTAGCCTTCAGTTTTCTTTTCCATATTCTATCATTAAGGAAGAATATGGCACTACTAAGAACGATTGAATCTTTACGTACTAATAATGAACAGAAGAATATGGCACTCCTAAGAATGATAGAATCTTTACGAACTAATAATGAACAACTAATTGACAGGATTAAAATTATTGAAAATCAGAGGTTATCTGAACAAGTGGATACTATGACAGACAAAATTGATTCCATATCCAAGGGTATTAGAAAGTTACCTGAAAGGGTTCAGGCTGTTGAATTTGACGTTCAGACTTTATCACAAAGTTTTGATAAGGTAACAGACAGAATGTACCTCCAAGATGGGAATCTACATGATATACAAGAAAAGTTTAAGGAGGACATGTTATCTTTGAAGGAAAAAATTAAAGCTTTGGAATCACAGGTGCAGAATGGGGACCAAAAAATTGATACCTCAGTGAAATCACTGGAAATATATACAGGTCAGGAGATTCAGGATTTAAGAGAGACAATGATAAAAAGATTTGAAAAGATTGGGGAAATTATTACAGCTGGTGAACAGAGTAAGGAGGCACAAGGACAGGATACAAGGCCTCCACCAGCTATTAGAACTGGCTTACCCAGGGTTCTAGCGACATACCCTATACTTAATTCTGAAAAAGCATCAACTTCTAAAGGCTCAAAGGGAGTCAGAGAAGCTAGATGGACGCCAATAGCAATGAATGATCTGAAAGAAATTAAGCAAGCTGTTGTTAATTTTGGCTTGCACAATGCATATGTAAAGGAAATGATAAGGACTTGGGCTTCTAATGCTAGAGCTACTCCCCATGATTTCCATCAGTTAGTGTCTGCAGTTTTAGATAATGGACCTTCCTTGATGTTTGGAATTTATTTCAGAGAAGAATCCAAACATATGGAACAGCAAGGAAGAGCAAAAGGTATTGAGGTTTCCCAAGATCAAATTCTTGGTGCAGGAGAATATGCTGATCCACAGGTCCAAGCTCTTTATGACGATGAAGTACTGTGTCTATGTCACCAAGCAGCTTTAAATGCTTGGAATAGGATACAAGCCAGCAAAAAGGGTTGAATCATATACCAGAATTAGGCAGGGACAGAGAGAACCCTTTATTGACTTTTTGCAAAGATTAATTAAGGCTCTGGACATAGGGGTAACAGACCCAGAAGCTAGACGAATACTTCTTGAATCTCTAGCTTTTGAGAATGCAAACATAGAATGCAAAAAGATAATTGGGCCTTTAAAGTCTAGATCAGCACCTATGGATGAATGGATTCAGCATAGGATGAATGTTGAGACGTTTAGCTATAATGATGAATCTTGGGTAGGAGAAGCGATTTCCAAAGCAATGAGGAGACATCAAACTGCCAGGTGTTTTAATTGTGGTAAATTAGGACATTTGCAAAGGAATTGCAGGCAAAGAATTTCTAGGAATAATATCTCTTCTGGGAATGACAAAAATAGGAGACCTCGGCCTTCAGGTATATGTAGGAGATGCGGTAAAGGCAGGCATTGGTCCAACGAATGTAGGTCAACAACAGACAGACGGGGCAATCCGATATCATCGGGAAACTCCTTGGGGGGCCTCTCGCATGCCCCCAAGCCAACAGTGGCCCAGTCATTCCCAGTCACAGTGGAGAACGTGCCTCACCAAGAAAATTAAAAGCTCCAATTTCTGCTGTAAAAAGTAATACTGGTCTAAATGAAGAATTACGTGTGGAGGATGAGTCAAAAAACCCAATAGGACAGAGTAAACGTATATTTTGGCAGACTTCTATTAATGATCAAAGACCAAAGCTAAGAGTCTGTATAAATGGCACTTTTATTGAAGGCTTATTAGACACAGGTGCGGATGTAAGTATCATTACCCCAGAATCTTGGCATCCGAATTGGCCTCTTCAAGAGGTAGATGTTCAGTTCCTGGGAATTGGAACCCTATCTCGTGTAAAACAAAGCACAAGATGGGTTGAATGCATAGGGCCCGAAGGGCAAATAGGAAGACTAAGGCCATATATAGCCAATATTGCCATAAATTTATGGGGCCGTGACCTGCTACAGCAATGGAATACCCAGATTAACATTCCTGTATTTCCAGGAACTCATAATTCTGGGAAGGATATGATGAGGTATTATGGAAAAAGGTCACCAGCCATTCAGGCTGTACAAGAACATACAGCAAATACCAAACCTTTAGAGGTACCAACGGCCCTACCTTTGAAATGGCTAACTGAGAAGCCAATATGGACCAAACAATGGCCTCTAGCTGAAGATAAACTACAGGCATTGGAACAGCTGGTGCAAGAGCAACTAGATGCTCACCATATTGAAGAATCAACCAGCCCTTGGAATTCTCCTGTGTTTGTTGTAAAAAAGAAATCTGGTAAATGGAGAATGGTGACAGATCTAAGAGCTGTCAACAAAGTAATTCAACCTATGGGCCCACTACAATCTGGAATTCCTTTGCCTTCTCTGTTACCAAAAGGATGGCCTCTTATAGTTATTGATTTGAAAGATTGTTTTTTCACTATACCGTTACAAGAAAAGGATAGAGAAAAATTTGCCTTCACAGTGCCTACTTATAATAATTCTCAGCCTAATAGGAGATATCAGTGGACTGTCCTCCCACAGGGTATGCTCAATAGTCCTACACTGTGCCAATATTTTGTAAGTAAGCCATTGGAAATAATTCGTAAACAATTCCCCAAGTCCATCATTTATCATTACATGGATGACATCTTATTATCTGATTCAAATAAAGATACTTTAGAAAGGATGTTTGAAGAAGTAAAGAAAGTCTTGCCTAGGTGGGGATTACAAATTGCCCCTGAAAAGATTCAAAGAGGAAATTCTATTAATTACCTAGGTTACAGAATAGGGTTAGAGAAAATTAAAACGCAAAAGGCACAAATTAGGAGAGACCGGTTAAAGACTCTTAATGACTTCCAAAGATTGTTAGGAGACATTTCCAGTCTACGACCAGCTGTTGGGATAACACCTGATCTAATAGTTCATTTAAACAAAACCTTAGATGGTGATAAAGATTTGAATAGTCCAAGAGAACTGACAGCTGAAGCAGAAAAGGAACTGACAATGATTGAGGAAAAATTACAGGAGGCACATGTGGATAGGGTGAACCCAAATCTTAGCTGCATCCTAGTCATATTGCCTTCCAGAATTTCTCCTACAGGGATTCTAATGCAGAGGGAAGATATTATTTTAGAGTGGATATTTATACCTAATAAACCAAGTAAAAAATTAAAAACTTATGTCGAAAAGGTCTCTGAATTAATTATAAAAGGTAAGCTGAGACTTCGTCAACTAGCAGGTATAGACCCAGCAGAAATTATAGTGCCTTTTACTACTGAAGAAATAAAAAAGTTATGGGAAGACAATGAACCGTGGCAAAGAGCTTGTGCTAACTTTTTGGGAGAAATTAATAGCAACTATCCCAAAAGTGATAGACTTAATCTCATAAAAAGAACTTCTTGGATTCTTCCTAGAATTGTACGTGATGCTCCAATAACTGGAGCCCGTACGTTCTATACTGATGCATATAAATCAGGGAAAGCAGGTTACAAGTCAGATGAATTGAGTAAGGTGGAACAAAGCCCTTATAATTCTGTCCAGAAGGCAGAATTATATGCCATTCTTATGGTGCTAAGGGATTTTAAAGAACCTCTTAATATAGTTACAGATTCACAATATGCAGAAAGAGTTATCTTGCATATTGAAACCGCTGAATTTATACCAGATGACACAGAGTTGACTTCATTGTTTATCCAGGTACAAGACATAATCAGGAACAGGCTTTGTCCGATGTACATAACACACATCCGGTCCCATACAGGTCTGCCTGGTCCTCTAGCCCAAGGCAATGCTGAGATTGATCAATTATTGATTGGAAGTGTGTTGCAGGCCTCGGAATTTCATAAGAAGCATCATGTCAATAGTAAAGGCCTAAAGAAAGAATTTTCCATTACTTGGCAACAAGCTAAGGACATTATAAAGAGATGCCCTACTTGTTCTTTCTATAACCAAACACCATTGCCTGCAGGGAGTAACCCAAAGGGTACTAAGAGAAATGAAATCTGGCAGATGGATGTGTTCCACTTTATGGAATTTGGTAAATTAAAATATGTACACCACACCATAGACACGTATTCAGGTTTTCAATGGGCTACTGCCCTGAGCTCAGAAAAGGCTGATTCAGTAATCACACATTTATTGGAAGTTATGGCCATCATGGGTATACCTGCGCAAATAAAGACAGATAATGGTCCAGCATATGTATCTAAGAAAATGTAACGCTTTTTTGATTATTATAATATAAAACACATTACAGGTTTACCAAATAATCCTACAGGTCAGGCAGTTATAGAAAGATCAAATCGTACTATAAAGGATATGCTGAACAAACAGAAAGGGACTGAAAATACCCCCAGAAATAGATTACATAATGCTTTATTAACCTTGAATTTTCTTAACGCTAATGAGAAAGGAACGACAGCAGCAGAAAGACATTGGATAATGGAAAAGTCTGCTGAACTAAATCAACCGATTTATTTCAAAGATGTGCTGACCTCTCAGTGGAAGCCAGGAGATGTGCTACGTTGGGGAAGGGGTTTTGCTCTTGTTTCCACAGGAGAAGAAAAATTGTGGATACCATCAAAATTAATAAAGTTTCGATTTGAAGAGGAGAAACCTCTTGGAAAGGAGAAATGACAACTCATCCACAATGATGATATTCATACAGGTGGTAAGAAAAACATAGAATGGGGGCAGGGTTCTGTTCTTATCTCCACAGGAAAACACTCATCTTTGAGAAATTCAAGGGACCCTGGATGTTTGGATACTGACAGATGGAAAAATACCTGCCCAATAGGAAATATCAAGACAACTGAATGGATTGTGTAAGTAATATTAAACCATATTTCTAAATTTATAAAGCTGGTTTTGAAGTTGGACTCTGGCCCAGTCCCTCTCCAATTCCAAGCCTGTTAGTAAGGGAAAAACCCAGAGTTTCTGGAGTTTCTGTCTCATGTCAAGAGCCATGATATGGGACAGAAAGAAATATGAGTTTAGAAAACATCTTTGCTTTTCTTCATATTTATCATACTTTTCATTGAATATATCTATCATGTCTTTCATTGAATATATATATATATATATGTCTATATATGTCTATATGATTAATGTTTAAGTTTTTCATAATGAACAATGAGTTTTTCCTGAAGTGACATTTGAAGTTTCCAGGAAGAAGATGGGGCCCTATAACAACAACTCCACCTGGTTGATATGACGTCATGATACTGATAGCGCTACTACAAGACCTGCTTTTGGTACCAGCTGCACAAGACAGTTCCAACTTGGTTAGCTGAAATGGTGCACATCTTATACAACATTTTGGCCAGACCTGCACAAAATACTCAGAGACTATTGGCAATTTTAAAAGACATTGATCTTGAAATTTAACCATCATTTCACTTTCACAGGATCCCCCAGAAAGAACGTCGCCCCCATGACAGCTGGAAGTAATTCTAGAGGATGACGTCCCCTTTCCCAATAAAACTTGCCCTTGGGTTTAGGGACATCATTTAGGGGTCGATTATAATTAGTATACGATTGAGGGTTGGGGGAGGAATTTTATACGCTCAGGGATCATTTTGAAAAAAAAAAAAAAGAGGGATGATGGGATAATAGATTTGTAATTGTGAGTTACTGTTTTTAGACAAATACATTGCTATAGATTCTTGTATATTGATACAAAGTTAAATTATATTGACTATTGTACGCATGCATGTTTCTACCTCTGTTTAAAACATTTTTTATGTATTGACATATATTGTATTGATATATATATATATTGTATATATTTACCATATTGCAGTGTACATTTCTACCTCTGATTAAGATACTTATATAATGATTCTGTATTGATATATATTTACCTACTGCAATGTATATTTGTACATTGTTTATATTTGGAGGTCATTGTCCTCATTTGTTTCACAGTCGTTTATTGTCTTAGTCTTTAAGTTAGATAGATATTGAGAATTATATAGACTAATAGTCATCTAAGTTTGTCATTTATAATAGACTAATCAGGTTCTTTAGATATATAGAGATTATACTCAGTATAGATAGATAATCTTCAACTTCTTCAAAGAGCTGTAGAAAATGGCCTTTAATCTAACTCAGAGTTTTGTGGTAGTGAGACACAATTGCTCCTGGCAACACCACTCTATTCCCGAGAGAATGTTGAGCACCAAAGACACTCCACCTGGAGCCTTTCTTTTTGGCAGAACTGGCGTTTGGGCAAAGAAATGCCCATACCTCAACCACTGACAAAGATACAGAGCATGCATCAATGGATAAAACAGGACTGTCATATCCTGCCAAGACAGGGTAAGATAGTTTTGAAAAGTTGCTTGCCTTAGAAAATGGTATGTCAGTTATGTTAGGCCTTAGCCAAAGTTGGTTGCTTCAACGCTGCTAATGTGACTTTGGGTGATTGCCCAGGTAGCTAGTAGTCTCTGTAATTTGTTGCATGTTTTGGAAGTTGTTTTACTGAACTTCCTAATTACCCAGGTAACATTATTTCCCTTCTCAGATCTTCGATGGGGTTGAAGACTATATAAATGTAGTTACTTTCTCTCATGACTTGGCCAAGTTATTTATTATACAAGACCTAAGCTAGTTAGAATAGGATATTTGTACTTATTGTATATAATTTCATAGTAGGTTTAGAACTCTCTTATTTAAACAAAAGGGGGAGGTGTTGCGGGAGGTCCTCCCACTCCTCCAGCCTATCACCGCTGAGGTACCAGCCCATTGGGGCGTGGTTTCTCTCCCTTTAAAAAAGCGGCCACTTCCCTCTCCTCTCTCTCTTCACTTCCTGCTCCGCCTGCAACTAGACTCCTTTCCTGGTTGCATAGAGGGCTGTTGCCTGGGACAGTGATCTGTAAGTTTTTTCCCCTTTAAATAAATACCACCCTAATAATCATAACCCCGAATTGGTGTGGCATTGTTTGTGACTTACACCTTTAGATAAAGGCAAGGTTTTTTATCACAACTGTTCATGGAATTCTATAGAATGTAAAAACATATTGGGTACCAAACAGCTAATCCACGTCCACATAAATTAGCATGAAACTTATTTAAAACATGGATTCTATCTGAATTAGCTGTATAGGTAAACTGAATAGCCTGTTTTGTATTCACATTAGTGGAAAGTTAAGATATTCTAGTGTAAAGTAATAATTCAAGAATATTAACTTTGCCTGAGAAAGCAAGCGCCAGGGGAGCGGGAGCAGATTGAGTCCAGGGACATTGGCTGATGGAGGAAGGTCATTGGCTAATAAAGGAACTGCCCTGGCCCATTTTATTGGTTAGAGGATAGGTGGGAGGAGAAAACAGAACAGAACGCTGCGAGGAAGAGGAAGTGAGCTCAGAGACTCGACTGCTGTCCTCTCGGGTTTTAGACGCCTGAGAGAGACTCCATGCCCTGCTCCCAGGATGAAGCTCCGACCCAGGATGGACATAGGCTAGAATCTTCCTGGTAAGCGCACCTTGGGGTGCCATACACAGATGATTAGAAATGGGCTAAATTAATATGTGAGAATTAGCCTAGAAGAGAATGGGCCAAGCAGTGTTTAAAAGAATACAGTGTCCGTGTAATTATTTCGGGGCATAAGCTAGCCGGGCAGGCGGCTGGGGTGTTGGGGACGCAGCCCCGCCGCCCTTATTACTTCAATTGGCAGACCAGGACTGAGCCAGAAACCTGGGCCAAAGAAGACCTGAGACAGCGAACTCCACCAGGAAAAGGTACAGGGCAGCTACCACTGAGGTAGTAAGCCAGAGCCAGAAAGTGAACCTGGGCTGGGACCCCTGCGGGTCTGAGCCTTAGTCTGGGACATCCGAGGAACTAGGCCTGAGCCAGGACCTCTGTGGGTCTGGGTGTTGGTCTGGGATATCAAAGGAAATAGGCAGGAAACAGAAACCTCTGTGGGTCTGAGCATGAGTCTAGGACCACTGAGGGAGTAAGCCTCAGCCAGGTTTTTTTGTGGGTTTAGGCACACCCGAGCCTGGGAACTCCAAGGGAGTAGACTGCAGGATCAACTCCAAGCCAGGGACTTTTGCAGGAGGGGATCCAGACCAAGATTTACAGAAACAGGTCAAAGGCTCTGACCTAGGATAGAGCAAGCCTGAGACAGCAAACTCCAAGGGAGTGGAGCAAAGCCCAGGAGGGCTGAGTGACCTCCAGGAGCAAGGAGTGACCAAAGGGGTAACTAGAACCGTGACACTGACTATAACAGAAGAAACAACTATTTGAGCCTTGGATTCACTGGCATCTAGAAGATTAATCAATAGAATCCCAGACAGCCCCAACCACACCTATTAGAGGAAAAGATGAGTAGAAAAGGTAAGATCACACACTACACCACAAAGAGCAATACGACACCAGTAAAACCTAAAGACCCTACAACAGCAAGGCTTGAACAACCAAATATAGATGAAGCAGAAGATAATGACCTAAAAATAACTTCAGGAGACTGTTTGAAGCCCTTAAAGAGGAAATGAGAAATTTAGTCTAAGAAATAGAGAAAAAGACAAACAAAAATTGGAAGACATCAGCAAATACCTTAAAGAAAACCAAGAAAAAAAATCAAACATGTGAAAGAAACTATACAAGACTTGAAAACAGAAATAGAGACAATAAAGAAAGCACATGCAGAGGGAATTACAGAAACAGAAAGCATGAGAAAATAATCAGGAAACACAAACGCAAGCCTGAACAACAGAATACAAGAGATGAATGAAAGAATATCAAGTGCTGAGGATACAATAGAAGAAATAGACTCGTCAGTCAAAGAAAACATTAAATCTAACAAAAGCTTGACCCAAAATATCCAGGAAATATGAGACACCATGAAAAGGCCAAACCCAAGAATAATAGGTATAGAAGAAGGAGAAGTTCAATTCAACAGCACAGAAAATATATTTAACAAAACCATGGAAGAAAACTTTTTCAACCTAAAGAAAAAGAGAAGATACAAGAAGCTTACAGAACAACAAACAAACTGAATAAAAAAAAGTTCCCTTGCCATATAATAATCAAAACATTAAACATACAATGTAAAGAAAGAATACTAAGAGCTACAAAGGATAACGACCAAGAAACATATAAAGGTAGACCTATCAGAATTACACCTGACTTTTCAGTGGACACAATGAAAGCCAGAAGGACCTGGTCAAGCGTTATGTCGACATTAAGGGACCATGAATGCCAGGCCAGACTACTATGCCCAACAAAACTTTCAATCACCATAGAAGATCAAAACAATTATTCCATGACAAAACCAGATTTAACCAATACCTAGCCACAAACTCAGCCCTACACAAACTACTAGAAGGAAAACTCCAACCCAAGGAAGTTGATTACATCAACAAAAACACAGACAATTGATGGTCATATAGCAGCAAATCCCAAAGAAGATAAAAACACACAAATTAACATCACCAACAATAAAATCTCAATTAACAGGAGATAGCAATCACCTTTAATTAATAACCCTTAATATAAATGGACTCAACTCACCTATAAAAAAGCACAGGAGGGCTAGAAAGAGGGCTCAGAGGTTAAGAGCAAGAACACCAGCTGCTCTCCCAGAAATCCTGTGTTCAATTCCCAGCAACCACATGGTGGCTCACAACAATGAGATCTGGTGTCCTCTTCTAGCCTGCAGGCACACACACAGTACAGAACACTGTATACATAATAAATACATATTTAAAAATAAATAAGTAAAAAGGCATAGGTTAACAGATTGGATACAAAAACAGAATCCATCGTTCTTCTGCATATAAGAAACATACCTCAACCTTAAAAACAGACATCACCTCAGAGTAAAGGGTTGGGAAAAATATTCCAATCAAATGGACCTAAGAAACAAGAGGGTATAGCTATCCTAATATCTAACAAAATAGACTTCAAACTAAAATCAATCCAAAAAGATGAAGGAGGACATTTCATATTAATCTCAGAAAAATTCATCAAGAGGGAATCTCAATTCTGAACAACTATGCCACAAATACAAGGGCACCCTCATATGTAAAATTACATGTCTAAAGCTTAAATCATACATTAAACCATAATAGTGGGAGACTTCAACATTCCACTCTCACCACTGGATAGGTCAGTCAGACAAAAAATGAACGGAGAAAGTAGGGAACTAACAGATGTTATGATTCAAATGGATTTAAAAGACATCTATAGAATAGTCCATCCAAACAGAAAAGAAAATACCTTCTTCTCAGCACCTCATGGAACCTTCTCAAAAATTGACCACATACTCAGTAACCAAACAAACCTCAACAAATAAAAAAAAAATGGAATAACCCCATGTATCTTATAAGAACACCAGGGAATAAAAGCAGAAGTCAACAGCAATACTAATTCCAGAAAGCCCACAAACACATGGAAATTAAACAATGCTCACCTGAATCATCAATGGGTCAAGGAAGAAATAAAAGAAGAAATTAAAGACTTCCTATGATTCAATGAAAATGACCACACAATATACCCAAATTTATGGGACAATGAAAGCAATATTAAACATAAAGTTCATAGCACTAAATGCCTACATAAAGAAGCTTGAAAAATCCCACACAAGTGAATTAACAGAACAAATGAAAACTTTAGAACAAAAAGAAGCAAACTCACCCAAGAAAAATAGATGTCTGTGTGGCAATTTCTCAAAAATTAGGAAGCAATCTACCTCAAGATCCAGTAATACCAATTTTGGGTGTATATCCAAAGGATGTTCAATCGTGCCACAAGTACATGTGCTCAACTATATTTATAACAGCATTTTTTATCATAGACAGAACCTGGAAAAAACCTAAATGTCCTTTGACCAAAGAATGGATAAGGAAAATGTGGTACATTTACCCAATGGAGTACTACATAGCTGAAAAAAATAATGGCATCTTTAATTTTGCAGGCAAATGGATAGAGCTAGAAAACATTATTTTGAGTGAGGTAACCCAGACATATAAAGACAATTTTCACATGTACTCACTAATAAGTGTTTTAAACATAAAGCAAAGAAAACCAGCCCACAAATCACAATCCCAGAGAACTTAGACAACAATGAGGACACTAAGAGAGACTTACATAGATCTAATCTACATGGGAAGTAGAAAAAGACAAGTTCTCCTGAGTAAATTGGGAACATGGGAACCTTGGGGGAGGGTTGAAGGGGAATGGGAGGCAGGGAGGGAAGCAGAGAAAAATGTAGAGCTCAATAAAATTAAATAAAAAAGAGAAAAAAGAATATTAACTTTTCAGTTGATATTTAAAATCCTAGCAGTTTAGAAACCTCTTGATTAATTTTTTCATTTATATAGCTTGCAAATGTCTTTCAGTTATTTGATGGGTGGGATAGAATACCTCTAGGCAGGTAATATCCCTACAAATTGAATTACTTACCTTCATTATCCTTTATATTATAATACTAATTTTGTAATAACTATTAAATAACTTGTGTTTCTTAGTTCTTACCTTATCTATGCAAATAATTATTAGCCTTTAGCTTGGTTGTTCTTTCCTTTAAGGTTGTTTTCTCTGCTATGGTCTAAGGAGATTCCACTATCTACTGAAAGAGCAAGATATAAAGACATGTAGACAATAATGACAATCCCTTCACTTCATGTCCATGAAGGGGGTTTGCAGAGCTAGAAATAAAGGAGAAAGAGAATGAAGGCAAACACATGGGACAGAACGAGAATATAAGTCAAGAGAGAGGTGTCTCTTGGAAAGTGAGGATATTGGGAAATTTAAAGATTAATGTAAAAATTTAAATATTGATAGTTTAATCAATGCTGAAATAATGTACCTATTACCAAGGAGGCTAAGTTTATAGCATTGCTAATTCCTCCAACAAAAGAAAAAAGTGTCTTTATCCACATTTAATGACTAGATAAACATGTAGGGCTAGGGCTCTAGCTCGGTTGTAGCCTGCTTACCTAGCATGTGTTATGATTGTTGGTCACTTTAAGAGACAGCCATGCCCACTCCCTGCAGCCCTTCCCCTCACTTGCCATCTTGGCTTCTCTGTTCCCTTTCCTGCTTCCCCCTTCTTTCTCTCTCTCTCTGTCCTATTCTCCTTCTCCCCCCCCCCCCTGCTCTTCTCCCCTTCTCCCTTTCCCCTCCATAACCCCCTGAATAAATATTTACTCTCACTCTGCATGTCGTATCTATCCATATCTCTGTCTCCTGCCTGCCTGCCATGTGTCTTCCTCCCTGTGACCAGCCACCACTCAGGGATCGGCAGCTGTCTCTGCCTGGGACTGGCTGCTCCCAGGGCCTGCTGCCTGCTGCCACATGGCCCACTACCACCATTTGGGGACCTACAGCATTTCTGCTGCCTACTGCCACCAGAGATCCTGCAGCATTTTTAAAAAAAATCATAACACTGGTGCCATGTGACTCGAATAGGCACTGCTGCACGGAACTCCTCTCCCAGGGTCATGATACTAAACGAGGGTTTTTTTCCTACTCCCACCACTGGCTTCCTGGCTTCAATCAGTGAGTCTCTTCCATTCTGCTATGGTTGCTTCCCTTAACTGAAATTGTGTTTGGACTGACCTGGAGTCAGTCAGCCCATGTTAGCACTGTACACTCTCTGTGCAGTGTATTCGACTGGGGACCCAGGGTCCCTCACATTCTTCATCTTTTTTTTTATTTCTTCTCTTTTCTTTTTCTTCCCCCACTGTAAAAGGCCGCTCAGAGCTGTCTCTGGTCTCTGGTTTCTGAATCACCCCACCAGATCCAGCTAGGCCATAACACCCTACCCGAGGTCAGAAGATGCTCGGCCATGGGTCTTGGGTGTTCATGCCAATTTGCATCCTGTCTATACAGGGAGAAGTTCCCTTTATAGGCCTTGAGGTGCTGCTGTTTCGCAGGTTTTCATGATTTTGGCTGTGAATAGCAACCATTCATGTTCCCCGGCTTTTTAAAATTCCAGCTGGCTTTTTCAATTCCAGCTGTGGAATGGTGCAATTTTTTCGGTTCCAGCCTTTCGCTCCCCTCTGTAGCTTGTGATGTGGCATGGCATCTCAGCAACAGGGCAGATCATGCCTTTAGGTCCCTCTTATTAAGCTTAAAATCCTTACATCTCAAAAATTGTGGCTTTTTTTTCATACAACATATGGCTGCCGCAATTTTGACTGGGGTCAAGTGACTTTGCCACCATCTTGGCTAAGAGCAAGGTCAGGTGACCAAGCTCTCCCATCTTTACTGAAGTATACCCTGACTTGTCCCCCAGTTTTCACTAAACTCCTATTGTTGACTCTGTTACATGTGTTTTGCACAGTGGCATGCCTTTGGTAGGGCCCACCAAGAGCAAGCATCCACTTTGCCCAATTTCTGTTCACTCTTTGTATGTATAATAATTATTCATTACATCTCATTTCAGACTACAAAATCAGTAAGTCTCATGTTTTAAACTGGTATGTACTTTTAAGTCTCTTACAAAAATACCTTATATTTAATTCAACCCTCATTTAAAATATATTAAGATGTTCTCTATTATTGTTCTGCCATTAACCTTCTATTGCAAGTAGTTTCTTCTTTCTGTCTTTTTACGAGTGTAAATCTTACCTGTTAAGTTAAGAGCCAGTACAGTCAAGTTCAGACCCAACTCTCCAGACAGATTCTATACTGTAGTTATACCTAATAAACAGCCCACAACTGCTCAGAGATCTGGGGAATGTGTTATTTAAATATTTAATTATTAAAAATCTTTTTATAACAACAAGAGACAGGTTGGCTCCTAGCAGCAACACTCTACTTCCTTCAAAGAAGACAGAAGACAAATGGACACACAACAACACCCATCTGCACTGGGCAAAACTGCCTTTCATTTAAGATGAAGATCTCCTGACATGGACAGAATTGCTGGAATTGACAGCCTAGCTGCTCAGGTCAAGGTAGGCCTGTCTTCCTAAAGATTTCTTAGCCCACAGGATCTTCTGGAGCCTGGTAGGCCCTGTGCTAAACAGCAAAAGACAAATGCAAACCTTCAGTGACAGTGGAGGACCCTGAGGAATAGCTCTGGGTGGCAACCAAGTAAGTTCTATGTCATTTTTTAATCAGTAACTCAAGTAAAATCTTATCCTTCTCAAAGATCTCTGATACAGTTTGATAGCTGAGAGGTTTTGCTATTTCAAAAAAAAAACTTCACCAAACAAATTTCACATCAGATTTCTCTCTTATACTGCCTTATATAGTCTTAAAAATACTTTTCATTCTACAAAAATATGTCACAGTCATTATACAATGTATGTGTCTAAAACTTCTGTTTTCGCAAACCCAAAGAATTCTTGTGAGTTCCAGGGAGCCGAATTAAAGGATCCACCTTAAGCAGGTCAGATACATCCCCCTCAATTCCCTGGTCCTAAAAATTTTTTTCCCTTAATTTAACTTTTTTCTTTGTTCTGCCAATACCTTAAACAGGTATAAGTGACACCAGATGTTTCCATGCCACAAACATCAGACAGGAGTAAAGAGATCAGCTCTGCCAGGATGTGGCCAGTACCCAGCCTTCTCAGGTTCCCTCCAAGAGACGACACCCACAAATAAGTGGGAAGCAGCCTTGAGAATCTGCTGCCTAAATTCCGTCAACCTGTGGTGTTTAATCTCCCACTTTTTATTATAAAAAAGAGTTGGGAATATTTGATTGTTTGTCACTTTAAGAGACAAGCCACGCCTACTCTCTGCAGCCCCTCCCCTCCCCTCACCATCTTGGCTTCTCTCTCTGTTCCCTTTCCTGCTCCCTTCTTCTCTCTCTTGCTCTACCCTCTTCTCTCTCTCCTCTTTCTCTCTCTCTTTCTCTCACCCCCTTCTCCCCCTTTTCCTTCCCATTCCATAATTCAACTAATAAATATCCAATTCTATTCTGTTCAATGTATCTGTCCATGAGCCTCCCGTACGCCGCCTGCCCTGCACCGCTTGCGGGAAGCCGGTGGTGGGAGTGGGAAAAGAACCCAGGTCAGGAGTCACATGGCACCAATTTTATTCTTAAAATGTTCATGGAGCAGCTGCCAACCCGGCAGAGATGGTTGTAGGTCCCTGCAAGTTCCCTGGGCAGATTACAAGCAGTGGCCCATCCCAGGCAGGTGGGCGGACCCGCTATATGGTGAGCAGGCAGGGCCAGCCCTCTGCGGATCCGGGAGAGCCAAGCGGGTGAGTGTAAACTGGTGGCAGTGGCGGGTAAAAGACACATAAACACAGAAAATAGACATAAAGCTAAAAATATTTATTAAAGGAGAGAGAGAAAGAAAGAGAAAAGGAGAAGAGAAAAAAGAGGGGAGAAGCAAAGATGTGTGTGCACACCAGAAAGAGGAACAGGAAGAGAGAGCCAAGATGGCTATGGAAGGTCAGAGGTAGGAGGAGTGGGTGTGGCTTGTCTCTTAAAGAGACAGGAAACCATAACAGCTTGCACCTTTGCTGGGAATTTACACTTTCTGGGGACTCACTGTCTGCGTAACTGTCCAGTCGCCACTGCATGGCTGGGGCAGCCCCACCGCAAGCTTCTGGGATCTGCAGCAAAAATTCATAATAGCATGTATAAAGCCCTAGGTTTGAATCTTCATGCAAAAAAGTTAGAATTTTTTGTACTATTTTAGTATTTATTTGTGTGTGTGTGTTGTTTGTGTGTGTGTGTGTGTGTGTGTGTGTGTGTGTGTGTGTGTGTGTGTGTCTGTGTGTGTGTGTGTGTGTGTGTGTGTCTGTCTGTATGCCAGAAGAGAGCATTGAATCCTCTGTATCTGGAGTTCCAGGAAGTTGTGAATAAGATGTTTTGGGGGGAACTGAGACTGGTGGTACAGGCCTATAATCCCATCGATTTGAGAAGCTGAGGCAGAAAGATCACAACTTCAATGTCGGACTAGGTTATGCACTGAGTTTAAGACCACCCTGGAAAACATTGAGATTCTGATGGTTAGTATTACTTGTCAAATCCACACCTTGAAGGTAGGCCTCTTGGCACACCTGTGAGGGATTATCTAAATTTAGATTAACTCCTGGGAGTATCTGGGAGGAATTATTTGGTTGGTATCTATGGTTTGATATAGTAGGCGCCATCTTGGTTGAGGGCAGGACTGTTCTCTAGGCAGAGGAACCAGATGTAAAGTAGAAAGGGCAAGCTGAGCAACAAGCATGGACTGTCTGCTGTTGACTGTGTTGCTGTTGATATAATGTTAGCAGCTCTCTCAAGCTCCTGCTGCTATAACTTCCCTGCCATGATCGGCTGTAATCTGGAACTGGGAGCCAAACAAACCTTTAAACCCTTTCTCATTAAGTTCACTTTGTCAATGTATTTTTTTCACAGCAACAGGAAAAGAAACAAAGACAGACCTGGTTTCCAAATAAACAGTTAAAAAATGGACTAGGAATAAACCAGAGTGTTATGGTGCTGGTTTAGCATACAAAGGACCCAAATCCCTATTCTGTGCCCAACCCAGGCACTTCTTAAACAAAAGCCACTCATTTAAAATGTGTCAGACAGACTCAGGCCAGGGAGGCAGGTAGGCTAACTGCAGACCTTCCCCTTCACCCTGTCCTCTGCTGCCGCAAATCTAATGCCCTAGTCTCATTCCCAGTTCTGCAGCTGACCGCCTGCTGAAATGTCCCTTCCCTTGAGTGTCCGTAGCTCCAGTTGGTCACAAAGATTTTACCCTCCTAGCACCCCTCCCCCCACTAATTGCCTTATCCCAGCCCCCAATTCCAGCAGGCATTCCCTAGGAACCCATAGGCCACTCTGACCAGGGAAGAAGGTCAACCGACTTATGTTAAGGTACGAGAGAAGCTCCCCAAAGAAAGACCAACAGCCAACAAGAGCACTTTATTAATTCTAAATTTGGAGGGGCTTTTGGTGACCCCCAAAGAAGGCCACAAGCTCCTTTTCAGAGGGAGTTAGGGGAATTCCAGGGAGGAAAGACTAATCTGAGGCTGATTGGTGGAGGAAAGATTAGTCCTTGCAGGTCATAGTGGCTAGGGACCTTCCAGCAGCAGGGCAGGGAAAGCTGTCTTTAGTTATCAGGAGACTAGGGGGCACCTGCTGAGCCAGCAAAGGGGCTGTGGGGGGGGGCTGCTGAGCTAGTAGAATGCTGTGGGGAGCCTGCTGATTGGTTGCTCCTCAGTTGTGGTTTTCCTGAGAATTGTCTGGTTACCTCTGTCCCATTTTAGTGAACCAAAACGAAGGCCCAGTCTCTATTCCAGTTACTGGGAGAGCCTGTCTTAGCTCTGGTCTGCCTCTGCCTAGTCCTCTCACTGTAGATCCTCATGTCTCTCCCAATTCATCTAAGTTCAATCATGCAATCTCATGGCCAGCTCTGTAGTAAACCTTCTGCTGAGGCCTCTACTCACACTCTGCTCCCATTAGCAAGAAACTAAGCAGATCCTGGCGGAACACACTGTTAATCCTCTTTCATGTGGACCCTCTCAGTCCCCACCAGGCCATAACCATTCCTAAGAGTCAGCTCCCAACACCCAGAAACACATTTTACCTGGAACCCACAGAGGCCACACATATCAGAATCCCAGAATAATTTTATTATTTACCTGGAACCCACAATAGCCACACATATCAGAATCCCAGAATAATGTTTTTAATCAGGCAACAAACAGATACTGCACTATTCTAAGAATCAGAGAGGAAAACAGCAAACAAGGAACAAAACGCCCATTCAACAATGGCAAGACCAGATTCCAGCACCTGTAATTACAATCTTCCCAATCCCAGATGCCTACATGCCAGAATAAAACCCCAATCAATAACAGCCAGAACAGTATGTCTTCCCTAGAGCCCAGTAATCCTACCACAGAAGGCCCTGAGTATTTAAACATATTTGAAGCACAGGAAAAGATTATAAAATAGCTTTTATGAATATGATGGAAGTCTTCAAAGAGGAAATGAATAAATCCCTTAAAGAAATCTAAAAGATACAAACAGTGGAAGGAAATTAATAAAACCATTCAAAAGGTGAAAGTGGAAATACACGCAATAAAGAAAACTCAAACTGAGGGAAATCTGGTACTGAAAAAGTTAGGAACTCAAACAGGAACTACAGAGACAAACCTCTCCAACAGAATATAATAGCTGGAACAGAGAATCTCAGATACTGAATATACAATAGAAGAAATAGATAATATGGTCAAAAAATGTTAAATGCTATCTTGGCTCAAAACATTCAGGAATTCTGAGACATTAAGAAAAGATAAGATCTAAGAAGAATAGCAATTAGAGGAAGGAGAAGACACCCAGGTCAAAGGCACAGAAAATATTTTCAACAAAATCATAGAAGAAAAAAGTTCCTAATTTAAAGAAGGAGATGCCTATCAGGAACAAGAAGCATATAGAATACCAAATAGATTGGATCAGAAAAGAAAGTCACCTCGGCACATAATAATAATATATTAAAAATCACTAAACATACAGAACAAAGAAAAAGACCAAAGAACATATAAACACAGACCTACTAGAATTACACCTGACAAATTTAAATTTACAAATTTAAGTTAAATTTAGAATTACACCTGACAAGTTTAAAGCATGAAAAGAATATTTTGAGAGCCAGGTGTGGTGGCACACACTTATAATCCTAGTACTCGAGAGTCTGGTGCAGAAAAATCTCATGTTCTAGGTCTATATAGCAAAATTCTCTCTCAAAATACTAGGGGAAAAAGGTTCTTAATTAATTCATTCAGCAATGTTTACTTTTTCCTATATGTGAGAATGCCAAGTTGTAGTGGTGATTTTTATTCCTAATATTTCTATGACAGTCCTTGTTAATATAAATATTGCACAGTTTTGTTGATGATGTTATCTTGTTTTTCAGGTTATAATCTCCGTAGGAGAAAAACAGTGCTTTAAAAATTCAATGTCCCAATGACAAAGAAAAAACTTGAACAGAATTTTCTTAGTTCTGTCGAAAATAAGTAGTACTGCTGGAGTTGAACACATACTGCCTCATACCTTCAAAAAGTAGGGTTATAATGCTCAATGAGACAGGGAGGGAAGCAAGGGAGGGGAGGAAGAAGAAAGAGAGGCTACAGTCTCTTATTATGACCCCCAAATTCCAGAGTGTGAGGGGAACAATTCATTTTTCAAAGAAAGGCACAGGAGGAAGATGAGGTTAGTGATAATGTCATCCAATTATTTAACAAAAGGAAAACGAAAGAAGTTCCTGTCTCAGATCAGTAAACAAGCTCTTATTAAAGAATACACACGGAGAAAATTGCTCACAGGAGTCAGATGGTAGAGTACAGGAAATAAACCCCATCAGATGCAAGCCCTAAAAGTCACACACAAAATTTGCTGCAGCACCTGGCTTATCAGAGGCTACCCAAAGCTTGTTGGCTGGTCCATGGAAAAAAATCCTTCTGTAGCTTTCTCTTTCCTGGCTATTTTTTTTAAATAACTCAGCACACTTCCTTAGGGGGAATAAAAAGCAAGCACGTGACCAGTGCAGCCAACCCTGAGTATGTCAGGAAACTGGAAGGCCGCCAACAGCCCCATTCCCTGATGTAAGCCTTTCTGCTCATAAGCAGATTTCAAAATAACATTTCTCAGTCCAAAGCATCTAGTGCAGACAGGCAGTTCTTGGATGGATGAAAATGGACCAATTCTTTGAGGGTACTTTAGCAGCTCATCTTTTGAAAATCTTTTGAACCCTACATTTAACAGACAAGCATTCAGAACATCAAATCAATTAAAAACAAGATAGAACAAATAAATAGGAACAATCTCAGTGGACTTTTACTGCTCCCTCAGCTTACCATGTGATATCCCACCGAATATTCCATTGGTTAATCATTCTTCTACTCCTCTCTCTGACTGTGCCTGTCATCTGTTCTCTCCTACTTTGGGTAAATGTTTGATTATGTCTTGGTTTCTGATGAAAAAAATTAAAATATCTAATGCTGTGATTTTCAATTCAATTCTTAGCCGCAGAGTTTCAGTTAAATAGTTTGAATTAACTCTTAGAACTGCAAACAGGATACCCCCAGGAAGCCAAGGGAAGGCTCCAGAGACAGTTCCCCCAAGGCTCTAGCATGGCTGCCAGGTTTGGAAGTACAGGAAACTAGTACTAGTCACTTCCTTAGGGTTCAAACTCTTCACTGAACTGTCCTGCCTTTTCAGCGCTTGTCAGTTCCACTTGGAAAAGTCAAATTGAAGCAGAGATTGGTGTAACCTTGGGGTTTCAGTTGCATAAAAGATCCAAACACTGCACAAATGAGATGTGAAGTGCCGAGGTGGTGGGAGGAGAAAGGTGAACTATTCAGGCTTTATTCTCTTTGGAAAGATATCTTCAAGAAAATGTCCACCTCCCAGTTTGACAAAGTACAATTAGTGGAGTCCATTTATATCTTTTTATATTCAAGAAATTAAAAAAAATCATTATAAGCATTTAAAAGAATTCTAGTATCTAACATTTTTTTACTGAAACATAAGAGTATAGTTAACTTATATTTTCACTCAGATATTCTACTCTGGTAGAAAAAGAAGGAACAGGAATAAAACAAACACTTGTTCTTTTTGCCCAGGAAATACTTCAAATATTGATATGCAAGGCGTCTATCTCAGTTGTCAACTTAATGACCCCCAGAATCACACTGGAGCTTCTGGCTGTACCTGTGAGGAATTATCTTGATTAGGTTAGTTGAAATGTGGAGAGCCAACAACTGTGGGTGTCACCATTCCCTGGGCTGCAATCTGGACTGAATGAAAAAAAAAGAAAGAAAAAGAACAAAGTGCAAGCATTTGTTCATCTCTCTTTACTGCAAATGGAATGTGATTAGATAGACCTGGAGCTGTGAGCCAGAATACATCTACAGGATGGTTTGAGAAGGTATTTTATCATAGCAGCAAGAAAAGTAAATGAAACAGTATTATTTTTCCTCTTCTTCCTTCCTTCCTTCCTTCCTTCCTTCCTTCCTTCCTTCCTTCCTTCCTTCCTTCCTTCCTTCCTTGACTGCCTGCCTGCCTGCCTGCCTGCCTTTCTTTCTTTTTTGGAGACAGGGTCTCAGATAGGTCAGATTATCCTCAAACTTACTACATAGATGAAAATGCCCTTGATCTTCTGATTTTCCTTCCTCTGCCTTAACCTCTACCTCCCAATATAGGGAGTATGAACATGTTATTTGTATTTTAATAAATATATCTTGCTTGATGACCAGAGGCAAAGCTTAAGCCACTAGAGGTTAGGAAATGGTGACACACACCTTTAATTTCAGGATTAAAATCTGGTAGACAGAGGCAGGTGGAACTCTGTGAGTTCAAAGCTACCCTGGGCTACACAAGAACAATGCACAAACAAATCCAAGTGATGGTGGCCTACACCTTTACTCCCAGTACTAGGGATTCATACTACTTTAATCCTAGCACTAGAGGGAATATAAAACACGAGGAGAGAGAGGAGTTGCCCAGTTTTGGTAGAGGTGAGACTTCAGCAGTGTCTTGGCTGCCTTGCTTTTCTAATCCTCGGGTTGAACCCTAATTTCTGTCTCTGGGTTTTTATTACTTGTGCTACATACCATTACAATTTGATTTTATCTACTGGCTTTATGTGGCCATTTACTTTTGGTTAGGTCTCTTCTGTGCAGTTTTTACTTTATAATTTTCACTACTTTTCAAATTTTCTACAATGATTTTTTTCAAACTTAAAAAAATAATTATAGTGGCATAGTACATAAGAGGATTATTGAAAAAAATAATCCCCAATTCCACAAGCTGATTTCTCTATAAAACACAGTTTGTAACTCTTTTAATGAGTTGTTTGGGTATTCACCAGCACCAAACTTCCAAATAGTCTTGATTTTATAGTTCCATATCCTCTGACATGAATTTCCTCTATAGCAGAAGAGATTAGGTACTGTTCCCCTTAAGCAATGGCTCTGATGTGTTTCTAATACACAGAAAAAAATGATGATGGTAGTTAATCTTGTCAGCTGGATTGGAATGAGAGACAACCAGGATATTAGTAAAGCACAATACTCTGAGTACATCTGTGAGGATGCTTCCAGAGATGACTGAGGGCAAAAGACCTGATATGAGTGTACATGGTGACATCCAAGATGATAGGAACCCAAATGGAATAAAAAGTAGAAAAAGTAGGAAGCCCCAGCAAGTGTTGTAGTTCTATAAAGTTCTGTTGGTTCTGTTTCTAGAGAGAACCCTTGTAGAAGTTAGCTTGATTTGGGAAAGAGCCAGGCTAGCTAAAAGATAAAACAATTATATTTTTATTTATCATAAGGGGAAAACTCATGAAACAGGAATGAGAAGTCTAAGCTCATCTGTGCTACAAGGGAATAACCCAGAGACATGGCACCTGGGCCACGTGCCATTTTTCTCCAGGTCCCAGAAAGCCACACCCTAACTTGGTCCCACCTCTTAATAATAATTGGTTGGCAAAGATTCCCCATAACCTACTCCTTTTCTCTGAATAAGAGAAATCCTAACCCCCCCAAAAAAAACTATGTACAATAGGAACAGATATCAAGTATAAAATTATAACCATCATAAACAATATTAAGCAAAGAACACATGATAAATACTTTAATAGACATTCTATTCCAAAGAGTCTAGGTCTTGTATCAGAAATAGGCTTGGCTAAACCATAAGAGGATGGTAATTATGACTATCTAATCTTCAACCCCATTGAAGGCCTGAGACGAGGGATAGTATTACTTGAGCAGGCAGGAAGTACAATCAGCTTCCAAAGCAAGCAGTATATGATGAAGACAATTGGCTACCTGAGCAATCACCCAAAGTCTCATTTGCAATGTTGAAGCAACCAACTTTGGCTAAGGCCTGAAATAACAGACAGACCATTTTCAAAGACAGAAAGTTTTTTAGAACCATCTTACCCTGTCTTGGCAAGGTTTGGCAGTCTTTTTCCTTGTGTCCTGATTATCCAGTCTAAATACCTTGTCAGTGGTTGAGGCATGGGCAGTTCCTTGCCCAAAGGCCAGTTGTTCCAAGATGAAAACAAACTCCGAGTGGAGTGTCTTCAGTGCTCAACATTCTCTCAACAATAGATTGGTGCTGTCAGGAGCAATCATGTCTCACGTTAACAGAGCCCTAAGTTATTTAAATGCCATGTTCTACAGATCCTATCTAGGCAGAATACAATCTCTATGGTATCTAAAGAAACTAATTAGTCTGACTATAAGTATGACAAACAGGCATGACTATTGACCTATAATATTTAATACCTGTATAACTTAAGGACTAAGACTTCATGTCAGAATATTAAATAATCTGTAAACAAATGTGCAGCAAATGAGGACAATGACCTTAAAATGTAAACAATGTATAAGTATATTGATCAGAGGTAAGAATAATATATAATGCAATATGAAAATATATCCTAAAAGTTGTATCAATATACAAAATATCTTAAACAGAGATAGAAACATGCGTGTATACAATCTGACAGAATGACTTTGCATAGGTGTACAAATATTGTAAACAGAAATTGTAGTAATATGATTGGCGGGGCTGCTTTCCTGGTGCCCGGCCACCTGCATGGCTAGCTTTACCCAAAATAATTACATGGAAACTGTATTCTTTTAAACACTGCCTGGCCCATTAGTTCCAGCCTCTTATTGGCTAGCTCTTACATGTCGATCTAACCCATTTCTAATAATCTGTGTAGCCCATGAGGTGGCTTACCAGGGAAGAACTTAACCTGTGTTCTGTGTCTGGTGGGAGAATCATGGCGACTCACTGAATCAGCTTCTTTCTCCCAGCATTCTGTTCTGTCTACTCCGCCTACCTAAATTCTGCCCTATCACGCCAAGGCAGTTTCTTTATTAGCCAATGACCTTCCTCCATCATTTCCCCTTTTTCTGTTTAAACAACAAAAAAGGAAGGCTTTAACATAGCAAAATTACATATAACAAAACAGTTATCAAGTAAGAATTATAATATTTATATCTATTTTATTTTTTATCATAACTAAAAACAAAACTAGAACTATAACCATTCTTCAACTCCATCAAAGACTCCAGAAGGATATAATATTATCTAAGCAAACAAGAAGTCAAGAAGTCCAAAGCTCTAGAAATGACAGAGACATCTCGCTGCCTGGACAGTCACCCAAAGTTCCTCTGTACTTTTGGGGCATCCATCTTCGGCCTACAGGCCCATAGTATCCAGCAGACATTTCCATGAAGCAGGAAATTTCAAAGACAGTTGCTTTCATTGGTTAACTAATAAAGAAAACTGCTTGGCCTGATAGGGCAGAATTTAGGTAGGTGGAGTAGACAGAACAGAATGCTGGGAGAAAGAAGCTGAGTCAGTGAGTCACCATGATTCTCCCACCAGACACAGACGCAGGTTAAGATTTTCCCTGGTAAGCCACCTTGTGAGCTACACAGATTATTAGAAATGGGTTAGATCGATATATAAGAGCTGGCGCTCCAACGTGATGGGCTAAATCCACTTAAAAACCTGAAAAGGCTTACAAATAAGGGAGAGAGAGTTTAACACAGGTTTTTGCTGTTTGTTGGTGGCGTGCCGTAGAGAGATTTCCTGATTCAGCAACAGCAGCAGAAAAAAAGCTGAGTCATTTTAAAGCGCGGCTTCCTGGAGCTGTGCCACCAGTGCAAACTCTGGCTTTAAAGCATTTCAATGGCTTTTATGGAACTGGATGTTTCTGTTCCCGCTTGGGATCAGAAGGAGAGTGCTCTGAGACCTTGCCAATGGCTCAGCGCTCCCCGCCTGCACCTGGGAAGACTGCAGAATCAGGCTTAGGCAGGTGGATGGCAGATTCCCACCGACATACAGAGACGTGTTTTCAGACTGCACAGTGCTCTGCATGTCAGATTTGGCTGTAACTTGGATGAAAAGAGTTTCTGTGCTGCACGCTCAGTCTCAGAGTTAAACTGCTGAGTGCGGCTCCAATGTGGACTGCTGTGTGCCTGGAACTGTGAGTGGCTCAGGGACACCAAATGGCTCTGAGGCAGGAGCAGCTCAGCTCCCCCACCCCCCCATGCTGAACTGTGCTGGTCTCAGGCAGGAACTACCGTAATTACCATAATCACAGAGCAGTTAAGGTTTAGACTGGGCAGGACATAGGTGGTACCATATTACCTCTACGTGGTGCAACTTAAGTTTTTAAGAACTGCTTAACATTTTAAGAAATGATCCTGGATAGTAAAAAAAAAAATTATAGATTCACAATAAAACGGATTCAGATATAACAGACCACTAAACGGATCACAGTGTTGGATGAATGTACTTAGGCTTGAGAGAGAGAAGAAAAAGAATATAGAGAATAAAGCTAATGGTTTAAAAAAAAAGGGTAAAGTCTTTAAAGAGACAGAGTACAGATAGTTATAGATTAAGAGAAATAAAGAAAAATAAGCCACGTAAAAATGGAAAATTCACAAAGAGTCTGGATTCTTTGTATTATTGTGTTTTCTTTAAAATTTTTGACTGTAAAGGAGCTAAGTACAGAGAGACATTTCATTATATAGGCTGCCAAGTAGAACCAGAATGGATATCATAAGGGCATTATGATTTCAGAATATGGGTCTAAGGAGATGAAGCTTTGGAGAGGTTCTTCTTTTGTTTTCACAGAGGATGAGACCCTGTGGATTACATCTATCCCCATATGGTATGATAGACCATGCCCTCCTGAAAGGTTGCTGTGAACACCCTCAAAAAATTACTTCACTCACCTGCCAATTGAGATGACCCTGGCACACAGGTTATACCATGAAAGACCTCATTAATGAAGCCCCCATACAGCAGGAAGCAGTTTGGAGAGAAATAACTGTGCCCATGTTCCCAAATATTGTTTATAAATGTTCTTTTACATTTAAAGGGGGATATGATATTGATATAAATAATTTGCATTGGTATGGATTTTAAGGTCAATTTTGTTATAAGTATATGTATTTCTGATATTGACTAAGGTATTGTGATTGTGTAGTTCATTTTAAAAAATGTAATGTATAATGGAAATATAGGTTGCTAATGGATAATCATCAATAATAGTAAAGCTTGTAATCATGTTAGTGAGATTTTCTAGATATATAGAGATATATTTCAGTTAGATAGGCATTCTTCATATCTTTCAAAGACTGCAGAATATGGCATTTAATGTTTTAATAACTTAGGAATTTTCAGGACAATGAGACACATCTGCTCCTGGCAGCACCAATCTACTTCAAGAGGAAGATGAGCATTGAAGAGGCTCCTTATGGAGTTTGATAGCCATTTGGGCAAGAAACTGCTCTTGCCTGGACTGTTGCATAAACTGGACACAGAGAACCCACAGAAAGAGGACTGATGAACTTGCCAAAAGGTGAGATGGTCTTTCGGGGTTCCTGATTCATGAAAGAGTCTACAAGACATTCTGCAGGACACAGCAGATACTGACTGAACTGTCTTTGAAACTTCTTGCTTCATGGAAATGTCTGCTGGATACTATGGGCCTGTAGGCCGAAGATGGATGCCCCAATGTTACAGAGGAACTTTGGGTGACTGTCCAGGCAGTGAGATGTCTCTGTCATTTCTAGAGCTTTGGACTTCTTGTTTGCTTAGATATTATTATATCCTTCTGGAGTCTTTGATGGAGTTGAAGAATGGTTAGTTATAGTTCTGGTTTTGCTTTTAGTTATGATAAAAGATAAAATAGATACAAATATTGTAATTCTTACTTGATAACTGTTTTGTTATATGTAATTTTGCTATGTTAAAGCCTTCCTTTTTTTGTTGTTTAAACAGAAAAAGGGGAAATGATGGAGGAAGGTCATTGGCTAATAAAGAAACTGCCTTGGCCCATTTTATTGGTTAGAACATAGGTGGGTGGAGTAAACAGAACAGAATGCTGGGAGGAAGAGGAAGTGAGCTCAGACTCGATAGCTCTGCTCTCTGAGGCAACGCGATGAAGCTCCGACCCAGGATGGACGTAGGCTAGGATCTTCACAGTAAGTGCACCTTGGGGTGCTACACACATTATTAGAAATGGGCTAGTCCAGGTGCGAGAGTTAGCCGAGAAGAGGCTAGATATAATGGGCTAAGAAGTGTTTAAATGAATACAGTTTGTGTGTTGTTATTTCTGGTGTAAAGCTAGCCGTGCGGGAGCTGGATGGGACGAAAAGCAGGCCCGTAGCTCCTACAACAAGAAATAACAAATATAATTTGAACATGTATCAATATACAAAAAACTTTACCAATGTAAATTATCCATAAATAATAGCTCACAAGTATTCACTCTATTACCCACTATTATTATTAATGTTAATCAGTTCACACTAAAGTATCTATTATCCCATTCATTTTTTCTATTTATTTTTTTGAGCCTACATAGTTTCTACCCTAACCCTCTACTTTATACAACCCCTAAACAGTGTTCCCAACCCTGAAGACAAACTGTTGGGAGAGGGGATATCATCTTCTAGAATTGCTTCCTGCTGTCATGGGGCGATGCTCTTTTTATGGGATCCTGTAAAAGTAAAATGATGGTTAAGTTTCAAGATTACTGTCTAGTAGAGTTGCAAACAATTTCCAAGCAGTTTATATGGCTTTTTCCAAAGTTTTTACTTGGAGTCCTGGCAATAATGTCATGAGAAGGTGCACTGTTTCAGCAGCTGGTACCAAAAACTGGTCATGTAGTAGTGTTATCAGCATCATGATGTCATCTCAACTAGGTGGATTTATTGCTGTGGGGCCTTATCCTCTTCCTGGAAGCTTCAAAGATTACTGTGGGAAAAAAAATCTGTAGAAAACTCTATTGTTCATCATGGAAATCTTAAACATTATTCATACAGACATACATTCAATGAAGAATACTATATAGACAAAATACACATGAGAAAGCAAAATTTTTCCTAAAGTCTTCCTCCTGTCCCGTACCAGATGGTTCCTGACATGAAACAAAAACTCTCCAAAGCCAGCTCTATATTCTCTCTCTCTCTCTCTCTCTCTCTCTCTCTCTCTCTCTCTCTCTCTCTCTCTTTCACACACACACACACACACACACACACACACACACACACACACACACAATGTATATGTTGTGATTACCTGTCCTCATAAGTCATATTCCTTTTTTGTGATGATACTTATTGGATAGTTATTTTTCCTTATGTCAGCATCCAAATATCCAGGGCCCCTTAAATTTTTGAAGATGTGCATTTCCCTGTAAAGACAAGAGCAGAACCCCACCCCAACCCTATATGGTTTCCTTATCACCTGTATGATTGTCACCATTGTGGATGAACTGTCATTTCTCTTTTTCAAGAGGTTTCTCTTTTTCAAAGTGAATCTTTATTAATTTTAATGGTATCCAAAGTTTTTCTTCTCCTGTCGAAGCAAGAACGAAACCCCTTCACCAACATAGCACATCTCCTGGTTTCCATTGTGAGGCCAACACATCCTTGAAATACACTGGTTGATTTAATTCAGAAGTTTTTTCCATTATCCAATGTCTCTCTACTGCTGTTGTTCCTTTCTCATTAGTGTTAATAAAATTCAAGGTTAATAAAGCATTATGGAATCTATTTCTGGGGGTATTTTTCATCCCTTTCTGTTTGTTTTTATTTTTTGGATTTTCAAGACAGGGTTTCTCCATAGCTTTTGGTTCCTGTCATGGAACTAGCTCCTGTAGACCAGGCTGGCCTCAAACTCACAGAGATCCGCCTGCCTCTGCCTCCCGAGTGCTGGGATTAAAGGTGTGCGCCACCACCGCCCGGCTCCTTTCTGTTTGTTTAGCATATCCTTTATAGTTCAATTTGACCTTTCTATAATTGCCTAACCTGTAGGATTATTTGGTATACCTGTAATATGCTTTATCTTATGATAATATTTGCTTATTATAATAAGCAAAAAAACATTTCATTTTCTTAGATATATATGCTGTGTCATTGTCTGTCTTTATCTGTGCAGGAATACCCATGATGGCCATAACTTCTAATTAATGTGTGATTACTAGGTTAGCCTTTTCTAAACTCAAGACAGTTGCCCATTGAAAACCTGAATATGCGTCTATTGTGTGGTGTACATATTTTAATTTTCAAAACTCTGTAAAGTGGAGCACATCCATCTGGCAGATCTCATTCCTTTGAGTACCCTTTGGGTTACTCCTTGCAGGCAATGGTGCTTGGTTATAGAAAGAGCAAATATGACATCTTTTAATAATCTCCTTAGCTTGTTGCCATGTAATAGGAAACTCTTTCTTAAATCTTTGCTATTGACATGATGTTTTTCATGAACTTCTCAGGCCTGAAACACATTTCCAATCAATAATTGATCAATTTCTGCATTACCTTGAGCTAGAGGATCTGGCAGACTCTTATGGGATCGGATGTGTGTTATGTATATAGGACAAAGCTTATTCCTGATTATGTCTTGCACCTGAATGAATAATGAAGTCAATTCTGTATCATCTGATATAAATTCAGTGGTTTCAATATGCAAGATAACTCTTTCTGCATATTGTGAATCAGTAACTATATTCAGAGGTTCTTTAAAATCCCCCTAGTACCATAAAAATAGCATATAATTCTGCCTTCTGGATAGAATTATAAGGGCTTTGTTCCACCTTACTTAATTCTGATTTGTAGCATGCCTTCCCTGATTTATTTGCATCAGAATAAAATGTTCGGGCTCCAGTTATTGGTGCATCATGTGCAATTCAGGGAAGAATGCAAGAGGCTCTCTTTATAATGTCAAGTCTATCACTTTTGAGATAATTGCTATTAATTTCTCCCAAAAAAATAGTACAAGTTCTTTGTCATGGTCCATCATCTTCCTATAACTTTTTTATTTCATCAGTAGTTAAAGGCACTATAATTTCTGCCAGGTCTATTCCTGCTAGTTGACAAAGTCTCAATTAACTTTTATAATTAATTCAGAGACATTTTACACATAAGGTTTTAAGTTTTTACTTGGTTTATGTGATAAAAGATGCATTCTAAGATAATATCATCCCTCTGCATTAACATTCCTGTAGGAGAAATTCTGGAAGGCAATATGACTAGAATACTGAATTGATTTGGATTCACCATATCCACATGCCTCCTGTAATTTCTCCTCAACAATCATCAATTCCTTTTTCACTTCAGCTGTTAATTCTCTGGGACTCTTTAAGTCTTTATTACCATCTAAGATTTTGTTTAATGAATTATTAGATGAAGTGTATTCCAACAGCTGGTCATAAACTGGAAATGTCTCCTAACAATCTTTGAAAGTCATTAAGAGTCCTCAACCAGTCTCTCTTAATTTGTGCCTTTTGTGTTCTAATCTTTTGAAACCTATTCTGTAACCTAGGTAAATAACAATATCTCCTCTTTGAATTTTTTCAAAATCAATTTGTAATCGCCATTTAGGCAAAACTTTCTTTACTTCTTCAAATAGTCTTTCTAAAGTATTTGAATCAGACAACAAAGTGTCATCCGTGTAATGGTAGATTATAGACTTAGGAAATTTCTTACATATTATTTCCAATGGCTGACTTACAAAGTACTGACACAGGGTGGGGGCTATTGAGCATTCTCTGTGGGAGGATATCTCACACAGATATCTCCTAGTAGGCTGAGAATTATTATAGGTAGGCACTGTGAAGGCAAGTTTTTCTCTATTTTTTTGTAAAGATATGGTGAAAAAACAATCCTTTAAATCAATAACTCTGAGAAGCCATCCCTTTGGTAATAGAGAAGGCAGAGGAATTCCAGATTGTAGAGGGTCCATAGGCTACATAACCTTGTTGATAGCTCTAAGATCTGTCACCATTCTCCATTTTCCAGGTTTCTTTTTAACAACAAATACAGGAGAATTCCAAGGGCTGGTTCATTTTTCAGTATGGTGAGTACCTAGTTGCTCCTGTACCAGCTGTTCTAAAGCCTGTAGCTTTTCTTCTGTTAGATGCCACAGTTTCACCCATATTGGTTTCTCAGTTAACCATTTTAAAGGCAGGGCTGTTAGTACCTCTGAAAATTTACCAATTGCTTTGTGTTCTTGTATAGCCTGAATGGCCAGTCACCATTGTCTATAATATCTTCTAATATCTTCCCAGAAACCTAAGTTTGGGGGGCTGCAGGAATGTTAATCTGGGTATTCCATTGCTGCAATAGGTCATGATCCCACAAATTCACTGCAATATTAGCTATATGTGGCCTCAGCCTTCCTCTCTGTCATTCTGACCCTATGCATTCAACCCATCTCATACTTCGTTTCAATTGAGATAGGGTTCCAATTCCTAGGAACTGAACTTATACATCTTGAAAAGGTCAATTCAGATGCCAAGATTCTGAAGTAAGGATACTTACATCCACACCCACGTCTAGTAAGCCTTCAATAAAAATGCCATTTATACACACTCAACTTTGATCATTCATAGAAGTCTACAAGAATATATGTTTCCTATTTCTTACTGGAGTTTTTGGTTCATTCTCCACATCTATTCAATCATCCACACAAATATTTTTTACAGTAAGCACTGGATTTTTTAATTTTCCTGGTGAGACACGTTCTCCACAGTAACTGGGAATAATTGGACTACATTTGTCATGGGGGCCTGTGAGAGGACCCCCAAGGAGTTTCCAGATGCTATTGGGTTGCCTTATTTGTCTTCTGTTGACCTACATTTATTGGTCCAATGTTGGCCTTTGCCACATCTCCTACATATATCTGAAGCCTGAGTCCTCCTATTTTTGCCATTTCTAGAGGAGACATTATTTCTAGGATTTTTTGGTCTACAACCCCTATTTAGATGTCTTATTTTTACCACAATTAAAGCATTTGGTATTTTGATGTCTCCTTATACCATTGGGAATTGTTTTTCCTACCCAAGCTTTTGTACTTGAGTCAAGTGTCTCAACATTTGTTGTATGTAAGATTCATTTATCCATTGGTGTTGATCTGACCTTTAAAGCCCCAAAGATCTTTTTGCATTTCAATGGGCGTTTTCAAAAGCCCATTTAATTAGTACATGTCTATTTCCTGGGTCTGTTACTCCTATTTGTATAGCCTTAGTTAATCTTTGTGAAAAGTCACTAAAGGGTTCTCTCTGACCCTGTTTAACCCTAATATATGATTTAATTCTTTTTTTTTTTTGTTTTTGAATCCTGTACCAAACATTTAAAGCTGCTGTACTACATAGGGACAAGATGTGTTCATTGTAAAGACCCCAATCCTGAGGATCAGAGTAATGTCCCTTGCCCAGAATTTGATCTTGGGAAATCTCAAGTCCTTTTGCTTATTTCTGTTGTTTTAAATTTTTTGCTTTTTTTCTCCAATAACACTTCAAAAGCAGCTGTGGTCAATTTTCTAGGACTTTTGAGATTAACTGAATCCAATCTGGTGGCATTGCTGTTACTCAAAGCTCACATTTTGATCATTTTCCTAATGGAGGATGAATGTATTCCATAAGATACAATTACTTATTTAATTTTCTTCAGATCAGTCATATGTATGGTCTCTCATATATATTCTTTGACTACCTTAGGGTATTTGGTGCCAGATGTTCTTCCTGATAATACCACTGGAAAGGCAGGTAGAACTCTGGGTAAGCTATCCTGGTGTTTGGTATGTACTGATGTACCTTTTGTCCCTGGTCATTAAATTCGGTAAATTACTCAATCTTTTCAAATCCTTTTACCACTGCCTTTTGTAAAGTCTGGATCTCCTGTCCAATGTTCTGTTCTAATGCCCTCACTGAGGATTCCAAGGTGTGAAGTCTGTCTAGTAGAGATAACATCTCATCCTTGGACATAATCTTTAAAGCATACATATTAACATCCTGGAGAGACATTCTATCAGTCAATCTATCAGTCAATTAGACAGAGTCTGATTAATACATTTAATAGTACAAATTCTCTTAGACAATGTCTCAGCACCTTCTGTCAATGACTAAGTTTTATTTGTCAAATTTGTTGTATCCTTCTCCAGAGTACTGAATTTCCATTTTAGTTGGTCAATATCAGTCTGTAAAGACTGTTTCATTCCTAAAAGTGCCTCATTCTTGGCCCTATTATTAAACCATGTTTTTAAGGAGAAAATATGAAGGACAAAGCTAATCCTCAGAATCAAATAGAGGGAATAGAGGGATGTAGGAGGGAAATCATATAAACCTTGCATAACGTCATACATGGTTTATGTAAAAAAGCTATTGAATTCTTGGATTGTTAAATTGTCTGTCATCTTGCCCTTTTAAATTATAAATTTATAATTTATATTTTAAATTATAAATCTTACCTGTGGTTGAGTTTGAGCTGGAGTAGGTGAAATAGCCGTTACTTGCCAGTACCTGTTGTGGCACAGTTGTAGCCACATGGCCAGCTTGAATTTGATTTTAGCATTAAATACTGAACTATATGCTCAAATTAAAAACAATTATTCAGTATAAATCACAGTGCACTCCGCGAAAGTCCCTGACTGGTCTGCAGCCACAAGAGCACAAAGAGAACAAGAAAGCAATGCCAAACAGAGACAACCAGAGAAGCCCACATTTTGCTTGAGCTTCCATGAGCCCTGGAAAAACTGGAACAAGAAGCCAGCCATGCAGTTGTGAGTGACCAAGGTGCCTGAGGACTTGGAGTAGCTCTGAGGTGTTTAATGAGAAAATATTAAGGACCACAGCTAGTGGCTACTCAGGGCCACCATGTGGGAATTCTATACCCAAATGAATGGCATGGAGCCTGATGGCAGCTGTCTAGAGCTGCTGGAGACCCGAGCCCCACGATTCAGTGCCAACTGTAGGAGTTAGCTCAATTCAGGAAATAACCAGGCTAGCTAAAAGATAAAGCAATTATATTTTTATTTATTATAAGGGGAAAACTCATGAAACAGGAATGAGAAGTTCAAGCTCAGCAGTGCTGTGAGGAAACCACACACAGAGAGGACACCTGGGCCATGTGTCATTTTCTCCACATGCCATTTTTCTCTGGGTTTCAGAAAGACACACCTTAACTTGGTCCCACCTCTTAAAGATAATTGGTTGGCAAAGATTCTGCATCAAACCCTGACCAATTCAGTGATATACTTTGTTTCACAATTTTGGGGAAAATACCAACTGTAAGCAGAAGTTTTTGTATCACCTGGTCCCACAGCCTTTCAGTCTCAAAAAAATATACAGAGGCCTACATGAATTATAAACTGGTTGGCCTATTAGTGCAGGCTTATTATTAACTAGCTTTTACAACTTGAATTAATCCATAATTCTTGCCTATGTTTAGCCACATGGCTTGGTACCTTTTCTGAGTGCAGCATTTTCATCCTACTTCCTCAGTGTCTGGATGGTGACTGCAGACTGACTCTTTCCTCATTCTGGTATTTTCCTAGTCTGGCTACTGGCCACTCAGCATTTTATTAAACCAATATAAGTGACAAATTTTTACAGGGTACAAGAGTATTACCCAACAGTAACTAACAGAATTTATAGTGACTGCTTTGGAACTATCAGCCACTCATCTGCATACAGTGTTCCATAAAGACTAAGAATTTAAGAGAGATTTTGTACTGGACGTCCATCCAGATCATTCCTGGCTCTCAGGAAGTATCTGCAGAATGAGTAAACATAGTGATAGATTGAATTTGAAATTTAAGTTCTTCATCTGTCAAGTGAAGAGATGGATCTGGGTACTCTGAGGTCTTGTCAGTTGTGATTGAGAGATAGGGAGAATGAACTCTGGAAGGCTTCTTTCTGCCATCCAGATCTTCCTTTCTCTACATACCTTATAACCACTTTACATTTGCCTACCAATGTCTTCCTTTCTTTGAAAAACCTTTCTGAGTCTCAACCAGAAGAGGGGAGAACATGTCTGTCAATGGTGAGGTGGCTTCAGAAGGAAAAGGAATGAAACAATTTTATTCATCTTTTTTGATTAAATTTGAAGTATGAAATTATTGTTTTCATAGAGCTCTTATGATATTTTTGTCTCTCTCTTTTGGAGATGGAACTCAAGGCCTCATACATTCATATTTGGTGAAAATTCTACCACTAATCTACACTCCCAATCTCCTTCCCTGCCTCATGTTCATGCCAATGAGTATTATTGGATTATTTGCTTCATATATGGCGTTGGAACTAGTGAGGATGCCAAAGTTCTTTTGGTAACTAACTTCTTGATAATATTTAGGGTACCTTCTTGGTTTAACAGTTGTTGATATTGTAGCAAAATCAATTAGGCAAACAAAAGGAGAAGTACAAATACCAGGATTTCAAAGGCATTTTATTATGTTCATCTTCCTGCCAACCATTGTGTCTGAATCTATTTCCATTACTATAACAAAATACTTGAGGCTGGGTTACATATAAAGAAAAGTTATTTGGGGTTGAGAATATAAATGCATTGTAGAGTACTTGCTAACATGCACAAGATCCTGTATTCCATTCCTGGTACCACAGCAAGGGGTAGACAGAAGAGAAGTTATTTAGCTCTGAGTTCTGGTGATTAATGAGCAAGATGTTATATCCTGCTTGGCCTTTGATCTTCTAGTTATATTACAGCATGGCTATCATAGTGGAATCATTCACAAGTATGAACCATCACATGCTCAGACTGGAAGTCAGAGAAATCCAGGAGCTAGGCTTGTTCTTTCTTTTGTTACTTTTTTCTAACTTAACTTCTTTTACGATTTCTAACTTCTTTCTTTTATGATTATAATTATAAAAGTTCCCCTTTCCTTTCCTTCCCTCAAACCCTCCCACATACTCTCTTCTTCAAGTCCATTGCCTCTTCCTCTTTAATTGTTGTTGTTGTTGTTGTGTATGTGTGTGTGTGCTCCTAGTTGTAGATTATTATAACCTACTCAATCTGTACAATGTTATTTGGATGCATATGTTTTCAGAGCTCACCATTAGGTATTAGATAAACAATTGATGTGCTCTTTGTGTATCCATAAAGTCTCACCAACATGGTTGCCTAACAATGACCTGAACAAGAATGATATCAATAGACATGCTAATGTGGAAGAGGGTTCAACTCTAGACAAAGAACTACAGGCAACCAAGGAATGCTGAGAGAGGGAGAAATAGTATTTTATTATAATTTTATCAATCTTTTATTGGCACATGCATTTTCTACATACTTGTGAGAGTATTATGTAAATTTTCACTGCATACATAATGTAGGCTTGCTCCTCAACTTGCTTTTATAGAAACTAGAAAAGGTTCCTCAAGAACTAAATTTCTTCTAAGAGTGATGCCTCCAATAATCTAATTACTTCTCACTATGTCCCATTTCTTGACTGGTCCAGAAGCACCTCTCAGCATTTCTACCCCAGACAAAAGCTCAGTGGAATAGGTTCAGTCTCTTTTTATTTCAGGCATGCTGCCCCTCAAGTTCTGAACTGTATATCTTTGGATACCCTTATCCTGTAATTTAGCACATCCATCCCTGTTAACATTAAGTCAACAATGACATTGGGTTCCACTAATATTATAACGCATTGTGTTCAACCTATTCAGTACATTGGTTTAATTTACAATTTTCAGTTACTGCTCTATTGTTTTGTTGAATACATACTTCATGAAAGTGGGCAAATTACTCACAAGTGGTTTATTGAATAATAGTGATAAGAATGATGACATACAAGTTTCCATTTAAAATAATATCATAAATGCAATCAACAAGGTCCAAGTCTAATTTTTGCTATGAGTCTATAAATACAAGTAGGAGTGAATTTGTCTATGAGAATATCTGACAAGTCTCTAAAATAGAAAAGCTTAAACTAGGAATATAATGACATATATGAAAAGCAGATTTTTATTAGACTTGTGATCTAATAAACAGAAAAGCTTAACCTAGGAATAAAATGACTGATATCTGAAAATCAAATTTTATTAGACCTGTGATCTATTTTAAACTTTCCAGGGTATAGCCTATTATATAACTTTATTAAATAAAGTATGAAGGCACTGAGATTTCTGCTACCTAAAGCCAGATTGTTCTTTACTGTGTTTTTTAAAAATAAGCATAAAATAATGCTTCTCATTATAAAAATCATTAGTTCAAGATCTAGAATTAGAAAAAAACCCAAGGAGTGAAACTTTAAACTGTCCTTTTGGCAAACACTGTATCAATCTCATTCCTTCTGGAAGCTTGTGAGAGAAAATTCAAAACTAATGATCAATATCATGCTCAAAGAACAAGCAGAGTTAGCTACTGCTAAAAAATAATACCAAGTTGTGGTTGATTGTTCTTTTACAGTAAGGTGTAGCAAGTATGAATCAGCACTTAGCAAATATGCCCCACATACACGAAGAGGAACTGAGAAATCATGCTATCAGTGATTATGTGTTTTGCCACTAATGGTTAGTTTAGGTTCCATGATGTAGCCTGGCCAAGCATGAAGTCTACTTGTGATAATATGTGGATTAGTGTTCAGCTACGCCATCCTTTCCTTAAAGAACACCCTATTCAATTGCCAGAAAAGAATCTACAGGAAATGAACCTCTTGACTTTGATTGATAGTTGCATGGAAAGTGAAAAAGCTTTGCATATAAGTCAATTGTGTGCTTTCCAGAGGCACATGTGAAGAAATGAGTAGCAGAGTAGTGTCCTCTGATCAATGGAGAGGCCCTAACCCAAGGCTAAAACCACTGATAGCACTAAATCTTATAAAGTCTGTGCTTTTTTTAAACTATAAAGCACATCTATAGCAAAGTCTAATTTAAAAATTAGAGATGGTAAGGGATTACCAACAATAATAGAGAACTATAACTGTAAACTGCAAGAAAGATATTTGCATGTGATCTCTTTGAAACTATTTCACAATTACTTCTTGTGATGCTGTGAGATGAGGAAATGGCAAGACCAGGTGAAGTAGGTGATATAGGCATTACAAGGCAGCACCCAGATGCTATTGAATTTCCGATCATACACCACAAGGATGAATATATGCTTTGAGTGATACTGATTTTTAAATTCTAGGGAACTGCTCTGAATTTGAGAGAGTGAAACTTAGGATAATAGAGACTGCTGTATATAAAAAGACAGCTGCAGGAAGGCTACAGCTAATACCTACCTGCTTAAATATGTAGGCAATTCCCTAAGTCAATAATTTACCATTACATGGATGACATTTTGCTATCATATTCAAACAGATACTTTAAAAAATGTTTGAAGAAATAAACATAGTTTTACCTAAATGGGGGTTTCAGATTGCTCCTGATAAAATACAGAGAGGAGATTCTGTCAATTACCTAGGTTATAAAATAGGTTTGCAAAAAATTAGGACAGAAAAGGCACAAATTAGGAGAGACCAATTACAGACTCTTAATGACTTTCAAAGATTGTTAGGAGACATTTCCAGTCTATGACTGGCTGTTGGGATAACACCTGATCTAATAATTCCTTTAAACAAAACCTTAGATGGTAATAAAGACTTGAATAGTCCTAGAGAATTAACAGCTAAAGTGGAAAAGGAACTGACAATGGTTGAGGAAAAATTACTGGAGGCACACGTGGATAGGGTGAATCCAAATCTGAATTGTATTCTAGTCATATTGCCTTCCAGAATTTCTCCTACAGGAATGTTAATGCAGAGAGAAGATATTATTTAAGAATGGATCTTTCTACCACATAAACCAAGTAAAAAATTAAAAACTTATGTGGAAAAAGTCTCTAAATTAATTATAAAAGGTAAATTAAGACTTCATCAACTAGCAGGTGTAGAACCAGCAGAAATTATAGTGCCTTTCACTACTGATGAAATAAAAAAAGTTATGGGAAGATGATGGACCATGACAAAGAACTTGTACTAATTTTTTGGGAGAAATTAATAGCAACTATCCCAAAAGCGATAGATTTACAGGATATGGGAGATTTTAGAAACTCTAGGAGCTGGGGCTCAGCTGGAAGATGTGGATTGCTTGGAACAGGTCATTATGTTGAATGAGTTGATAACATGCTCCTTCTTGCTCCACTCAGTGACATACCTCCTCCATTGTTTAGATTATTTAAAGACAGTTATAGAGGGAAAGAAGGTAGGAAAAAAAAAGAAATGATAGGTCTGACCTTAGGAAGAAGCATGTTTATTAATAGTGAGGGAGCATTTTTCCACCCATGTGTGTATAAATGGCCAAAATGCCTACAGACGAAGATGGGATTTGGTCCCTCATAAAGATAGAAATGACTTTTGAAGATTGCAAGGGAAGCTTGGAAGTATAGTCCTTCAGCAGAGAACTGTCATTGCTAACTCTGGAAGGACACAGAAAATGCAGAGCAGGGAGGTTATAGCTGTTTTCTGATGAGGAGGCTGTTTGTTGGAGGGCTAGTTCTGGGACCACTGAATAGAGGGCACTCTGTCATGTAACTGTGGGAGACGCTTGTCTTGAACAGCTGTGACGGATCAGGTGATTGCTCTCCTGATTTGGGAAATAACTATTATGACGTTGTAAGCTGATGACTTGCTTACAGAGTAGAGCTGAGATTTCACAGGAAGGTTGGAGGACAGGGAGGAACAGAGGAGGAAGAGAGAGAGTGAGCTGGTGAAAGAAAAACGTAGAATTGATTCAGAGTGACAGTGACTGGTCCCATTGCCAGGACTATTGTGATTTAGAAATAGAAAGAGTCAGAGGAAGGAAGTCATATTAATCAAGAAAGATGAGCAAGGCATGAAAGCCTTTAATACCAGTACTGGAGAGGCATTAGCTTGGGGATCTTTGTGTTCTTAAGGACAATGTGGGTCTTTAAAAAAATACCCCCTCCCCTACCCCACATGCCACCACCATACCATCAGGGTGGTGGGGCAATCATTTGGCTATGGAACATAGTATAATTTACATATGGCTTCCGATTGGCCGAAGGGCATAAGCCCGCCCCAAAGATGACGTTTGTGTACAGATAGTTTCCAGAGAAACCTTAGTTTGTGCTGACCATTAGACAAGCAGAGTGCCGCTCCTCTACCATCCTTAAAAAAAAGCTAAATTTGGTAACCAAGCAGGAGATTTGATCCTGGTTGTAGAACTAATTCAGACAACAGACTTCTGGGTTGTGTGCCCAGTCAATTTTCCCAGATAATACTAGAAAACCTGGGAATTCATTAGTATTACTTAAATGAGTTCCAGAAAGAAAGGACCTCATGCTCATGACCAACAATTTGGAGAAGGAGATGACTTAGGGAAGCAGACACCAAGCTGCAGGGAAGTCAGAAAGGTGAGAAATCGCCCCTCAGAACAAAAGTCAGCCAAGCTGATGAATCATCAACCAGCTCTTCCAGGAAGACCACAGGGTTGCCCTACCACAAAAAGTCGCTCGGTGGAGAGAGGTCGCTCCCATGAGAAATCCCGAAGAACAGAGAAAAATCCCTCCCCCGAGAAGTATCACATTGCAGATAAAAGTCCCACTGCTGAGAAGCACTGCGCTACAGTTAAGAGCACCTTGGCTGAGAAGCCTTTGTTAGCTGAGAAACATCGTGCTACAGATAAGAGTTCCTCTGCCAGGAAACACCATTCTCTTGGAAAACATCATACTATAGGGAAAGTTTCCTGTGCAGGAAAGTCCTCCTCTGACAGGCACCTCCCTGGGAAGAAGCGTCACTTCTCTGAGAAAAGACATTCATCTGAAAAGCATATCTGTCTTGAGAAAGATCTTCCTACACAGAGAGGTCGCCTTATCAAGAAAAGCCATCTTACAGAAAAACATCACTCTACAGAGGAATGTGGATTGGCTGAGAGAGGCCGCCCTATCATGAGAGATCAACCTGTAAAGAAAGGACTTTCTACTAAGAAGAGTGCATCTACTGAGAAAGGTTACTTTGATGGGAGAGGTCGCTCTACTAAGAACCATCACCCTGAAGAGGAAGACCCCTCAGCCAAGAAATTTATTTCTGCAGAGAGCGATCACCAGCTAGAGAGAGGCCATGTGAAGAGAAGAATCTCCACAGAGAAGAAAGGTCACCCCATGGGGAGAGTTTGGCCAGCTAAAAAAAGTTGCCTGGCAGGGAAGGGTCGCTCACCAGAGAAGACTAGCCATGCAGTGAGAGGTCGCCTCTTCAAAAGCTGCCCTGCAGAGGAGAGTAATTTATCCACAAAGGGTAACTCTGCAAAGAGAGGACTCTTTCCTGGAAAAGATCGCCGCACAAGGAGGCTTCGCCTCAGAAAAAGCTATCCTGCAGAGGAGGGTTACTCATTCGAGTGGGGTAACTCTGAGAAGAGAGGACCCTCTGCACGTGAAGATTGTCCTGCAGGTAGTGGTCGCTCCATCAAAAGCCTCCCTGCAAAGGAGAGTCCTTCATCTGAGAAGGATAACTCTCTAAAGAGAAGACCATCTCCTGAGAAAGATCGCTGCACAAGGAGACTTCGCCTCAGAAAAAGGTACCCTGAAGAAGAGGGCTACTCATTTGAGTGGAGTAGCTCTGAGGAGAGAGGATACTCTGCACATGAAAATAGCCCTGCAGGGAGAGGTCAAAGCATTAAATGCCACCGCACTGAGAGTCGCTCAATGGAATGGGAAGGGGGTAACTCCATAGCTAGAGGACGCTCTGCAGGTGAAGAGTGCCCTGCTGAGAGAGGTCATCCCATCAAAACCAGCCCTGCAGAGGAGGGCCATTTATCTCAGAAGGGTAACTCTACAAAAAGAGGACCCTCTCCTGGGAAAGATCACCGCACAAGGAGGCTTCGCCTCAGAAAAAGTTATCCTGCAGAGGAGGGTTACTCATTCGAGTGGGGTAACTCTGAGGAGAAAGGACCCTCTGCATGTGAAGATTGCCCTGCAGGTAGTGGTCGCTCCATCAAAAGCCTCCCTGCAAAGGAGAGTCCTTCATCTGAGAAAGGTAACTCTGTAAAGAAAGGGCCATCTCCTGGGAAAGATCACCGCACAAGGAGGCTTCGCCTCAGAAAAAGGTACCCTGAAGAAGAGGGTTACTCATTTGAGTTGGGTAGCTCTGAGGAAAGAAGACCCTCTACACATGAAAATCACCCTGCAGGGAGAGGTCCCCTCTTCAAAAGCTGCCCTGCACAGGAAAGTCATTCCTCTAAGAAGGATAACTCTTCAAAGAGAGGACCCTCTCCTGGAAAAGATCGCCCCACAGGGAGAGGTAAGCCTCTGAAGAAAAGCCGCCCTGCAGCAGAGGGTCAGTCCGTGGACAGGGCTAACTCAGCAGCAAGAGGACCGTTTGTAGGTGAAGATCGTCCTTCAGGGAGTGATCACCCCATTAATAGCCACAGTGCTGACGAGCATCATCCATCTGAGAAGAGTAACTCTACAAATAGAGGACCCTCTCCTGGGAAAGATCTCCGCACAAGTTGGCATCGCCTCAGAACGAGGTACTCTGGAGAAGAGGGTTACTCATTTGAGTGGGGTAGCTCTAAGAAGATAAAACCCTCCACAGGTGAAGATCACCCTGCAGGGAGAGGTCAGCCTCAGAAGAAAAGCTGCCCTGAAGAAGAGGGTCACTCAGATGAAAGGGGTATCTCAGTAGCAGGAAGACCCTTCGCAGGTGAAGATAGCCCTGCAGGGAGTAGTCAGCCCATCAAATCCTACTGGGCCAAAGAGGGTCATTCATCTGAGAGCGGTATCCCTGCAAAGAGAGGACCCTCTCCCGGAAAAGAGGGTCATTCAGATGAAAGGGCCAACTATGCAGAGAGAGGATCCTTTGCAGCAAAAGATTGCCCCACAGGAAGTGGTCAGGCTCCAAAGAAAATCTGCCCTGCAGAGGAGGGTCACTCGGGTGAAAGGGGTAACTCTGCAGGGAGAGGACCCTCTGCAGGGAAGGATGGCCCCACAGGGAGAGGTCAGCCTTCAAATAAAAGCTGCCTTGAAGAGGAGGGTTGCTCACTGGATAGGGGTAACTATGTGCAGAGAGAACTCTCTGTAGGGAAAGATGATCCCATAAGGCCTCCAAAGAAAATCCAACATGCAGAGAACCATCTATCTGCCCTGGGAAGCTGCCCTACCCAAACAAGTCATCCTGCAGAGAAAAGTCTATCTTCCCAGAGAGTCTGCTCTGCAGAGAAAGTGCACGCAGGGGAGAGAGGTCACTTTGTTGAGAAAACATGCCCTGCAGAGAGAGAACTCTCTCCTGAGAAAGGTCAGGTGGAAAAGAAAGTCATCTGTTTTGAGAAACTTCATTCTGAGGAGAAAGATCAGTCCTCCCAAAGCAGCTACACTGCTGAGAAAGGTAACAGAGTAGAAAGCGGGTACCCTGTCGGGAAAGGTCATCACTCCATGGAAAAAAGCTTTCCTGTGGAGAAACCCTCTTCTTCAGAATCCGCACCTAACACGCCAGTGGCAAAGAACATGCAGAATATTCGAGAAAACAGAGTTGGCAGTGGTACCAGCACAGTACCACAGATTCCTCACCAGAATGTGGCTGGGACTGTCACCACTGGTCAATCTGGGCAGGCAGGGAAGGTGAGAATGGGAGTTGAATTGAAGTTGCCTGATGAACTTAAGCCATGTCTTGTTGAGGACTGGGAACTGATAAACAAACATAAGCAGTTATTCCAACTCCCTGCTGAGAAGAATGTAGATACTATTCTCGCGGATTATGTCACTTTTGTGAAATCACAGGGAAAGGCTGATGATAGGGAATATTCTGTTGATGAACTTGTATATGGAATAAGAGAGTACTTCAACAAGATGCTGGGCACCCAGCTGCTCTGCCAATTTGAAAAGCCCCAGTTTGCCAAAATCCACCTGGCTTATCCTCATATTCCAATGTCTCAGGTTTATGGGGCTCCACACCTCCTACGATTATTTACTCAAATTGGGACTGTATTGACCCATTCCCTCCTTAGTAGGCATAGTCCTATGCGAGTGTCTAGGTATCTGCACGATTTCCTTAAATACCTAGCTGAGAATTCCACTTCTCTATTTAGTGCCAGCAATTACAAAGTGGCTTCTGCTGAGTATTGTTTCCAAGCCCTGTGAGGGTCAGCTGACCACTCCCTGTTATGACCTGGAGCAGTAAACATTTCTGTTTGCTGTTTTTATTATAGTTGTTCTTGAATAGTCAAAGTATAACAGGGCTTAATATTTCAGTCTAGTTATTGTTGTGAACATAAATAAAAATATTAAATGCTTCATCAGTATTTCAATAACAAATAAATGTTCACTAAAATAATTTGTGTTGCTTATTTGACAACATTGCTTGAATGTTGGTGCTTCTATTCTTACACATTATGAGTTTCTACTAGGTGTTCATAGTACATAGTACATAGTACATAGTTCATTCAACATAATGTGCACTCATTCAACACAATGGGTATGCTCCAAACATATGCATACATATAATTTAAAATTTAAAATACAAAATCATTTAGAAATATAAAAGGATTGGAGATGCAATTAAGGAGGCCCTGGGTTCACTCCTTGGTTTCGAAAGTGAAATAAAGGGGAAAAAAGAAGAAGGACTGAGGAGAAGGTAAAGGAAGGATGGGTATAAATTGAAAGGGAGGCTAAAGAGGGGGAGGTGAGGAGGGAGAGGTAGTGAGGGGAGGAAAGAAATAGGTGGAAAGAAGTGTAGGGGAATAAAGAAAAGGAGAGGAGATAGAGGAGGAGGAAAAGGATAAGGAGAAGGGGCGGGAGGAAGACAAGATGGGGAGGAGAAGGAAGAGGAAAAGAAAATGGAGAGAAGAAAAAGGAGGAAGAAGAAAAGAGCAGGAGGAGACAGAGAAGGATAATGGAGAAAAAGGAAAGGGAGGAAAAGAGGAGGAGAAGGGCAGGAGGATGTGGAAAAGGATATGGATGAGGAAAAGGAGATGAGGGATAGGAAGAGAAGAAGAGAGGGAAGAGAGAATGAAGAGAAAGAGGGAAAGGAGCAGGATAAGGAATAGAAGGAAAGGCAGAAGAGTAGAGAGAGGAGGGGGAGAGGTAGAAGCAAAGGTGAGGGAGGAGGAGGAGAGTTGAAGGAAGAAAAAGAAGAGAAGAAGACGAGGGAGGAGAAGAAGAGAGGAAGAAGAGGTGAGGGAAAAAGAAGGATGGAGAAAGGGGAGGATGAGGAGATGGAGGAGAAAGGGAGAGGAAGAAGAAAAGGTAAGGGAGAAGAAGGAGAAAGGAAAGGATGGGAGAAGAAGAGGAAGGAGAAAATAAGAGGGGAGGAAGGGAGAAAGAAGAGAAAGAGGGAAAGAAGGATAGAGAAGTGATGAGGAAGAAAAGGGAAGAAGGAGAAAGGAAGGAGTGGTGGAAGAGGGAAATAACAGAAGATGGAACATGAGATGAGAAGAGACAAGACAGGGATAAGAAAGAAAGGAGGAAAGGGAGGAGTAGAAAAATGGAATAAGAAAGGAGAGGTGGAGAAAGGGAGAAGAGGAAGATAAGATGGAGGAACAGAAGAAGGAGGGTCAGTTGGAGAGGAGGAAGAGAAGTAGTAGAGGATGAATCAAAAGAGAAGAACACAGAAGACATGGTAGCAAAGGAAAGGGGGAGAAGGTAAAAAGAGAAGTAGGGGAAGGAGGATGGAGAGAGAAAGTGGGGAGGAAACAATAGGAGGAAGAGGATGAGGAGAAGGAGCAAGGCAGAGAGAAGGAAAGCACTAGAAAGAAAATGAAGAGGAAGAAGAGGAGTAGTAGAAAGTTTTGAAGAAGGAGTTGGAGAAGAAGGGAGCAAGAAGGGAGGAGAGGGGTGAGGTAGAGGAGGGTGGGGAAGAGGGAGAGTGCTGGGTTCAAACTCTAGCTTTTTCCAAGCATCATTGGGAGTAGAATAGACAGGGCATGGGCAGGACCAAAGGTGGATCCTGATCGGCCATTTGTACAATGTGCATGGCTGGAATGACTCCCTGGAGGTTGTGTCAGTGGACAGCTTGCTTATCCAGAGAGGCAAGGGATATTTTTACTCTAGGAAGAATGGCTCCTTGGGTCCATGTGTTGGATTGTCATCGGTTTGGGGCAATAACATTGACAGTGCTTCATTCGTGTACTCAGAGGCAGCAGGGGCCAGAGGAAGGAACCTTATAAGGTTATAGAAAGTCCAGCCTGGGCTGTTTCAGTGATCAGATAAGCAGTGACCAGTCCCTGTAGCCTTGGAGACACATGAGCTTATCAGATGTTACATGCATTGGGGCATTTTGGGACACATCCACAGGAAGCCTAACTGCTTGGGGTCTGCTGGCACCTGGGCAAGTGGGGAGAAAACAAACTCCTGCTGATATCAGGATGAGAAAATCCAGCTTTTAGGCTTAACTTCAGACCAGCCCTGCAGGAGAGGCTGAGAAAAAAAAGGGGAAAGGGAAGGAAGGCAATAAGGAGCGAGGCTGAGGAGGAAGAGAGGACAAGAAGGCAAGGGAGAAAGGAAGAGAAGCAAAAGGAGGAGGGGAAAATGAGGGGAGGAGGAAAATGGAATGAAGGAGAAAGAAGAAAATGTGTAGGGAGAGGAGAAAGAGAGGTGAGGAAGGGAGAGGGGAAGAAAGAGAAGGGACAAGGAGAGAGAGAAGAGAAAAGGAAGAGGAGGAAAAGGAGGATGGGAAAGTGTGGTGAGCCCACAAGCTTGATACAGTAAATGTACAGCTGACAGATCTGTTAGACTAATCCACGGGAAGTGTGTATGTGCAAATCCACATGGAGAACCTGTTCAGCACAGCTCCGGGAACACTTCTCTTTTGGATAAGTCACTGCCAGTTCTGTAAAAATCTTGTGAAATCATGGCATTTCTCCCTTCAAAATGGGATTAATTCCCAAAATACCTCAGCAGTGTAACTTCTTCTGTCTGGGGACAATGGAATGACCTTCCCTGAGGCCTTAGAGTGATAACATTTACCCTTTGTTCCAAGAGTCAAATTTACATAAAGTCAATCCCCCACAATTACCTTTTCTAACAGACCAGATAGGAATTTTAAAAAGATAGAGGACACCATCCTTACCAGACAAACAGGTCTTGGTGTGGGTGAAGACCAAGGTTCAAAGACATTTAGTAACTCTGTCTAATGGTTTGGAATGCTCACTCCTCCTGAGTGGTGTCACCTGTTCCAAGAGCACTGCATTGTCAGGTTCTACCTGCCTTTTGTGATTCTGAAATGCATATTGATATCATTGTTTTTGCCTATGAAATTTTTCTACTTTTATTTTATTTAAAACAACTATGTTTTTATTTTACATACCAATTCCAGTTCCCACACCCTCCCCTCCTTCCTTTCCCTCCACTTTTCCCCCACCCCACCCCCATCCATTGCTCAAATAGGGTAAGTTACATTTCTTTGAGGAAAGACCAAGGCCCTCCCTACTATATCTAAGCTTACCCAGGTATCCATCCAAAGAAAATGGGTTTGAATAAGTGAGTACCAGCACCAGGGATAAATCCTGGTCCCATTACCAGTGGCCCTGCAGTCTGCCCCAGCCATACAACAGTCACCTACATTCAGAGAGTCTGGTTTGGTCCTCTGCTGGTTCCTTTCCTATCAGGCCAAAGTTGGTGAGCTCTCATTAACTCAGGTAAGCTGTTTTAGTGGGTGTCCCAATCATGGTCTTGACCTCTTTGCTCATGTTCTCACTCCTCCCACTCTTTTTTTTCTATTCAAAAATTTACACTTCCTCCCCTCCTCTCATTCCCCTCCCACTCCCCCACTCACCCTCCTCTCTCCCCCTCCCTCCTTAAGAGAGAGCAGGGAACCCTGCCCTGTGGGAAGTCCAAGAACCTCCCCCCTACATCCAGGACTAGGAAGCTTTGCATCCAAACAGACTAGGGGCCCAAAAAAACAGTACTTGCAGTAGAAACAAGTCCCAGTACTTTATCAATGGTTTCTCAGTCAGCCCCCATTGTCAAGCACATTTAGAGAGTTCCCTTTGATCACATGCTCATTCGATCCCTGTCCAGCTGGATTTGGTGAGCTCACATTAGAACAGGCGCACTGTCTCAGTGGGTGGACCAACCCCTCGCGGTCCTGACTTCCTTGCTCATCTTCTCCCTTCTTCTGCTCTTCAACTGTACCTTGGGAGCTCTGTCCATTGCTCTGATGAGGGTCTCTGTCTCTATCTCCATCTGTTGCCTGACAAAGATTCTATAGTGATATTCGAGATAAACATTAGTGTGATAGTGGGGCAAGGCCAGTTCAGGCACCCTCTCCTCTGCTGCCCAAGGACCTAGCTGGGGACATCCCTGTGGAAACCTGGGATCCCCTCAAGAGCCAAGTCTCTTGTCAACCCTAAAATGGTTCCCATAATGTAGATATCTTCTTCCCTGCTCCTATATCCACCCTTCCTCCATCTCCACACTCCCATGCCCCAAGCTCTCTCCAGTCTTTCCTTTCTCCCTTCTCTCTCCCCCTCTCCCCTTCCCCCACCCCTAGCCCTACCCCCACTCCCATGCGCCCAACTTTTGCCCAGCAATCTTGTTTCCTTCCAGTTCTCAGGAGGATCGATGTATGTTTTTCTTTGGGTTAACCTTGTTATATGGCTTCTCTAGGCTTGCGAACTATAGGCTTAATGTCCTTTCTTTATGGCTAGAGTCTACTAATGAGTGAGTACATACCATATTCATCTTTTGGGGTCTGGGTTATCTCACTCAGGATAGTATTTTCTATTTCCATCCATTTGCATGCAAAATTCAAGATGTCATTGTTTTTTTTTTTCCCCACCGAATAGTACTCTAATGTGTATATATTCCACACTTTCCTTATCCATTCTTACATTGAGGGGCATCTAGGTTGTTTTCAGGTTTTGGCTATTACAAATAATGCTGCTATGAACATAGTTGAACAAATGCTTTTGTAGTATGAGCTTTTGTAGTATGATTGGGCATCTCTTGGGTATATTCCCAAGAGTGGTATTGCTGGATCCTCAGGTAGATTGATTCCCAATTTCCTGAGAAACCGCCACACTGATTTCCAAAGTGGCTGTACAAGTTTGCATTCCCACCAGCATACCACCTTACTCTGCATCCTCTCCAGCAAAGGCTATCATTGGTGTTTTCAATTTTAGCCATTCTGACAGGTGTAGGATGGTAACTCAGAGTTGTTTTGATTTGCATTTCCCTGATCACTAAGGAGGTTAAACAAGATCTTAGGTGTCTTTTGGCCATTTGAACTTCGTCTGATGAGAATTCTCTTTTCAGTTTAGTACCCCATTTTTTAATTGGGTAAATTAGAATTTTCATGTCCAGTTTCTTGATTTCGTGTATATAATTTGGAGATCAGACCTTTGTCTGATGCAGGGTTGGTGAAGATCTTCTCCCATTCAGTTGGATGCCTTTTTTTCTTAATGACAATGTCCTTTGCTTTACACAAGCTTCTCAGTTTTAGGAGGTCCCATTTATTCACTGTTGCTCTTGTTGTCTGTGCTACTGGAGTTATACATAAGAGGTGGTCTGTGCTCATGTGATGCAGTCTACTTCTTACTTTCTCTTCTATCAGGTTCAGTGTGGTCTGATTTTTTTTTTTCTTTTTCGAGACAGGGTTTCTCTGTGGTTTTGGAGCCTGTCCTGGGACTAGCTCTTGTAGACCAGGCAGGTCTCTAACTCACAGAGATCCGCCTGCCTTTGCCTCCCAAGTACTGGGATTAAAGACGTGCGCCACCACCGTCCGGCGTGTGGTCGGATTTATATTGAGGTATTTGATCCATTTGGACTTGAGTTTTATGCATGTGATAGATATGGATCTATTTTCATTCTTCTACAGGTTGACATCCAGTTATGCCAGCACTATTTATTGAAGACGCTTTCTTTCTTCCATTGTATACTTTTAGCTCCTTTGTCAAAAATCAGGTGTACATAGGCTTGTGGGTTAACATCCCTGTCTTCCATTCAATTCCATTGGTCATCGTCTCTGTTTTCATGCCAATACCGAGCTGTTTTCATTACTGTAGCTCTGTAATAGAGTTTGAAGTCAGAGATGATAATGCCTCTGGAAGTTCCTGTTTTGTATAGGATTGTTTTGGCAATCCTGGGCTTTTTTGTTTTTCCATATAAAGTTGATTATTGTTCTCTCAAGGTCTGTGAAGACTTTTGTTGGGATTTTGATAGGGATTGCATTGAATTTATAGATTGCCTTTGGTAGAACTGCCATTTTTACTATGTTGATCCTACCCATCCAAGAACATGGGAGATCCTTCCTTCTTCTGGTATCCTCTTCAATTTCTTTCTTCAAAGCCTTAAAGTTCTTGTCAAATAGATCTTTCACTTCCTTTGTTAGTGTTACCTTAAGATACCTTATGGTATTTGTGGCTATCATGAAAGATGTTTCTCTGATTTCCCTCTTTGCTTCCTTTGTGTATAGAAGGGCTACTGACTTTTTTTTAAGTTGATCTTGTATCCTGCCACATCACTAAAGGTATTTATCAGCTGTAGTTCTTTGAAAGAGTTTTTGGGGTCACTGATGTACACAATCATATCATCTGCAAATAACAAAAGTTTTACTTCTTCCTTTCCATTTCAAATCTCCCTTTATCTCCTTATGTTGTCTTATTGCTATTGTAGAACTTCAAGCACTATGTTAAAGAGATTTGGACAGAGTGGACAGTCTTGTCTTGTTCCTGATTTTAGTGGGATGGCTTTGAGTTTCTCTCCATTCCATTTGATATTAGCTGTTAATTGTTGTATATTGCTTTTATTATATTTAGAAATGATTCTTGTATCCCTAACCTCTCCAAGACCTTTATCATAAAGGGGTGTTGAATTTTGTCAAATGCTTTTTCAGCTTCTAATGAAATGATCATATAGTTTTTTTTTCCAGTTTATTTATATGATTGATTACATTGATAGATTTTTGCATGTTGAACCAGCCCTGCATCTCTGGGATGAAGCCTACTTGATCATAATGGATTATTTTTTTGATGTGTTCTTGTATTCGGTTTGCCAGTATTTTATTGAGAATTTTTTCATCGAAGTTCATGAGTGAGATTGGTCTATAATTCTCTTTCTTGGTTGAGTCTTTGTGTGGTTTTTTATCAGTGTAACTGTAGCTTCATAAAAAGGGTTTGGCAATGACTCTTCTGTTTCTATTATGTAAAACACCTTGAGGAGTGAGTATACGTATTAGCTCTTCTTGGAATTTCTAGTAAAACTCTGCATTAAAACCATCTGGTCCTGGGCTTTTTTTGGTTGGGAGGTTTTTTATGACAGCTTCTATTTCCTCACAACTAATAGGTATATTTAAATTGTTCACTTGCTCTTGATTTAATTTTGGTATATGGTATTTATCTAAAAACAAGTCCATTTCTTTTACATTTTCCAACTTTGTGGCAATAGGCCTTTGTAGTAAGACGTAATGATTCTCCGAATTTCCTCAGTGTCTGTTGTTATGTTCCCCTTTTCATTTTTGATCTTATTAATTTGCACGTTCTCTCTCCACCTTTTGATTAGTTTGGATAGAGGCTTGTCAATCTTGTTGATTTTCTCAAAAAATCAGCTCTTTGTTTCATTGATTCTTTGGATTGTTTTCTATGTTTCTATTTTGTTGATTTCAGCCCTCAGTTTGATTATTTCCAGTCTTCTACTCCTCCTTGGTGAGTCTGCTTCTTTTTTTTTTCTAGAGCTTTTACCTGTGCGGATAAGTCTCTAATGTGATCTTTTTTGTTTGTTTAAATGTGGACACTTAGTGCTATGAACTTTCCTCTTAGCACTACTTTCATAGTGTCCTGTAGGTTTGGAAATGTTGTATCTTTATTTTCGTTGAATTCCAGGAAGACTTTAATTTCTTTCTTTATTTCTTCCCTGACCCACTGGTGGTTCAGTAGTTGACTGTTCAGTTTCCATGAGTTTGTAGGCTTTCTGTGGGTAGAATTGCTGTTAAATTCTAACTTTATTCCATGGTAATCTGATAAGACACAGGTGGTTACTAATTTTTTTTGTGTCTGTGGAAGTTTGCTTTGTTACCAAGTATGTGATCAATTTTCAAGAAGGTTCCATGAGATGCTGAGAAGGTATATTCTTTTCTATTTGGGTGGAATGTTCTATAGATGTCTGTTAAGTCCATTTGATTCATTACTTCCTTTAGTTTTCTTATTTCTGTTTGGTTTCTGTCCATTGGTGAGAGAGGAGTGTTGAACTCTCCTACTATTAGTGTATGGGGTTTGATGTGTGCTTTGAGTTCTAGTAATGTTTCTTTTACATATCTACTTATGAGTGAGTATGTACAGTGCTCATATTTCTGAGTCTTGGTTACCTCACCCAGGATGATTTTTCTAGTTCCATCCATTTACAGGCAAATCTCAAGATGTTATAGTTTTTTTTCCTCTGAGTAGAACTCCATTGTGAAAATGCACAATGTTTATTTTATTCATTTTTTTTTGTTGAGGGACATCTATGTTTTTTCCAGGTTCTGGCTACTATAAATAATGCTGCTATTAACATAGATGAACAAATGTCCTTGTTGTATGATTGAGTATCCTTTGGATACATGCTTAAGAGTGGTATTGCTGGATCTTGAGAAAGGTTGATTCCCAAATTTCTGAGAAACAACCATACTGATTTCCCGAGTAGGTTGCACAAGTTTGCCTTCCCACCAGTAATGGAATGGTATTCCCCTTGCTCCACATCCTATCCTACACAAGCTATCATTGGTGATTTTTTAATTTAGCCACTCTGACTGTTGCAAGGTGGTATCTCAGATTCATTTTGATTTGTATTTCTCTGATGGCTAAGGATTTTGGACATTTTCTTAAGTGTCTTTCAGTCATTTGAGATTCTTCTGTTGAGTATTCTGTTTAGATCTGTACCCCATTTTTTAAATGGATTATTTGGAATTTTGTTGTCTAGTTTCATGAGTTCTTTATATTTTGGAGATCGGTCTTTTGTCTGATGTAGGGTTAGTGAAGATCTTTTTCCATTCAGTAGGCTGCCTTTTTGCCTGATTGACTTTGTCCTTTGCTTTACAGAAGCTTCTCAGTTTCAGGAGGTCTCATTTATTTATTTTTGTTCTCAGTGTCTTTGCTACTGGTGTCACATTTAGAAAGTGGTCTCCTGTGCCCATGCATTGAAGACTACTTCCTACTTTCTCTTCTATCAGATTCAGTGTGGTCAGATTTATGTTGAGTTCTTTAATTCATTTGGACTTGAGTTTTGTGTATTGTGATAGATATGGGTCTATTTGCATTCACAAGATGTTGATATCCAGTTATACCAGCACCATTTGTTGAATATGCTTTCTTTTTTTCATTGTATAAATTCTGCTTCTTTGTCAAAAATCAGGTGTTCACAGTGTGTGGATTAATATCTGGGTCTTTGATTTGATTCTATTGTTCAACCTGTCTATTTTTATGCCAGCATCAAGCTGTTTTCATTACTGTAGCTCTGTAATAGTGCTTGATGTCAGTGATGGTGATGCCTCCGGAAGTTCCTTTATTGTACAGGATTGTTTTGGCTATCCTGGGTTTTTTGTTTTTCCATATGAAATTGAGTATTGTCCTTTCAAGGTCTGTGAAGAATTGTGTTGGAATTTTGATGAAAATTGCTTTTGGTAGGGTTGCCATTTTTATTATGTTGATCCTACCTATTGAAGACCATGGGAGGTCTTTTCATTTTCTGGTTTCTTCTTCAATTTTTTTCTTCAAAGGTCTAAAGTTCTTGTCAGACAGGTCTTTTACTTTTCTATTATTGTTACTCATGATATTTTATGCTATTTGTGGTTTTTGTGAAGGGTGATATTTCTGGTTTTTTTAATCTTTTTTTAAAAATTTATTTATTTATTAAAGATTTCTGCCTCCTCGCCGCCACCGCCTCCCATTTCCCTCCCCCTCCCCCATAAAGTCCCCCTCCCTCATCAGCTCAAAGAGCAATCAGGGTCCCTGATATTTCTATGATTTCTTTCTCAGCTTCTTTATCATTTGTATATAGGAGGGCTACTGATTTTTTTGAGTTGATCTTGTATCCTGCCACATCACTGAAGGTATTTATCAGTTGTAGGAGTTCACTGATAGAGTTTTATGGGGTAACTTATGCACACTATCATATCATCTACAAATAGCAAAAGTTTGATTTCTTTCTTTCCAAATTGTATCCCCTTGATCTCCATTTGTTTTCTTTTTACTCTAGCTAGAATTTCAAAAACTATGTTGAATAGATATGGAGAGTGTATAAACTTTTCTTTTTTCTGATTTTAGTGGAATCGCTTAGAGTAACTCTCCATTTAATTTGATGTTGGCTGTCAGCTTGCTGTATATTGCTTTTATTATATTTACATACATTTCTTGTATCCCTGATCTCTCCAAGACTTTTATTATTAAGGGGTATTAGATTTTGTGGAAGGTGTTTTCAGCATCTAATGAGATGATCACATGATTTTTTCTTTCAGTTTATTTATATTGATAGATTTTTGTATGTTGAACCATCCCTGCATCTTTGATCGTGGTGGATTTTTTGTTATGTGTTCTTGGTTTTGGTTTGCCAGATTTTATTGGGTACTTTTGTATCAATGTGTATGAGGAAGATTGGTCTGTAACTCTTTTTCTTGGTTGAGTCTTTGCATGGTTTCGGTATGAAGTTAACTATAGCCTCATAAAAAGAGTTTGGCAATGTTCACTCTGTTTCTTTTATAAGGAATAATTTGAGGGGTATAGGTATTAACTTTTCTTTAAAGTTTTGGTAGAATTCTTCACTGAAACCATCCAGTCCTGGGCTTTTTGTGGTCATGAGGCTTTTGCTGACTGCTTCTATTTCCTTGCAGGTCATGGGTCTATTTAAATTGCACACCTGGTCTTGATTTAATTTTGGTATGTGGTACCTATCCAGAAAATTGTCCATTTCTTTTACATTTTCCAGTTTTGTGGAGTACAGGTTTTTGTAGTATAGCCTAATGATTCTCTGGATTTCCTCAGTGTCTGTTGTTATGTCCCCCTTTTTATTTCTGACCTTGTTAATTTGTGTTTTAGCTCTCTGCCTTTTGATTAGTTGGGATAAGGGTTTGTCTATCTTGTTGATGTTGAACTAACTCGGTTTGGGAAATAACCAGGCTATCTAAAACATAAAACAATTATATTTTTATTTATTATAAGAGGAAAACTTGTAAGAACTCCAAGCTCATCTGTGTTATGAGAGAACCACACAGAGAGAGTGCACCTGCACCGAAAGCCCGTTTTTCTCTGGATCTCAGAAAGCCACACCCTAACTTTGTCCCACCTCTTAACGATAATTGGTTGACAAAGCTTCCCTATCATGTTGATTTTCTCAAAGAACCAGCTCTTTGTTTCATTGATTCTTTGCATTGTTTTCTTTATTTCTATTTTGTTGATTTCAGCCCTCAATTTGATTATTTCCTATCATCTACTTCTCCTGCTTTTTTTGTTCTAGAGTTTTCAGATGTGTTGTTAATCTAGTGTGAGATTATAGAGGGCTGGTTTTGAACTGACAGAAACTCTGTATAAGGGAGACTTGAGGTTGCATTCTTGCTGATAGGCTTGACAAACCAAGTTGGGAGGAGGCAATCCTCTCCCATCAGTAGAGTGCCTTGCCAATGGTCAGTCCTTGAGAACACAGATGTGCACTGTAGTTCAAAGGCTCTGATTAGGTTGTGGTTTGTCTTCTTTTTTTTTTTTTTTTTTTTTTTTTTTTTTTTATTTTAATTTATTTATTTATTAAGAATTTCTGCCTCGTCCCCACAACCGCTTCCCGTTTCCCTCCCCCTCCCCCGATCAAGTCCCCCCCCCCCCTCATCTGCTCGAAGAGCAATCAGGGTTCCCTGACCTGTGGGAAGCCCAAGGACTGTCCACCTCTATCCAGGTCTCCTAAGGTGAGCATTCAAACTGCCTAGGCTCCCACAAAGCCAGTACGTGCAGTAGGATCAAAAACCCACTGCAATTGTTCTTGAGTTCTCAGTATTCCTCATTGTCCGCTATATTCAGCTAGTCTGGATTTATCCCATGCTTTTTCAGACCTAGGCCAGCTGGCCTTGGTGAGATCCCAATAGAACATCCCCATTGTCTTAGTGTGTGGGTGCACCCCTCGTGGTCCTGAGTTCCTTGCTCGTGCTCCGTCTCCTTCTGCTCCTGATTTGGACCTTGAGATTTCTGTCCGGTGCTCCCGTGTGGGTCTCTGTCTCTGTCTCCTTTCATCGCCTGATGAAGGTTAATATTCCTGAGGATGCCTATGTGTTTGTCTTTGGATTCACCTTATTTAGCTTCTCTAGGAACATGAATTATAGGCTCAATGTCCTTTATTTATGGCTAGAAACCAAATATGAGTGAGTACATCCCATGTTCCTCTTTTTGGGTCTGGCTTACCTCACTCAGGATAGTGTTTTCTATTTCCATCCATTTGTATGCAAAATTCAAGAAGTCCTTGTTTTTTACTGCTGAGTAATACTCTAATATGTATATATTCCATACTTTCTTCATCCATTCTTCCGTTGAAGGGCATCTAGGTTGTTTCCAGGTTCTGGCTATTACAAACAATGCTGCCATGAACATAGTTGAGCATATACTTTTGTTGTATGATAGGGCCTCTCTTGGGTATATTCCCAAGAGTGGTATTGCTGGATCCAGGGGTAGGTTGATCCCGAATTTCCTGAGAAACCGAAACACTGCTTTCCAGAGTGGTTGCACAAGTTTGCATTCCCACCAGCAATGGGTGAGTGTACCCCTTTCTCCACAACCTCTCCAGCAAAGGCTATCATTGGTGTTTTTGATTTTAGCCATTCTGACAGGTGTAAGGTGGTATCTTAAAGTTGTCTTGATTTGCATTTCCCTGATCGCTAAGGAAGTTGAGCATGACCTTAAGTGTCTTTTGGCCATTTGAAGTTCTTCTGTTGAGAATTCTCTGTTCAGATCAGTGCCCCATTTTATAATTGGGTTGATTAGCCTTTTACGGTCTAGTTTCTTGAGTTCTTTATATATTTTGGAGATCAAACCTTTGTCAGTTGCAGGGTTGGTGAAGATCTTCTCCCAGTCAGTGGGTTGTCTTTTTGTCTTAGTGACAGTGTCCTTTGCTTTACAGAAGCTTCTCAGCCTCAGGAAGTCCCATTTATTCAATGATGCCCTTAGTGTCTGTGCTGCTGGGGTTATACATAGGAAGTGGTCTCCTGTGCCCATGTGCTGTAGAGTACTTCCCACTTTCTCTTCTATCAGGTTCAGTGTGTTCGGACTGATATTGAGGTCTTTAATCCATTTGGATTTGAGTTTTGTGCATGGTGATAGATATGGATCTATTTTCATTCTTCTACAGATTGACATCCAGTTTTGCCAGCACCATTTGTTGAAGATGCTCTCTTTTTTCCATTGTATACTTTTAGCTCCTTTATCGAAGATCAGGTGTTCATAGGTTTGTGGGTTAATGTCAGGGTCTTCTATTCGATTCCATTGGTCGACTTCTCTGTTTTTATGCCAATACCAAGCTGTTTTCAATACTGTAGCTCTGTAATAGAGTTTGAAGTCAGGGATGGTAATGCCTCCAGACAATCCTTTATTGTATAAGATTGTTTTGGCTATCCTGGGTTTTTTGTTTTTCCATATAAAGTTGATTATTGTCTTCTCCAGATCTGTGAAGAATTTTGATGGGATTTTGATGGGGATTGCATTGAATCTATAGATTGCTTTTGGTAGAATTGCCATTTTTACTATGTTGGTCCTCCCAATCCAAGAGCAAGGGAGGTCTTTCCATTTTCTGGTGTCTTCTTCAATTTCTTTCTTCAAAGACTTATAGTTCTTGTCAAGTAGATCTTTCACTTCCTTGGTCAGGGTTACCCCAAGGTATTTTATGCTATTTGTGGCTATCGTGAAAGGTGATGCTTCTCTGATTTCCCTCTCTGCTTCCTTATCCTTGGTGTATAGGAAGGCAACTGATTTTTTGGAGTTGATCTTGTATCCTGCCACGTTACTAAAGCTGTTTATCAGCTGTAGGAGTTCTTTGGTAGAATTTTTGGGGTCGCTTATGTACACTATCATATCATCTGCAAATAACGAAAGCTTAACTTCTTCCTTTCCAATACGAATCCCCTTGATTTCCTTATGTTGTCTTATTGCTATTGCTAGAATTTCAAGCACTATATTGAAGAGGTATGGCGAGAGTGGACATCCTTGTCGTGTTCCTGATTTTAGTGGGATGGCTTTGAGTTTTTCTCCGTTCAATTTAATGTTAGCTGTTGGCTTGCTGTAAATAGCTTTTATTATATTTAGGTAGGACCCTTGTATCCCTATTCTCTCCAAGACCTTTATCATAAAGGGGTGTTGAATTTTGTCGAATGCTTTTTCCGCATCTAGTGAAATGATCATATGGTTTTTTTCTTTCAGTTTATTTATATGGTGGATTACATTGATAGATTTGCGTATGTTGAACCAGCCCTGCATCTCTGGGATGAAGCCTACTTGATCATAATGGATAATTTTTCTTATGTGTTCTTGGATTCGGTTTGCCATTATTTTATTGAAGATTTTTGCGTCGATGTTCATGAGTGAGATCGGTCTGTAATTCTCTTTCTTGGTTGGGTCTTTTTGTGGTTTTGGTATCAGGGTAACTGTAGCTTCATAAAAGGAATTTGGCAATGACTCTTCTGATTCTATATTGTGAAATACCTTAAGGAGTATAGGTATTAATTCTTCTTGGAAGTTCTGGTAGAATTCTGCATTGAAACCATCTGGTCCTGGGCTTTTTTTCGAAGGGAGATTTTTGATAACCATTTCTAATTCTTCGCGAGAAACCGGTCTATTTAGATCATTCACCTGGTCTTGGTTTAGCTTTGGTATATGATACTTATTTAAAAAAATGTCCATTTCTTTTGTATTTTCCAGTTTTGTGGCATACAGGCTTTTGTAGTAAGATCTAATGATTCTCTGAATTTCCTCTGTGTCTGTGGTTATGTCCCCCTTTTCATTTCTGATCTTATTTATTTGCGTGTTCTCTCTCTGTCGTTTAATTAGTTTGGATAGGGGTTTGTCGATCTTGTTGATTTTCTCCAAGAACCAGCTTTTTGTTTCATTGATTCTTTGGACTGTTTTCTGTGTTTCTATTTTGTTGATTTCAGCCCTCAGTTTTATTATTTCCAGTCTTCTACTTCTCCTGGGCGCGTCTGCTTCTTTTTTTTCTAGAGCTTTCAGGTGTGTTTTTAAGTCCCCAATGTATGCATTCTCCGTTTTCTTTAAGTGGGCACTTAGTGCTATGAACTTTCCTCTTAGCACTGCTTTCATTGTGTCCCATAGGTTTGAGTATGTTGTCCCTTTATTTTCATTAAATTCAAGGAAGACTTTAATTTCTTTCTTGATTTCTTCCTTGACCCAGGCGTGGTTCAGTAGTTGACTGTTCAGTTTCCATGAGTTTGTCGGTTTTTTGGGGGCAGCGTGGTTGTTGCCTTCTAACTTTAATCCGTGATGATCTGATAAGACACAGGTGGACACTGAGATTTTTTTGTATCTGTGGAGGTTTCCTTTGTTTCCGAGTATGTGGTCAATTTTTGAGAAGGTTCCATGAGCTGCAGAGAAGAAGGTATATTCTTTCCTATTTGGGTGGAATGTTCTATAGATGTCTGTTAAGTCCATTTGCTTCATTACCTCCAATAATTCTCTTAATTCTCTATTAGGTTTCTGTCTGATTGACCTGTCCCTTGGAGAGAGAGGTGTGTTGAAGTCTCCTACTACTAGTGTGTGTGGTTTGATGTCTGCCTTGAGTTCTAGTAATATTTCTTTTACATAAGTAGGTGCTTTTATATTGGGGGCGTATATATTCAGGATTGAGACGTCCTCCTGATGAATTGTTCCTGTTATGAGTATAAAGTGACCGTCTCGGTCTCTTCTGATTGATTTTAGTTTGAAGTCAGTTTTGTTAGAAATTAGTATGGCCACACCTGCTTTTTTCTTAGGACCATTTGCTTGAAACACCTTTTCCCAACCCTTTACTCTGAGTAGGTGCCTGTCTTTGTGGTTGAGATGTGTTTCTTGCAAACAGCAGAATGTTGGATCCTGTTTTCGTATCCAATCTTTTAGCCTGTGCCTTTTTATAGGTGAATTGAGCCCATTAATATTAAGTGATATTAATGACCAGTGGTTGTTTACTCCGGTTATTCTTATTGCTTTTGGTAGTAGAGATTGTGTGTCTCCTTTCTTTGAGATGTGCTCGTGAAGGGCCATTAGATGCCTGGGTTATTGTAGGCAGTGTTGGCAGTGGTGGATTCCTTGGGTTGCGATTTTCCTTCTATTACTTTCTGTAGGGCTGGATTTGTGGCTACGTATTGTTTAAATTTGTTCTTATCCTGGAATGTCTTGTTTTCTCCGTTGATAGTGAACGATAGCTTGGCTGGGTATAGTAGTTTGGGTTTGCATCCATGGTCTCTTAGCTTCTGCAGAACCTCTATCCAGGACCTTCTGGCTTTCATAGTTTCCATCGAGAAGTCAGGTGTAAGTCTGATCGGTTTACCTTTATAAGTTACTTGCCCTTTTTCTTTTGCAGCTCTTAATATTCTTTCTTTAACCTGTATATTTTGTGTTTTGATTATTATATGGCGAGGAGATGTTTTTCTTTGATCCAGTCTGTTTGGTGTTCTGTATGCTTCTTGAATATTTAAATGAATATCTTTCTTTAAGTTGGGAAAGTTTTCTTCCATAATTTTGTTGAAAATATTTTCTGAGCCTTTGAGCTGTGACTCTTCTCCTTCTTCTATTCCTATTATTCTTAGGTTTGGTTTTTTTATTGTGTCCCATAGTTCCTGAATGTTTTGTGTTGAGAATTTGTTGGCTTTGCTGTTTTCTTTGATCTGTTCGTTTATTTTCTCTATGGTGTCCTCAGCATCTGAGAGTCTTTCTTCTAGCTCTTGGATTCTATTGATTATGCTTGTTTCTGTAGACTCAGCTCGTTGGCCTAGATTTTCCATATCCAGCTGGTCCTCAGTTTGTATTTTCTTCTTTGCCTTCATTTCAGTTTTCAATTCTTGAACTGTTTCCATTACCTGTTTGATGGTTTTTTCTTGGTTTCCCAGGGTATCATGTACGTATTTACTCATTTCTTCAAACTTTTTGTTGTACTTCTCATCCATTTCTATAAGGGCATTTTTTACATGTTGTTTAAGGGACTCTATTATCTTCATAAAGTCGATTTTTTCCACTTCTTCTGTGTTAGGTTGTTCAAATACTTCTGTTGTAAGATCATTGGGTTCAGATGTTTTCATGTTGTTTTTCGGATTATTGGGTGAGTTCTTGCCTTGGCGCCTGCCCATCTCCTCCTATTGATCCTATCCAATGGATCCTTTAGAAACCGGATCAGGTTTCCCTGCTGGCCAAGGGCTCCGCTTACAAAATGCCCTCACTCTCTTTTGTGTTTCCTGCTGCAGGCCAAGAACCCTCTCACCCCTCCGAAGGATCTTCAGGACAGGACCAGGCTCCCCTTGTGCCAGTGACCTGGCCAACCAAAGGCCTACCTCTTTGATTCAATTGTAGTAGGGCGATCTGCTCTCCTTATTGCAGCCTGTCCCAGCTGCTTGGGTCTGGCCACCGCTCAGCCGCGTCTGGCGCTGCCGCCGTGCTGCCGCCGCCGCTGCGCCGCGTCTGGCGCCGCCGCCGCTGCGCCTCCGTGCGTCTGGCGCCGCCGCCGCTGCGCCTCCGTGCGTCTGGCGCCGCCGCCGCTGCGCCTCCGTGCGTCTGGCGCCGCCGCCGCTGCGCCTCCGTGCGTCTGGCGCCGCCGCCGCTGCGCCTCCGTCGTGGTTTGTCTTCTGATGAGGTGTTTTTACATATTATATTAGAACAAGATTTATTCCCATAACACCAAGCTTTTTGTTTAGATTAGCTAGGGCATGAAGCCCTCAAAATTAGTCGCAACCAAGTAACTTGGAGACAACATGAGATGTCTCCACTTTCTTTTTGTAGTCACTTACTGGTATTAACTTTCCTCTTAGCACTTCTTTCAAGTGTCCCATAGATTTGGGTATGTTGTGCCTTCATTTTTGTTGAATTCTAGGAAGTCTTCTATTTCTTTATTTCTTCCTTGACCCAGGGGTGATTCAGGCAAGCACTGTTCAGCTTCCATGAGTTTGCTGAGTTTTCTGCAATTAGTTTTGTTGTTGAGTTCTAACTTTAAACCATGGTAATCAGATAAGACACAGGGGGTTATTCCAACTTTTTTGTATTTGTTGAGGTTTGCTTTGTTACCAAGTGTATGGTCAATATACTGATAGGTCTGCCTTTATATGTTGCTTGGTCTTGTTCCTTTGCAGCTCTTAATTTTAGATAAGATTCCACGAGGTGCTAAGAAGAAGGTATGTTCTTTTTTGTTTGGGTGAAATGTTCTGTAGATGTCTATTAAGTTCATTTGAATCATGACATCTGTTAGTTCTCTTATTTCTCTGTTAAGTTTCTGTCTGACTGATCTGTCCATTGGTGAGAGTGGGGTGTTGAAGTCTCCTACTATTAGTGTGTGGGCTTTGATGTGCAATTTAAGCTTTAGTAATGTTTCTTTTGCATATTTGGGTCATAGATTCATCTTGATGTTTTTTTCCTGTGATGAGAATAAATTTTCCTTCTCCATCTCTCTGATTAATTTTAGTTTGAAGCCTATTCTGTAAGATATTAGGATAACTACGTCCTCTTGTTTCTTAGGTCCATTTGATTGGAAAATATATTCCCAAGCCTTGACTGTGAGGTAATGTCTGTCATTGAGGTTGAGGTTTGTTTCTTGTATACAGCAGAAGGCTGGATCCTGCTTTTGTATCCTCTTTCTCAGCTTGTGTCTTTTTATAGGTGAATTGAGTCTATTGATATTAAGAAATATTAATGTCCAGTGATTGTTAATTCCTGTTATTTTTCAGTGCTAGTGTTTGTGTGTTTCCCTTTTTTTGAGGTCTGCTGGAGTAAGGTTTTCTGTTGCCTGTGTTTTTTTGGGTGCTTCCCTTTGTTGGAGTTTTTCTTCTCGTGCTTTCTGTAGGACTGGATTTGTGAATAGGTATTGTTTACATCTGGTTTTGTCATGGAATATCTTGTTTTCTCCATCAATGGTTATTGAAAGCTTTGCTGGGTATAATATTCTGGGCTTATATACATACTCTCTTAGTGTCTGCAGCACATCTGTCCAGGATCTTATGGCATTCATGATTTCCAATGAGAAATCTAATGTAATTCTGATAGGTCTGCCTTTATATGTTACTTGGTCTTGTTACTTTGCAGCTTTTAATATTTTTTCTTAATTCTGTATGTTTTATATTTTGATTTTTATATGGTGAGGGGACTTTTTTTTGGGGGGGGGGAGTCTGGTTTATTTGGTGTTCTGTAAGCTTCTTGTACCTTGATAGGGTTGAGAAAATTTTCTCTTATAATTTTGTTGAATATATTTTCTGTGCCTTTGAGCTGAAATTCTTCTCCTTTTTCTATCCCTATTATTCTTTTTTTTCTTTTCTTTTTTTATTGAGAAAAGGAGAAAAAAAAACAAGTTTCCACCTCCTCCCAGCCTCCCATTTCCCTCCCCCTCCTCCCCCCCTACGCCCCCTCCTCCCACCGTTCTCCCCCTCCCCCCACTCCTTTCCCCCTCCCTCTCCAGTCCAAAGAGCAGTCAGGGTTTTCTGCCCTGTGGTAAGACCTAGGACCTCCCTCCTCCGTCCATATCTAGGAAGGTGAACATCCAAACTGGCTGGGCTCCCACAAAGCCATCACATTACGTAGGATCAAACACCCGTGCCATTGTCCTTTGCGTCTCATCAGCCCTCATTGTTCGCCATGTTCAGAGAGTCCAGTTTTATCCCATGCTTTTTCAGTCACAGTCCAGCTGGTCTTGGTGAGCTCTCAATAGATCAGCTCCACTGTCTCAGTGGGTGGGTGCATCCCTCGTGGTCCCGACTTCTTTGCTCATGTTCTCCCTCCTTCTGCTCCTCATTGGGACTTTGGGAGCTCAGTCCAGTGCTCCAGTGTGGGTCTCTGTCTCTATCTCCATCCATCACCAGATGAAGGTTCTATGATGATATGCAAGATATTCGTCAGTATTGCTCAAGGATAGGGTCATTTCAGGTTCCCTATTCTCAACTGCCCAAGGAACTAACTGGAGACCTCAGCATGGGCACCTGGGAGCCCCTCTAGGGTCAGGTCTCTTGCCAACCCTAAAGTGGTTCCCTTAACTAAGAATTGTGGTTCCGTGCTCCCCTGTCCAACCTTCCTTTATCCCAATCCTCCTGTTTCCCCAAGGCCCCCCCTCCTTCCCTTCTAACTTTTCTCTCCCCATCTCCCCTTACAGCCAACCCACCCCACCCCAAGATCCCAATTTTCTCCCCGGCAATTTTGTCTACTTCCCTTAACCAAGAGGATAACTATATGTTTTTCCTTGGGTTCCCCTTCTTACTTAGCTTCTTTAGATTCACCTATTGTAGACTCCGTGACCCTTATTTATGGCTAGAAACCAATTATGAGTGAGTACATCCCATGTTCATCTTTTTGGGTCTGGGATACCTCACTCAGGATAGTGTTTTCTATTTCCATTCATTTGCATGCAAAATTCGAGAAGTCATTGTTTTTTACCGCTGAGTAGTACTCTAATGTGTAGATATTCCATACTTTCTTCATCCATTCTTCCATTGAAGGGCATCTAGGTTGTTTCCAGGTTCTGGCTATTACAAATAATACTGCTATGAACATAGTTGAACAAATGCTTTTGTCATATGATAGGGCATCTCTTGGGTATATTCCCAAGAGTGGTATTGCTGGGTCCAGGGGTAGGTTGATCCCGAATTTCCTAAGAAACCGAAACACTGACTTCCATAGTGGTTTCACAAGATTGCATTCCCACCAGCAATGGATGAGGGTACCCCTTCCTCCACAACCTCTCCAGCAAAGGTTATCGTTGGTGTTTTTGACTTTAGCCATTCTCACCGGTGTAAGATGATATCTCAAAGTTGTTTTGATTTGCATTTCCCTGATTGCTAAGGAAGTTGAGCATGACCTTAAGTGTCTTTTGGCCATTTGAACTTCTTCTGTTGAGAATTCTCTGTTCAGATCAGTGCCCCATTTTTTAATTGGGTTAATTAGCATTTTAAAGTCTAGTTTCTTGAGTTCTCTATATATTTTGGAGATCAGACCTTTGTCTGTTGAGGGGTTGGTGAAGATCTTCTCCCAGTCAGTAGGTTGCCTTTGTGTCTTAGTGACAGTGTCCTTTGCTTTGCAGAAGCTTCTCAGTTTTAGTAGGTCCCATTTATTCAATGTTGCTCTTAATGTCTATGCTTCTGGGGTTATACATAGGAAGCGATCTCCTGTGCCCATCTGTTGTAGGGTATTTCCCACTTTCTCTTCTATCCTTTTCAGTGTGTTCGGGCTGATATTGAGGTCTTTAATCCATTTGGACTTGAGTTTTGTGCACGGTGAAAGATGTGGGTCTATTTTCATTCTTCTACAGGTTGACATCCAGTTGTGCCAGCACCATTTGTTGAAGATGCTTTTTTTCTTCCATTGTATACTTTTAGCTCCTTCATCAAAAATGAGGTGTTCATAGGTTTGTGGGTTAAAATCCGGGTCTTCTATACGATTCCATAGGTCGACTTCTCTGTTTTTATGCCAGTACCACACTGTTTTCATTACTGTAGCTCTGTAATAGAGTTTGAAGTCAGGGATGGTAATGCCTCCAGAAGATCCTTTATTGTATAGGATTGTTTTGGCTATCCTGGGTTTTTTGTTTTTCCATATAAAGTTGATTATTGTCCTCTCCAGATCTGTGAAGAATTTTGATGGGATCTTGATGGGGATTGCATTGAATCTATAAATTGCCTTAGGTAGAATTGCCATTTTTACTATGTTGATCCTCCCAATCCAAGAGCAAGGTAGATCCATCCATTTTTTGGTATCCTCTTCAATTTCTTTCTTCAATGCCTTAAAGTTCTTGTCAAATAGATCTTTCACTTCCTTGGTTAGATTTACCCCAAGATATTTTATGCTGTTTGTGGCTATCGTGAATGGTGAAGCTTCTCTGATTTCCCTCTCTGCTTCCCTATCCTTTGTGTATAAGAGGGCGACTGATTTTTTGGAGTTGATCTTGTATCCTGCCACATTACTAAAGCTGTTTATCAGCTGTAAAAGTTCTTTGGTGGAGTTTTGGGGGTCGCTTAAGTACACTATCATATCATCTGCGAATAACTAAAGTTTAACATCTTCCTTTCCAATTCGAATCCCCTTGATCCCATTATGTTGTCTTATTGCTATTGCTAGAACTTCAAGTACTATATTGAAGAGGTATGGAGAGAGTGGACATCCTTGTCGTGTTCCTGAGTTAAGCGGGATGGCTTGAATTTCTCTCCGTTTAATTTGATGTTAGCTGTCGGCTTGCTGTATATAGCTTTTATTACATTTAGGTATGACCCTTGTATCCCTAATCTCTCCAAGACTTTTAACATAAATGGATGTTGAATTTTGTCAAATGCTTTTTCAGCATCTAATGAGATGATCATATGGTTATTTTCTTTCAGTTTATTTATATGCTGGATTACATTGATAGATTTTCGTATGTTGAACCAGCCCTGCATCTCAGGAATGAAGCCAGTTGATCATAATGGATAATTTTCCTAATGTGTTCTTGGATTCGGTTTGCCAGTATTTTGTTGAGGATTTTTGCGTCGATGTTCATGAGTGAGATTGGCCTGTAATTCTCTTTCCTGGTTGAGTCTTTGTGTGGTTTTGGTATCAGAGTAACTGTAGCTTCGTAAAAGGAATTAGGTAATGACCCTTCTGTTTCTATATTGTGGAATACATTAAGGAGTATGGGTATTAGCTCTTCTTGGAAGTTCTGGTAGAATTCCGCATTGAAACCATCTGGTCCTGGGCTTTTTTTGGTAGGGAGGTTTTTGATAACAGCTTCTAATTCTTCGCGACCAACAGGTCTGTTTAGATTGTTCACCTGGTCCTGGTGTAACTTTGGTATGTGGTATTTATCTAAGAAAGTGTCCATTTCTTTTACATTTTCCAGTTTTGTGTTATACAGGCTTTTGTAATAAGATCTGATGATTCTCTGAATTTCCTCTGTGTCTGTGGTTATGTCCCCCTTTTCATTTCTGATCTTATTAATTTGCGTATTCTCTCTCTGCCGTTTGATTAGTTTGGATAGGGGTTTATCAATCTTGTTGATTTTCTCCAGGAACCAGCTTTTTGTTTCATTGATTCTTTGGATTGTTTTCTGTGTTTCTATTTTGTTGATTTCAGCCCTCAGTTTGATTATTTCCAATCTTCTACTCCTCCTATGTGAGTCTGCTTCTTTTTTTTCTAGAGCTTTCAGGTGGGCTGTTAAGTCTTCAATATGTGCTTTCTCTGTTTTCTTTAAGTGGGCACTTAATGCGATGAACTTTCCTCTTAGCACTGCTTTCATAGTGTCCCATAAGTTCGAGTATGTTGTTTCTTTATTTTCATTGAATTCAAGGAAGACTTTAATTTCTTTCTTTATTTCTTCCTTAATCCAGGTATGGTTCAGAAGTTGACTGTTCAGTTTCCATGAGTTTGTAGGCTTTCTGGGGGTAGCATTGTTGTTGAATTCTAACTTTAATCCATGGTGATCTGATAAGACGCAGGTGGTTACTAATATTTTTTTGTAACTATGTAAGTTAGCTTTGTTACCGAGTATGTGGTCAATTTTTGAGAAGGTTCCATGAGCTGCAGAGAAGAAGGTATATTCTTTCCTCTTCGGTTGGAATAATCTATAGATGTCTGTTAAGTCCATTTGCTTCATTACCTCCATTAATTCTCTAATTTCTCTGTTAGGTTTCTGTTTGATTGACCTGTCCATTGGTGAGAGCGGAGTGTTGAAGTCCCCTACTATTAGTGTGTGTGGTTTGATGGCTGCCTTGAGTTTTAGTAATGTTTCTTTTACATACGTGGGCGCTTTTATATTAGGGGCATAGATATTCAGGATTGAGACTTCATCCTGATGAATTGTTCCTGTTATGAGTATAAAATGTCCCTCTCCATCTCTTCTGATTGATTTAAGTTTGAAGTCAACTTTGTTAGAAATTAGTATGGCCACACCTGCTTGTTTCTTAGGTCCATTTGCTTGATAAGCCTTTTCCCAGCCCTTTACTCTGAGTAGGTGCCTGTCTTTGTGGTTGAGGTGTGTTTCTTGTAGACAGCAGAATGTTGGATCCTGTTTTCTTATCCAATCCCTTAGCCTGTGCCTTTTTATAGGTGAGTTGAGCCCATTGACATTAAGTGATATTAATGACCAGTGGTTGTTAACTCCGGTCACTTTTTTAGTAGTAGGGTTTGTGTGTTTCCCTTCTTTGAGTGTTTGAGTGTTTGAGTGTTTGAGTAGGGTTTGTGTGTTTCCCTTTCTTTGGTGAAAGGTCTCTAGATGACTGAGTTATTGTGGGCATTGTTGGACTCCTTGGTTAGTGATTTTCCTTCTATAATTTTCTGTAAGGCTGGATTTGTGGCTACGTATTGTTTAAATTTGTTTTTATCCTGGAAAATTTTGTTTTCTCCATTTATAGTGAACGAAAGCTTGGCTGGATATAGTAGTCTGGGCTTGCATCCATGATCTCTTAATTTTTGCAGTACATCTATCCAGGACCTTCTGGCTTTCATGGTTTCCATAGAGAAGTCAGGTGTAAGTCTGATAGGTTTACCTTTATAAGTAACTTGGCCTTTTTCCTTTGCGGCTCTTAATATTCTTTCTTTATTCTGTATATTTTGTCTTTTGATTATTATATGGCGAGGGGATGTTTTTTTTTGATCCAGCCTATTTGGTGTTCTGTATGCTTCTTGAACCTTCATAGGTACCTCTTTCTTCAGGTTGGGAAAGTTTTCTTCTATAATTTTATTAAGTATATTTTCTGTACCGTTGAGCTGCACTTCTTCTCCTTCTTCTACTCCAATTATTCTTAGGTTTGGTCTTTTTATTGTGTCCCAAATTTCCTGAATGTTTTGTGATGAGAATTTGTTGGTTTTGCTGTTTTCTTTGATCAGTGTGTTTATTTTTTCTATGGTATCTTCAGTGTCTGATATTCTCTCTTCTATCTCTTGTAATCTGTTGTTAGTACTTGTTTCTGTCATTCCTGTTCGTTTACCCAGATTTTCCATCTCCATTCTTCCCTCGGTTTGTGCTTTCTTCATTGCTTCCATTTCATTCTTCATGTCTTGAACCGCTTCCCTAACCTGTTTGATTGCTTTTTCTTGTTTCTCTTGGTTTTCTTGCGTGTCTTTGAGCGATTTATTCATTTCCTTTACCTTTTTGTTTGTAATCTCTAATTGTTTATGGCAGTTTTTCACCTCCTGTTTAAGGTCCTCTATTATTTTCATATAGTTCACTTTTGAGTCGATTTCTTCTATTTCTTCAGGAGTAGGGTGTACAATTCTTATTTCGGGATCCCTGGTTTCTGGTGGTGTCATGTTGCCTTTCAGATTGTTGGAGGAATTCTTGTATTGGCGCCTTCCCATCTCTTCCTTCAAATGGAGCCAGGAGAGGCCTGGTCTCTTGGCCCAGTCTTTGCTGTGATTGACTCTCTGGGTATATCTCTTCAGTGTAGAAGCAGGAACCTCAGCAACCGTCCTGATGGGATTCCTCAGCAACTAAACAGCGCCGCCGGTAGCCCAATGATCCAGGGCCAACAGGATGAATGGAGCAAGTGGGCGGGGGTTGGTATCCAGGAGCGCGCAGGAAGCCTGGCGCCAGAGCTGAAGGTGCCCGGCTCCCTTACAGGGGACCCTGAGGCCTGCCCGGTAGGCAGGCACTCACCGCTCTGGGTGGGTCGCCTTAGTTTAGGAGCTTAAGACTGTAGTTGAGCACTGGTCCTAGCATACAGCAGGGCAGGGTTGGGGAGGGGTGCTGGGGGTGCTGGGTCGTGCGAAAGAAAGACAGCCCTGCAGAAGGAGCTGGGGGAGGGGATTTGTGCTCTCTTTTGGGACAGTCCGCCCCTGGATAGCACACACTCACCCGTCCTGATGGGATTCCTCAGCAACTAAACAGGGCCGCCGGTAGCCCAATGATCCAGGGCCAACAGGATCTATCCCTATTATTCTTAGATTTGGTCTTTTCATAGTTTCCCAGATTTCCTGAATGTTTTGTGTTAAGAATTTGTTAGATTTAATGTTTTCTTTTGCCAATGAATCTATTTCTTCTATAGTATCTTCAACATTTGAGATTCTTTCATCTTTTATATTCTGCTGATTATGCTTGCATTTGTAGTTCCTGTTCCTTTATCAAGATTTTCCATTTCCAGAATACTCTTGGTTTGTGTTTTGTTTATTACAGTCTTCAGGTCTTGAACTGTTTGAACTGTTTGCTTCACCTGTTTGATTGTTTTTTCTTGGTTTTCTTTAATAAATTTATTGATTTACTCCATTTTTGTTTGTCTTTTCCTATATTTCTTTAAAGGGGCTTTTTATTTCTTCTTTAAAGGTCTCCATCATCCTCACAAGGTTACATTTAAATCATTTTCTTCTGCTTCTTCTGGGTTAGGATGCTCAAGTCTTCCTGTTGTATGACTACTGGGTTCTAGTGTTACCATGTTGCTCTTTAGGTTGTTGAATAAATTCTTGTACTGGTGCCTACCCATCTCTTTCTCCAATTGGTGTCTGCAGTGTCTTTGCCTCTTGGTCCAAACCTTGCAGTTGCTGTCTGTGACTTTGGGAACTGGTCTTCATTTGCTCTGTACTATTGCTGTCTGTGTCTCAGGGAGCCACTGAGTTCTTTCTTGCCCTACTATTGGTCCACTCAGCATAGTCACAGCCTGTGCTTCAGAGTTCCTCAGAGGTCATGGGGGATAGGATGCTTTAGGGGTAGAGTGGGACTTGTAGCATTTAGGATCCAATCAATGGGGTGGGAGCAGCCTACCTGCAGGAAGATTGCCTGATGGATGGTTAGAGAAGCTAAGAAAGGTGGAGGAGGGGCCTTGGGTTTTGCCCTGGTATGGAGGGCCTAGAGAGTGGGGTGCCTTGCTGGGTGGATGATCACTCATCTCTTTGTCCTCTCTGTGTAGTAGCAGGCTGTGATTCAGATTTCCTGTGAGGTCATGGAAGAGGGGGAAAGGATAGGAAGGTTTTGAGGCAGAGTGGGACTTGTAGCTTACAACATCCTATCAATGGGGTGGAGGTATTGGAGCAGCCTACCTGCAGGAATCTTTCCTGCTGACTTGCTGGCTAGAGAAGTTGATGCAGGTTGGGGAGGGACCCAGGCAGATAGAAGGGTTTGGAAACAGAGTCCATAAAAAATTCTTAACTGGACATGCTGCTATATACCTATGAAACCAGTACCCAAGAAAGAATGTTTGTGAAGGCAAGACTGAGCTGCATAAGGAGAATTTATCTCAAACAATAATAATAATCTTGCCCTAAACCAAGATTTCAAATATTTCTTCCTATTTATGTGTCAGAGAAGGAATAGGCTATATTAGATAGAAAACAGTCAAACCATATATCATTAAAGCACTGGAATTCTCCATCTAGTGAAGATTTCAAATTCAGATAAAATATATTTCTTTTTAAATTCAAAATCTGAAAAAAGGTATTACTAAGCAGATCTGGATTACAAGAAATGTTAAAATTCTCAAGGCAGAAAAGAAATTATAATGGATGAAATTTCAATTTTTATGGAGGAATCTGAGTGAAAAATGGCATATATGTATATATAAGCTTGTTATTACTGTAGCAATTTACCACAAACCTAGAGTAATAAAACAATGTAAGCCGGGCGGTGGTGGTGCATACCTTTAATCCCAGCACTAGGGAGGCGGAGGCAGGCAGATCTCTGTGAGTTCAAGGCCAGCCAAGTCTACAAGAGCTAGTTCCAGGACAGGAACCAAAATGCTATGGAGAAACCCCTCCTCGAAAATCCAAATATATATATTCATTATTTGACAGCTCTATAGATTAGAAGTCTGAAAGATGCCTCCCTAAGCCAAATCATGGTGTTATCAGAGTTCTATTATTCTATGGAAACTTAAAGAATAAACTCATTCCTTGCTGTCTGTCAGCCTGAAATTATCCTTAATTGTAGAGATTCTCTTGTCCTTATACATGCCTCTCTTTATAAAAATTCATTTCATGTTTCCATTTCTACCACCTGCTCCTTTCTTCCTCACTTCCGCTTTTGACTCAGGTTGTTGGATTGGACCCACCTAATGCTTCAGGTTAACACCTCCTTAACCTGGGCCAGCAAGGTGGTTCATCTAGTAAAGGCACTTGCCACTAAACCTGAAAGTTTAAGTTCGATTTCTGAGACCAACATAATAGAAGGTGAGAACAGACTCCTGAAAATTATCCTTTGACCATTACATGCAAGCCACACATTTAAATAAGTAGATAAATAAATGTAATACCCTTTTTGAAGTTTTTAACCTTAATCATGCCACCAAGGTCCCTTTGACAATTAAAATTGTCATTTTCTCAGGTTTTTGGAACTAGGACATGTGTCAGGTACCAGTCTTGACAATAATATCACTTGCTAGGGCAGAGGCATGGGAATTTAGAAAAATTAGTAAAGAATATGAAGATGCATGAAAAATAATAAAACAGAATCCATAGAATAATATCTGGAGGGCATGCCAATGAATACTGAAATGAACCAAATTTAATTTTCCATAGGCTTTTATATCCCAATACCAAAGGGTGGGAGAATGCAGCAAAAAAACTTCTTTAACATGATACAAAGGACAACTGGAACAGTTAACTGTTTTAACATTTTGAGGCATCAAGTAATTAGCATTCTGTTGTTTAGGCAGTAAAGCCACTTTAGACCAAGTATCCTGAAGGCAGCCACTCCCCAAATAGCCTCATATTAGAAAAGAAGTGATGTGGGAGTGTCATATAGCAAACTGTTGATTTCATTGGTTAAGCAATAAAGAAACTGCTTGGCCCTGATAGGTTAAAACATCCCCGTCGCTCCTATTACTACAAAGAAGAAGCAGAAGTATGCTTGCATATCCTGACCATCTGTCAGGAAAGAACGGATCTACATGTATAAGCCATCTTAATGTCAAAGGAACCAAGTAACCACATCCTGGTCCTGGTTCAGGATGTGTAACTACACTTGTCAACCATTTTGAACAACCTCCAAACACATTTTGGGAGAAAAAAATAAATAAAGCTGGCAACCACTGCTAACCTTTAATGAACACTGTCTGCAGGCATCCTGGCAGCCACTGTGTACAGAGCTGAACTTTTAACAGCTGTTTCCTGGTGTGGGACAATTCTGTATTCTATCTATTATGTTTCAAATAAACATAATTATTAGCCAGCCAGGAAGTATAGGCGGGACAATCAGACAGGAAGTAGAGGTGGGGCAATAATAACAGGATTACTCTGGGAGGAGGGAAGCTCCCTCCTCAGTCCTGTCCAGGCACCAGAGAAGCAGGATGTGACCTGCCCTGCTGAAAAAGGTGCTAAGCCATGTGGCTAACAAGATAAGACTAATGGGTTAATATAAGTTATAAGAGTTATACAAAGCCTGAGCTAATGGGCTAATCAGTTTATAATTTATGTAGATCTCTGTGTGATTTCTCTTTGGGACTTACCAATTGTGGGAACTGGACAGGACAGAAACCCTGACAAGCAGGCCCACATGTTACAAATGGAGCCAATGTATAGACAACTGCATTCATATAAAGCCTGAGACAACTTGGGAAATAATTCTATACAAAATAACAGCATTATACATGGTTTCTTGGTAGCAGCAATTTCTCAGGTCTGCTCTGCTTGATAGAGGCGTGCACTCTCATTTAAGAGAGGCTTCCTGACTCAGCTTTAGCTGTAAAACCTTGCAGCTCTTTTAAGAGGTCCTGCCACAAAACACTTAAACAGTGTTGATGAAAAGCTGACTAAATGCTTTTTGGTTTTCAGCAGTAGCAGGAAAAAAGCTGCACTGTTTTAAAATGCCAGCTTTCTGGGCCGTCCTGCCAGAGAAAACTCTGACTCTTTCAGGCAAGCAGTCCTACTATGGAGTATTTGTGTGTTGTTTGTGAGCAGAGTGCTGCAGCTTGCTTGTAAGCAGGGACCTTGAAATGCCATAAAGTTGTGACAATACACATGGCTCTGGCCAGTCCCTCCACCATGAGCCGGAATTTCATAAAGCTAAGGAATGGGCTGGATTCATCCATCAAAGCCATAGCTTTAATCCTACTCATATTGCTTAACAAATTAAAAACTCATGTGGTCAGAACAAGAGAGAGATATACAGTAAAGATAGGATAGATTTAAAGATTTAAAAAACCTCTAATGGTTTGCTGCATGTTAAAATATATATGCCGACTTTGGAGAAAAAAGAAAAAAGTAAAAGCCCTTAAAATAAAAAGAAAGAGAGTAGTTGGGTGGTACACACCTTTAATCTTAACACTTGGGAGGCAAAAGTAGACAGACCTCTGTGAGTTCAAGGTGTGGTGGCACATGCCTTTAATCCCAATGCTTGGGAGGCAGAGGCAGCTGGATCTCTGTGAGTTCAAAGACAGCCTGGTCTACAGGAGGGAGTTCCAGGACAGCCAAAGATATACAGAGAACCAGTCTCAAAAAGTAAAAGTAAAAATAGAAGAAATAGAAACTAAAGTAAAGCCACAATACACAGAGAATTTTGATACTGTATGTGATTATGCTCTCTTTGAATTGTTTGAATGCTGAGGAGGAAGAAATAGCTGCTAAAAGATATTTGTTTATAAATGCTGCTGAATTAACCCAAGGAACGTATTTTGAGAATACCTTGACTTCAAAATTAAAGTGAAAATATATGTTACTTTGAAGAAGAACTTTTGCTTTTTTTTCCACAGAAAATGAGAGTCTGTGGATTCATTCTGAGTTAAGAAAAGTCAGGTTTGATCGAGGTAGACCACCTGGGAAATCTCCAGTAGAAACAGATGGCCCAGATGTCCAAATTCTACATCCAGAACAGATTCAAGATTGCTGTCCAAGATGATCAAGACTCACAGGATACTCCAGTCAGGATTGATCATAATTATAATTTTTTTAGGTTACCATAAGATTATTAGTATCCCCAATCGGCAGGAAGTAGCCTGGAAAACTATGCCCATATTCCCAAAAAAATGAGCTATAGATGATCTTGTTTTAAAAAAAAAAGAAAAAAAGAGGGGAAAATGGTGTTGGGCAATTCTGTATTCTGTCAATTATGTTTTAAATAAACACTGATTGGTCAGTAGCCAGGCAACCAGACAGGAAGTAGAGGCAGGGCAATGAGAACAGGAGAATTTGGGGAAGAGGGAAGTTCCCTCCCCAGTCCTGTCCAGACCACAGAAGAAACAGGATGTGATCTACCCCACTGAAAAAGGTACTGAGCCATGTGGCTAACATTGATAAGAATAATGGGTTAATATAAGTTATAAAAGCTAATATGAAGCCTGAGCTAATGGGCCAATCAGTGTATAACTTATGGAGACCTCTGTGTGATTTTCTTTGGGGCTTACCAGCTGTGGGAACCATGCAGGACAGAAACCCCAACAAGCAAACCCTTATGTTACAGTTTCCTGTTTCCCAGATTCTCCGCTAGGCAGGTACTGGGGATAAAGTTTAGCTTCTAATTATTGCCTCTATGGAGTCCTCTGTTTGGATTCCTTTAATTTTTAACTATTCCTTTATGTGACTCTACTCTCTGCCTTGCATTCTTTTACAGACAGTGAAAAATGACTGTGTCAGCCACAGACTTTCATAAACATCCTAAATTAATATTCTAATGCCTTATAACCAAAAACTATAAAACTTAAAGTGTAATGAGATTTTAAGCCTGACCTCAAGGTTGTAAAAGCTCTTTGACCCACACTTGCTGCTTAATTTTTACTATAGGGGGAGGCCCAAAACCAGTCCCCATTGCCACAGTTTCAGAAGCCCTATCTCTGACTGTGGTCATGGTCACAGCTATAGCTAATAAGCTTTGTGTGCTCTGTGGTGATTTTTTTCTTTTTCTGGAATAAAGTTTGCTTCTGGTTTAATAGACTTTTGTGGTCTGTCCTCCTTGCCCCTCATTTGTGCAACCTCCAGATCCAATACTTCACAATAGCAGCAAGGTTTATAAATCACTGAGCCATTTCTCTAGCACCTGGACTCTGTCTATTAAAATATCTACTACCTTTCAGTAGTACTAAAGACTAAATACAAAACCTTTAACACTGAACATTTTGATGTAGGATTCCCCTCTCTATGTTGTGAACATGTTTTATTGGCATTGGTTAATAAAGAATTGCTTTGGGCCTATGGCAGAGCAGAATAAAGTCAGGTGAGAAATCTAAACAGAGATATAGAGAAAAAGTAGGCAGAGTCAAGGAGACTCATGGAGCTGCCAAAGGAGAAAGACACCCACCCCAGAACCTTACCAGTAAACCTTACAAGCCTCATAGTAAAATACAAAATAATAGGAATGGGTTAATTTAAGATGTAAGAGTTAGTTAATAAGAAGCTTGAGCTAATAGCCCAAGCAATATTTTAATTAATATGGTTTCTATGTGATTTTTTGGGGGTCTTGGCAGCTGGGAAACAAACAAGCAGTCTCCGACTGCAACCTTTACTGGCCATTCTCAATTCAAATCATAGCAAGGGTAGACCTTAACAATTGAAATATGTTTCTATTTTAATTAATACAAGAAATGTACATCTTTGTCCATTTTCCTTTATATACATAAATCAAAATTCTTTTCATCAAGATAGGATCACAGTATGTAGACCTGACTAGCCTAGAACATGAACCCTTCCTGCCCATATCTCCTAAATTCTGGGATTACATGAACCTGACACCATGTTAGGCTTCACTGAAGAACTTCTTGTTCATGAAGGGAATTTGAAAGATCAGAGAGTACGTTCACATTCCATTTTCCCAGAAATTGCCAACATGTTTGCTTTCTTTACATTTTGGCTAGAGAAAAAAAACAAGTTCTGTTATATCATAACTATACATTCTATTACTATATTGCTTAACTCTTGTCAACCTTATAGAAATTACTTCTTGCTTTATTTTATGTTTATAACAATACTTCATCCCTTTTCATATATTTCTTGATCATCCAGGTTTCCTATTGTTGTCTCCACCCCTTTTCTTGGGATTTATAGATATTCTTTAGAATTCTTTATACTAACCCCAATAATTACGTAGATTGTAAGTATCTTTTCCATAGGCTCTGACTTTTTTTATACCTTCCTTATGGTTTCTTCTTTTGTAGAGAGATCTTGCAGCTGTTCTTGTGGTGGTGGCATTAGATTTGGGCTTTGTACATGCTAAGCTCTAGCTGAACTCCACTCCTAGTCCCTTTGAAATATTTTCCTTCAGTTATACATACTGATTGTTTCTTTGATGATCTGCATTTTTCTGTTTTTCAAAAGAAACTCTACATTTTCTTATAGAAGTTTAAAAACTTATCTTCTCACTCAGACATTTCCTATTTATCTTGAGTAGTTTTAAAGTTTAAGGAAAGAATTGTTTATCCATTTGCCTTAGTTGTTCTACTTTCAGGCCAGTCTTTCCCTAGAGATTAATAATGCCACTTCTGTTCTATGTGAACTATACATAATTGTCTGATTCTGAATTTTTATTATATTTGATGGGTTATTCATCCCTGATTGATTAGTGCACTGGTTTACTATAGTATAACTTTGTTTTTTCTTTTAAAACTGAGGCTCATATATTTCAGGGTTGCCTCACACTTGCTATGTAGATGAAGATGATCTTGAACTACTGAATTTCATGCTTCCAACCCCAAGTACTAGGATTACAAACATGTGGCACCCAGGGCTATGTACAAGCTAGGACATATGACACAACTAAAGAGTCCCTGGTGAGGAAAGGCCTTGGATCTGATGAGTTTCAGAAAGGCTAAAGTGCTTTCTTTTTCTGGTTTTTTAAAAGTGTTTCTCTGTGTAACCCAAGCTGTCCTGGAACTCACTTTGTAGATCAGGCTGGCCACGAACTCACAGATCCACCTGCTTCTGCCTCCTAAATTCTTGGATTAAAGGGGTGAGCCACCACCACCTGGCCCATAATGCCTTCTTATCCCTTGGAGTTTTTACTTTTACATTTACTGAATGTGTTTCTTTATATTTATTTAGATGTGTACATTTGACTTCTATTTTTTTCACGTGTCTGTAAAAATACAAATATATTTTAAACCGATTAAGAAATTCTCTTAAAATATATTAACATTCAGGCTCTAAACTAATATAAAATTTCATTATCTGGGTTTCCTCATTGGTAACACAGCATCTATTGTCATGGCAGCCAGCCCACTGCTGTGCTGAAATTCACTGCTACTGCTGAAATGATCTTCCTGGCCACAGAATCTACTCTGCACACGTTCCTGACTTAAGTTTCTTGAAGTGCTTTTCTGATCTTTGTAAAAAAAACATACAATTTCAGTAATTGTCCTAATAACAGGAATTTCTGTCTTTGACATCAAGTTTATTCCTGCCGCTCTATCTTCATGCTTCTTTCATTTTAATGCTAAATCATAGTGTTATAATTTTAAGACATTTATAACATCCATTAAATATGCAGCCCCTAAATGTGCATCACCTAATTGAACTAACAGTAGTAGAATTGTTTTGACCAAAGTATACCCCATCCCAGGCAATAACCGCTCCATCATCCAGGAGGAAAAGTTAAGAGAAATCAGTGGCTGCATGGCAAATTCTAATTTTAGAGACATTTGAAATAAAAAGCAAGTTGATATTTGATAAATGATGGTATTTATAGCTGATTTACTATGCTTTTTAATGTAGTCATCCAATTCTTGAATGCCATAAGTGTAGATTTAATGAGTCCGTTTGTTTTTTAATGATATTTTCTATGTATGTAAGTTTAATATTATAAATTGTGTATTTTCTACAACAATACTGCATAATTAACTACTGGGTTTACAAACGTTAATTTTTAAATATATTCTCTTTGTCTTAAGCAACCCTACTAAACTAGTTCTATAAATTTCTTTAGATTTTCTGTAAAGAAAAATTATGCTTAAAAATTACAGCCTTGTGTCTCTCTCTTGGCAATCTACACTTCCTAATTATTTTTCCTTTCTTTTTTCATTGGCCAGGATAACTAATGCAGTTTGGAATAGATGTGGTTATAATAGGCACATTTGTCTCATTTAAAAAGTCAGCATTGCTTTGATTTTGCTATCAAACAAGAAGCTATACTTTTTTTCTGACATCATTCTCAAGTTCCAGGTCATTTCCTCATGATCCTGTCTTAAAAGCTTTGTTCATGAATCAGTGTTGAATTTAGCATATGTCTTTTCCATCTACTAACATGGCCATATGGTTCTTATAATCTGTTAATGTGGTAAATTCAGTTGATAGAATTTTTTGATTTTGAATAACCCTTGTACTTCTGGAGTAAATGTAGCTAATCATGTTATATTACTTTTTAAATTTAGGTTGACATTTAGAAGCTATTTATCTTATTTAGTATTTTGGAAACCCTGCAGCCACAGCTAAATGTAAAATTAGCCTAGAATTTTTCTTATATCTTAAAAAATAAATTAAGCAATTCTCTATTATTTTTCATCCTCTGATACTGCTTGAATAAATGAAGTATAGGTTTATCTAATAGCCATTTTTAAAACATTTTTATCCTAGGATTTGGGTAATAGATTTGATTATCAAGTGAAGTTCTTTTTATAATAATGTGTTTATGCTTTCTATTTTCTTTTGAAACAATTTTGTATGTGTATCTATATGTTCTTTAATTTATTGGCACAAATTCACTGTGTTATCTTATGATTTCTTTTCTTTTTTTGTTTTTGTTTTTTTTTTTTTCAAGACAGAGTTTCTCAGTAGCTATAGACCAGGCTGGCCTCAAACTCGCAGCGATCTGCCTGCCTCTGCCTCTCGAGCATTGGGATTAAAGGCTTGTGCCACCACTACTCAAACAATTAATTTCTTTTCTTAATATCTTTTCTTTACTCTTTGACAATTTCATATATGTATGCAATATCTTGAGCTTATCCACCCCCAATTTTTCATAAAAAACATGTGGTTTATTTCCCTAGAAACTTATTTTGTTATTCTCAGTAACTTTATTTATGTCACATGTGTGTGTCATCTGTCTCTCTGTGTGCATGTGTATGTGGATATGTGTTAAGTTCAGTGGAAATGTGTGGGGGCAGTGCACATACTTGTGGAAGCTAGAGGTCAATTTTTGGTATCGTTTCTCAAGAGTCATCTACTTTTTATTACAATTTAAAATTTTCATTTCAATTTTTATGTGTATGAGTATTTTGCCCGCTTATATGTCTGTGCACTATGTGTGTGCCTGACACCAAAAAAGATCATAAGGAAGTGTTGGATCCCCTGGAACTGGAGTTACAGATGGTTGTGAACCACCATGTTTTGGAATTGGCCTTCTGGAAGAGAACCCAGTCCTCTTAACCACCGAACCATCTCTCCAATAATATGCAGTTTATTTTTTGAGATAAGGTCTCTCATTGACCTGAAGCCAAATAGGGTTGAATGGTTGGCCAGTGAGTGCAGAGATCCACCTGCCTCCATCTATTCAGTGCTGGCACCCAAGTGCTCACCAGTGTGCCAACTTTTTCACATGGGTTCTGGGAGTTAAACTCAGGTTCTCAAGCTGGTGTGACAAATGCTGTATAGACTGAGCATTTTCCTCATTCTTTTGTTGGTGTTTTCAAATTTAAAAAGTAGTAAGTATTCAGTATTTTAAAATTTCAAAAGTAGCTGATATGTTGAATGTAACAAGTGACCTATAGTAATTTAATATTAGCTTTAAAAATAAGATCTGGAATTATGGGTGTGGTTCAGTGGTAGAGCATTTGCCTAAAATATGTTGAGGTCCTTTATTTGATTATCAAGGTTACAGAAACAAATAATAAATCAAATATAAATATGATTTTAAAGTACTGTCTTACAATTATGATTACATTGTATGATAGCTCCTTTTCCAAACAGATACCCTACTAAGATCCAGAAAATTATTAACCTTAATGATGGCAATTTAAACTTAAATATAATCAATGAATTTGATATAATTTGGGCTTAAAGCATTAACTTCTGACCTATCATATACATTAAAAACATTACATGCAATATTCATTATATTAGCATATAATACATTATGTATAATCTATTTTTTGTTTTTGTTTTTGTTTTTCGAGACAGGGTTTCTCTGTGGTTTTGGAGCCTGTCCTGGAACTAGGTCTTGTAGACCAGGCTGGTCTTGAACTCACAGAAATCCGCCTGCCTCTGCCTCCTGAGTGTTGGGATTAAAGGCGTGCGCCACCACTGCCCAGCTATATATAATCTTGTAATGCAGGCAAGCACTTACCTCTGCTGTTTTAAGTTGCAAGAGGACATACTATGCACCTCCCTCTTTAGATTGCATTAGGAGCTTTTGACATTCACCTTAAATTGTATTGGTTTTGAATTTAATCAGTTTTGTTTTTAATTTAGCAACATCACTTTCATAGTCAAATATTTGTATTTTACAAGTTTTAGAACCTCTAACATGTTCTCTGTAGATATCTGTTCTACCTCCTGCAGGTGTTCCATTGATGACTCTGAAGCCTCCATCAGAATGTGTAGACAGGACAGATGGCAGTTTATTTTTATTTATTTTAAATAAACAAATACTAAATCTATTACGTAATGCATAATGACTACAGACATTGTTTTCTTTTTTCTTAAAGATTTCCACCTCCTTTCCTCCTCCCATTTCTCTCCCCCTCCCTCCCAGACATTGTTTTCTACAGTGACATCACTTATTTCTATGATAAATTAATATCTACTTCGTTTCCTTTTATTTTAATCCAAACTTGCATTGTAGACATGGATTGCAATGCTCCTCCCATTGAGTGATGTTTTAAAAATCTTTCTTTTTTCTTTTTATTAAAAATTTCCGCCTCCTCCCCTCCTCCCATTTCTCTCCCCCTCCCCCCACTCCTCCCTCCCCACCCTTTCCAGTCCAAAGAGCAGTCAGGGTGCCCTGCCCTGTGGGCAGTCCAAGGTCCTCCCCCCTCCATCCAGGTCTAGGAAGGTGAGCATCCAAACAGACTAGGCTCCCACAAAACCAGGACATGCAGTAGACAGACGGCAATTTAACAACAGCCATCATTAATGTTATATTCTGGCAAAGAATCTGGTTGCCTTCTTCCTGTGTCCTGAGAACTCTAGTAAGACTTAATTAAAAAGTAGGGGCCTACTTTGTTTGGTGAAAGACGCTTTAAGTCAAGACAACACTGAAACTGTTGTGGTCACTCACTGCTTTCCTTCAGATCTACAGTGAGAGAGGAATGAGTGGAACATGAAGAAATAGAAAAATGTGCATTTTGGTGAACAAGGGTTTGTGAGCAAGCTTTAAACTGAGAGAAAATGAGAGTGCAAATGAGAAGACATCTGTAATATTAAAGAGATCAGCACATAGCACAGAATCTCCTGCTCTGTACTAGGACGCTAGGAAAGGTGCCCGGAGGTAAAACCTCACTCAGCCAAGGCTCCATTTTGTGAAAAATGGGAATTTATTTGAAAGGAAAGAGCCTAAACTTAAAATGTGAAAGGGAACTCCTGGTTCTAGAAATCAACTCCTTAGAGAAGTGTTTCCCCAGAGCCAGCTCATAGAAGCCGATGCAACTGTGGTCCAAAGGAGCAAGGCCACACCCTGAGGTGTCAGTGGAATTTGGTAGTGCCAGTCACATGTTACTAGTTTTGCAGGCAGGAAAGAGGCAAGATTAAGGGAGGCAGACATCAACGATCCAAACACAAACTCAGGAATGCCAGAAGCTACCAGAAGGTGGGGGAAGCAAGAACAGATGCTTCTCTAGGAGTATGTCTCCCAAGAGTGCAGAATTTTTGCCAAATTTCAAAGTTCTGGTCTTGAAGATGGTGAGAGAATCAATTTCTTTCATTTAAACCACCAATTACAGGTTGCATTAAAAGTTTTAGCCTTTAAGACTGCCATTCAGGGTTCAACTAAAGATGCCATGAATAGCTAAAGGGGGACTAGAAATCTGAGGGTAAGATCTGAGGGGTAAGAAATCTATTCACAGAATGAATCATCCATTTGTATTTCTTTCTTCTTTCTAATTTCTATCAATTCTCCCTTGCTTTCTCTTGTTCTTTTTTCTACCTGTTACAAATGTTCCCAGTCATATATATCCTTAAAACCAGGAGCCCTAGCCCTAGCAGGTTCCAAGACCTGAATTCTTTTGCCTCATAGAAAATCAGATAAGAGTTTTCACACACACACACACACACACACACACACACACACACACACACACACACACACACACAGAGAGAGAGAGAGAGAGAGAGAGAGAGAGAGATTTTAGTTAAGAAAGGTTAGGGTGCTGTGCTACATTTTTAGGTGGTACATAAAAGGTTAAAGGGTTTATTTTCAGTAAAATTATAAATAGGGCACAGATTGTTTAAATCAGTGTGCCACTTCTTTTCTCCCAGTATACGAAAAGAATCAGGTAACCAGGTAACCTAGGTAAGCAGTCAGGGAGAAGCTGATGGCTCTTGATCAGATAGCAAATAGACCAGACACTGCAGTTTCTACAGGCCTAGGTCTGGAGTTAGACTTACTGCTCTAAGCGAAGAAGAGACCCAGGCTTCTAAATTATCAGTTCCAGGCTATGATGTTATCAGAGGTTCTGGTTGTGGGGTAAAACCAGAGCAGTAGCTTGGGCAGGTAGTAATTCTCTGTCCTTGGATCTGTGAATATCTTAAATGGGGTTTGCTTTGCCTGGGTCCTAAACTCTGACCAAATGCCTGCTGATAAAGACAATTGCAAGAAGGCAGATCTCTGCCTTTACCTAGGAGAGAGGAACAATGCCTGGCAGTGGGAAACCGTTCTGAACTGGGAATTAATTCCCAAATAGGTAACAGAAAGGGAAGTCAGCTACAGCGAAAAGTCTACAGCAAAAAACAGCCACTTTATTCACAAAGCAATAACACCCAAAAGTCTTGTCTTTTGGTTTAGCCTTTACCAGATCCCTTGGTTCTGATAAGTCTCTCATAAAAAGATGACTGAGAAATTACTGCATATTGTTGTGGCTTGTTGCATGCCAAGCCTGTGGTCATCTATTACAGGAGACTTAGGAAGCTCCTAAAGGTGTATTCATAGCTCATAGTGGTGGTGCAGGCCATTATAGCAGGACTTGGGAGGCAGGGGCAGAGGCAGGTGGATCTCCGCGAATTCAAGGCCACCCTGATAGACATTGTGAATTCTAGGCCTATCAGGGCAATGTATTGAGTCAGTCTCTCTCTCTCTTTCTCTCCCCCCATATGTACTATACATGTATATATGTATGTATAAATGCATACATAGATATGTGTCATACTTAGCTTCATTACTCATGAAACTGTCTAAAAATAAGCAGTTGATATAAAGCTATTGTTCATGAAATCATTTATATAATACAGTTCATGGCCAGAGGGGAAGATCTTATGGGAACTCAAAATAAAAGCAAAAAAAAAAAAAAAACTGCAAAAAAAAAAGCTGCTTAAAGTATAAAATGCATTACCTCTAGTTTTGTAGAACTTCCTTGAGAAATATTTAACACCATAAAGCATATTCAAAAGGAAGGCCAACAAGGAAAACACACTATGAAATCCATTGGAGTAAAGCAACAAAAGACACTGGTGCTTGGTGAGTAGTCTATTACCAACTCCAGTATCATCATCAATAGAATTCTTGTTGCCAACTTCCAACCCTAGCCAGGTCCTGCTCTTTCTAGCTTTAGACCTATTCAGCTTGGTGGACCTAGGTTTTGATTCCCAAATTACTGTGTCCATTTGAAGTGATCCATGTAACGTCTGGTACTGTTTTAATGTTCTGTAATAGGGTACCCAGATTTTCCTGAGTTAGACAAAAGCCATAACTCCTTCATAGATAATGACCCAGAAGGATCATAGAGGAATAAAGCCCAGGGTTGCCCAATTTAGCAAATAAATACACAGGGCATTCGGTTAAATTTCAACTTTAAAAAGGCCGGGCGGTGGTGGCGCACGCCTTTAATCCCAGCACTCGGGAGGCAGAGGCAGGCGGATCTCTGTGAGTTCGAGACCAGCCTGGTCTACAGAGCTAGTTCCAGGACAGGCTCCAAAGCCACAGAGAAACCCTGTCTCGAAAAACCAAAAAAAAAAAAAGTGAAAAAAAAAAAAAAAAAGTGAAAAATAAATTCATAAGTATGTTTGGAGCAGAATGTTAAAACAGTATTTTTTATTTCTGTTAAAATTGTATTTGTTATTTATATGAATTCAAATTTAATAGACTATTCTAATAGATGATCTAATAACTCTAATAAAGAACAGTCCCTATTGCAATAAAACTCACATTTTAGAGAGTGGGTAACTTGAGAGAGGCCACATAAAATAAGCAGACAAACAATTGTGGCATGGGCCACAGTCTGTCTTAAGAGTGGTGCCATCCAATATTAAAGGCTCACTGAGACAGGAGTTTGCTTTACTTGGAGAGACTGGAAAGAGGTGAAGAGCATTTGCCTCAGCAGAGATGGGGAGAGGTGATACAGAGGTCTTTTAGACAGTGAGGCCAATCTGAACTTTGTGGGAAAACAGAAGTAGGTATTGAGAATTAACAAACTTCCATAATGATGGCAGATGGGCAGAGTTGAGAAGGGCCAACCACCAATAAAAATATTGACTTTAGGCTTAGGCAGCTAATACTAAATTTATAAATTTATTTTTAGCCCACAGTACCACTATCATTCCACTCTCTTAACTGACCAGCTTACTATGAGACCTAAGGCTTCTGAAATTATGGGAGAGGCCATATCCAGAAACTCAATTTTCTTTTCAAAAGAATTTTCTGGTCTTCTTTTTATAATTTCCTATATGTATACTGTACTTTGATAATACTCCTCCCCATGATCCTCCCTTAATCCCTTTTCCATCTCACTGAGTCCTTTCTCACAAAGTGTACCTCCTACTTTGATGCCTCTTTTTGTGACTAGTACATTTGATTAGAGCTTCTTGCATAGTTAGTTATTTGAACAAGGAGGCTACACCAATGCAGTATGGCTCCCCTTCCCTCAGATACTACTAACTGTCGGTAGCTCTGCAGAGATGGATGTGGCCTCATTATCCTCACCCCCACCCACGATAGAGTGCTGATGGGATCCATCCTGTGTAGGTCTTGTGTTGGTAACTATAGCTGCTTTGAGCTCCAGAGTCAGTGGCCATGTCATGAGAAGACACTGTTTCACATTACCCTTTCCCACCCTCTGCTTCTCACATTTTTTGTGTTTTTTTTAATGTTTTATTTGTTTGTGTGGGCCGCCCATATGACATGGCATACACATGTGGCAGTCAGAGAACAATTTGTGGTATGGGGGTTCTATCCTTCTACCATGTAGGACCCAAGAACTAAATTCAGGTCTTTAGGCTTAATAACAGGTCCTCTTACATTTTAACCATACGAACAACCCAGCTCTTACTATCTTTCTCCTCTCTGTTCTGCCATGTTCCCTGAACCTTGGAGAGAATAATATAGATATCCCATTTAGGACTGAACATTTAACAGTCACTTATTTTTAGCAGATTTCCCAGTTATGAGTATGCATTAACTTCTACCTTCTGCAAAAAGAAACTTCTCTGACCAATGCTGATAACAGCACTAATGGATGAGTATAAACAAATATCTAGTAAGTGATTTCACACCATGTCTGTTTAGCAAAGCAACAGTAGTAAGTTCCCTCTGGGGACTATGACTCCTCAGTCATAATATTTTGACCACATTTACAGTACTAGGTATGATTTCCTTCTGGTAACATGGGCTGTGAATTTAATAATAATAATAAAGTTGGTTGCCCCTATAACCATTATACCAGTTTTCTGTGAATAAGCAAATCTTGGAAGGCTCCATTCTCTTTGTTTTGTTTGGTTAGTTAGTTTGGTTTTTCAAGAAACATTATTCATTTATTTATTTTGGTTTTTTGAGCCAGGGATTCTCTGTGTAGCCCTTGTTGTCCTGGAACTCCCTCTGTAGACCAGGCTGACCTGGAACTCAGAGGCTGGTCTCCTTTTGGCTCCTGAGTACTGGGATTAAAGTCATGTGCTGCCACCCGGGTAACTCCATTCTCTTAACAGCAGTGTTTGACACAGATGTAACAGAGTATACCTCTTTATGCAAGGAATTAAGATCATTTACTGATAGAAGTCTAATGCCCAAAATACACAAATAGCATAAGAAACTAGATATCAACAAACTAAATAATCCAATTTTAAGAAGTGGGATACAGACCTAAACAGAATTCTTTTTTTTTTAATTGAGAAAAGGAAAAAAAAGTTTCCCCCTCCTCCCACCCTTCTCCCCCTCCCCCCACTCCTCTCCCCCTCCCTCTCCAATCCAACGAGCAGTCAGGGTTCCCTGCCCTGTGGAAAGTCCAAGGTCCTCTCCCCTCCGTCCATTTCTAGGAAGGTGAACATCCAAACTGGCTAGGCTCCCACAAAGCCAGAACATGAAGTAGGATCAAAACCCCATGCCATTGTCCTTGGATTCTCATCATCCCTCATTGTTTGCCATGTTCAGAGAGTCCGGTTTTATCCCATGCGTTTTCAGTCATAGTCCAGCTGGCCTTGGTGAGCTCCCAATAGATCAGCCCCACTGTCTCAGTGGGTGGGTGCACCCCTCGTGGTCCTGACTTCCTTGCTCATCTTCTCCCTCCTTCCGCTCCTCATTGGGACCTTGGGAGCTCAGTCCAGTGCTCCAGTGTGTGTCTCTGTCTCTATCTCCATCCATCACCAGATGAAGGTTCTATGGTGATATGCAAGATATTCGTCAGTATTGCTATAGGATAGGGTCGTTTCAGGTTCCCTATCCTCATCTGCCCAAGGAACTAACTGGGGACATCGCCTTGGGCTCCTGGGAGCCACTCTAGGTTCAAGTCTCTTGCCAGCCCTAAGGCGGCTCCCTTAACTAAGAATTGTGCTTCCGTGCTCCGCTATCCAGCCTTCCTTTATCCCAATCATCCTGTTTCCCCAAGTTCCTCCCATCCTCCCCTTCTCACTTTTCTCTCCCCATCTCCCCTTACCCCCAACCCACCCCACCCCCAAGATCCCACTTTCCTCCCCGGCAATTTTGTCTACTTCCCATAGGCAAGAGGATAACTATATGTTTTTCCTTGGGTTCACCGTCTTATTTAGCTTCTTTAGGTTCACCAATTGTAGACTCCGTGACCCTTATTTATGGCTAGAAAACAATTATGAGTGAGTACATCCCATGTTCATCTTTTTGGGTCTGGGTTACCTCACTCAGGATAGTGTTTTATATTTCCATCCATTTGCATGCAAAATTCGAGAAGTCATTGTTTTTTACCGCAGCATAGTACTCTACTGTGTATATATTCCACACTTTCTTCATCCATTCTTCCATTGAAGGACATCTAGGTTGCTTCCACGATCTGGCTATTACAAATAATACTGCTATGAACATAGTTGAACAAATGCTTTTGTCATATAATTGGGCATCTCTTGGGCATATTCCCAAGAGTGGTATGGCTGGGTCCAGAGGTAGGTTGATCCCGAATTTCCAGAGAAACCGAAACACTGATTTCCAAAGTGGTTTCACAAGATTGCATTCCCACCAGCAATGGATGAGTGTGCCCCTTCCTCCACAGCCTCTCCAGCAAAGGCTATCATTGGTGTTTTTGATTTTAGCCATTCTGACAGGTGTAAGATGATATCTCAAAGTTGTTTTGATTTGCATTTCCCTGATTGCTAAGGAGGTTGAGCATGACCTTAAGTGTCTTTTAGCCATTTGAACTTCTTCTATTGAGAATTCTCTGTTCAGTTCAGTGCCCCATTTTTTAATTGAGTTAATTAGCATTTTAAAGTCTAGTTTCTTGAGTTCTTTTTTTTAAATTTATTTATTTATTAAAGATTTCTGTCTCTTCCCCGCCACTGCCTCCCATTTCCCTCCCCCTCCCCCAACTAAGTCCCCCCCCCAGCCCGAAAAACAATCAGGGTTCCCTGTCCTGCGGGAAGTCCAAGGAACCCCCACCTCCATCCAGGTCTAGTAAGTTGAGCATCCAAACTGCCTAGGCTCCCACAAAGCCAGTGCGTGCAGTAGGATCAGAAACCCATTGCCATTGTTCTTGACTTCTCAGTAGTCCTCATTGTCCGCTATGTTCAGAGAGTCCGGTTTTATCCCAGGCTTTTCCAGACCCAGGGCAGCTGGCCTTGGTGAGTTCCCGATAGAACATCCCCTTTGTCTCAGTGTGTGGGTGCACCCCTTGCGGTCCTGAGTTCCTTGCTCATTCTCTCTCTCCTTCTGCTCCTGATTTGGACCTTGAGATTTCTGTCTGGTGCTCCAATGTGGGTCTCTGTCTCTGTCTCCTTTCATCGCCTGATGAAGGTTAATATTCAGGAGGATGCCTATATGTTTTTCTTTGGGTTCTCCTTATTTAGCTTCTCTAGGATCACTAATTATAGGCTCAATGTCCTTGGTTTATGGCTAGAAACCAAATATGAGTGAGTACATCCCATGTTCCTCTTTTTGGGTCTGGCTTACCTCACTCAGGATAGTGTTTTCTATTTCCATCCATTTGCATGCAAAATTCAAGAAGCCCTTGTTTTTTACTGCTGAATAGTACTCTAATATGTATATATTCCATACTTTCTTCATCCATTCTTCCATTGAAGGGCATCTAGGTTGTTTCCAGGTTCTGGCTATTACAAACAATGCTGCTATGAACATCGTAGAGCATATACTTTTGTTGTATGATAAGGCCTCTCTTGGGTATATTCCCAAGAGTGGTATTGCTGGGTCCAGGGGTAAGTTGATCCAGAATTTCCTGAGAAACCGCCACACTGCTTTCCAAAGTGGTTGCACAAGTTTGCATTCCCACCAGAAATGGGTAAGTGTACCCCTTTCTCCACAACCTCTCCAACAAAGGCTATCATTGGTGTTTTATATTTTAGCCATTCTGACAGGTGTAACATGGTATCTTAAAGTTGTCTTGATATGCATTTCCCTGATCGCTAATGAAGTTGAGCATGACCTGAAGTGTCTTTTGGCCATTTGAAGTTCTTCTGTTGAGAATTCTCTGTTCATCTCAATGCCCCATTTTATAATTGGGTTGATTAGCCTTTTATGGTCTAGTTTCTTCAGATCTTTATATATTTTGGAGATCAGACCTTTGTCAGCTGCGGGGTTGGTGAAGATCTTCTCCCAGTCAGTGGGTTGCCTTTTTATCTTAGTGACAGTGTCTTTTGCTTTACAGAAGCTTCTCAGTCTCAGGAGGTCCCATTTATTCAATGTTGCCCTTAATGTCTGTGCTGCTGGGGTTATACGTAGGAAGTGGTCTCCTGTGCCCATGTGTTGTAGAGTACTTCCCACTTTCTCTTCTATCAGGTTCAGTGTGTTCGGACTGATATTGAGGTCTTTAATCCATTTGGACTTGAGTTTTGTGCATGGTGATAGATATGGATCTATTTTCATTCTTCTACAGGTTGACATCCAGTTGTGCCAGCACCATTTGATAAAGATGCTTTCTTTCTTCCATTGTATACTTATAGCTCCATTATGGAAAATGAGGTGTTCATAGGTTTGTGGGTTAAAATCCGGGTCTTCTATTCGATTCCATTGGTCGACTTCTCTGTTTTTATGCCAGTACCTGTAGTAGTAAGGGTGGCGGGGCTGCATCCCCAGCACCCAAGCAGCCCACACGGCTAGCTTATGTCCGAAATAACAACACACAAACTGTATTCATTTAAACACTGCTTGGCCCATTCCCTTCTAGGCTAATTCTCACATATTAATTTAGCCCATTTCTAATCATCTGTGTTGTGCCCCTAGGTGTGCTTACCGGGAAGATTCTAGCCTATGTCCATCCTGGGTCGGAGCTTCATCCCGGGAGCGGGGCATGGCGTCTCTCTCAGGCATCTGCCCCCGAGAGGAGTGCTGTCAAGTCCGAGCTCACTTCCTCTTCCTCCCAGCGTTCTGTTCTGTTTACTCCTCCCACCTATCCTCTAACCAATAAAATGGGCCAAGGTAGTTCCTTTATTAGCCAATGACCTTCCTCCATCAAGTACCACACTGTTTTCATTACTGTCGCTCTGTAATAGAGTTTGAAATCAGGGATGGTAATGCCTCCAGAAGATCCTTTATTGTATAGGATTGTTTTGGCTATCCTGGGTTTTTTGTTTTTCCATATGAAGTTGATTATTGTCCTCTCAAGATCTGTGAAGAATTTTGATAGGCCCTTGATGGGGATTGCATTGAATCTATAAATTGCCTTTGGTAGAATTGCCATTTTTACTATGTTGATCCTCCCAATCCAAGAGCAGGGGAGGTCCTTCCATTTTCTGGTATCCTCCTCAATTTCTTTCTTCAATGCCTTAAAGTTCTTGTCAAATAGATCTTTTACTTCCTTGGTTAGAGTTACCCCAAGATATTTTATGCTGTTTGTGGTTATCGTGAAAGGTGAAGCTTCTCTGATTTCCCTCTCTGCTTCCATATCTTTGTTTATAAGAGGGCGACTGATTTTTTGGAGTTGATCTTGTATCCTGCCACATTACTAAAGGTGTTTATCAGCTGTAAAAGTTCTTTGGTGGAGTTTTGGGGGTCACTTATGTACACTATCATATCATCTGCAAATAAAGAAAGTTTAACATCTTCCTTTCCAATTCGAATCCCCTTGATCCCATTATGTTGTCTTATTGCTATTGCTAGAACTTCAAGCACTATATTGAAGAGGTATGGCGAGAGTGGACAGCCTTGTCGTGTTCCTGAGTTTAGTGGGATGGCTTTGTGTTTCTCTCCGTTTAATTTGATGTTAGCTGTCAGCTTGCTGTATATTGCTTTTATTATATTTAGGTATGACCCTTGTATCCCTAATCTCTCCAAGACTTTTATCATAAAGGGATGTTGGATTTTGTCAAATGCTTTTTCAGCATCTATTGAAATGATCATATGGTTTTTTCTTTCAGTTTATTTATATGATGGATTACATTGATAGATTTTCATATGTTGAACCAGCCCTGCATCTCTGGGATGAAGCCTACTTGATCATAATGGATAATTTTCCTAATGTGTTCTTGGATTCGGTTTGCCAGTATTTTGTTGAGGATTTTTGCGTCGATATTCATGAGTGAGATTGGCCTGTAATTCTCTTTTTTGATTGAGTTTTGTGCGGTTTTGGTATCAGGGTAACTGTAGCTTCATAAAAGGAATTTGGCAATGACTCTTCTGTTTCTATATTGTGAAATACATTAAGGAGTATAGGTATTAGCTCTTCTTGGAAGTTCTGGTAGAATTCTGCATTGAAACCATCTGGTCCTGGGCTTTTTTTGGTAGGGAGGTTTTTGATAACAGCTTCTAATTCTTCGCGACTAACAGGTCTATTTAGGTTGTTCACCTGGTCCTGGTTTAACTTTGGTATATGGTATTTATCTAAAAAAGTGTCCATTTCTTTTACATTTTCCAGTTTTGTGGCATGCAGGCTTTTGTAGTAAGATCTAACGATTCTCTGAATTTCCTCTGTGTCTGTGGTTATGTCCCCCTTTTCATTTCTGATCTTGTTAATTTGCATATTCTCTCTCTGCCGTTTGATTACTTTGGATAGGCATTTATCAATCCTGTTGATTTTCTCCAGGAACCAGCTTTTTGTTTCATTGATTCTTTGGATTGTTTTCTGTGTTTCCTTTTTGTTGATTTCAGCCCTCAGTTTGATTATTTCCAGTCTTCTACTCCTCCTGGGCGCGTCTGCTTCTTTTTTTTTCTAGAGCTTTCAGGTGGGCTGTTAAGTCTCCAATGTGTTCTTTTTCTGTTTTCTTTAAGTGGGCACTTAGTGCTATGAACTTTCCTCTCAGGACTGCTTTCATAGTGTCCCATAAGTTTGAGTAGGTTGTTTCTTTATTTTCATTGAATTCCAGGAAGACTTTAATTTCTTTCTTTATTTCTTCCTTGATCCAGGTATAGTTCAGTAGTTGACTGTTCAGTTTCCATGAGTTTGTAGGCTTTCTGGGGGTAGCATTGTTGTTGAATTCTAACTTTAATACATGGTGATCTGATAAGACACAGAAGGTTACGAATATTTTTTTGTAACTGTGGAAGTTTGCTTTGTTACCCAGTATGTGGTCAATTTTCAAGAATGTTCCATGAGCTGCAGAGAAGAAGGTATATTTTTTCCTATTTGGGTCGAATGTTCTATAGATGTCTGTTAAGTCTATTTGATTCATTACCTCCATTAATTCTCTTATTTCTCTGTAAGTTTTCTGTCTGATTGACCTGTCCATTGGTGAGAGAGGAGTGTTGAAGTCTCCTACTAGGTGTGAGGTTTGATGGCAGCCTTAAGTTTTAGTAATGTTTCTTTTACGTATGTGGGTGCTTTTATATTAGGGGCATAGATATTCAGGATTGAGACTTCATCCTGATGAATTGTTCCTGTTATGAGTATAAAATTTCCCTCTCCATCTCTTCTGATTGATTTGAGTTTGAAGTCAATTTTGTTGGAAATTAGTATGGCCACACCTGCTTGTTTCATTGGTCCATTTGCTTGATAAGCCTTTTCCCAGCCCTTTACTCTGAGTTTGTCATCTCTAATTGTTCATGGCAGTTTTTCACCTCCTGTTTAAGGTCTTCTATTATTTTCATATAATTCACTTTTGAGTCGATTTCTTCTAATTCTTCTAGAGTAGGGTGTACAATTCTTCTTATTTCAGGATCTCTGGATTCTGGTGATGTCATGTTGCCTTTCAGGTTGTTGGAGGAATTCTTGCCTTGGCACCTTCCCATCTCTTCCTTCAAATGGAGCCAGGAGAGGCCTGGTGTCTTGGTCCAGTCTTTGCTGTGACTGACTCTCTGGTTGTAACTCTTCAGTGTAGAAGCAGGAACCATTCTGTCCAGATGGAACTTCTCAGCACTGAAACACAGACGCCTGGTAGTCCAATGACCCATGGACCAAAGGGAGAACTTGGGGGGCAGGGCAGGGACCAGCAGAACACAGGACATCCTGCCGCAAAAGCTGAAGGTGTGCATGCTCCCTTTGGGGGGGGGCGTCCTTGAGGCCTGCCCGGTAGGCAGGCACTCACCTCTCTGGGTGGGCAGCCTTAGTGTAGGAGCAGAAAACTGTTCCTGAGCAAAGGACCTAGCAGAAAACGCAGGCTTGTGTTGGGGGGGGGGGGGGGGCTGGTCGTGTGTACGAAAGACAGCCCTGCATTAGGAGCTGGGGGAGGGGTGGTTGTGGTCTCTTCCGGGTCAATCCGTCCCTGGATCGCACACACTCACCTGTCCAGATGGAACTCCTCAGTACCTAAACAGGGCCGCCTGGTAGCCCGATGATCCGGGGACATAAGGAAGAAACCGGGCAGGCGGAACTAGATCCAGGAGTGCAGAGGCACCCCTGGAACACAAGCTGAAGGTCCCTAAACAGAATTCTAAACAGAAGAATCTCAAATGGTGGAGAACCACTTAGGGAATTGTTCAACATCCTTAGCCATCAAGGAAATGCAAATCAAAACGACTGTGAGATACCATCTTACCCCTGTCAGAATGGCTAAGATGGAAAAATACAAGTGACAGCTCATGCTGGAGAGGATATGGAGTAAGGGGAACATTCCTCCATTGCTGGTGGGAGTACAAGCTTGTACAGCCACTCTAGGAATCAGGATGGTGGTTTTTTAGAAAACTGGAAATCAATCTACCTCAATATCAAGCTATACCACTCCTGGGCATATACCCAAAGGATGCTCCAACCTACCATGAGGACACTTGCCCAGCTTTGCTCATAGCAACTTTATTTGTAATAGCCAGAAACTGGAAACAACCTAGATGTTCCTCAACCAAAGAACTGATAAAGAAAACGTACATTTACATAATGGAGTATTACTCAGTTGTAAAAACAAACAAACAAACAAACAAAAAACAATGACATCAGGATATTTGCTGGCAAATGGATGGAACTAGAAAAGATCATCCTGAGTGAGATAACGCAGAACCAGAAGGACAAACATAATATTTACTCATTCATAAGTGGATGTTAGTCATAAAGGAGAACCACGCTACAGTTCACAGACCCAGAGAAGCTACGTAACAAGGAGGGCTCAAGGTGGGGGCTGCATGAATCTCGCTGTGAAGGAGAAATAGAATGGACATCACAGGTGGATTGGAGGTGTCTAGATGGGGTGGTGGGGATGGGAACCTGCTTTTGGGACACGTTCCTCCCAACAGATTGCCTCATCCAGCCTTAATAGTAGAGGAGGCGCCTTGTTTCATTATAGATTGATACACCATGGCTTGATGATATCTATAGGAGACCTGCCTGTATCTGATGAGAAGCAGAGGAGAAAGAGTGTATGGGTAGGGGAGAAACTGGAAGAGAGGAGGGATGGGAAACTTTGGTGTTAAAAATAAAAATAAATAAATAACCAAAACAAAAAAGATCATTTACTGGCTCAGGATTCAAGTAAGACAACCCACTTTGAAATCTATTTAAGATTGTAGAGTGATGTAAGAGGTATAATTTTTATTAAAGAAGAAATCTATGAATTGAAAGTTCTATTCTATAGATGATGGATGAGGAAAATAAAGAACAAAGAATAAATTGGGAAATAAGTCATTTTTCAGCTGTAGGGAAATAGAGAGAACAAACACAGGCACTACTTGAAATGGAGAAAGGAAAGGAATTGGGTGGTTACTGTTGACTCACAGCCAGAGACTTTCTAGAAGATTGCCACATCTCCCCATTATTTACAGGTTTATGTGGGGGATGTTGGGAGGAAGGAATCAGAGATTTTTCAACATAGTTCCTATTACATACAGATATTGTGCCTTAGAGCACTGGTTTTCAACCTGTGGGTCAAGACCCCCCATGGCAAACATATCTCTGAAAATATTTATTTTACAATTTATAACACTAGCAAAATTACTGTTATGAAGTAGCAACTAAAATAATTTTATGGTTAGAGCATCACAGCAACATGAGAAACTATATTAAAGGGTCAAAGCACTAGGAAGTTTGAGAACCACTGCCTTAGAGAGAACTATGAATATGACCTAAGTGTGAGAGTGTGGAGGTGGGCAGGTGTACATGAAAACTGTGCTTTCACTTCCTGGCTGTCCATGCCCAAATAATCATACAGAAACTATATTAATTATAACACTTTTTGGCCAATGGCTCTGGCGTATCCCTAGCTAACTCTTACATCTTAAATGGACACAGTTCTATTAATCTATGTATTGTCATGAGGCTGTGACTTACCAGTAATGTTCTGGCATCTTTTTACATTGGCAACTACATGGTGTCTCCTTGACTCCACTACTCTGCAGAGGAAGCCACATGAGAATGCCTTACTAAGAAAAGGAAATAAGAGGCTATGGATTTATTCCTTAACAAAATAAGGTTTGATTAAGGAAGATCCCCTGAAAATTCTCCAAAAAGAACAGATGGCCCAGATGATCCAATGTCTTGGAGTGCCTGTATTGCAGTTTCCTCTGAGTTCTACATCCAGAACAGCCTCAAGACTTCAGGCTGAGATGATCCAGCCTCATACAACACTCCAGTCAAGACTTGACAATGATCCTAAATTTTGTTTGCGTCCTCTTAAGAGTATCAGCACCCCTAATCATTAGAAAGCATTCCACATTCCCAAAAAATGAATTATGTATGTTTGTCTTTGTTTAGACTGTTGGTTACAAGTTGTTATGGATAATGATCAGGAAAAAACTATACAAAGGAGATTAGATTCAGGGTTCTTGTTTTGAAAACAAAAAAGAGGAAAATGCTGTGAATAATGGTCTTGTACACTGTAAAAATTTATTTATTTTACTTGTAGAAAGGCAAATAAAAACAACTCTGAGATTCCATCTTACACCTCTAAAAATGGTCAAGATCAAAAACACTGATGATATCTTATGCTAGAGAGATTGTGGGGAAAAGGGAACACTTCTGCATTGCTGGTGAGAATGCAAGCTTGTGCAACCCTTTGGATGTCAGTGTGGTGATTTCTCAGAAAATTAGGAAACAACCTTTCTCAAGACCCAGTAATACCACTTTTGGGTATATACCACCATAGCCTCCTGTCTGTTTTCATGTCACTTGTGTCTTGTTGTTATCTTCCTTGTTAGTGCTTTCTCCCCTCTCATACTCTCCTTTCTAATTTCATAGCCAATATCCCCAGTGACCTCCCACTTATATACAAACATATGAACATTATAAGCTAGGATCTACATATGAGAGAGATCATACTGTGAGTCTCAGTTATCTCACTTAATATAATACTTTTCAGATTTACACATTTCTCTGAATACTTTGTTATTTTATGTTTTGCAGATGAGTGAAATTTCTTATGTGTATATTCTGGCCTTACACTTCTAAAATAACAGAAAGATGAGACAACTAGCTGGCTCAGTAGGTAGGACAGGAGACTGACAGAAAGAAGAAGCTTTCAGAAGAGCAGGCATTCACTGTTCAAGTGTATGCAACAAGCTAACTATATAATCTGATGTAGTTAGAAAACTTCATACTACCTACATTCCTTAGAACACAAAAAGTGTTAATAAACTATTTACTAAGAATGAACAAATGTATAATGGGGCTATCTTCCATGAAGAAAGCAGGGAGTTTTACCCACAAACAAGCAGGAAACATTGCAGAAGTGGTTTAAAAAAAGAATATATGCACTGGAGGAAAGGGAGTTGGGTGGAACATTAACGTTATGAATGACATGCTTGTTGCACTCAAACTCACAGCAGCTGTAATTACTTGTATGAGACCTCTATAAGACTGAGTCCGTCAATATCTTGTCATGGAGCAGGGGGAACTCACAAGCCCCCACTTCTCCCTGAGAAGTTATATACTTAATGTTCACTGGAAGGAGAGATAGTGTCTTAAGTGGTGTCCATTTCTAAGGAGCTTTTGATTCTGAAAATAATCCCCACCCATGCTTCTGGGAGTAACCCTAATGAAAGTTGCTGTATTATACCAAAGAAGCATGAAAATAAAAACGCACTAGCTGGAAAGAAGTGTATTAGCAGGTATGAGAGAGGGACAAGAGAAAATGAAATCCATTATTACATATAATTAATATATGCTATTTTTAAGTAAAACAGAGGCTTTTTGAAGGTGACTGTGTTTGAGCGCCAAGCTCGATGTGTTTACATTTATTCTTATTTTATTTAAAAGGACCTTTCTAAACACCATCCCAAAGTTCTATATTTATAGTTATAGAAAAATAGTCATGCCAGAGTGGTGGTTTAATGGTTATGAGAACTGGCTGCGCTTTCAGAGAACCCAGGTTCTATTCCTAGTACCCACATGGTAGCTCATAACCATCTATAACTTCATTTCTACAGGATTTAACACCCTCTTTTGGCCTACCTCGGTACTAGGCACATATATGATACTCAGACATACATGCAAGCTAAACACCCATACATGTAAAACTAAAAGTTAAAAAAATACCCCACCAGCTGCAACACTCCGGAGAGCAGGCCCTGCACCTCTCCAGGGAAGTACAATAGAGCCAACCCTGTTAGCACGGGTGTGGCTGAGCCAGTCCTAAAATTGTGAGCATGAGAGAGCTATCCCTATTGCCTATGTGCCTTGTGAAGGAATAGGTTGGAGAGAACTGCCCCTTTTTGCCCATCAACACCTGGAGCAGGTGGGAGAGCTGACCTTATGGTCATAATATTTGGAGAGTTATTCATGATGCATACCAGTTGCAACACTCAGGAGAGCAGTCCCTACACCTCACCAGGGCAGCATAGTGTTAGTGCAGGTATGGGTGAGGCAGATCTGAAGTTGCAAATATGGGAGGGCTGTCCACATTTATTTTTCTGGCAGATCAACTCTATAGCTGCATAGGCGCAGAATTAGGGTTATGAGTTGACACATTCCAACATCCACCCCATCAATGACCTGACCCACAGACCCAAAACTGCAGGATCTCCGCAACACAGGGCAACAACAGGATATCCAGGAAGAGTCCCAGTGAAGGTCCACCTTTGCCATACTGTAGTAGAAATCCGAGGCCTCAAACCAGAGCAATGACTCTTTGCAGTAAACACTTGCAAGCAAAGATATATGGACAATGGGATTTGCTGTGTGACTTAATGTGTCACACTCAGGTTTTCATGATGAGATTTTACATTTTTTCCCTTTAAAAATTTCCATTTTTCTCTTAAAGTTTGTTTTATTTGGGGGTGCAGGGGTGAAGGGAGGATGCAAAGGGATGGGGAAACAAATAAGGTCAAGATACATAATGTAGCTGGGCAGTGGTGGCTCATGCTTTTAATCCCAGCATTCAGGAGGCAGAGACAGGCAGATCTCTGTGAGTTTAAGGTCAGCCTAGTCTTCAAAATGAGTTCCAGGGCAGCTAGAGCTTAAACACCGAGAAACTCTGTCTCAGAAAAAAAAAAAAAAAACAAAAAATAATGTAAAAGAAATATAAAATAAATTTCTTGAGTAGCACCTATCAATGTTAAGTTATATATTTTTAATTCTGCCTCAATGTTTTCTGGGTACCTACTCAGCCCAGTGCACATAAATCTTCATTTTTTATTTGGACCTACACAACAACATTAACAAGGTTTTGATTTAATTTGGGGGCTAAAATTTGTTGAGATGACTAGGTGCCTTGTTTGTGCTATAATTAGGGCCATATGTTAGCACAACCATATGAAGCAATGTTTTTATTCCTTTTAGAGTTCAAAAGGGGGCAGCTCTCAGGAAGCTGTAATTGCAGATCCAAATACAAAATAAAAGCACAACAATAGCTAAGGAGGTACCAGCTATGTCAAATAACTGTTTACTTTATTCCCTTTATTTCAAACATGAAATTGACTGTTTAAAAGCAAAACATAAATGCATTTTAATATATATCAAACATTGTATAATCCTGATTTGTAGGAGAAAAGAGCCTGCACTTGCTGACTGAACATAGAAGCATCCCTTTATGCCAAATCAAATTTATAATCAATATAAGGACAGCAGGAAGGCCTCAAAAGAAAGCCATTTTCTTTCCATGTAGTAAAAAAATGTAAGTCCTAACAATAAAAATGTTTACTATGCTTCTTTTATTCATGGCTTTATCTTTGACACTACTTACAAATTTTGTAGGTATATAATAATTTACCCAAAGTAACTATAAAATACTAAATATTATTTTTCTCATAATGCACAATACTTTTGAAAATACAAAGGCTCATTCCTTCTTCTCCTTCTTCTTCTTTTTGTTTTTTGAGACAGGGTTTCTCTGTCTCAAAAAAAAAACCCAGCTTCTCTAATTCTTCCTCTAGCACTTCCTTCAAAACATTTATTCACTACCCCTTCAAAAGAAAGTATGCATCTACTCTTTGGCAAACATTTCAAGGTCTTCTTGGGAATCTGTGTATTATATTCTCAAATCTTGAAGTAGCTGCAGTTCTGCACTATTTACTGAAATTACCTAAATTCTAAAGAAAGCTGAACTTTTTTATTTCCTCAATTTTGACATGATTTCATGCCTTATTGTCATGGGTTTCTGAGTGTTATTATTCTAACTCCTGATTATTTCCTGAGTGCATCATATTGTATTGTTAATCACTGTTCAGAAATTTCTTCCATATAAATTTTATGACCCAAACCTTTAAAAGCATGAGACTAGCCGGGCAGTAGTGTCACACATCTTTAACCCCAGCTTTTGGGAGGCAGAGGCAGGTGCATTTCTAAGTTTGAGGCCAGCCTAAACTACACAGTAAATTCCTGGATAGCCAGGGCTACACAGAGAAACCCTGCCTCAAAAAACAAAAAGAAGAAGAAGGAGAAGAAGAAGGAGAAGACGAAGAAGAAGAAGAAGAAGAAGAAGAAGAAGAAGAAGAAGAAGAAGAAGAAGAAGAAGAAGAAGAAGAAGAGGAAGAGGAAGAGGAAGAGGAAGAGGAAGAGGAAGAGGAAGAGGAAGAGGAAGAGGAAGAGGAAGAGGAAGAGGAAGAGGAAGAGGAAGAAGAAGAAGAAGAAGAAGAAGAAGAGGAAGAGGAAGAGGAAGAGGAAGAGGAAGAAGAAGATTAAAAACTCCTAAAGCTCCAAACGTGATGCCTGCTTATGGATCTCACTTACAGAAATTAAATATGTACAATGGATTCTGTTCAAGAACATGCAGATCTGTGTCATTGGGAAAGGTATTGTTAATTGGTATCCCTTGTATGGCTGTGTAACGGTTTATTTATAATCAATTACATATTGACATACAGATTTCTTCCAAACTTGTTTGTACAAATAATGCCCAGTCAACAACCTTGTACATGTGTTACATCAAATCTGTTTAGATGTAGTTTCCATTTGAGTCTCAGAATTGGGATTTCTGGATCAAATGGAAAATGTATCTGCATATTTGCTAGACATGGCCTGCCCCCAGCCCCACTGTTTTAATGTTTTTAGCTTCAGTGCAATTTCTAGCCATGATTTCTGTGTTACTGGTCCTCTTACTCCTTCCGTAGTGCTTCTGGGTCACTGTGGTGCCCCCAAGAAGATGGGAAAGGACAAGGAAATGATTGCATATTTGTCTTCATTCATTTTTCTGTTCCCCTTTACCTCAGTTAATATTTTTTCTCTTTATATTTTCCTTTCTTTTATTTTTCCTGGTGAACTGGGAAGATTAAAATCAGGGCCTCATTCATGTTAAGTAAATACTTCACCATCAACTGATGTTCCCAACCCCAACATCACTTTTTCTTCAGGACCTTTGTAAGACCCCAGATAAGATTCCTTAGGGAATCCTAGCAATGCCCTTTCCACTCTTGCCTTCTTGTATTTTAGAAAGGTCTTCACTTTATCAAAAAGTACCTCTTACACAACCATTGAGGGCTGCTTGGATAATTTTTCAAATAATACATGATAAAGTTTTAATGACATCATACATTATGGAAATGGAATTCTGTTAAACACTTGCAAGGTACCAAGGCCAAGGTTGGAAATTTCCATACTGAAGTAATAGGTTTGCTCTTATTCCATGTAAAAGAAAGCAATGAGTGCTTCTCTACCAATCTGCTCTAATAGGCACAGGGGAGGCATCACATGTTTCTTCAATTTTTTCTCATATTAAGAAAATCTTTATATTGTCAAGTGTAATAATAAAAACATGGCTTAGTGTCTGATTAAAGAATACCTCATTAGTGTTTTCAATAAACTCAAAGTTGGCCCAGAATCTTTCTTCTAACTGATTCATCACTATTTTCTTTTCTTTTTCTTTTGTTTTCTTTTTTCGCTGTGTCCTCTTAACATGTTGTTCTTCTATTCCAGGGCTTGTGGCACACTCACTGTCTCATTATTTACTCTTCTTCAAGAGTTCTTTCTCTTGTCTTCTTAAACTGTGGGTCATGACCCTATATGGTATTGCATAACTGAATGTAGGGGTTTCATTAATTAATTCATAGTCAAAATATAATGAGTCCGGTGTAGGAGGTTCTTCTGTTCATGTATTGCTTTCATTGGTTAATGAATAAAGCAACTGTTTTGGGCCTGATAGTGCAGAATTTAGGTAGGTGGAGAAGACAGAACTGAATGCTGGGAAGAAGGGCAGAGTGAGAGACGCCATGGATCTTCTGCCTGAGACGGACGCTGGTTAAAATCTTGCCAGTAAGCCACAGTCACATGGCAATACATAGATTAATAGAAATGGGTTAAATTAAGATGTAAGAATTAGCCAATAAGAAACTAGAGCTAATGGGCCAAGCAGTGTTTTAATGAATACAATTTCTGTGTGTTATTTCGGGTGTAAGATAGCCAGGCAGCAGGGATAAACAAGGGTCCCTGCTTCTTGTCACATGAATCTGAGGTGGTTTTGGAAGCTCTTGCCCACAGTACATTAAACTAGCTCACTACAGCCTTGGTTCTGATATGCAACACATGTTTTTTTGTACTGCACATGCTGTCATGCCAGTCAACATCAAAGAATTCAGCCTGAATCACCTTGGTTCAAATTCAAGATTGTTATGAATTATGGGATTTTTACTGTATATATAAATTTTCTGCTCTTATGGAAGTATAATAGTTTAATCACAGAAAGCAAAGACTTGTAATACTTTCCTACAATAATTCTTCAGCATGTGAGTATCAAATCAGCATGTCTTTGGACTATATTGTTTCAGAGAATTTGGTTTTCAAATTTCCTGTTTGAGTTGCTGATGTGAATTTCATAAAGAATCATTAAGAGGCTTTTAGTTTGGACTCTGGACAGATTTTTCTAACATTTTCTGAAATGGTCATAAACATACTGCCACAGCATCATTCTTATTCTCAGTATTGACAATCATAAAATCAAAATACTGCTGACCTTGGAAAGACATTGAAGATGTCTTTCCTTGCAGTACCAATACTCAGTCAGGATTTAGGTTGTTTTCAGGTTCTGGCTATGACAAACAATGCTGCTATGAACATAGTTGAGCACATGCCCTTGTGGTATGATTGAGCATCCTTTTGGTATATACCCAAAAGTGGTATTGCTGGGTCTTGAGGTAGTTTGCTTTCTAATTTTCTGAGAAATTGCCATACTGGAAAAAAAATGCCATACTGATTTCCAAAGTAGCTGTACCAGTTTGCACTCCCATCAGCAATGCAGGAGTGTTCTCCACATCCTTTCTATCATAAGTTGTCATCAGTATTTTTGTTCTTGGCTATTATAACACGTGTAAGATAGAATCTCAGAGTTGTTTTGATTTGCATTTCTCTCATGGCTAAGGATGTTGAGCATTTCCTCAAGTGTCTTTCAGCCATTTGAGATTCATCTATTGAGAGTTCTCTGTTTAGGTCTGCACTTCGTTTTTTCATTGGATTATTTGTTCTCTTGATGACCACTTATTTCATGACTGGTTAATCAGCAAGCATTTGATGGGGCAAACCTTCCACACAAAAGACAGAAGCCAGTGGGTAAATCCATTTCTCTTTTTTTATTGCTCGCACTTTTTCAACTTCCACTTTCCTTCTTCCAGCCAAGGAATTCCTGGGACAGTGATGGAGGAAGGTCATTGGCTAATAAAGGAACTGCCTTGGCCCATTTTATTGGTTAGAAGATTGGTGGGAGGAGTAAACAGAACAGAATGCTGGGAGGAAGAGGAAGTGAGGTCAGACTCCACAGCTCTCCTCTCGGGAGCAGACGCCTGAGAGAGACACCATGCCCCGCTCCCGGGCAGACACACTCCATGAAGCTCTGACCCAGGATGGACTAGGCTAGAATCTTCCCAGTAAGACCGGTTCTCACAGATTATTAGAGATGGGTTGATCGGGATATCAGAATTAGCCAGTAAGGGCTAGAGCTAAAGGGCCAAGCAGTGTTTAAATGAATACAGTTTGTGTGTTGTTATTTTGGGGCATAAGCTAACCAGGTTGCCGGGGTGCTGGGGATGCAGCCCCGCCGCTCATATTACTACAGGACAGAGTTGATAGGGCTTTTCCAGGACATACCCTCACAGACAGAGCAATTAACTACACTACCACCTGCCCAACAATAACATACTACTAATTTGTCTTTCTGTCCTTCTCTACTTTAGGACTCAGAGCACCTTCTCAATGGGGTTTCAATCCATACATTCTCTGCCTACAACTCTGCTCTTTGAAATAATCAATCTAAGACATAAAAAGTAAAAGCAGAGATGAAGTGAGCTATAGTATAGTTGAACTTGAACTCTAATTGAGAAGGGCTATGCTGTGATTTGAATATGAAACAGCCCTTCTAGGCTCATAGTTTAAATGTTTAGTTCTCAGCTTGAGGCATTAAATAGAAGTCCAGTGAAGCCTTTAGGAGGTGGCACCTGGCTGGAGGAAGTGGGACCCTACAGGCAGGCCTTTTAATATTGTAACTACCTGCTTCTGGCCTGTGCTATTTACCAAGACATGAACAGTCTAAGAAGCCATTCATTCTATCTCATTCTTTCACTGCCACACTGGACTGAAATCTCTCAGAAACCATGAACCAAAACAAAGCCTTCCTCAATGAAGTTGCACCTGTTCAGTATTTTGTCACAACAGCAGGAAAATAAAAATATGACCTAATAGAGAGAAAGGAATCGAACATTAGTAAGCAGTGCTTCAAAGCAGAATGGAGAACAGAAAGGCTCCTTAGGCTCAGAAGTATTAACAATCCTTACATATAAAAAGCTAGAGGAAAAATCACCCAATTAAAAAAGCCCATAGACATAGTCTAAAAATGAAAGTCAAGAAGTCTGTAAAATTATACTTAGATGCAACAGTTTTCAACCATTGAGAAGACAAAACCAAATAGGAAAATAGATAAAAGATATGACCCTGGAGCTCCCAGGAAAAGAAAAGCAGTGAATCTAAAACATGAAAAATGCTCGACTTCATACATACTGAAGAAAAAAAATTACAGCTATACTAAAATATCATTTTTTTATCAGACAGGCAAAAATTCTGCTTTGGAAAGGTACTCTGTAGTGAGCTTGTGAGGAAAAGGTACTCATTCCTTGCTGGTGGAAGTGAAAAATGTTATAGCCCCAAGAGGGAGGGGGATTTGACAATATCTATCCAGCAGAAAAGAAAGTGCATTTACAGTTTTCCTCAACAATCCCACTTCTAAAAGTGAAATGTAAATTACATCTTAGCAGATTTGAAAAAAATATTCACAAGGTTATTTACTGAGTGTTATTTTTACAAACAAAAGCTTCATAGCCAGTCACATGGGGAACTGATTAAAAAAACTAGTGTGCAGCCATGTGAGGCCTACCATATAGTTGTTTGAAAAGAATGAAATAGACAGATGGCTCTGCAGTAAAGAGCATGCACTCCTCCTGCAGAGGACCTGAGTTTACTCTCTAACACCCAAGGCAGACAGCTCACCACAACTGCCTGGTGGCTGCTTGCAGTCACTGGTACTCATTGTAACTGTACCAACAAAATTACTATTAGTCTTCACAAGGTCTTCCTGTCTGTGTCTCAAATCTCCCTCTTTTCTGTTTTAAAGACAATTATAAAGACATTTATGAATGCTGATCTTAGCCCAAAGTGATCTTATCTATGATCTATACTTTAATTATACCTTGAAGACCTTTATTTCAAATAAGATCACATTCTGAGGTAGACATACCATTTAGGAGGAAAGAATTGAACTCATTATGGTCTTCACAAACTGTTTCAGATAAATTTCCACACCATATCATTATGGTGGTTTGAATAAGAATGCCCCCCCCCCATGCTCATGTATTTGAATGCCTAGTCACCAGGGAGTATCTTTGATAGGATTAGAAGGATTAGGAGGTATGGCCTTGTTGGAGGAAGTGTGTTACTGGGGGTGGCTTTTAAGGTTTCAAAGCTCATGTTAGGCCCAGTTCTCTCTGTCTCTGCCTAAGTGTCAGGATGCAGCTTTCGGTCATTTCTCCAGTACCATGGCTACTTGCCACCATGCTCCCTGCCACAATGATGATGGATAATTGACTAGACCTTTGAAACTGTAAGGAAGCCCCCTAGTAAATGCTTTCTTTCATAAAAGTTGCCATAGTCATGGTGTCTCTTCACAGCAACAGACCAGTGGTTAAGATAATCACTAAATTCATATTATTCATTCTGCAATTTGTTAAGAGTGATTGTATTATTGTTTTATAATAATGATTTAAAAATAAATAAGGTATTCATGTTTCTTTTGGTACTAGAGATTTACCTCTGGTCTCATGCATGTGAAAACAAATTCTAACACTGAGCTAATGTCCTCCCCAAAAGAGGATGTTGACATCATTAGGACTAAGATTTTAGTGTGAAGGAGAGGATGCACAAGAGAAAAACTGTACTTTTACATTTTAATTGAAAATATCAGTAAAAGAAAAGCAAAGAAAATCAATGAAACCAAAGCAAGTTTTTTTTTGTTTTTTTTTTTGTTTTTTTTTTATTGCGAAAAGAAGAAAAAAAAACATAAACCAAAAAACAAGTTTCCACCTCCTCCCAGCCCCCCATTTCCCTTCCCCTCCTCCCACCCTTCTCCCCCTCCTCCCACCCTTCTCCCCCTCCTCCCACCCTTCTCCCCCTCCCCCCACTCCTCTCCCCCTCCCTCTCCAGTCCACAGAGCAGTCCGGGTTCCCTGCCCTGTGTTAAGTCCTAGGTCCTCTCCGTCCATATCTAGGAAGGTGAACATCCAAACTGGCTAGGCTCCCACAAAGCCAGCACATTAAGTAGGATCAAAACCCCCTGCCATTGTCCTTGGTGTCTCATCAGCCCTCATTTTTCGCCATGTTCAGAGAGTCCGGTTTTATCCCATGCTTTTTCGGTCACAGTCCAGCTGGCCTTGGTGAGCTCCCCGTAGATCAGCTCCTCTGTCTCAGTGGGTGGATGCACGCCTCGTGGTCCCGACTTCTTTGCTCATGTTCTCCCTCCTTCTGCTCCTCCTTGGGACCTTGGGAGCTCAGTCCAGTGCTCCTGTGTGGGTCACTGTCTCGATCTCTATCCATCACCAGATGAAGATTCTATGATGATATGCAAGATATTCGTCAGTATTGCTCTAGGATAGGGTCATTTCAGGTTCCCAATCCTCAGCTGCCCAAGGAACTAACTGGGAACCTCATCTTGGGCACTAGGGAGCCCCTCTAGGGTCAAGTCGCTTGCCCACCCTAAAGTGGCTCCCTTAACTAAGAATTGTGGTTCCGTGCAGAAGGGAAGGAGGGGGGACCTGGGAAACGGGAGAATTGGGACAAAGCAAGTTTTTTTATAGAGATCAGTAAAATTGAATTTTCCTATTTTGCCCACGTTAACACGAATATTAGCATAAAGCTATTTATAGTATCTCCTTTACTAACTTTTTAATGGCTGTGAAAACCACAGTGACAAAAACCTCATTAGTTCTGCATTTTATGTCTTCTGTCTTTTGAAATTGGCCAATTTGCTACATCTTTTTTTTTTTCTGTCAGCTAGGGGAGACTCAAATATTAATGGAAGCATGTTGAAAGGGTAAAGGAGACAGACTAGGAAAACACTTTGTGATCAAAGTTATGACAGCCAGAGCATTAAAAAAAAAAGAGCAAGACAAAGCTGGGCGTGCTGTGGTATGCTTGTAATCCCAACCTTTAGGAAGCTGAGGCAGGAGGATATCAAGTTGGAGTCCAGTCAAGGCTACCTAGTGAGACCCAAACTGTGTGTGGCAGCTTCTCTGTTGAGCTATACCTCAACTGGCTTCAGAGTGCTTGCACCTAGCCCCAACCCACCCTTTGTTTAGCTGATACATCTTTGTTTCTTTTGTTCCCCTTTGTGAATCTTGTCTGAGAGTTTCCCAAGGATACAAAATCTATGCAAAACTTGATCGGGAGGAAAACCCAGAAGACCTCGTTCAAATAAATAAAGAAGAAATGATACAGTTGAAATGATCTTTATTTTGTTGCTGTAGGTAAAATACTTGATTTAGGAGGAAAAAAACACTGTACGCTTAAAACATTACACCGTATCATTGCATCTCCATGACAAGATGGAAATCTGGATATTGGCATGCTTCAAGTATGCCTGCAGGGTGTAGTTCAGTTGCAGAGCTCTTGCCTAAGATATGAGAGGTCTTGAGTGTAGGATACACACACACATACACACACACACACACACACACACACACACAGAGAGAGAGAGAGAGAGAGAGAGAGAGAGAGAGAGAGAGAGAGAGCGCATTGGTGGGTCCATGGCAGGTGAGGAACGCGGGCAGGAAACTGAATATGCTACGCGAAGAGAATATGAATGTAGAGTTAATTTAAGAAGATGGTATTGGGAGGGTAGAGGGGGAAAGGAGAGACACATAGACTGGTGGGGGGGGAGAAAGAGGAAGGATGGGAGGGAGAGAGAGACAGGAGAGAAGAGAAGAAGGGAGAGGAGAAGAGAGGAGAGGAGAGGACAGGAGGGGAGGAGAGGGGAGGGGAAGAGAGGGAGACAGAGATGGAGAACTGTCTCTTCCGAAGAACTCAGGAAAAGAGAGGGAGACTAGGAGTGGGAGGAGCTTTTCTCTTAAAAGGAAAGGGTACCATCTGCTATGCAGGCAGACCATGAGGCAATGTGCCAGGGTGTGCCTGAATACTAACAGTGGGTTCAGTCCTATCACTGCCTCCACAAAGGAAATTACTCCTCAGGGAACTCACTAACAGAAGATTGCGAACCCTATTACTAGAGTGGTCTAGATGACAGGGAAGGTTTGTGAAAAGCTTTGATATAGACCAAAGATTTCTTTCTTAGATGGAAAAGTAAATGATCTATCTTGATTCCTTTGGGTTTCTGGGCCTTTCCTTGTCTTTGTATTGCACTGTAACCATTTAAATGATAGAATGATGAAATCAAGTCTTGCTCACAGAAGTAGAACATGTCTGGTTGAGATGTAGTTCGTTAGGGCCCTATGAATACTGACTAAGTGAAGCCAATCCATTTCAGCATTTGTTCAGCCTGCTTATATGTCTGCATTTTGGATTTTGTTTTGAGCCAATTGACACATTTCAGTAATTCCCACATGAACTGCTAAGCTAAATAAAACCATTTTCTATTTGAGAGTCCCGAGTTCACTCTTTACCAAAACTGCCCTTTAACCCATAGAAACTACCCTAATTTAAGGTACAAAATTAGTATCACTAATCATAGACACATTTCAAAACTGAGGACCCTCATACGATGGAGAAAGCATACAACAACACCTACACGGTATTTCTGAGGAATGTTTATTCTGCATCTAATCAAGTTTTTACATTTAACCTTTCTTTTACACATTAATTGTGACAAAGAATGCAATTTCAATGCTGCAACAAGAAGTGATCTCAAGGCAGAGAGCAAAGCATTTTGTAAAATATTCAATCATTCTTCTCTAAAAGTCAATACTGAGAGCTAAGATAAAAGAAAGTCTAAATTTAATGAGACTAGAGAGGCATAATTATAAGAAATCGTCAGTCTTTGTATTCCTGCTTTAAAAAAGAGCTAGGAAGGCAATTTGTAAGCATTTGAAGATGTTTGCAAGGGAAATTGGTATTAGATGACAGTGAAAAATTGTTGCTCATTTTCTTAGGGTTGTGTTATCATTACAAATACATCAGAGAAAATTATTTATTTGAAGATTGTTCTCTTTGAGTGTTTGTTTGCTCTAAATTCATGTGTTGAGATCCTAAACTGCAGGGTAATATATAAAGAATTTGGTGTGTTTAACAGCATGATTAGATTGTGAGGACTCTATACTATAAGGGAAGTACAAAAGATGACCCTCTGTGAACTAAGTATCAGGAGGCCCTCACTGGATAATCGCCCACCTTTATCTTGGCCGTCCCCACCTCTGGAACTAAGAGAAATAATTTTCTGTGGTTTGTATGTTACTCAGCCTATGATATTTTGTTTATAGGAGAGAAGTACCATGGCCTTTAAAACAGAATAGAGATGAAACAAATGTGGTAAAAGGTTAGCAGTTGTTCAAACGAGTTGATAGGTATAAGGTTGTTTGGTTTCCTAATGTTTCTATTTTGTTCTATGCTTAAACATATCGTGTTGAATAAATATTTCTCTGAGGAGGCTCCATAGACAAATCATTGATACCAATAACAGCTTGGGAAGGTACTTTCTTTACATTTGGTTTCTTTCTGCTAATCACCCTTTGTAGTACCTGTGAGAGTTAATATTAATTGTCAAATTGACAAGACCTAAGACCTAGAATGCACTGTGAGATAAGCCTCTTGGCATTTCTGGGCTAAACTGAAGTGGGAAGACCCACCTTAAATGTGAGTATTACCATTCCATGGGCTGGGGTCCCATACCAAATAAAACAGAAGAGAGCTGAGAGTAAGCATTTATTGTCTCTGCTTCCTCGCTGTGGCTGCAATGGAACCAGTGATCTGAAGCTCCTGCATTCATGACTTTTCCACCACGATACTTAAAAAACCCTTCTTTGCTAAGTTGTGTTTGTGGGGTATTTTGTCACAATAATGAGAAACCCAGTGGACTGTTCCAACTTCATGGCCCATTAAGCTTCACTCACAGCATTCAACTACTTTTGGAGTCTAAAAGCCCCAAAGTCTTCTACATTTCTTCACAAGAACCAACACAGTTCTGTCACAGTAACAGTCCACTTCCTGGTATTAACTTCTTACTTATAGCTTGATTATAAGTATATATACATATATTATAGATTATACTTACTATTTAGCTTAGTTACTTTTCTATTTCTTTGAGAAAATACCACAACCAAGGCAACTTATATAAGAAAACATTTAATTGCACTTATGGTTTTAGAGGGTTAGAGTCCATGATGGCAGAGCAAAGGCATGGTAGCAGGAACAGCTAAGAGCTCAAATCTTGGTCACAAATAGGATGCAGAGAGAAAACACTGGAATTGTAATGAATCCTTTCATACCTGAAAGCTAGCCCATAGTGACACACCTTCACCAGGGCCATGCCTTCTAATTCTTCCCAAGAAGTTCTACCAACTGGGGATCAAGTAGTCAAGCATAGCCTATGAGAGCCATACTCATTTAAACCACCACAGGATAGATATGATCAAAGTACATTGTATACATAAATACAATGCTCAAGCAATAAATGAAAAGATTTTAATTTTTTAAAAAGGTTAATTTGCATGGGCTAAAGGTGTAGGTCAGTAGAGGAGGAGTTGAGTAGCAAACCCAAGGCCATTATTTCCATCCGCAGCCCTGTCAAAAATATAAATAAACAAATATTACACATAAAATATGTTTATGTAAGCTATGAAGCCAAGGTAGAATGAACTAAACTACTTTACTAGGGAGCAAAAGTCCCTATTTTCAATTAAGCACAGGAGACCAACACAGTGAACTTACCTTGTTAAAATAATCAAACCTGTTTTTGCTTTGTTTTCCAAAGTCAAAAAACTGCAAGAAAAAAAGGAGTATCAATTACTTAAGCACCAATACTATCATCACATAAGACAAATCTAATGAGCAATTTGTCCAAGACCAACTGAACGAGAGGAGTGCCTAAAACCTTTTGATAAAAACCCACAAATGTTCTGTAAATTGCAGACCTTCAGGATTAATATAGCTGTCACATTTCGTATTGATCTTGCCAGTCAGTGTTCTGTTGATATGCTTTCATTTATTTTGTAGGCAAAAAACATGGAAAGAGAGAATGTATAATGTTCTAGAAAGTCCTTAGTGGTCCTACTGCTATGTACCATATTCCATGTCCAGCTGAATAGCAGGTACTAGAGATAAACTGTCCTGACTTCATTAAGACATGACAATTTTATGATGTCATAGACAAAATTCAGAAATATCAGTGAAATTTAAAAAGAATTTGTTATGGGTTAATGATACTCAAATTATTTTAGTTAATGGAGCTGTATAAACTAGGATAGAAATCACTAAAGCTATGTTTATCTCTGGTTAATTGTTTTTTTCTTAGAAACTTTTGCTAAAAAATTCAAATGAAAACACAAGGTATACTTTAGTTTTAGAGGTTAAAGCCAACTCAAAAGGATCACAATCTCAGTTGGCAAATATAGAAAGAACTTCATAGGCTGTAATGATTTGCCTAGGAAACAAGATAAAATTGGAGGAATAAATTCAATGTATATTTCCATATTAGGTTTGAATAGATAGTTAAACCTAAAAAGTTAGAGTGCTAAAGAACAGTCAGTTTGTGTGCAAAGAGAATTAATAATGTCATTTCTACACATCAACCTTAGAGAACAGTTTGATGAGGCTCTTAAAACTCACCTTCAACTGGAGACTTTAAAGCCCCACATCAGGATCATTGATTTGGCTGGTAGGTGGCTCAGTTGGTAAAATGCTTGTTTCTTAAGTGCGTGGAGCTCAGTTCAAGCTTCAAAAGCAAAATAAAAATGCCAAGTATTTCAGAAACAATACAAAAATGCCAAGTATTTTGGCGTGCACTTGTAATCCCAGTCCTGGGGAGGCAAAGACAAGAGGATCCCTGGGACTCACTGACCAGGCATCATAGCCTAATTGGTGAGCTTCTGCCAATGAGAGTCTCTGTCCCAAGATAAGTGGACGGCCTACCTGAAGGTGGCACCTAAGTTTGTCTTGCAACCTTTATGTATGTGTACACACACACACACACACACACACACACACACACACACACACACAGAGAGAGAGAGAGAGAGAGAGAGAGAGAGAGAGTTCAATGATAGAGCACCTATCTAACTTGCACAGAACCTATGTTCCATCTTTAAGATTGTTTTTTAAAAAGATGAAGTATATCATATGAGGTGTGAGGGAAAAGAGGCAGACCCACACGCCAGCAGAGTTTTGGAGAGCCCCTTGAACGACTGATCCTTGAACTCTGTCTCTTGCTAAGGTGGGCAAATGCTCCTTTGTCAGCTGCTAGGCAAAAACTTTAAGGGAAAGTTCTCATACATAACAAAGAAATAGTTGCTGGCCCTTTAAATGATAGTTAGCCCTTTCCACATTGTTTTTAGGTTTCAGATAAAGCTCAACTGAGAAAACCACAAGAATCCATTTAAAGCAACCTAAGGCAGGCCTATCTCCTCTACTTGGTGACTAGGGTTACATTTGCTTATTGTAATCTTAATATGGCGATAAATTCTCTGCAATGAATAGGGGTTGTTCTCATTTGCCACTTTTGGATATGTTTGTAGGAAGTATAATCTCCAATTATATGCATACTTGGGAATGTCATGTCCTTTACTTGTGATAACGTTTTCTGTATCAATTATATATATATATACATTTCACTAACAAAAAGCCTTGTGCTTTCTTTTTAAGGGAGAAGCATTGATTTGCAGATTATCCCCAGTATTCTTGTTGTTTTCAATAAGTAGTCAATGTTTTCACTCTTTCGGCTTTTGGTTGTGCAGACTCACAAGACTGCATTCAATCACATCTTCAGTTTGGTCACTGTATTTTAGGACGAATAGTGACAATTCTAGGAAGTTGTGAAAAGGGAAGTTAGGATAGAAATGTGCTTGGAACTTCATAAATTGGAATTAGATGGAAATACTAGCTTAAAAAACCTGAGAAAATTCATAAAATAATCTCATGTGGTGGACTGCAGCCCAAGCTCTGGAATAAAGAAGACCTGGGTTCAAATTAACTTATGACTATGAGTCATGGACACCAAAATGTACAAGACAGTGCAGAATGAAATAATACAGTTAAGGAGTCCAGAATATAATTAAGGAGGAAGGTAGTTTAGCTTTTATCTGAGTGGAATCCAAACTGATTGACCCAAAGTTTGAATATCAAAGAAATGGCTTTAGGGTCTTCCATGAACAAAATGGTTATTTAAAAAGTGGGAGAAGGTACCCTGTGCACTCTCTTACTAAGGAAGACTCATTGAGGAACACAAATCACTGAAATCATTATGTCTTGGTCTTGAACCTCTAATAAGCAAGCACAACCTTAGGATAAAACCTGCCTTCTGACTTCAGTTCAATCTACCAGATACAGTCAAATTCCCACCTTTACTTGGGTGACTTTTCCACCCTGGGGAGAATTTAGAAAGCCATAATAAAGTAAATTACCATAGTAATAATGCTTTATGTCAACTAAAAATGAAAAATAATCTCTTTACAATATCTGAAAATTTGGCAATTTACAAAATCTGTCAGATTAGTTTTAAACCATTGATTTTGACCCATAATCTTAGATAGAAAAAGAGACTTTTACTAAGTATATTAACAATGTTAAAATGTTTAGAAGTCAAAATTCTGCAGAATTACAGGCTTAAGTTATTTTCACCATAGTCATTTAGTTGGTAGAATTTTGTTTGTTAGGATTATTCTTAAGGCTTGTCAGGCATTTGAAAGGCTTTTATTAAATTTACAAGTATACTTTGAAAAGTGGAATTAAGTAACTTTATAAATAGGATTAATTTTTAAAGTTAATTTAATCTGTTTGAATTGTGTTGACTATTAATCAAAGAACAAATGAGAGTAATTGCCCTTACTTTATACAGTAATTATAAGATTTATAAATATTACACTAATAATATTCATAAATCTTATTTAACTTTGAGGAAAACATATTAATATGAAACTTATATAACCGTAGATCGTTCACGAGTCCACAAGTCTTTAACCAACTGCGCGGTTGACATGGCTCTTGATGTCATACCCTTGAGCAATATCCTCACCTGTAAAGTTTCTAGAGTTTTTCTGAAGAATATTAAATTAGATAATGTCTCTTGATCATTAAGTCCAATGTCTATTATAAAGCTCCATATTGTGGATATTTTTCTATTTTGTGTATCTTAAAAATGTGAATTCTAGAATGTGGATCCATTCTGTCAGGTCGAAGAAGAAACCAAAACAGTATTCAATGGCAAATAGAGGTGGAAGTTCCACAGAGTTGGAAAGCAAGAGTCACAGATACTGGGTATTGTCCTACACTTTCTATTGAACACTCTATTCACTGTATTATTCTTCACAATATACTGGTACCACTAAAGTTATATCAGAGAAGAGCTGTCACCACAAGTAATAAGATTTACTGTAGGAATAAGGGCTTTGGATGCAGAGTTGTACCGTTGTTTTCTGTGGTGCTAGGAGTAGAACCTAGAGCCCTCACAGTGCTTTACACTGAGCTACACCTTTCGCTGGACTTGTATGCTTTATACAGTACGGCTCTTGCTTCTGTTTCTGATGCTGGGCCTCAAGAAAACCTTTAAATCAGTGTGGAAAGGAAAATGATATGAAATAAACAAGAACATGAATGAATTACAACCTCCATTTGTCTCTAATCAGAACTACTCATACTAGTCACATGGATAACACATTGGAACACACACTAGTTTCTCATTGGGTAAGCCTGCAACTTCAAAGGTGTGGGTATCTTGAAGAAGCTGACAGGCTTCACCATGGAACTTCACACAGGGTTCACCTAGCATTCAGATACTGAGGAGGGGCCAGCCAGTGCCAGAAAAGCTGTAGTCCCAACTGCTGTCATTCACAAACAATGTGTGTTTGTTATGACTCAGTGGAACAGCATTAGAACTATATGTCTGCTTTCCTTCCTGTCTTACGTCTACCTTCCAATTTTTCCTGTTGCCAATCTTAACCCAGAACCAACAAAGAAAGTAAATTCTAGGAGTCTCAGAGCTAACTCAGCTAAGTTGACATAATGCAAAATCATCATTGTGCTTTTATACCTGTAATACAATGAAACAAATTGACTTAGAATGCTAAATAACTCCCATAAGAGTATATGGTGGTGAGTGGGAGAGCTGAAATATAAGTAAAAACAGTTTCGCTTGGAACTAGGATCTCAGGCACTGTCCTGTGTTGACTAACCCTAATATGTAAAACTAGGAATTTCAGCTTCAAGGAAAAATGGCTAAAAGTCTTTCCATGTTGGGACATGACCCAAGTTGGATTCTTTATCAAGCAGAGGAATCCCTGTCCTAGATGAGGCTTAGACACAGGCTGGGTGGCCATCTGTTGGAGACATCAAACAAGATGGTGCCCACTGGGAGGGCAATGAGCTAAGTGGTTACTAATAGTACTTGCCATTCACAGATTCTGTGTTTCTAGGATATATAGTTTAGATCAATGGTTGAAACTCACATTGTATATGGAACATAACAGAAGGGTGTAGACAGAAACACCCCAGGGTGGGCTGGGAAGAGACTTAGGCAAGCTGTACCTAGTGATTGCAAACTCACAGTGAGAAAAATAAAAAATTATGGTCAACGCAAAAGCTATTTCACATGTTATGCCATATAGCCAGCTCTTTAGTGGCAATTTTTTTTTCATTAATTGCTTTGATATCCCTGGATTGATAGGATATTTTATTGTATAGATTCAGTCTTTCAAAGACTTGCAGAAAGACTGCAAAGTAAAGCCCATAACATAGATTCTAAAATGGAAGTTTAATCAGTTGAGGACATGACAAAAAGTTTAAAGCAAATATCCAACTATTTCAAACCACTCCAAAAAGAATTTTCACATTTGTAACTCTGGCAACACAAACACTTAACAACGAACCTTATGTCTTAGTTACAGTTTTTAAAAATTAAAGCAAAAAGACAAACTAGTCTAATGTTTCTGTGGCAGATGCATCCTGGTATCATTCCAAAGTAGATATTAGAATGATTTTCATTTTCTTTCCTCAAATTCTATACAAGCTGGTTAACCAGCTATACAAAATGGGGGCGGGGCTATGGACATGAAAACAAAGGTATTAGATGACATTAATTCCCCACCAAGAAAATGGTAGTCTGTAAAATTATGGATTAACGTTTAAAAACTCAAAGCTAATAAATGGGAAAGAGAGAGGTATTTTCTCCTTACTTCCCAAGTAGGAGGCTGAGTGAATGGCACTGCATTAGAAAGCACCATTGCTGTAGGGGTTAGCCAATGGGAAGTATCAGGAGATCAGAAGGAGAAAAAGGAGTCAAATTGCAGCATTTATTCTCTTAACATTCTTCTCATGATGTCATCTTATCTTATGAACAAAAGGGGAGGATGAAACCAAACAAACAAAAAACCTTTGCTCTTCTCAAAAATATTTCCCCTTTCTCTTTCTCCCTTCCACTTCCTCTTCCTTTCTCCTTCTCTTCTTCATCTCAACCAACCTTTAGGAGTACTAAAATCTCTCCATCATTAAAAGCCTCAGGGTACTGGTTTACCTACTTCTTGCAGCACATTTTCTTTTGCTCTGAACATGGAATCCCAAACCCCATGCCACTGAGCTACACTTTCAGGCTGAATTATCTTAGCCAAAAGATGACTCCTCCCTTTGGCTGGGCCCACAACTGATGATAAGCGCACAAAGTCACTAAAATTCTTAGGACATCATGTCCACTGTTTTTAGACAGGTGCAATCTGGGTTTTTCCATTTGGCTTCCAAAATGTCAAATTACCAGTGAGATTTTAAGCTCTAGAGAATAATGTTAACAGCCCAAGGTGTAGAGCCAGAAGATCTTGGTTGAATCTCAGTTCTGATTCAATTGTGTGCATTGGTGTAAAATATCTTATTCATTGATTTTCCCTTCTGAGCAGAAGTGTTCCTGGGGGAACATTTGACAAGTTTTGGACACACTTTTGTTGTTCCAGCTGGGAAAGGGAGGTGGTTAATGACATTCAGTCATGTGTAGAAGTTAGAGAAGCTACTAAATATCCTGTGATGTCCATGACAGCTCTCCACCACAAGGAACTGTGTGATACAAAATGTCAATAATATTAACCAAGAAACTCAGATGTAGGCTTTCTGTGTCTATTTCCTAATCTATAATGTGGATGTAATATTAGCACATACCAAAAGACTGAGTTTGGGGAGCTAACCCATGGAAAATATTCAGAACAATACTGGTATATAATCTGTTCTTAATAAATGTAAGCTGACATCATGATGTTCATTATCATCACAAGGCTCATAGCATAAAGATATAGCGAGTTAGTCATTCATTCTGGGAGATAATTCCTCTAAAGCAATATGAAAGGAGAAATCTTATCTAGCTTTCTTCTTTTGTATTCTCAGCATCTTAGTGTAGTAACTATGTTTATTTATTTATATTTTATGTGACCACTGTTTTCCCACGAATAAAATAATGACTATACTACAGCTACTAGAGTTCTTAGCACACAGTAGGTGCATAATAGTGGTGGCATCTTCAGTGGTTACTGTACTGCATGATGGTGCATTTTTTGAGCCTGAAGACAAGAACCTGTGGGGTATTTTGTTTCATTTTTTTTTTTGCTCAAATCAATTTTAATTTTGTTCAACTGTGGTAATTTGAATAAGAAACACTGCCCATAATCGCAGGCATTTGAGCACTTGGTCCCCAGCTGGTGACACTGTTTGGGGAAGTTTAGGATGTACAGCCTTGTGAGGAGCACATGACGTGCTGAGTAAGTGTGTTTCGTTGGTATGGGCACACCCACATTAAGAACCCCAGTGCCTCAGATTATGGCAGTAGCAACACCTTTTCTGGGTGAGGCTCAGAGCAGTGACAAAACCCCTCTCTAGTTCAAGTACAAGTGTTTACAAACTATTGAGCAGTGAATGCAGAAACTAGCAACACCAGCATCCTCCTCCTGGGAAACCTTAGCTTGAGACTGCTTTCCTACAGAGGCCTTCTACTGAGACTAGCTAACTCCTTCTTTTACTATACACAATAAACTTGCTGAGCTTCTGAGTTTTAGGGTGTTATAGTAGGTGTCCTCCTTTGGAATGAACACAGCCTACTTGATTCCAGTTTTTTTTTTTTTTGTATGTGTGGTGGTTTTTGAATAAAATGGTTCCTATACTGGCTAGTCTTATGTCAATTTACTATAAACTGGTGTTATCTGAAAGGAGAGAGCCTCAGTTGAGAAAAATACCTCATAAGATTCAGTTGTAGAGCATTTTCTTAATTGTGAGTGGTTCCACACCTGTGCTGCTCCTGTGTTCTACAAGAAAGCAGGTTGACTAAGCCAATAAACAGCTCCCTCCATGGTCATTGCATCAGCTCCCGACTCCAGGTTGCTGCCCTGTTTGAGTTCCTGTCCTGACTTCCTTCAGTGATGGGCTACAATGTGAAAGGATAGGTCAGATAAACCTTTTTGGTGTTAATGTTTCATCACAGCAACTGTACCCATCACAGCAACAGTAATCTAAAATAGCCCCTGTAAGTTCATATGTTTGGCCACTTGGTCTTCAGATAATGATAACTGGGAAAGATTAGAAGGTATGGTTTTGTTGAAAGTATGGGCTTTGAGGTTTTATAATCCCATGCCAGGCCCAGATTCCTCTCTGCCTGCTGTCTGCAGGTCAGAATGTAAAGCTCTCAGCTACTTCTTCAGCATCATGCCTGTCTGCTTCTTGCCATGATGATAATGGACCAACTCTCTAAAACTGCAAACAGGCAACCAATTAGATGTTTTCTTTAATAAGAGCTGCCTTGGTCGTGGTTTCTCTTCACAGCAATAGAAGAGTGACCAAGACAGTATGTGTGTCTGTTCTTTGTTCTCTTGTCATCATTGTTAGGTTTCCAGCAGCAGATCACAGAACAGGGCACAGTCTGGCTAGGGGAAGTATGCTACCAAGGAAAGAATTGGAAGGTAAATAGCCTTCCTTACATCCAGTGTGCCCTCTCAGCCTCATACTTGTGGTTCAACATATGAGCTCTCAGTTTGCTCTTCCTGCCACCATGCATCTCACCTACTATGGTGCATCCCCACTATCATGAACTTTGACCCTCTGGAACCATAAGTTCAAATAAGATGATCAGGAAGAGGGAAACAGAGAGCATAAAAGACAAATAAAGCAAGGAGGTAGTTAGAATCTCTCCCCACAAAGTATCCTGCGGGAATCTGTCCACTTGATAGAGGGCTACAAAGAGAAAACCGGATATGTTTTACAGAGTCATGCAGGAAATAAAAAACAAAAAAGGAAGAATTATTCTTAGTAATGAAACAGGAGAGAAAGTTCTCCCTGAATAGAGGATGCTGAAATGAAATTAATCTCTTTGATGGCATCTTTATAGAGAAGTCAATAGTTCATGGAGTTATTCTTTATAATGTTCTGCAGCATAGACCAAACGTATAATGATAAAGCACAGCCTAATAAAAGCAATTCTACAAAGGGCTAAAATGTCACCATTTATATATAAATCTCCCAGGCAGTCTCTCTTAGGGCTAACAGAGAGCTGCAGGAATGGCCAGATAGGATGCCCTTAGGGCAATTTTCCTCACAGCCTCATGCTCCTACACAAGCTCATACAGGGCCATCTCTGGGCAGTATGATGTGTGTAGCAAACAGGATAGGAGCTTGTTCTCTATTGCTCAGTTTATCAGGGCAACAGGGCAACAGAACTAACAGGAACTTTTAAAAATAGGGGGATTTAATGGTCACGAAAATGTTTCTCATTTGTAAAATGTTTTCTTGTTTCAGGTATCATTTAAAGAGTTTTAGGAAAGGAATGACCATTAAATCATTCAGCAATCTCATGGAGAGGTTACTATAATTAGAGATTCCATCCTGAATGGGAGGTGTAGAGTGTATACTTAACATGCATAAGGTCCTGGGTTCAACCTCTCCATTCCCTCCCCTTAAAACCACATTTTACAAATGAGAACACTAAGAAAGATAAGCACTTACGTAAGGGTTATAGAGCTAATAATAGCATTACAAGGAAGCAGACATAGGTAATCTGGCTGCAGAAGCCACATGTGAAAGTTTTATGGATTATGTAACCTGAGAAGAGTCCACTTTACCTGATCCCATTCTTACTCCATATATATATATATTTACATTAAAATGGTAACAATAGCAAAATCATGCATGAGAGGCTGAGGTCACATTTGTTGCTCAGTCCCTGAAGCTGGGTGTCCTAGCAGTCAAAGTAGTCCCTCAGTGATTATCTCCAACTAGAGAAGCCAAGAACTCAATAGTTGCTCATGCCATAAGGCTGGGTGCCTCAGCAATCCCAATCTGGTTTCAGGAAAATTTGCACACACTGCTAGAGAAGTCAGACAGTTATTATGCATCTTGTACAATAATCCCACCTCCAAGGAGAAGAATGGTATCCCCCCCTCAGAAAGTTCAGACAGTACAGATGTTGTTAGTCTGTCAAATTTGTTTCCAAGTAAGAAATGAAGGTAAAAGACTTAGGTGAGAACTACTACACCAGGGATTTCCTGGAGAAGTAGGAGAATGTGGGCGGTGGGACCAGAGTAGCCTAAGAGAGAAGATAACCTTTTGGAGAAGACAAGCGTGGTTGTACATGCTCCTAATCTCAGCAGCTGGAAGGCTCGGACAAAGAGGAGGGCATCAAATTCAAGTCCAGTCTAGGCTACATACTGAGACAGTCTAAAAAACAAGACGAGCAGGAGGAAAATTGGGGAAAAAGAAGAGAAGCGAAAAAGGAATTACAGGAAAGGTGTGATTGTCAACTTGATTTTAGAAGTACCTAAAGGCATACCTTTAGCATGTCTTTGAGGATATTTTCTGAGTTGTTTATCTGAGGAGGGAGGAGCCACCCCAAATGAAGGTGGCATTACTTCCTGAACTGCGTTCCTAGACTCAATAAAAAGGAGAGAGCAAGTTGAACACTAGCATTCATCTTTCTGTTTCCTAACCTTGAATGCAGTGTGATCAGCTACCTCACACCCCTGCTGCTACAGCTAAAGCTGTTCCCTACCATGGTGGACTGCACCCACAATCTGTGAGCACAGGAAACCTTTCCTTCCATAACTGTCTTTTTGACAACTATTTTGTTACAATGAAAAAAAAATAACCAATATAGAACGTTGGTACCAAAGAGTGGGGCTATTGCTGTGATAAACCTGATTATATGGCTCGCAGTCTTTCTAACTAGTTTGTGTGATGAATGTGAGAAAATTTGGATCTATGGGATAGTGAATTCCTCAGACTGCTGTAAACAGAACCTAATGAGCCATTCTGGTGGGATTTTGAAAAATCAGCATGGCAGAGAGAAATGCAGATAGTAGAGCCCTGGCTCTTGCTGTTTCAAAGGAGACTAAGGACTCTTGTGGGAACTAGATTAGAGGCCATTCATGTTATTCTTTAGCAAAGAATCTGCCTTCATTACTGCATGCTAAGCATGTGATTGATGCTGAATTAAAATGAATGAACTAAGTTGTTAGGCAGAGGAAATTTCAAGGCAGCACATAACACAGGCTATTGCGTGGTTACTGTTCACTGTTTATTTTGTAAGATCCCAAGTGAGAAAAAGAAAACACAAAACCATAAAGTTAGATGAAGAAAGAAGTGTAATTCATTTTCTTTTTTTGGTGGAGGGGGAGGGACGGGGGCGGTTCGAGATAGAGTTTCTCTGTAGCTTTGGAGCCTGTCCTGGAACTAGCTCTTGTAGACTAGGCTGGCCTTGAACTCACAGAGATCCGCCTGCCTCTGCCACCTGAGTCCTGGGATTAAAGGCGTGAGCCACCACTGCCCAGCAAAAAAAGTGTACATTTGAAGTAGCAGACAAGGCCAATGAAGACCAAGTGGCTGTGAGTGTTGAAGATTATAGTTCTATTACACAAAAACCTGGATGACAGGCAAGTACTCTAGTTCCGACCAGTGGAAACACAAATTCACTTGAGAAAACCTGAATTGAGAGTGTGGTTGAGTGGGTTCCCTACCTGAAACAACTGTCCAGAAAAGTATTTTCTCACGTTCAGTTGCTAAGGTACACAGAAGCCATTATACATAGCTGTGGTAGAACCAGACTGCATTTTGAGGAGGCAGTAGAACATGGAAGTGTTTTCTGCATGATGCTGGCTTTCTGTGCATGGAATATGTAAGCTGTGAAGTCATGGAGGGCTGAATCAAACTTGGAAAAACTAGTGAGGCCAGGCTGTGTGTGGCAGGGGAAGATTACCCACAAAGAAACCTGAGATGCCACTGCACGGAGCTGTGCAATGAGTCCTAACTAGCATTAGAAAACCCAGCACATTAGAGATGCCAGAAATATGGGACATCCACTACGGAAAGCTGCATGCATAGACTGGAGCTGTCCCAAGGGAGATGTTATATGTACAGTAGTCAGCAGAGCTGGAGAGATGGGGTTACCCAAAGCCACTGAAACCTTGATAACTCCACCACAGGCCTAAAATGAGATGCATAACTGCAGGGTTGGGTGTTTGTCCTGCTGGGTTTGGTCTTGCTCTGCTCTTGACTTTCATTGCCGTTCTCCCATTTTCCCCATTTCAAATGGCAATGTTTATTCTGTGACACTGTACATTGGAAGTAAGTAACTTTGAAAACGATCAAAAAATAAAAAATAAAACAAGGTTCATAGGTAGGCTATTGCCTTGAATCAAAAGAATCTAGATTATAGGCTATTGAACGGTCGTTAAACTACAAAGCCCATGGGGACTTTTAAAATAGAATGAATGCATTTTGTACTCTAAAATGACTGTAATCTTATGGGACCAAAAGTGGAACATAATGACTTTAAAGTGATGTACTTAGGCATTGATTTGACAAGCAGTGGACTTGTGATGGTTATTTTCCATTAGCTTGACTAGATTTTAGAACCACTTAACAAACACACCTCTGAAAGCCTCAATGAGGACATTGCCCAGAAAAATTTAACTGAGGGAATAAGATGTGAGTGGTACCACTTCATGGACTATGGTCCCAAAGTGAATAAAAGAGAAGAAGCCAGTTGAGTACCAGAATTCATCCCTTCTACTTCTGGACAGGAAGCACAATGTATTCAGCTACCTCATCCTCCTGCCACCATAGCTGGAGTCGCTCTCACTATCATACCCTCCCTGAAATGTGAGCTCCTACCTTTAAGCTGTGAAGCACAGTAAACCCTTCATTCTTTAAACTGCTTTCATTAGAAATTTTGATATTACAGAGAGAAAAGTAACAAATACAAGAAGACTACATTGGCAGCAGAAAATAATCTGAGCGAAGGCTGACAAAATTGTATCCAGCACATCTATTGTAGAAATTACAGCTACTCTTCAGCTTTCCCATGAAGAAACTAAACAATTGACCAAGGTCATATAGTTAATAATAGCCAGCCTATGTCTAAAGTCCAATATCCAAATGACCTGTTAACCTATGATTTATTTCAGATGTCACAGACAGGGAATACTCTATGGTTTGAAGTGACTGTGCCTTGTGAGGACTCTGATTTTTACTCTGGGATGTGAGTGGGTAAAGTATGACCTGGGAAGCTCCTGCCAGCAGCCCTTTTGCAGAGAAAGTCATGCTAAAGCACAGTCATGCTCATTCCTTTAAACATGGTCTGTGGATGCTTCAGTATTAAAACATCAGAAGTGAGTCATGTCACCAAAGACAGCACAGCCCTTAACACCCACACTATGCTCTACTTGGCTCCTTGCAGGAAGTTTGCCAGCTGTGGCTCTGTGAATAGCAATCAGCCACGGTACTCTTTCTCATACTTATTTTAATTCTTAACATTTCTTTGACCCCAGGGTTCACATTTTAACCAGCAGTAATAGGTGGCCCTTGGACCATCCCATGCAGATTCTTGAAAAAGCTTTCAATAATGAGAACTGAAGGCACGAATCTCCATTATTGCTGACCAAAGGCAAGCCCGTTTGTGCCCATAAGCCTAGCAAGCCTGTGCTAGTGTAATCTCCAGACATACCTCACATTCTTCCCAGGAGACAGAATTGCATCAGTCTTGTGACATCAGAGATTTAAAAAAAGACATTCAATAAGCAAATTGTTCATCCTATTTGGATAATCACCATGCCAATTCATGATCAAGACAACATGATGAAATTCTTAAACTTTGCTGTGAAGGCTTTTTTCGATTGTCAGCTTGACACACCTAGGAAGAAGGAACCTCGGTTGAAAAATTGCCACCTGAGGGCATGGTGGTAGAGCACTTTCTTGATTGCTAATTGATGGAGGAATGCCCAGACCACTGTGAGCAGTGCTACCCCTGGGAGATTGGGGTGTATAATAAAGGCAGTTAGCTGGATGTGAACCCAACAACAAGCCAGTAAACAGCTTTCCTCCGTGGTTCTTGTCTCTGCTCTGGCTTGACTTTCTGCCCTGATTTCTCTCAATGCTTCAGTCTTCTAAAGCCAAATAAACCTTTTTTTCCTCGTGTTGTATTTGGTTATGGTGTTTATCACAGCAACAGGAAGCACACTAGAATATCTGCTAACCTAATAATACTGAACCAGCAGCAGCAGTAGTAGAATCCCGGATGGGTGCCCAAAAAGAGTTGGAATAGAGTAGAGATGTCTAGTGGGAAATGGAGCCAAGAAGCTGCAGCAACTTCAGGAAACTCTGCCTAAAGCATAGGAGTAGAGAGTAGCCTTTCTCCTTACTCCCCACTGAAGCTCCAGGCAGAGGAACCTGGGAAATGTAGTTTCCTTAAGTAGTAAGTAATGCAGGCAAAAAAAAATGCAAAGAGCAGATAGTAAAAAGTCAGGCAAATGGTATACCCAGAGGAGCATGATGACCTGGGAGACATCAACAACAGTGGAACATTGCAATGCTTATTCTCTTTTGCTTTCTGAATCTTGAATCCTGTAAATATGTCTGTTAAAATGAGTTATTTATGTAAAAATTATATGAAATAATCAAAGACATAGTGGAATGTATATTATTTATTACATGGTGAGATTTTAAAGAAACATCAAATGAGAGACAAACAAAGGGCCACTGTTGGGGGAATGGCAGATGCATGAAATCCAGACAAATACCATGCAGCTATTTGAAAGAATGTGTCTTTTCTATCTATGGAGGGACATATAAGAAAATGTTATCAATTGATGCTGCTGGGAAGATGGGGTGGGCAATTATAGGGCAAATAGGAGGACTTGGGAACACAGAAGGCTCACACTCAAAACACTATTTGCCCTTCATACCTTCTAATTTAGTCTGTGTACATGATTTGCCATCAACAAATGGAATCAAAACTTTTTCCTTTCCATCTTTTAAAATAATTTAATTATGATAAAATGCATAAAACATACAGCGTAGCCTCTTTACTATTTCTAAGTACATAATTCAGTCATAATAAATTCAAGAAATACAATGACATTGTAGCATAACTGATATTTAGAACTCTTAACCAAAAAATTAAAACTCTGTACCTATTAAACAGCTCCCTACCTCTTGTTCCCCTCAACTTTGAGCACCCTGTACTCTGCTTTGCCTTTGTGAATTTGATGGTCTAGGTACCTTGGACAAGTCCAAGCATACAATATCTGCCTTTTGAGGACTGGCTTATTTCATTTAGCATAATCCATGTGGTAACATATGCCAAAATGTCCTTCCTCTTAAAGGCTGGATAATATTTTATTCATAATGAAATATTATACAGCACATTATATGCATTATATATTATATACTAAATAAAAGTCACACTGAATGTTATGTAATGCTAAAAGTCATAGGAAGTATGAAAAGAAGATAGGCGTATGTATGTTTTTATATATGTATGTGTGTATGTATGTATGTATAGACACATATGAGACATCATGGTCTGATGTAGCTCAGAATGGCCTCAGGCTCACTTTGTAGGCAAGGATGACCTTGAACATCTAATCCTCCTGCTTCTACCTCCAGGTACTGGGACTGGAAACATGTGCCAGCACACCTGGGTTTAATGGTGTTGATGTAACCAGGATTGAAAGCAGGGCTTTGTTCATGCTTGGCAAACACTGTACTATTTGAGTCATATCTGTAGCCTCAAGATTGACTACTAATCACATGTTGGGTTCACTATTTTGTATATAGATGCTTGTATTGCAAAAAATAAAAGAAATGAAAAAAAATTTGCGCGGTTCCTGGAGGTACTGCAATACCAGTTTGATGTGTGGAGTGGATGGAGCAAGCTCCTATTCCAACTCCTACTTCCAAAAATCCATTTAATATATTGTCCTCGGATAGAGGACATACCAGATATTAAACTGATAAGAACACATACCACACTTGATCTTAACCAAAAGACCGAGAAGTGATAAGATCTTTATTAAAAGGAAACATAGGCTTAGATTAATCACTCTCCTTTCAGAAGGTATATACCCAGAGAAAAGTGTATTTTTCCATGGCATGGGCTGACCAAAGTGACTTCCCTAGAACAGACAGCTGCAGCAGCTGCCACTCCCACACAGCCTCATACCCACAGATACTATTCCTCACATCTTTCCCAGACACTGCTTTAGTCAGGCGGTTAGCTGGAAAGAACTCACCAATTGATGGAGGAAGGTCATTGGTTAAAAAAATAAAGAAACTGCTTGGCTGGCCCTCATAGGTTAAAACATAGTTGGGTGGAGTAAACAGAACAGAATGCTGGGAGGAAGAGGAAGTGAGCTCAGAGACTCGACAGCTCTGCTCTCAGGAGCAGAGACACCATGCTCCCCTCGCCCGGCTAGACACACGCAATGAAGCTCCGACCCAGGATGGACGTAGGCTAGAATCTTCCCGGTAAGCGCACCTAGGGGCACTACACAGATGATTAGAAATGGGCTAGTCCAGGTGTGAGAGTTAGCCTAGAAGAGGCTAGATAGAAATGGGCCAAGCAGTGTTTAAAAGAATACAGTTTCCGTGTAATTATTTCGGGGCATAAGCTAGAGCTAGCCATGTGGGCGGCTGGGTGCCGGGGACCCAGCCCCGCCGCTCCAATTACAACAACCAATAGCGTTAGGGGGTTAGTAATTGAAAGTCACACTGAATGAAAAAACGATAAATGTGAGTGAAAATAAGGCCAATTAAGACATTGAAACAGTAATGTCAGAATTCCAGTCCCGATAGTGGATAAAACTAAACTATTTTAGTGGGAAAAAGTGGTTTTGGCTTTTATTTCCTCTCTACTCACCAACTTGTTTATTCTCTTAACCTTTCAACTTCTATAAGTGGACAGTTCTTTCCTTTTGCATGAGTGAACAGATGTGAATAAATTGCATCACAGTTGGGCCAAGTTTTAATGATTTTTTTCAAAAGTTCAAAATAGCCATGAAATGAAATAAAAGATTTTCTACGTGTAAATATTTGTAAAAGATAGGTGATACAATGGTATGTACATTGTGATTCGAATTTAGGGAGAATTTGAGGAGAGTACACAGTGCATGCACATAAGGCAACACCTCTAGGTCAGAAATTGAACCCCCACATGGATGTAAAAAGTGGCTTGTAGAACCAGAAACAATCCCTATTGGGGGATAGATTCTAATATTAGCTGGAACATAAGAAAACAAGACTAGAGGAAATGAAAGACAACAAAGTTCCTAATATCACTGGGGAGCCACTAATTTAATTGACCCAAAATACCCATTTTTGGAGTTCTTGTAAATGTGAAAATAAAATTTCCTGGGTAGTTTAAGTCAGTTTTGTGTTTTCTTGCTAAGTTCTAATGTTACTTGACATAATCTTCTCCCCCTAGGCAGAAAAACATGCATCTTCCTTGGAAAAATGTGCAACCATGTACTAAGTCAAACCATCTGCCCAGGCCAGGGAACCTTAAAAATTAAAATAATAATAATAATAATAACATAGAAATTCTGCTCAGATTCTGGTAGAAAACATAAACAAAAGAAAAATTGCTTTGGAAGAGTATAGTCAGAATTTGAGATGCACAAGACTGCACAAGGAAGAATCCAAGTCACAAAGCCTAAGAGTGGGCCCTAATCTGTAAATCTATAGTCTCCAAATTCTTCTCATATTAGGGTATTCTAGGGGAAAAGATAAAATAAATGAGCTTAGAATTAGGAAAGACACAAAGGGAGCATTTTCATCCATAAGAACATGTCACTATTTAAAAAATTAACAGGCAAATTTTGAACCCAGCTGATCTCTTGGGAATTAAATGTATAAATATTGAAATCTAAAACTCAGGGGACTTTTGAATCACATTTAACAGCACAGAAAAGAATTACTGAACTGGAGAATATATTTGATGAATGTACTTAAAATGCAGCACAGCAAGATCAAAAAATGGGATATATGAATTATGGAGCATATGAAAAGGAGCTGGTGAGATATCAGGGATAGAATGAGATAGTCGCATAGATCTGTGGCAAGAACTCCCCAGGGAGACACTAGAAAGATTACAGGGACGGTAGGATGACAGAAAATCAATATTTTCCAACATAATGGCTGACAGTTTTTTCTGTATTGATTAAAGCCATAAATTCCAGTTTTAAAAAAACATATCCATGCCAAGAAAGAAAAATAAAAGAAATCCAAACCTAAATATATTTACATTGCAAAAAAATATTGACATACCAAAGTTAAATAGCAAATCTTAAAATTCATTAGGGAGAAATGGCAGAGCACCATAGAAAGCAGCAACAAATAAATAGAAAAGAGCTAGTACAACAACAACATTAAAGGCCCAAAATAAAAGGAAATGCTATCCTTACAGGGCTGTGAGACAGAAACTATTAGCTTGGCTTTAATATCCAACTGCTATGGTCTTACCATGTCCCTAACTGTGTGTGCTGCAAAGGTTATCCCTGATGTGTGAGTGTTGGGAGGTGAGGCCTGTGGGGGATATTCAGGTCAGGAGGGTGCCACTCATGTGAATGGATTAATGCTTGTTACAGACAGCTTGAGGCTGTGAAGTCTCATCTTGTCTTTCTTAGCCTGTCTTTGTCCTTCTACCATGTGATATCGCTGCTTTGTTTGGATGCAGCAAGAAAGCCTTCATCAAAGGCTGACATTTTGATTTTACATGCCCCAGGCTCCTGCATTTCTTTTCTTTATTTATTATCTAGTCTCTGGCATTCATTTATAGCAGCACAAACTGGACTGTTACACCAGCTAAACCATCTTTTAATGAAAATCAAATAATGATATTTTCTGAAGCTAGAGAGAGTTTACTACAGACAGAACCCTACTGAGAACAAAGCAACCCAAAATGCTATTACAGATGAAGAGGGACATTACATATGCAAAGGAGACAATTCAAGAAAAGAATTTCTAAATACACATGCAATAGCTAGCAGTTTCAAAAAATATGAAGTAAAACATAAGGGAACTTGAAGCAGAAATAGACACACCTAACAGTTATTAATGACTTCAAACAATTAGGGGAAATGATCTCAGTATTCTTCCACCAATAATTAGCAGAGAAAGTAGACAGAAAGTCAGTAATGCTACAGAAGATTTAAATACCACCAACCAACTGGACATATTGACATTTATAGACACTTCATACTAACAGCAGAGTATACATTTTGAAAAGGAGTACATAGGGACCAGCAAGATGGCTTCAAGGATAATAATGTTTGCCACCAAACTTGACAACATGAATCTAGCAATAGCAGCATAAATGAATCTAAAAACGATTAAACTGATAGCCAGTAAGAATTTAGGGAGTAAGGGTGTTTGGTACCAGAGATGATGACCTGGATTCTAACCTATATGGTAGAAGGAATGAAACAACTTCCCAAATTGTCCTCTGACCTCCACACACATGCCATATTCTCCCCCCCCCTCTCACACACACACCAAATAAATAAATAAATGGAAAAATAAAATAAAAATTAGGAAATGAGTGAAATAGTCATACACAAAACAGTATATTTTGTATGGTTTCGGTTATATAAAATTGATAACACTCAAATCTAATACATAATGTCAGAAAATGAATTATCTGAATCTGAGAGGGCAAAATGATTAATTAAGGTCATCAAATTGTATACTTAAAATAGATACATTTTATTGTAAATTATACCCTAATAAATTGACTACAAAAACAATATAAGAAAGGCATGTAGTATGGGCTTGTTATTTGTCAAGTTGCCTGAGCTGTACATATCTCCTAGTACAGCTGTCTTTCAGAACTCATGGGTGTTGGTTCCAGGTGCTTTCACTTTTGCTAAGATCTGATGGTGCTGGAGTCCCTTATTAAAAATGGCATAGCATTTGCATCTAGCTAATGAATATTCTCCTGAATATTTTAGTTCATCGAAATACTGTTGTGTTTTGAATGTGAATGCCTCACTTAGGGGGATTTCACATTCAAATGCATTTGAACATGTGATCACCAGCTGGTGGGCTGTTTGGGAAGACTATGGAGTCTTTAGGTGGTAGAGCTTTGCTGGAGGGCAAAGTCATGTCAGGTTGTGAAGTCTGATAACCAGGGACCTCTTGATGCTCACTCTTTCCGTCTCCTGAGTGGAGATGAAATGTGATCAGCCAGTTTCCTGCCCCTGAAATCATGCCTTCCCTGCCTGTTGCCATGTTTCCTTTACACATTCACGATGGAATCTATCTTTCTGCAACTGGAAGCCAAAATAAACTCTTTCTCCCCCAAGTTGCTTTTGTCACTGTGTGTTGTAATAGGAGCAGCGGGGCTGCGTCCCCAGCACCCGGCCGCCCACATGGCTAGCTCTAGCTTATGCCCCGAAATAACTACAAAGAAACTGTATTCTTTTAAACACTGCTTGGCCCATTTCTATCTAGCCTCTTCTAGGCTAGCTCTCACACCTGGACTAGCCCATTTCTAATAATCTGCTGTAGCCCACGAGCTGGCTTACCAGGAATGATCTTAACCTGCGTCTGCCTGGAGTGGGAGAATCATGGCAACTCTCTGACTCAGCTTCTTTCTCCCAGCCTTCTGTTCTGTTTACTCCTCCCACCTATGTTTTAACCTATGAACGCCAAGCAGTTTCTTTATTGCTTAACCAATGAAATCAACAGATTGATATATGACACTCCCACATCAACTGTGCTTTATCACAGTAGCAGAAGAGGAGCTATGACAGATACCCAACACAATGTAAATGCTACACAATCAGTTGTTAAACTGTATTGTTTATGGAATAACAACAAGCAAAAGCTATACATGTTCAGTACAGGTACAAGTATTGCCATCTTAACTATAATTTGATTTGTGATTAGTTGAAGTGGCAGTTGCAGTGCCTGGATGGGGAACTCATAGATATAGAGAGCTGTCTTTCTTTCCTTTCTTGTATATTCCATTTAGAGTGGGCCATAGAAAGGATTCCTCTGTGAGATTTGAAAGGTGACAGTGAAATATCAGCTGTTTTGTAATTCAGATGTGTTGTTAGTTCTAGTTCAACTTGTTGGTCTGATTCAGCTGTTAAGACAGCTTCAACAAGGTTAAATGCAACAAGAATTAATATGCATGGCAGTCCATCTTCACGGGTTCTAGTTGACTTTTGCGTTCTCCAACTTGTCCATGCTATCTCCTCCTTCCATCTTTCTTTACCAATTGCTTGCCCCCTTACACTTGAATTTACAACCTCAGATGTGAAGACAGCCACATCACAGATACTCCTTTATTGGCTCCTACAATTGTCTAAATGTAAAACTTTATAACAAACTGAAATATGGCCATGTACTCATTCCTGGTGGTTCTGCTTCTTTAGTTGAACCCTGACTGATAAAGCCCCTTTAGGAAGATGCTGTTATGTATATGATGCTACAATGAAATCAAATACATAGTATCATAAATTTACATTCAGCAAAATGGAAAATAGATGACCTATCCAAAAGTGGGTCACTAATATAATCATTATTTAATTCAACTTGAACTCTTCTCATCAGACATAAGGATTGGTTAATAACAATGGGGGAGAACGAAAAGGGGAGACTATGTGACAAAGTCCATAGTTATGGGTCCATTCTACCTTGACTAAATGTCAGAGAGTTGGAACTTACTTCTTTTCCTTCAAAGTTATTGTCAACAGTTCAGACAACAGATGTGGTAATATCCAGACCTGGTATTTCAGGTATTGAGAAGTAGATCTGTTTCTATCTCGAACAAAAGTCTAAAGATTTAACTAGGCTCCTATTTCCTTAGGGAGACAACAATGGATTCCACCCAGGGAATGGTTTGCCTACACAATGTTTTTGTCTAGAGTGTAAGCATTAATTGTCTTGTTTTGGCAACAGAATATATAATTAAGAATGTAGTTGAGAGCCTGGCGGTGGTGGCGCACACCTTTAATCCCAGCACTCGGGAGGCAGAGGCAGGCTGATCTCTGTGAGTTTGAAGCCAGCCTGGTCTACAAGAGCTAGTTCCAGGACAGGCTTCAAAGCTACAGAGAAACTCTGTCTCGAAAAACCAAAAAAAAAAAAAAAGAAAAAAAAATGTAGTTGAATCCTTCAACTGGTGTGTTCATTCCTTGTATCATGTTAATGCAGTTTTTATCTTACTCTTACATTTTTGGGTCAGAGTATTTAAGCAAATGGAAATTCAACATGGCTGGATTTTCAATATTCACTGGAATGTCCTCTTAATGCTATCCTTTGCTTTTGTTTATTATTTTCACTTGTGTCTTTCTTCTCTTTACTTATTTTTCTAATACCCATGTTCCTACCCTAGTAAGTGGTATCCTTGTCGAAGCTGATCTCCAACAACTATTACACCAATAGTTATGGTGATCTGAGGTACCTTGTATCTAAGACTTAAGAGGAAAGAAAACAAGCCTATATGACTAACATATAGAAGCTTAGTCACATTAAAATGCAGAAGAAACTATTTCAATCCGTGACTACAAGGTCATAGTTGGTATTTATAATGACAATATTTTACTACCTACTCTGCATTCTCTTAGCCCACAGCAAGCACCTCAGCTGGTCACAGTTCTTTACATTGTAGGTGTTTCTGGTGTTTGTATAAGGTGTGCATATTGAGATTCATTACAAAGATCTTTGGCCATCAAGAACAGAAATTTCAGTCTGTTTTTGTAGTCTCCAGCTTGGGCTTGTGAGCTCCATTTGGTCTTGACATTCTTCCCTGTTCCATCCATTTTTCTTTCACGCTATCTGTATCATGTCTAATAAAAACTCAGAGAGAGAAATTGGGGTTCAACCTGAAGACCAGAAAAGCAAAGCAGCTAGCCACTGGCTCTTCTCTCTACCTCAGTCTGAAATGGCATCCTGCCTCCAGGAATCCTCAGAATGAGACTGTGTGTGAGAGCTGTCTTCTCACATTTTATATTCCTCTCTAGGGCTGGGATTAAAGGTATGTACCACTGTGGCCTGATTTCTATGGCAAACTAGTATGGATTCTGGAATTAAATGTGTGTATCACCACTGCCTTGTCTGTAAGGCTGACTAGGGTGATTGTTTTACTCTCTGATCTTTAGGCAAGCTTTACTTATTAAAATACAAATGAAATATCCCTACGACTGTCTGTACTATAGACTTTAATCTCCAGCATGAACCCTAATAGGAATTTACCTAGTTCCTACAAGTTTATGAAGCTCAGTTCCTGTAACAAATATCTCTGTCCTAGTGATCTTGCTTCTCTCCTTGGAACATGACTGTTCCAAAATACATTACATGTTGGGAAACCTCCTTCAGCCAATGACCTTTAAGAAACCGGACCAGGTTGGGGCCTGACTTTTGGGTATTCAGAAAAAACTGCTGGCCCACCCAGCACTTCACACCTTGAGGTTGGATCCCCATTCTGGTCCCGTGATTTTTTTTCCCTTACAATAAAAAATAATCTTGGAATCTTTTGAAGTTAGTTTGGGATTATTTGACTTGCATCCACCCCACACACCTTTTAAGTGTTCGGCTTCAGTTACAGATACTGCCTTTAAACTGAAGAACAAGGAAAGAATCTCATGACCATTATTTTAATGTGTCACTGGTCCTTGCCAGTGAAATAAGAAGAAAAAAATAGCTAGACAAGAGACCTGTTTATTTTACATTTGCAGATGATGTGATTATCTTTCTGTAATTGGCAAACTACCAGAAGGAAAGAGATTTTTCAATCAAATTGTTGGATGTAAAATTCAAACAGAAAACCAGTTGTCTTCCTCTATAACAGCAATAAAAATGTCATAAAATTCAACTTTAAAAATGATAACATTTAAGATAACAATAGAAGCTCAGGTTTGTTGCAATAAATCTAACAAAAATGTATAGGACATTCATAAGGAAAATTATACAATTTTATTAAAAGATATAAAAATGACAAGTAAGTGGGAATATATGCCATATTTTTAGGTAGGAATTCTTAACATCATAAAGCTATAAAATCTCCTGAAATTGATCTATAAATTCAATGTAATTTCCCCAGAACCTTTTAGGGAACTTGACACTATCATATTTAAATTCACAAGGAAGGTGGAAGACCAAGAACAGCCAAAACATTTTGAAGAAAGACAATGAACATTTGTCTTTCTGATACTAAAGGCTGTATATGAAGCTGTAGTAATTAAAAATATTGTTATTTAGTAAAAAGCCAGAGAGATGGCTCAGCAGTTAAAAAGTACTTCCTCATCTTCCAGAGGAACTGAGTTCATTTGCCAGCACCCACATAGGGCTGCCCACAACTGACTTTAACTCCAGCCCCATTGGATCTGATGCCTTCTTCTAGCCTCTGCACACACATGGCATACACTCTATTCTCACAGATACAAACACACACACACACACACACACACACACACACTTAAATGTATATACACGTATGTTCATAGACTATAAGAATAAAATAGGTAAATTGAAAACAGGTTCACATATTATTAAATTTTTGGATTTTTACCAAAGTGGCATTATAGCCAAGAATATGCCTTTAATTCCAATACTCAGGAGACAGAGTCGTGAGGATCTCTGTGAGTTCAAGACCACCCGGGTCTATATAGTGAGTTCTAGGAGACCCAGTCCCCCTAAAAATAAAGAACGAAATGCCATTATAAATAAATGTAGAAAAAGAAAAACTATTTTTAAATATGCTAGATTGGTATACTAGACATAGAAAAATTTGAACATTATAATTAAATCTCGGTGTATATAAAAATTAATTTTAGATTATTAAAGACTGAAATGTGGAAAATCAAGCTTTGAAATATTTTAGAATGCTCCATATCAAAAAATTTTAGATTTCTGCATGAAAATGAACACTTTGTCCACAGTTGGTAAAACTGTTTGGGAATTATTAGAAGGTGTGGCTTTACTGGAGAAGATGTATAACTGAGGGTCATTTTTAATCGTTTGAAAAGACTCACATTATTTCCTGTATGCTCTCAGCATCCTGATTGGGCCTCAAGCTGTGAAGTCTCAGCTGTTCTTGCTACCATGCCTTTGCTTTGCCATGATGGGCTCAAACCCTCTGAAACTTTAAGCCAAATCAAATGCTTTCTTGTGTAAATTGCCTTGGTTATAGTATCTCTTCATAGCAATATAAAAGTAACAAATACATATAGTAAAGGTGGTTGCTGTTCAATCCCCAGATCCCAGATGCAAGGAGAAAACTTACTCCTCCAAAATTATCCTCTGATTTCCATAAATCAAGTGCCCACATTTATACATATCATGAACACCTACGTACATTCCTGGCCCCACAATAATAAATAAACAATGCTTAAGAGCAAAATCAAGAAATGGGATGGGAGAATATTTTATAGCATATATATAACTGAAAAACACTGGTAATCTCAACAAAATATCAATGTATCAATTAGAAAGTAATAATAAACCAAGTAAAACAATTGGTGAAAAGTTTGATGATGCAATCTACAGAGGACAATATCCAAGTGGACAGCTTACAAGATGAGCTCTTAGCTCAACTTCTGTTGTCGTCAGAAAAGAATAATTAAAATATTTATATCATTTTGCCATGAAATAGTCTGCAAACAGCAAATATAATTATAGGAAAAATTGAATATATAAATGGCTGATAACATTAAGTGGTGATAAATTTTGGAGCTAGAAAGAGCTTTAAGTGGGTAACTTGGGAGGCAGGTTAACCGTACATACAAAGTTTATTATGTGTCCATCCAACAGTCCAAATTCATTAGGTCCAAATCCACCTATGTGTGCCCAGGTAAATATATATGCATGTTTATTGCAACACTAATTGTGGAAAAGGTTGAAAAACATTTTTTCTTTTGAGACTAGAAGAGCCCAACAGTAAATTTTCAGCAGCTTTCAATATATATGTGAAAGATGCACACTAACTTTAGCATGTTGATTTTCTTTGGAAATGGAACAAGCTGAAGCTTTAAGTAAAGCAGGAAGTCATATTATATTTTGAGAGAACAGAACTACCAAATCCAATTTTAATGACTGTTGCTGTTGTGATAAAGGATATGTGTTGAGTAGCCCATTTATATGCCTTTAATGTGTTTTAATAAAACATTTAAAACTAAAAAAATCTATATTCTTTTTTCTTTAAATCATGCCAAGTAGTAGGTAGTACCTTTCTATCACTCTCCATTAAATTAATTATTTTGGCATAAGATGTAGTACTTTCCTCTTCTTGGCAGGAAATACAACATCCACGTGGGTATCTGAAACTGTGGGTGGTGCAAAACCCTGTAATAAAACATATTTTCCATCTTAACTAAACATTTCTATGTACTGTGGTCATAATGCTGAAGACTGAGGTAGGACTAAGATTAACACATATTTCTTTGTCTATTTTATAATTCCAAGGACAGAAGATCAATTCTTTCCTTTGCAATCTCAGCATCAGATTTTATTTTTCCTTAGTGAATCAAGAACTCTTAACTTCCACTAAATAGAAGTACTTTTTGGTTTCTATTTGGTACGTTTGAATTGCCATCATCACTAAGGAGCTGTTATAATGTAAAAATAAAAATGTTTATGAGAACTCAAATACTACAATACCACAATTGATAGAATAATCAATATGGCTACTAAGCCATTGTTGGTAGGTATACATATACATATACATACAGCATAGATACGTAGAACAGAGGTAAGAGTCGTGAATCAAATGAGATGGAGGATGGTGTAATATTTCACTGCACTCCTTCAGAAAGACACACAAATCAAGACTTATGAGTTTTTATATCTGGAATCTTCCACTTTCTGAGGTTGAGTGCCGCTAACTGAAACCATGAAAATCAAACTTAGGTTATAATTTGACTTTATTTTCATCATAATGAACTGAGTGTTTGTGTCCCTTCAAAATTCATATGTTGAAATCTTAACCCCCAATGGGATGGTATTAGGAAGTGGGCTTTGGGGAGGTGATGAAATCATGAAGATAGAGGTTTCATAAGTGGGTGTAATACCCTCATAAAAGAAAGTTCAGAGGGGTTTCTTGATCTCTTTCTGCCCTGTGAGGATAAAATGAAAAGGCAGCAGTTTGTCACCAGAAGACAGTCCTCTCCAGAACCCAACTGTACTGGCACCCTCATTAGGTACCTAGCCTAGGAGAAATAAACTTCCATTATTTAAGCCAGGCAGTCTATGGTGCTTTCTCAAAGAAGCCTAACCTAAGACATTCATATTAACAGTTTCCTTAGCATTTATAAGAACCCGGAATTTCATGAAAGTGTAGTGATAAAACAACCTCAGAGATGAGCTTAAACTTACTATCTAGTTAACTATCAGACTAGGTCAGAAAGTTTCTCAACAAACAAACTAAACCACACTGAAGAGTGACCCAGTGATGTAAGCTTCTAATTTCTTAGGAAAATCCCTACTTTCTTAGGAACGTTCTTGGTGTTACAGTCAATTATAAACATAGTATTTTAATTAGATTTTGGGGATTGTCTGCCTCGATGTTAATTTAAGAAAATAGAATTTTCTAGGTCTACTTGAAGAAGACACTAATGGAGATAACTGGGCCCTCAATCCCAGTAATCAACTTAGGTGACTGAGAAGTTTGTCTGTATGCAGTCACTCTACATGAATTAGAAGGTAAGATAAGGAGTCCCCCTTCTCCAACAGTCATAAGCGTATGACCTATACAAGGGTTAGTTCTGCAAAATCAGGATCAAAAAGCAGATGGTGAGGCTGTAAAATCAGCAAACAGTTCTTGAAATCCTCCTCTGTTTGCACCAGCATAGCTTTCCTGCCTGTGCTCAAACCCCAGTAAGACTTAGTGAAACTTCTGGAAAATGGGAAGCACACAGAAGCCTGGGAAGGTAAAAAACGCACCAAGGGTCTTTCCTCCTTCTCCATAATTAAAGCTCTGAGTTAGACATGGGGAAGACAAATGCAACCTGACTCTGAATGATTCTTTTTTATTTACACTTCAAATCTCCTGGAGCTTGAAACTAACATGAAGCTGAATAATTTCTTATAAGTCAAGAAAATGGAAATGTTTGGAACTGTCGTATAAAATACGGTGGTTTTTATTGCTTTTAACTTTTGTTTGGTAGACTCTCATGTTAATTCAATAAAAAAATTTATGAAGGTAAATGAATAATGCTTGCAGGTTCCTTTAAGTGTCTTTCATGAACGGTGCTCTATAAAACCAAAGCATATTGTGCATTAGCACTTTATTTCATAAGCTCTGCAGCACAAAACATGCAAATAAAATCTCTCAATGGATTTGAGAGTAGATCATTATCTTCTTAGTCCTGGGAATGGATCTTTAGGCATTTGTGAAAACAGCAAACCTCATTGTTTATTGTTGGTCACATTTTATATTCTCACAGGCAAATATTGACAGGAAAAATGTTGCTCCAGTCGCGTGGACAGTGTTTGTGTGTATATGTATGTGTATGTATGTGGGTACACTCACTTGTGAAATAAAACACTGGATGACTCAGACTTTTGATTTTATGACAATATTTATATCTGACTGATAGTGTATATTATATTTCAAAAATTGCTATATTATTTAATAAGGAATTTGGAGGTGCTTGTTTTCAGGACCCAGAGATGAAAAAGAAAAATCTGTGTCTTGTCATCATATGACATGATTGACATTTATACATCCAGCTCTGAGTGTGATCCTCAGGACCGACATGGTAGAAGGGAAGAACTGACTCTCATAAGCTGTCCTCTGGCTTCCACATGCGGGCCATGGTACATAAAGAAATCCTCACATCATAAGCCCTAGCTGTAATGGTGGATTAGGACATTGGATTCAGGTTTAATATGCTGACAGCATTCAGACTGTGATCATGCGATGCAAAGCAGATGTGCAGCAGAAGTTAAATAACCACAATGGACAGCAGTCTGTATCAAAAGGTGCCAAGTGAGCAGAAGTCAAAGAATCACAGTCATCAGAAGAGCTGGCTGAAATGGAGCCTTCAGGGAGAGCATGGGGGAAGGGAGAATTTTAGCTGGGCAACACACCAAACTGAAATGATATCATAAACTGTTCTCCATTTTCTCCTTCAGATGTAATTTTTCATCAAGAGTCACTTTATCCTTAAGTCAAGTCTCTAGATATGGATATGCATACTCTCCAGGGTGATGACACAGTTGGCCTTGCTCCTCCAAAGCACTTAAAAGAACAGGTGGTGATTAGATCTTGGTTCATGATGCTCATAACACTGAAAATATTTTATTTTGAACTGGATGTTTCTGCTGGTAACTCTTCATTCAATAGGTTTATACCACTGTATGCAGTAGCCCTGAAACACTCGAGATATTTGTTATATCTGCTTTTGATATTTTCAGTCTTAATGGTCTGGGTCTTTTGTTAGCACTCCCAAATGTCTGATTTCAAACAAATTTAAACAGAGAGGGAGAAAGTAAAATGTTCAGACATTGCTAGCAGTAAAATGACACAATTAAAAACATGTCCCAGCATAAAAATTATTTGCACATCAATAATTATAGCAAGGGCTAGAGAGATGGGCTCAGCAGTTAAGAGCACTATTGCTCTTTCAGAAGACCTGGCTTCATATGAATGCTTTGGCCTCCTTGGACAGCTGCACTTGCATGTACATAATCATATGCAGAAGCATACATACAATTAAGAAATAAGATAAGTCATTAAGGTAATTATAATAGCCACTATTCACAGCCACCATGGCAGAAAGGCAGAAATAATCCTGATGGAGGAAGGTCATTGGTTAATTAATAAAGAAACTGCTTGGCCCTGATAGGCTAGAACATAGGTGGGTGGAGTAAACAGAACAGAATGCTGGGAAGAAGAGGAAGTGAGGTAAGATGCCTCAGACAGACGCCATTTCCTCTCCTCTCTGGGGCAGATGCGATGAAGCTCCAACCCAGGATGGACGTAGGCTAGAATCTTCCCAGTAAGCACACCTTAGGGTGCTACACATATAAATAGAAATGGGAAATCAATATGTAAGAATTAGCCAGTAAGAAGCTAGAGCAAATGGGCCAAGCAGTGTATAAGCTAGCCAGGCAGCCAGGAGCTGGGTGGCACGAAGCGGCCCACAGCTCCTTCAACATAATCCAAATGTCAGTCACCTGAAAAATAAAGAAGACATGGCTGTAGTTTTTTTTTTTTTTTTTTTTTTTTTTTTTTTTTTTTTTTTTTTTTTTTATAATTTGGGGACCCACCACCTAGCTTCCAAATAAAGACATGGAGACTTATTCCTACTTATGAATGCCCGGCTTTAGCTTGGCTTGTTTCTAGCCAGCTTTTCTATCTTAAGTTAATGTTTCTCTTCTTCTATGTTTTGCCTCTGGGTTTTTAACCTTTCCTTATTCTGTATGTCTTTCTTCCCTTCTTACTCCACAGCTGATCATGTGACTGGGTGACTGGCCCCTAGCATCCTCCTCACCTTCTCCTTTTTCCTGTCCTCCTCTCTCCTCTCAAGTCTAGCTGTTTTTTCCTATTTATTTTCTCTGCCTGACTTCCCCACCTCTTTTTCCCCATCCTAGCATTGGCCGTTCAGTTCTTTATTAAACCAATCAGGTTTAGTAAGATTTAGACAGGCAAAGTAACACAGCTCTGTGGAGTTAAACAAATGCAACATAAAAGAATGCAACACATCTTTGCATCATTAAACAAATATTTCACAACATAAACAAAGGTAACACATCTTAAACTAACATTCCCCAACACATGGTTTATTTATACAGTGGAATAGTACTTATCCTTAAGAAGAAAGAAATATCAGTGCTCACTATAACATGGATAAACCTTGAAAGCATGTTATGTAAAAGAAATAAGTCACAAAAGATCACAAAGAGCATGTATAATTCCAATTACAAGACATGATCAGAATAGAAAAATTGAACAAGACACAAAATAGATTTGTGGTTATCAGGATCTGCCAGGTAGGGGAAGTTGAGTTGAATAGGGAGTGACTGTCAAAAAGCTTCTTTTGGAGTTAATGAAAGTATTACATGGATGCTTACTGAATATACTAAAAATCATTGATTCATATACTTGAAATAGAACTTTTGCACAAGGTATATTTTATTTATTTTTATTTATTTATTAAAGATTTCTGTCTCCTCCCCACCACCACCTCCCATTTCCCTCCCCCTCCCCCGATCAAGTCCCCCTCCCTCGTCAGCCCAAAGAGCAATCAGGGTTCCCTGTCCTGTGGGAAGTCCAAGGACCACTCACCTCCATCCAGGTCTAGTAAGGTGAGCATCCAAACTGCCTAGGCTCCCACAAAGCCAGTATGTGCAGTAGGATCAAAAACCCATTGCCATTGTTCTTGAGTTCTCAGCAGCCCTCATTGTCTGCTATGTTCAGCGAGTCCGGTTTTACCCCCTGCTTTTTCAGACCCAGGCCAGCTGGCCTTGGTGAGTTCCCTATAGAACATCACAAGGTATATTTTATTCAAGCCTTTTTTTAAATGCAACAATAATGACATGGAGGAAAGGTATACACAATACCATGATGCACAAAAGTACACCTTGTGGCTTGGCAGAGCCAGGTACCCCCCCCCAAAACACACACACACACACACACACACACACACACACGCACTTTGTACTGAGTAAAGCAGCTGCAGGCACAGCACCCAGCTGTTGACAGGACCGGCAAACTTTTGCACTTTAAACTGTTGCACTTCACAAACCGGTAAGTGGCCTGAGACTGCATGCAAGAAAAGCCATAGTAATTGTCCCATGGTTGCAACATTCATGGGATGACCGGGATATGAAGAAGATCCGAATATTAACACAATTTTCTGATGTCCTCTATATTACAGTTAAAGAATATTTCTTTATGTAGTGCTGGGGTAGAACCCAGGATTTGTGCATACTAAGCAAATGCTCTATCATACAGCTCTACTCCAGTCCTACATCACAATTTAATTACCTCAATGTCACTGTAGATGTAAATCTTAAACATTGGTATGATCTGGGGTCTAAAAATATATATCACTCTCCATTGCTTCATTAGAGCCTGGTTGTGCAGCTTTCTCCTTTGATTGACAGGCAATCTTATGAGAGAAAAGGAGAAGCTTGGGAACCATGCCAATGATATTGACACTGGATCTGAATTAGATGCCACCAAAACACATAGCTCTTTACTGTCTCCAGGCAGTGTGGGTTAACTTCACATCATCATCCAGTAAGAAAATGGATGGTACATTCTGAGCCTGTGCAGGGAAAACACACACCATAAAGTCTAGCCATCCCAGAATCAGTGTGAAAATTGATCCATCAAATGGCTTCTGAAGAATGGGAGCCAGTGCTGACATCTCACAGGTCAATGATTTATACTTTAAGAATTAGAGAGAGACATGTTTTCTGTCTGATGGAATGCCACTTTGAACAATAGATATTTTTTCCATTTTCACCACTGAAAGGACAATAAAAAAATCAAAGTGAAACGACTGGTAAGTAAAAGGATACCCCGTTTGAGGACTCTCGCCAGGAGTTGTCTCAGCACTCCAAAGTGTACATCTGCCACAAAACATCAAAGAAGCCTCCCAAGAGCATGAATGGTGTCCTAGTGCTGGCACAGAATACTTCAAAGAAAGCAGTCACAGGCCTGTAATCCCAGGACTCGGGAGGCAGAGATAGGAAGATCATGGTTTTGAGGCCAGCCTGAGCTACATAGGGAGACTGACCAGAAAAAAAGAGAGGGACTGAAATTATTGCATTTAGCTGCTTCTCCAAAAGAATGCCCAGCCAGAGGACCCATCTCTTTTTCTCTCTTTGTCCCTTGAAAGAAACGAAGTTGTGCAAACATGAATGGACGCCTCAAAGGAACAGCTTGTAGGCTGATACTGCTTCCACCAGCTTTGCCTAAGGAGGAAAGACCCACCTTGGATTTTAAAAAACAAGTGTATCTTTACAACCCTTTGAGGAAGGACACCTGTATAAAGTCCAGTTCATCCAGGACAGCCAAAGACCACAGAGTGGGACATTGCCACATTAGAACGTGGTAGTAAACAAACACTAATTGCTTTCAATGGAAGTCTGCAACCAAGATATACTAGGAAAAGATCCTTTGGAGAGGTCATGGTAATGTATCCCATGAGGGTCACACTGTTCTTCCCTATACCAACTGTATTGATTAGCTTCAACTGCCAACTTGACTCAACTCAGACTCTCCTGGAAGAGGGATTGTCTTTAGTCTATGGGCATGTGTGTGGGAAATTGTCTTCACTACATGAACTGATATGGGAAGACCCAGCCCATTTTGGGCAGCACTACACAGAGGGTACTGAACTGTGTAATTGTGGAAAAAATACAGCTTAAGACAAGCAAGGGAGCATGAATGCGTTTTCTCCTCACTGCTCTTGACTGTTTCAAGCTCTTGCTGTCTTTACTCCTGTGATAAACTATTTCCTAGAACTGGTAGCTGAAAGAAACCCTTTCTCCCCTAAGCAGTTTTTCATCAAGGTATCTTTTTACCATAATGTAAATAAAATAATAATACCAGCCAACAACCCCAAGTACTCAGTCAAGGGTGAGTCCCTCTCTACTCCACCATGATAGACACCAGTGAGAATAAAGAGAGCTAGTACATGAACTGCATCCAAGGTGTATGTCTGGGTGAGAGTGTTACAGGTGGTGAAGGCTGGGAGGAGGGAATGGATAGATCTCCCCACCCTGCCTTTCAGGTTCTTATCACATTCAAAGAAATAATTCAGAGACAATACAAAGTAAGCAACTGGGAGGAAATCGTCACCAAGCCAGAGTAAACACTCAAGGCATGAATGCAGGAATTCTTAGAGTAATCCCAAGGGCCATGGTTGGACAGCATATTTTATGCTTGAGCTTAATAAAAAGGGGCATTATTCATGAGGTAAAAAAAGTTGGGAAGCCTTATTGGTATCCCATTTCTGGAGACCTATCTCTGCAATACACACCTGCCTTAACACTTGCTTTTAATCCTTCACCCATGAATCTGTAATAAAACTTCCTTTGAAAATTCACCTATGATCTGAGTATTGTATTCTTATTATTATTGAATCCAGAGGCCTCTGGCACCATGGAAGTTTTATAACTATGAGCATCCAACACCTTAAGTCAACATGAGGCAAGCAAGACAGCCTTCATCAAACTTAAAAACATCCCATTCTTTCTGTAATGTGATGGCAACTATGATTTAACATTGATATAGAAAATATATTTTTCTCTATTTGTGGTTGAAGAAAAAATGGCATGTTAATTTTTGTGATATTTATACTGTTTTTTAAATTAAAATATAAAACCAAGGTAAATTATGTCTCATATTCGTCATGTATGGATATTAAGTCCTTTAATGGAAGGTTAAAAAATATTCTAGTAAATGGGAGAGGGAATTGTAGAAATAATGTAAATATAGTAATCATGTATAAAATTATCAAAAATTTAAAATTTATAAAAAGAATGTATTAGTTAGAAATGAATACTGAGGAGTTTCTTGTATTGTTCTATATCATTTATTTAGTGTATGTATATGTGATATGTGTGTGCAGATGTGTATACCTGTATGGGTACTTGTGGAGGAGGCAAGTTGTACTGTCAATCACTCCCTGCTTTTCCCTGTGAGATGAGGTCTGATGGAGGAAGGTCATTGGCTAATAAAGGAACTGCCTTGGCCCATTTTATTGGTTAGAGGATAGGTGGGAGGAGTAGACAGAACAGAACGCTGGGAGGAAGAGGAAGTGAGGTCAGACTAGACTCCACAGCTCTCCTCTCGGGAGCAGACACCTGAGAGAGACGCCATGCTCCGCTCTCCCGGGCAGAAACACGCCATGAAGCAAGCCGCCAGGTTAGACATGCTGAACCTTTCCCGGTAAGACTGGTGCTCACCGATTATTAGAGATGGGTTGATTGGGATAACAGAATTAGCCAGTAAGGGCTAGGGCTAAAGGGCCAAGCAGTGCTTTAAATGAATACAGTTTGTGTGTTGTTATTTCGGGCATAAGCTAGCCAAGCAGGCGGCTGGGGTGTTGGGGACGCAGCCCCGCCGCCGTCCTTATTACTACAGAGGTCTCTCACTGAAACTGAGCTTGTAATAAAATCTGTAATAAAATCTGAAAATTTACTCCTGTGATCTGCGTATAACTGTCCTGTCTCTGTCACCCAGAAGACTTGGTACAGGCACACATAATCACACATGTTTTGTAACATGGATGTTATGATTTCAACTCAGGTTTTCATGCTTACACAGTAAGCATTCTTATCCAGTAAACCAGATCTCTGGCCCCATTATTGTTTTAATGATGGTTATAGTGGATGAATTTCATAATATCTGCAGGGGTGTTTTATTTTACCACAGTTCCTCACAAACCCAGGTTGGTTTCATGTATTAGTAGGAGCGGAGGGGCTGCATCCCCGGCACCCGGCCGCCCACACGGCTAGCTTTACCCAAAATAATTAGATGGAAACTGTATTCTTTTAAACACTGCTTGGCCCATTATATCTAGCCTTTTCTTGGCTAACTCTTGCACCTGGAGTAGCCCATTTCTAATAATGTATGTAGCCCACGAGGTGGCTTACCAGAGAAGATCTTAACCTGTGTCTGTCTGGAGTGGGAGAGTCATGGCGACTCACTGACTCAGCTTCTTTCTCCCAGCATTCTGTTCTGTTTACTCCTCCCACCTATGTTTTAACCTATGAGGGCCAAGCAGTTTCTTTATTGCTTAACCAATGAAATCAACAGATTGATATATGATGCTCCTACGTCAGTTTCAGACTTGCTATATAGCTATTATAGGTTCAGATCAAAGTCTGGAAGCTCACAATGGCATTTCCAGGTAAGAAATGTCCTAGGACAAAAGGTTTCACTCAGGACATATGGTTAGTAATAGAACTGGAGACAGTTTATTAAGAAGGGGAAAGTACTCCTGAGAAAGAGAGAGTGAATTAGGAAAGGCCTGCGCTTAAAAACTGTTGGGCTATGAGTTCCATGACATTGTACTGGTCAGTAACTTAGCATCTGAGAAGACCTGGTAAGTCATCCTCAATCAACTTAGACCATGAAACCTGATACGGACAAGTTCAAAAAAAATTTAAACATAATATCTGCTTTCTCATGTTTTGTGTTGCAGGTTCTGTTTACTGCATGTAACTAGGTGCAGGAGGATTTCTTTCCAGTCTTTCTTATGTTAAACTCTTCTCTTTCTCTCTTTACTTAACTACTTTTCTGCCATACTCTTCCTGAAAGCCAGGGCTCAAGAATTTTTTTTTGATGTGTAAGCAGAAAGATGATGATCAATCATAGTTTCTTTTGTGCATTCTCTGAAAAGGACCACAAAATCCTGTCCCTACTTTATCTAATGGTTGTAGAGGAGGTTTTAGATTCTTCTTACTTGAAGTTGACTGGAATCCCTGCATCATAAAGAGTCTAGTTTGAAGCTGTTATATAGTCTAGAAAACAAAAATTTTACAAGATTAAAATGCAGTGTTTAAGTGAGAGTAACATGGTTGTGCCAAACAATGACCCCAGAAAGAGTGAAAGCCAGGAAAGACGTAGCCATGCTTCTTCCAGGAAGTCCATCATTCTTTGTAGTTTGTGCCTAGTGCTGTGATCCCTTGAATTGTTTTTTAAATATGTTAATAAAAATGATGGCCATATTAAGAGTTTGGTGACACACAGAAGAAAGATTTTAATTCAGTGGTGGAATAGAGTTGAAAGGGATCTAGTGTGTGGTAACCACTAAGTACTGACAGTGCCAAAACTAAAACAATGAAGAAAAGTAAAAGATAAAATGACATTACTTTGTTGATGAGGTTAGAAATGGAATATATAAAGACACATTATTATAGCTGACGTGGTTATGACTGTTCTGATAGGCATGTCAGCAGCCAATACTCAAGAATTAATGAAAATGCCTATAAGGTCTGTGTGGTGATTTGAGTGAAATTGGCCCCCTTAGGCTCAAATATTTGAATACTGAGTCACTTGGAAGTAGAACCATTTGAGAAGGATTAGAAGGATTGGGAGGTATGGACTTGTTGGAGTAGGTGTGGACTTGTTGAAGGAAGTGTATCACTGGCAAAATGCTTTGAGTTTTGAAAAGTCCACACCAGGTCCAGTCTCCCCCTCCCGTGTGTGTGTGTGTGTGTGTGTGTGTGTGTGTGTGTGTGTGTGTGTGTGTGTGTTTAAAATCATGGATGCAGCCAAAAATTAACCATTGTTTTTTTTTTTAATTAAGGTTAGTTGAGGTTCATTAGAAGTTTTTCTTGGGAACTGTGCTGGTTAGTTTTATGTCAACTTGACATAAGCTAGTCATCAGAGAGGAGGAAGTCTCAATTGAGAAAATGTCTCCCTACGATTGGACTATAAGCAAGATTGTTGGAGATTTTCTTAATTAATGATGGATGTAGGATGGCCCAGTCCATTGTGGGTAGTTCTACCCCTGGTCTTAAGGTCCTGGGTTCTATAAGAAAGCAGGCCCAGTGAGCCATGGAGAGAAAGCCAGGAAGCAGCACTCCTCCACAACTTCTGCATTTGCTCCTGCCTTCAGGTTCCAGACTTGTTTGAGTTCCTGCCCTGACTTTCATCAATGATGGACTAAAACATGGGAGTATAAGCCCTTTCTTCTCCAACTTGCTTTTGGTTATAGTGTTTCATCATAGCAATAGTAACCCTAACTGAGACAGGAACTTAGAGGGCAGCCTTGGTTCTTTTAGTTCCCCTTTATCAGTTGTATTGTCTGCTGGCATGAGTCAGGGTTTTGTTGACCATGTGACTTCCTATAAGAGCACTAAGGACATTTCCCTCTGTGTTCATTGTCCTTTATACAGAATGTATACTGGTTATAGTCTGATCTCTGGGTTCTCCATGGCCTCTTTGATCAAGAATACAAGTGACTTAGCAGAGTTATAGGACCATTTTAGAGGTGTGCTGTCATTCATGGTCTCCTGGGATCTAACTGACTTAAAACATTAACTGTGTGTTTAGTCCCTATATCTTCATTGGCTCTGGCCTCCATGTATGGTTACTGAACAGTTAGAAGGTCAGTTACCTCAATATTGTAAAACAAACTGTGGTTTAAAATTTAGTTACCTAAAATCGTATAACACCTAGCTAAAACTTGACAAAGACATATTTTTCAATATACATTGTGTTAAGACTCAGTTTCTCAATTACAATTATTTTAATTAGTGCTGGTGAGAGAGTTTAGTAGTTAACATCACTTTTGCTCTTGCAGAGGACCAGATTTTCAGCAGCCAACTTCCATTGGCTCACAACCACCTGCAAATTACTGCTCCCGAGAGCTTCTATGCTCTCATCTGGTTTCCATGGGCACCATACCCATGTGTATATAAACAAATACACATACATAAACATTGTGCTTAAATCACTTTATAAAAAACAAATACAAGTAGAAAACAAATACACACACACACACATAAAACTAGGTTTTTAAAAAACCAAAATCTTCTTAATTTTTAAGTTAACACATTATGAGATTATTTTCCATAGAATTAAACAATCTTAAATACAAAATCTATACTTTCATAGACATGATTCTTAATGTAAAAACAAAATAAAAGACTTTTAGTTTGAAAGACACAGCCTAAACTGCTTACTTATAAGGCTCTAAGTGGGCTGAGTAGGCACCATCAGTTTGGCTTAAAAATGACTTTGTGTGTGTATGTGTGTGTGTGTGAGAGAGAGACAGAGAGAGACAGAGAAACAGACACAGAGAGAGAGATTTAGTTTGAATTGACAAGCTAAGAAGCAGGAAATACTTGTTTTTCAAAGAGGAGAGCACAGATAGATAAGCTTGTTTTTTATGCCTGAATGTCACAACTATGAATTAAAATTCCTTTTAAACTGTAAGATATTAGATATCATTTTGAAGGCTTAATAACAGAGTTACTTCTATCCCACAGAGTAGGTTTACTTAAATTATTGTTACTGTTTGTTAGGATTAGAGCTACTGTAATTTTCATTAAGAAATGGGAATTAACATGTAGTTGACAAACATATGTACCTTTCACTTTTTTTTATTTTTCCATTCAAAAATTTACACTTCCTCCCCTCCTCCCATTCTCCTCCAGCTCCCCCATTCACCCTCCTCCCTCCCCCTCCCTCCTTAAGAGAGGGCAGGGAACCCTGCCCTGTGGGAGGTCCAAGGCCCTCCCCTTTGCATCCAGGCCTAGGAAGCCATGTATCCAAATAGATTAGGGTCCCCAAAATCCAGTACTTGCAGTAAAAACAAGCCCCAGTGCCTTTATCAAAGGCTTCTCAGTCAGCCCCCATTGTCAGCCACATTCAGAGAGTCCGGTTTGATCACTTGCTCATTCAGTCCAGGTCTAACTAGATTTGGTGAGCTCCCATTACAACAGGCACACTGTCTCAGTGGGTGGACCAACCCCTCGCAGCCTTCTCCCTCCTTCAGCTCTTCAACTGGACCTTGGGAGCTCAGTCCATTGCTCTGATGAGGGTCTCTGTCTCTATCTCCATCTGTCGCCGTTTCTATGGTGATATTCGAGATAAACATCAGTGTGATAGTGGATCAAGGCCAGTTCAGGCACCCTCTCTTCTGCTGCCCAAGGACCTAGCTGGGGACATCCCAGTGGACACCTGGGATCTCCTCTAGAGCCAAATCTCTTGCCAACCCGAAAATGGCTCCCGTAATGTAGATATCTTCTTCCCTGCCCTATATCCGCCCTTCCTCATTTTACATATGCTTTAGCCACAAAAAATACCATCACATTCATTTCTTGTATTATAAGACTATTCTTGAAAAAAAAATCCATAGCAATTAGTAAAATGAAATATTTTTAAGTGTATATTGTTTAGAGGCATTTTGGCTAGCATAAAGCAGTTTTGTTTTGCTTTGTTTTTTTTTTGTTGTTGTTGTTGTTGTTGTTTTGGGTTTTTTTTCTGTTTTGTTTTTTGAGACGGGTTTCTCTGTATAACCTTGGTTGTCTCAGAACTTGTTCTGTAGACCAGGCTGGCCTCTAACTCATAGAGATTCACCAGCCTCTGTCTCCCAAGTGCTGGGATCAAAGGCGTGTGCACAACTGCCCAGCTAGCATAAAGCATTGTATCTTACTATTTTTGTTATCCATCACTACATGCATAGAATACTAAATAATTTCTTCTAAGATCTGTATTAGAAGGAAATCATTATTAAAATCTATATATCCAGTGTTAAATTTCCTAAGATAATGAAACTTACCATATGATTCTAGTGAATATTGTTTTACAGAAAGTAGTATTTGAAGGCTTTATGAAGCATTTAGTGCTAGGATTCAGGCGTTATGCTGGCCTGCCCTTTTATCTGGTAGAATGTACCCATACAATACCCTGGCCAGCCCAGGGTCCTTGTCTGTATACAGGTGTAAAGAGCCCTTTAATAGGCAAGTTCTATCTACTCCTGATCTCTTCTTCCCGCTGCTCTTCTCAAGGGGCAAACAGGACTTTTCCTGCCTCTTCTTCTCTTTTCTCTCTTTTTCTTCTGTTCCCTTCCCTTCTCTCCTTCCTTTCCCCCACTCTCTTCCCCTCCCCCAATACAACTCCTCACTTAAGCTCTGCCTACATGGAATATTCTGTCAACTTCATGGTCCTCATCTGCCATGCACCATTTTACAACATTTAGTAGACTCCAAAATACTATTTTAATAGATTTTAACAAATTTAGAGTACCTATGTTTGTAAGTATAGGTATGTACTTATCACATCTTTATGCTCATGAGCTTGCATCCTCCCTGAACACATTCACAGATACACATGCATACATTGCTAAACTTGACATGCCAAGAAATTTTTTAAATTATTTCAATGTACAACAGAAATGAATAAAAAACCTTGAGGTGACCATTGTTACTTGGTTATACTGGAGAATTCTAAGGGCACACTAAGTTTTGTCCCAATCTGCCTTAATATAGAAAGACATACAGTCACATGAAACCAAGTGTGAACACTCAGACACAACTACATTAACAAGACAAAAAGCTTTTATCTCTGTTAGTCTTTGCCAGGAACAAGATTACCTTGGGATTATCTGGAAAGCTATTTTTTGTTTATTTGTTTGTTAGTCTATTTTGTTGGGCATCTTCAATTCTGTACAATGATGATGATCACATTTGGGGTTGATCCCTTCCTTCATGTCTTGATCATTGAACATGGAGAAGGCAATGTGTAGTACCTGGGTCTATGGGTCCTGAAGGTCCTGTATTATTGAAAGTTCTTGGACAAATATAGTTATTTGGGTTAATGAGTTTTTAAATAGTCTATGGACAGTAAGAGGAAAAATAGAACAAAAGGCCTGTTACGAGGCAAAGATTTAGTTGTTTGAAAAAGCAACAGATACATAAGAGCCTGTAGTGATATAGGAGTTTTTGGACATCCTTATAAGGTGAGAAAAAAAAAAAAAGATAAGAGACAGATTTAGACACGGCCGATAAATGTGTATTCATTGCCTGGTAATATTTTGGGGATCCTTGGAGAAAACTTCCTAGTCTTCCTTTGTATTGCTAAGGATCCATGATAAAACAAAACAAAAAACAAAGAAACAAACAAACAAATGAAAACAAACCATGAACTCTAATTGTCCCTCCCTAAGGGCTCAGGCTTTTCCCTTAGGAGAGATTTGTAGGCACAGGACTATGGAATACATAATAGGAAGTTGCTGTCTTGGTGTGCCTTATCAGGCTAACTTCCCCTTCCTCTGGTAACTTGGAGTAAATGAGAGGACATGGAGGTAGCTTGAAGCTCTGTGGAGTGGGAAGAGACACTTATCTGAGTCTTGTGGGCCATTGTTTTCTGTTTGGGAGAAGCCTTGGGCACAGATGGGAGTCATCCAAGATATAAGAAGTGTTTTGTTTTTATTTCTTTGCATTGTCCCCTATCCCAGTAGATCTATGAAGGCCTATATAATAAGGTACTTTTAGATCATCCTCCTTGATCCCTACCAAACAGGTTCAGACACAGGATGGTGGTATAGTTTAATCTTCCATCCTTTGGCCAAATGTCTTCTTCCTTTACCTTGTATTGATTCAGACAATGTTACAGTAAAATATTAACCTCTTTTCTTTAGATTGTTGTGATCAACCTTATTCCAGTTCTTGAGTCTGTGTCATAGTACGTAGTTCAAGGAACAAGTAGAGACACACATACAAGGTCATCTGAAATAGAGAAAAGCTGCCCTCACATTATTTCTTGGACTCCTCAAGAATATCTGATGGAGTAATGCTTCCTCTCCTACATACCAGGTAGCCTTGGATATGTTCAAGTATAGCCTCAGAAGATGAATCAGAATCTCTGATTGCTATTCAAGTTAGTCAGGGCTTTCGTTTTTCCCTAGTTGTGATTTAAAGTAACTGCTTATGTTATCTCCCTAACAGGGCTAAATTCCATGCTGTGAGCATCTCTAAGGCTGCTACTTTCATCTCACTAGGAGACAGCTATTCTCCTAAGAAGTTCTTTTGAAAATTCTAAATTTTAGCCATTGAGATGGTTCAATGGATAAAGCTGCCTGCTGCCAAGCTGACACACCATGTCCAAGCCACCAAATCCACAGAGTGGAAAGAAAATTCCAACTCCCACTAGCGAAGCCCTCCTCTCTCTCTCTCTCCCTTTCTCCCTCTGTCTCTCTGTCTCTCTGTCTCTGTCTCTGTCTCTGTCTCTCTCTCACACACACACACACACGCACACACATACACGTTAAATCTAGATTCCACATATGAAATTAAAAAGCTTCTGCACAGCAAAGAAGACTCTCACCAGACAGAGAAATGAGACAGCCTACAGAAATTTGAGAAAGTATTTGCCAACTCAACATCTAAGAGAGAATTAATAGCTAGAATTCATAAAGAATTCCACAAAGTAAACACCAAATCCCTCGATCATTCCATCAATAAACTGTCAAGGGAACTGAACAAACAATTCTCAGGAGAAATGCAAATAATCGATATGTATTAGAAAAAAAGTTTAACATTCTTAGCCATCAGGGAAATGCAAATTTAAATTGCATTGAGCCTCTATCTTGATTCAATTTGAATTACTATTAAGAAAACAAGTAACAACTAATGCTGGCAAGGGTGTGAAGAAGGAAGAACATATACTATGCTGGTGGAAATATAAACTGGTACAGCCACTATGGAAATCAATATAGAGGTTCCTCTCACCCCCTCTCCTGAAATTAAGAATTTCCACGTGATCCATTTGAAAGGAACTGAGATCATTGTATTAACTTTTCAGTTGCTGTGATAAAATTCCATGACCAAAGCCAATTTATTGGAGTTTGGTTTTGGCTTATAGCTCCAGAGGAAGGATCCAAAATGATGGGGAAGCATGAAAGCTGAAACAGGAAGCTAAGAGAGATCTTATGTTCAACTGAAAACATGAAGCCCAGAGAGTGAACTGGAATTGGGTGAGGCTATCCACTCTCAAAGCCAACCTCTGATAATGTATTTCCTGCAGCAAGATTGAATCACCTCCTTGAACAGGGCCGCCAACTGTGGTGATATTCTGTTTGTGCTTTAACAATTAAAGCCTGCCTGAAGATCATAGTGCAGAGATAGCCACACTAGTTAGCCATAGAGGTCAGGCAGTGGTGGCACACACCTTTAATCTCAGCACTCAGGAGACAGAAGCAGCCAGATCTCTGTGAATTCAAGGTCATCCTGAGTCACACAAGATTGAGTCAGTCTGAAAAAGAAACAGAGCCAAGGGATGATGGCTCACACCCTTAATCCTAGCATTAGGGAAGTGGAGACAGAAAATGATATGGCTGGGCAGAGATAGAACTATAAGGTGGAAGGGGAGACAGGGGTTTAGGATTAAGTCTGAGGTTTCATAGAGATGGCATTCAGACTGAGAACTTGTAGAGACAGGATACCCCATTCGGCCTGAGGATTTTGTAGAGGTAGGAACTAGTGGCTGGCTGTTCTGCTTCTCTGATGTTCAGGCAAGCTTTATTTGTTAAAGCACAAACAAAATATCATCACAACCAACTTGATACCAAATGCTTAAATATCTGAGCCTATGGAGGACATTTTTCATTTAAATCACCACAATCATGCTAAATAAATAGAACAGACTCAGACAAATAAGTTTCTGGATCTACATTTAAATATAAGTATATATGTCTTAGTTACTCCTCCTATTGATACAATAAAATACCCAGGCAAAAGCATATAAGGGAAAAGGGTTTTAGTTTGGATTATAGTTCAGAGGTATAGTCCTTCATAGAGGAGAAGTCCTGGTAAGTAGGATCATAATAAAACCTATAAAAAATTAAAGATAGCTTTATAGTAGTATGATTTACATATCATAAATGTCACTAATTATAATCGCACAATTCAGTGGTTTTTAGAAAATTAAAGGATTGTACAACCATTTGCACAGTTTAGTTTTAGAATATTTCTGTTGTCTCAAATTCCTCCTGCCAGGTGGCAGTTTCTGGTCATTTTCACTTCCAGCCCTAGACAACTGTGGAGTAGCTTTGTATAGGTTTGCCTTTTCTAGATCTGTCACTCTCCAGGGAATTTTAATGTGTAGCCTGGATCAAGAACTGGTTCAGCATTTAAGAGCACTGGCTGCTCTTCCAGAGGACCCAGGTTCCAGCACCCACATGCCAGCTCACAATTGTCTATACCTCCAATTCCAAGGGATCTGACACCTTCACACCAATGCACATAAAATAAATAAGTTGAATAATTTTTTTAAAAAAACCTTTAATATTGAGTGAGCAGTGAAAAGGTGATAGAATTAGATGAAAATAAACCCAGTTGTCTTTTAGGGTTTCTATAGCTATGATTAAACACCAAGACCAAAAAGCAAGTTGAGGAGAAAGGGGTTTATTTGACTTATACTTCAACATCACTGTCTATCATCAAAGGACAGTATCTCAAACAGGACAGGAACCTAGAGGTAGAAGCTGATACAGAGGACATGGAGGAGTGTTGCTTTCTGGCTTGTTCCTCATGACTCACTGGGCCTGCTTTCTTATAGAACCCAGGACCCACAAGCCCGGGGGTAGAACCACCATAATGGGCTGGGCCCTCCTCCATCAATAACTAATTAAGAAAATCACCTACAGGCTTACCTAAAGTCCAGTCTTGAGGGGCATTTTTCTCAACTGAGGCTCCCTCCTCTCTGATGACTCTAGCTTGTGTCAAGTTGACCTAAAACTAGCCAGAATGCTAATCATGCAAAGAATGAGGAAAATTGAACGCTTCTTGATGGGAGCATCAAGTATAAGAGTTAGATAGGAGGGAGATAGTGGGACCAGGACCAGAAAGGAGACCCATAGGCAAGAGGAGCAAGGGTGAGAGCAGAGTAGGAGACAGTGTGGCATGCTCAGGGCCTTAAGAGGTCATGGTGGAGTAGCGGTGAAGAAGGTATCAAGGAGGAGCATGGTTAGGAGCATTACAAGCTCTGGTTCTCATTTCTAAAAGATTCCCAACAACTTTGTAGAATCTAGATTAAAGATAACAAAAAAGAAAGGAGGAAGGTCTATTAGATGGGAACTTCTATGGAGATGAACTATGACTAAAAGACCAGTGTGGGGGGGGCATCTTTCAGGGTCCTGGCTTTAGTGCCTATCAGCTTCCATTCACACTCCCATTAAATAAGTAGTTAGTTAGCACTGTAAATTATATTTACTAGTCTGTTTTTCATTTAAGAGTCAACTCTTTTGATGGATTGCATGAAAAAAATTCACTAAGTATATAAATTAATGGATAATACAACAAATAAAAATAAGAACGGAAAAATATATAGAGCCAGGCATGATGGCACACATGAGGAATCCCAGCACTTGGGAGACTAAAACCATTGAAATTTGAGGCTAGCCTGGGCTACATAGTGAGTTCCAGGCCAGCCTAAGCTACATAATGAGACCCTGCCACAATGTCCATCCCAACATACACACAGACACACACACAGACACAGACACACACACAGACACAAACACACACACACACACACACACACACACACACACACACACACACACACAATGTAATATACTTGGAAATACACCTGGAAGATTTTAACTTTTTTTCTGTTCTGCTTGACAAGTCTTGTTTTCTTGCCTACATTCACTCAATGGTTATGATGTTATGTCACCTATTTTCTTTTATAATTTCACTGTATCACATATTTTAATTTAGAGCACCTCTGGAATTTTTGAATTTTGTTTTTCTTGGTGTGTATGTGCACACAATAGAGATAGAGATGATGGGGGGGGGGGGAGAGGGAGGAAAGGAGGAATAGAGGCCAGAAGAGAGCATCAGATTCCTTGAACATGGAGTTATAGGGGATTGTGATTCACCCAACATGGGTGCTGGCAACCAAACTCTGGTCCTGTGGAAGAGCAAGCAGCAAGTGTTTTACTTGCTGAGCCATCTCTCCAGCCCCTGAAAATTTCTTGGTAACCATCTTAAAGTCTATTTTGTCTCATGCATCAAATGGCAAAAAAGAAAATAACTCTGTTGTTAAAAATTCCTCTTTCTGCCTGGAAATAGAATGTGGTTTCCAACCAAATGTGGTGTCAGAGAAATGATACCATCTTTTTAAACTAAAAGTGAAATGTTTCTTATTTAAGTGGAATTTATTTTTCAGATGAAATAAAACTATAAAAGTACATTTTTTTAAATCCAATGGAAACTTCTAATAAGTTCTAGCATTCTCCAGGTAGTCTCTTTTTTAGTTCTTATATTAATTCAAATATTGATAAACTTATTACTCAAACATTCTAGGAACTTTTATATTGTTATTTTTGCCTCCAAAATAATGTGTGCTTTTCTGAATATCTAAAATAGCAGTATGTTTGCATCCTAAATGGTGATTTAATTTGTCAAAATAATCTAACATCATCCTTCTTTGATAAATAAGTTGAAGATAAATCTGGAGAGTATTTCAATGTCAAAAGTCATAGTTAACTCTGAGTAATTAAAATGAAGACACATACAAATCTCAGTTTTAAAAAATAATTTGAGTAGGGCCAGACAGAAGGCTCGGTAGTTGAGTGTGTTCTGCTCTTCTAGGGAACTCAAGATCCATTCCCAGCACCCATATCGGTTGCCTCACAAAGCTGGTAACTCCTGCTCCCGGGTATCTCATTTCCTCTTTCTATACTTCTTGGGTACCAGCATTCATGTGCACATACCCACACACAGGCACACATACATTTAAAATAGAATAAATCTAAGAGTATTTGAGTAATGACATTCTAATTGGAATAAACCTCTGGCTTCTTACTGGGCACAATTTAACAATTTTAAAGATTACTCCTTTAAATCTGGCTGATAGTTCTGTAGAGTGAAAACTATCCCCATTTGCTAACAAGAAAACCAGGTCAGAGCTGCTAAGTAATGCCCAAGTAGGCCAGTTGCCCAAGGTAGAGCTTGACCTCATTTCTCCAGTTTCACCTTGGGCAAGAACATGATAAATGCTCTTTTTTTTTTTTTTTTTAAGACACTGGGGCAAGAAGATAGTGTATTTAAGGTCAGAAAGATTCTGTCTTGAAACAAAAACAAGCAAACAAGCAAACAAACAAACTTAAGTCATTCATTTTGCTTTATCCCAGTCTGGTTCGTAACTTTGATTTCCAAGCTCTCTGCACTCTGTGCATGCCCAGGCTTGAGATTGTTAAGCATTCCTCAAAGGCCTGGAGCTTTCCTACTTCCCTGGCATGTCCTTTCTTATCTCCTTATTTGAGATCTTGATCTACTTAAGTCAAACCTGACAAAATTTGAGCCTTTGTCCAATTATAACTAAAAGAAAATGTCTCCCCATCTCTAAATTATTACAAATTTGTATCTGTAGAATACAGATTAATAAGGATTTGGCATGTTTTCTCTCTGAGTTTCTTGGATGGTGCCTCCAGTATACATCATCCAACATAATGCTTTTAGATTGTAAAATCTAAAAAGTTAGCCTAAAGGAGCAAAGCCAAAGGAAGGTATTAGGACAATTATGTTATAACCTGTAATAAAATTAAAATCTTGAATATAAGTAGAGGAACTGCCCAGCCATGGAATGAGTACATTAGTATAAATAAATTAAGACTTAGAAATCAAAGGAGTCTATTAATTGAGTTGTGTAAGACCCTCACCCCTTATTTTTATTTTTTTTCCATTTTTTTATTGAGAAAAGGAGAAAAAAAAAACCAAGTTTCCACCTCCTCCCAGCCTCCCATTTCCCTCCCCCTCCTCCCACCCTTCTCCCCCTCCTCCCACCCTTCTCCCCCTCCCCCCACTCCTCTCCCCCTCCCTCTCCAGTCCAAAGAGCAGTCAGGGTTCCCTGCCCTGTGGTAAGTCCTAGGTCCTCCCCTTTCCGTCCATTTCTAGGAAGGTGAACATCCAAACTGGCTAGGCTCCCACAAAGCCAGCACATTACGTAGGTTCAAAACCCCGTGCCATTGTCCTTGGCTTCTCATCAGCCCTCATTGTTCGCCATGTTCAGAGAGTCCAGTTTTATCCCATGCTTGAAATGACCCTATCCTATAGCAATACTGACGAATATCTTGCATATCATCATAGAACCTTCATCTGGTGACTGATGGAGATAGAGACAGAGACCCACACTGGAGCACTGGACTGAGCTCCCAAGGTCCCAATGAGGAGCAGAAGGAGGGAGAACATGAGCAAAGAAGTCGGGACCACGAGGGGTGCACCCACCCACTGAGACAGTGGAGCTGATCTATTGGGAGCTCACCAAGGCCAGCTGGACTGTGACTGAAAAAGCTTGGGATAAAACTGGACTCACCCCTTATTTTTAAAGGGGCAAGAAAAAATTTTCTAGCAGAATGTTTTCCCAGAAAGATAGTGGCCTTCCCCCTCCTACTCAGAAATTGTGCCTAGCCACCTGTTATAGGCTGATTAAGATGACCTGACTCAGAAACAGGGTGGCCTTGCTCTAAGAACAAAAAACTAGCTGACACAACAGGATGAGATAGAGCAAAAGATCTTGCACCCGTGCCAAAACAACTTCAAAAAGCCTCTTTGTAGTTACACCTTTAAAAGACTAACCCCACAGAGGGAGCTCAACTCCTCTCTACCTCACTGCAGATGAGTTAGAGATGGATTCCAAACATGTTTGTATTATGCTAATTAAACCTTGCTTATTACAGTCTGGGCCTCTCTGGTGGTCTCTCTCTGGGGGTCATAATCTGGGCACAACAAGTTGGTTCCTATAATCCAGTAAAATTCAAATAGTATCTTCTTTTTATTGGCTGCCAGCGCTTTCTCTTGAAGATTGAGTCTCTTTCTCTACTCTAGACATCTGTCCAGCCATGTGATTTTCTTTGGCCAGAGGGAGATTAGTAAAAGAGAGGCAAGTAGGGTCTCGAAGGTGTTTGCACAGCTGTGCTGTGTTCCATGTGCTTATCATTACCATGGCATTACATGCTGCGGTGAGTTCACTGGTTCAAGGAGGATAACAACTTGTGTAGCAGGCCTGTATCCAAACTGGGCTTAAAGCCAATCCTAGCTGAGCCCAGTGTGTACACACTGACCTCCAGCCATCTCGCAGATGTGAGAGCAAAAATAAATAGATGTTGTTTTGAGCTGTTGGATTTTGAGGTGGTTTGTTTTACTGTAAGACTGTGGTGATCACCGACAAGTAACCAATGCCATTGTTTCTCTGCATTAGGTACCAATTCTTTATGCCAACAAATTTACCTACACAGATTCACTTATATTAAACACAGCAAATCCCCAAAGCTCTTATTACAACATTTATGACCCCTTTTTCTTCACTGCGTTGTTACATAACTGCACTTAGCTTTTGTTTGTTCTCTTTAGCACTTCTGGTGTAGAACTGGGTTCTCTGGAAAAATAATCCTTCCCCTCAAGCAGCCACTGTCTTTATCAAATCTGTTGTCCCAGCTTGCAAGATTCATAAGGTAGAGGCCTGTGTGAATCTCTCAAAGAAGGGGGAGGGGCCTATTGAATTTAAATTTCAGCCATGTCATGCTATCCTTTGAATCCAGTTCTACCCCAATTGCACTTGGCTTCAAAGGTTCAGGAAGGTGCTAGAGGGATGGGGAGTTCAATCTATGCAGTTTTAGAAGAAACAACATCTATACTAGGTAAAGACTCTGATGGGGCAGTTTTGGGGTTACCCATACTTTTACCACTAACTGCTACTCCTGTCACTAACCTCTGTAAATAAGCCCAAGAAACTCCCCAAGGTGACCTTTCAAGACATCCTTCTTTGGTTTGTCTCTCTGGTGCCTTATATGGAGAATGTAGATGTTGTTTACTGTCCTCAGAGAAGGAATTCTGACAAGTAGTATTAGGACTGTATAGGATAGTTGCTTTTTGAATGAAGCAGAAAGATTTTCTCAGCAATATATTCATATGTTCACCTCAAAAAATTATGAAGTATAAACCTTCAAACAGAGAAATCATCATTCTCCTCTGTTCCCCCACTCAGTATGCTGTTGTTAAATTAACCACACAAATACATCCCAGTCTGTTAGGCACTTTCTGAAAGTGCAGCCAAGATACCCAAGGTATTTAATCAATATAAAGTGAGGAAGGTTTCCTTTTGGCTCAGAGTTTCAGAGTTTTCAGTTTCTCTAGGACTGGCTCCTCACTTTCAGACCTATGATGAGGCAGAACCTGGGCAAATGGCAGAAGAAAGCTGTTCCTCATGGCAGCCTAAAAGAAAAGGAGTGTGGGATAGAGAGGAACTAAGGACAACATACATCCTTTAAACAGACCTCTAGCCAGGCAGTGGTGGCACACACCTTTAATCCCAGTACTCGGGAGGCAGAGGCGAGTGGGTCTCTGTGAGTTCAAGGCCAGCCTGGTCTACAAGAGCTAGTTCCAGGACAGGCTCCAAAGCTACAGAGAAACCCTGTCTCAAAAGACCAAAGGAGAGAGAGAGGGAAAGAGAGGGAGAGAGAGAGAGAGAGAGAGAGAGAGAGAGAGAGAGAGAGAGAGAGAGACCTCTAGTGACCCTTTTCCTCGAACTAAACCTCACTTCTTAATTTCTACCTCTTTTCAGTGATTCTATCAACGAGTCTACCACCAACGAATGGAATCATTCATTAACTCATGTCCCCAGGATCAGAAAACTGTTAGTGATTGAATCCAACAGCAGGAGGCCAAGTCTTCCTTCCACATATTAGTCTTTTGGGGAATACATCGCCCCCCAACCATACCAAAGAGAAAATCAGAGGTCCATTTTCAAAGGTCAACAACATGCCAATTCTGTTATAATGGTGTCTTAAGGGATTCTAAGGGATTATAGTGATTTCTTCCTGGTCTGAATGCAAACCATCAACATCTGTCTCTGCTACATGCTGTAGGTCTTGGTCCTAGAAAATTGACTAAGGCAGTGAAAGAATGAAGAAAGAACAGAAGCACAGACACAAGGACAGAACAGCCATGCTCATTCTACTGGTGCACCAACTAAGCAACAACAATCCAGAGCCTTAGCAATTTTAGTATGTACAGTACAGGACGAGGGGTAAAGCTCATCTCAGTGGGAGGTTTCTGTACGCCAGCGGTCTCAGGTTGTGGTCCTCTGGGAGGAGGAAGCTGCAGTTGTGTGTGTTTGCAGACTGGTCAGTCATTCACTTTTGGACCAGAGGAGAGCTTTGTCATCCCTCAGAGCCCCACCCTGAAGGGAGACTTTGCCATTTGCCTGGGTCTGAGGCATTGGAGTTGTTGACATGGCTGTACCCATGTCAACAGTACACATTCGCTTGGGAATTCTTCCACTCTTCACACATTCACCCACAGCTTCCTCAGCATCCCATGTGTCCCTTTACAGTAAATGTGCCTTTAACAGTCATTTACATGCTTGTAAAGTCTGTCACTCTTCTGATGTGCTGTTGTATTTAAATCACTCTTACAAAAAGATTTACTCAACTTATATTGAAATAATTTCAAACACTCAGGAAAACCACAAGAAAACACTACTGTGAAATCATAATTACTCTCCACTCCCATTTAACAAATAACCTTTTGCTTTTTGTATGCCTGTTTTCTGTTACTCTAACAACAATACTTGGCACTGGATACTTTATAAGCAAAAAAGGTTTGTTTAGCTTTTAGTGAAGGTTGAAAGCCCCAAACTGGGTGGACTCTTCTGTATGGCCTTTGGGTGAGAGTGCATAAGAAGGATACAGCACACAGTTTAACAGGAAGCTAAAAAACTTCAGAGCTCAGATGTGCTCTCTTACAATTACTCATTCTGCAAAGCCACACGTAATGACCCAACAACCTTCTCAACCCCATCCTTTAACAGTCTCACGGCCACACCTCCATAGTCTCTCTGCCACACCTCCATAGTCTCTCTGCCACACCTCCATAGTCTCTCTGCCACACCTCCATAGTCCCACGGCCACACCTCCATACTGTCAAGCGAGGTTCCAGCACACAAGTCTGTGCAGCACAAACCTCTCCAAACCACAGCCTCTCCTCAGAACTCGCATGATCAGAGCTCAGATGTCAGAATCAGAAAATTTCACACTGTTAAAATGCTATTATCTAACAAACAACCCAGATTCACATTGCCATTTTCTCAATAATATTCTTTATGCTATTTTCCCCTTCTTTGATGTAGAATTTAAACCAAAATCTGAGAATGGATATAATCAGCACATCTCTTTAATCTCCTTTAATCAAGACTAGTTCTTTCACCTTTCTTTCCCTTCATGATATCAGTGTTTCTTCATAGTACTGGCCTGTTCTATAGAATCATAACCTAGTATTACCCAAGGGCTCTGCATAGTGAGATTTGGGTTATTTGTTTTCAACAGAGTATGACATAGATGACATTTACATTTTCAATTCTCTTTCTAAGTGTGATAAAGACAATATGTAATATCACTTAAGGGCTCTAAAGGGTGAAAACTATTTTTGAAGTTTGATATGCTACTTATATTTGAAGCCAGCATTATTTCTCTACAGTATATTCAGTCTGATAAAAAAAGCACAGTACAATTTAACAAGAACATACTATAATTACTGTCATGCAGTAATTACAGGAAGATTTTGGCTCAATATAAAACCTTTCTACATTTTAGAGCCACATAAACATGCCTTCAGTTTTGTGAACTTTTTAACGTTGAACGTTTTTACCCAGTAAAGGCAAGGAAACGGTCTAAGCATGAGACAAGCACAGGGCTAAATCACTTCTACACTCTTTCACTGGGTTTGTCACTCAAAAAGATTGACAGCCAGGCAACTCCCAGCTTTTTAAAAACAGGTCAGTATATAACTCTGAATCAAAGTAAAAAAAAATATTGGCATATTCAGTCCGCATATAAAAAAGATGGTCCACTTCAGAAATAGGCCAAGAAGATGGTTCCATGTGTAAAAGTTCTTGCTGCACAAGCATGAGAACTGAGTTTGAATTCCTAGAATCATGTAAAAGCCAGATGCACAACATCAACATCAGCATCTGCAGTCCCATTGAGTCTACAAACAGATGGGAGATCATCCAGAAGCTCATAAGCCAGCTAGCCTAGTGTATGCAGCAGACAAACAACCCAGAGTCCTTGCCTCAAATATGGTGGAAGGCAAGGACACATACCTGATTTTGTCCAATGGCATCAACACATGTTTCCACATTCACACACATGGGTGCACTCATATGAGCACACAATGAAAGAAATATAAATTAAAACTAGGTTAAGACAGCATCTTTTACCTAAGATACTGGCAAAAATTGAAACGTTGAGTGACATGCTTTATTGGGGAAGATGTGGAAGTGGTAGGAACACACATGAATACATAAGCTCATTGGAAAATAATTTAGCAACACTGTCAGAATGACAAATTTGCTGTGTTGTGAGAAGAGCCAAAAGTCAGGGAGGACGAGAGTAAAACAGCATCTTCTGAACATGACAGGACCCTCTTAGGGATGCATAAAGATCAGACCCAAGGCCTCACGCAAGTACTCTGTCACTAAGCCACACCCCACACTTGCCTTTCTAGTTTGATTTTTTTTGCTGATGCAATAAATACCATGTGGTGTAGGACAATAGTCTATATTCTGTCAATTATATTTTAAATAAATGCTGATTGGCCAGTAGCCAGGCAGGAAGTATAGGTGGGACAACCAGACAGGAAGTAGAGGCAGGTCAATGAGAACAGGAGAATTCTGGGAAGTCTCTGCAGTCCTGATCCCAGCCACAGAAGAAGCAAGATGTGACTGCCCCACCGAAAAAGGTACTGAGCCATGTGGCTAACACAGATATGAATAATGGGCTAATATAAGTTATAAGAGTTAATAAGAAACTTGAGCTAATGGACCAATCATTTTATAACTAATGTAGACTTCTGCATGATTTCTTTGGGACCTAATGACTGGGAGAACTGGGCAGGACAGAAAACTCAGTCAACAACTATGACCAAAAGGAGCTTGGTGAAGAAAGAGTTTATTTCAACTTATACTTCAAGTCAACAGTCCATCATTGAAGGAAATCAGGATAAGAACCTGGAGGCAAAATCTGAAGACAGGAATGGATACAGAGGCCACAGAGTAGAGGAGTGCTGCTTCCTACTTTGATCACAATGGCATGCTTAGCCTGCTCTCTTATACACCTTAGGACCACCTTCCCAGAGCTGTGCTACCCACAGTGGGCTGGGCCCTCTCACATCCATCATCAGTCAAGAAAATGCCCCCCCCCCAGACATGCCTGAATGCCAATGTGATATGGAGAGTTCTTCAGTTGAGGTTCTCTCTTCCCAAGTGACTGTAGGCTTGTGTCAAGTTGACAGCTGAAAAGAAATATGACATCCACATGCACACGTTTTGTTTGTTTTTAGTTTTAAGATTGAGTCTCAGTGTATCTCTGTGTCTTGCATACTGGGACTTACAGATTTATGCTACTGCATCTGACCTCCTTTTCCTTTCTCACTTAAAATATTTACTGCACATTAACAATATTAATAAGTCCTTTTAAAAAAAGAAACAGGATTGATGCGTTGTAGCCTAGGCTACCCTGCAGTTCCCTATATTGCTCATTAACTCCTGAACTCATAGTGATCCTTCTGCCTCAGCTCTCTCTTGCTAAGATCCTAGTCATGACCCAATATATCTGGCTCACACTTTCTTTTATGTCCATAGCAAACTAAGAAAAATAATAAGGCAAGTGTCTTGGCAGATAGGGCACACAAACTAGCAAGAGGTTTGTTGTTTGTTCGTCTGTTTGAATCTAATGTTACCTACTGAAAAATAAAATTTAAAAATAAACAGTTTTCTATTAACAAACTCAAAATTGATAAATATACTAAGTGAACAGAAAAGTGTGAAACAAGTCTGAACTAAAAAGCATATTTTCTCTTATCAACTTAGAATTACGAATTATAGAGGCAACTTCTAGCATATATGACTCTTCCTCTTCTAAATGTGCCAACATGAGCAACATATATCAAAGGGCAGCTTTATCTTTCAGAAAAGAAGGAAAAAGACAGAGACAGAGAGAGACATGCTACTTTTCTTCCAGGAAATCAAGTCTCCACGCATTTCTATCAGTACAATGTAGCTGACCTGCCCAATGCTCTGAAGATCCCCTTGGTTCCCTCCTGCATTTTCTGTGATGCTATATTTTTCAACTTCTGTGTGTTTTGTGGAGAGTGGCACACACCCACAGTACTTTTTGGAGTTCACAGGCTGTCAGAGGTACTTTCTTCACTTGGACAGAGTAACTTGCCCTGGGAACAGCTTCAACCAGAGAGTACTGTGAGAGCCTGGCATCCCAACAACTTGTGTCTGCTCCCAGTAAATGTGGAGGTATTGTTAGCTTTCAGAGCTCTCCCCAGCATCAGCTGAGACAAGGACCTGACACCCTTGCTTTGCTTCCTCCCCACTCTGTATCTTTCCCACTCCCTTAGTGGTGTCTCCCAAGTGGCGCTTCCTTAATAAATCCCACATGCGAATGTAGGTCACTGGATCCCTTTATGGAGAACCCAGACAAAGGTATAGTTTGTCAGATGTACAATGGCTGGAACATGAAAACAAAATTTTACTTTTTCCCTGACAGACAGATTTGCAAAATATCATTATTGTAAGCTCTAATTCTACCTTCTATTAGCCTTCATAAGAAATTATTTTACAATAGTTTTAATACTCAGTATCTATGAGAAAGAAGCAATTTGATTAGAGACCTTAGCCCTAGGATCTAGCGTTTTAAAATTTTTCTTTTCTTTTTAACCAGAAGTGTATGTGTGGTGGTGGGGGTATGCACATTTGTACATCTGCAGTCTAGACCCAGAGTTGCAGGCAATAGTAAGGCACCCTTTATGGGCACTAGGAACCCAATTCAGTTCCTCTGGAAGAACAATGAGTGTTCTTAAACCACGGAGCTATCTCTTCAGCCCTGGATATTCTATTTTAAAGAGTATGTTCTGGTAAGTTTTTTTCAACTTTACACAAACCTGCACTTATATGGAAAGAAAGAAACCTCAATTGAGAAATTTCTTCCTGTAGGCAATTCTGTGTGACAATTTCTGGATTAAATGATTGGCGTGAGAGAGCCCAGCCCTCTGTGGGTGGTGGTGGTCCCGAGCCTTATAAAAGAACAAACAGAGGGAACTATAAGAAGCAAACCAGTAAGCAGTGCTCTTTCAGGGTCTCCACTTCAGGGTCTGCCTCTGGGTTCCTACTTCAGTTATTCCCCAACTTCCTTCAGTGAAGGACTGTGATTAAGCTAAATAAGTCCTTTCCTCCCTAAGTTGCTTTTGATTGTGATGTCTTAGCAAGCAAACTAACACAGAGTACAAATATAATTTATAATATTTTGGGTATGCCAATGCAGAGTCAAGACAAAATGAACCTCAATAACAGAGCAGGTTATATAGTAACCTCTTATTGCATGAGACCAGATTGTTGTTATTATTTTTGCTTGCCAACATAGAGATGTTATAAAAGCTCTAAGCTGGGCTAAGAAATAAATATTTGCATTTTTCCCTGTACAGGCTCAGTTCTTCAAACATAATGAATCTTTGATCTTATAAATAACTGGTTTTTGAGAAAAATGTTCTATTTCTTCCTTTTTCACACATAACTTCCTTTAGTCACGTAAGAAGCATCCAGGCTGGAGGAAAAGTGGGAGAGAAAGTTCTTGCCTCTTTTAGGTTTCTAGTCTGAAATAAGCAGGAAGTAGAAATGAAAATGTCTATGTCCTCTGGATTTCTCATGTTCCCTTTCTGTTCCATCTGGAGCCCAAGTCTATGGCATGGTGCTGCCTATAACTCACACACAACTTCCCTTCTTAGTTAATTTTCCCTGGAAACACCTCCACAGACACATAATTTCTTATGAGCTACATCTGCAAAGACTGTTTCTCTAAATGCGATTACATTGACAGGTAGTGGGAAATGAATAAAACGAGAGCTCAGCAAGATCTTTTGGGAGTCTGTTATCCATCCACTACAACCGGCACAAGTATAATGAGTCACTAGAAAATGACTTGCAGCATAGAGGAAAAATAGCACCTTGACAGGGTCTCAAAGTGGAGAATGGGCAAAGGATAGTAAAAGAGGTCAGTGTATGGCGGAGATCATTTGAAAGGCTGTCTTCATAACACTATTCCAGGTCCCAGGTTCAGTCTTGTGTCCAGTGGCCATTTTGTCAGCGCATAGGTACATGTGACCTTCCATTCCCTCATACTTCAACAGGAATGTTTTTTTTTCTCACAACTTTTTAAGAATTCAGTGTGGCAGGAAAAAATGAGTTTGAACTTACTGAATCCAAAGGCCATGGCCTTTGTTAAAAGAGGAGGAAACCTCATTTTCCCCTCATATTAAACTTACAATTGATTATCCAGTCCAGCTTCATGACTTTCCCTGCAGTACAGCAAAATTTTCTACACCCATTTTATTTGTTTGTTTGTTTGGTTGGTTGGTTCTTTGTTGCCGTTCTGGGAACAGAACCCAGGCCTTCCCATGTGCTAAGTAAGTGTTCTACAACTGAGCTATACCCCAGCCCTGTACCTCATTGTTAAATTGGAATTACTATCATGTGAGCCATAATAAAAGTCATGCTCTATTTACTTACAAGCACCCCTTTATAAACAAGATGGCTAAATTATTCAACTTTATTTCTGGATGTAGTATGAAGCACGTGTCTTTACTATTGATCCTCAAACCATGTCTGCCACAAATTTAGTGGTTGAAAACTATTGGCCATTTGGGCAAAAAATGGAACTCCTATGGGCACAATAGTCAGGCAGAACAGAGAAAAAAAAGTCTGCTCATTTATGCCTTAATAGTCAAATAAATCAATTTCTAGACAAAAATCTAGTAAAAAATATCACATTGTTTGTGTTAGAGTTTTGTGGAAGAGAAAAAAAGTAATAGATGTTTGAAATAGAAATATATCATTTGGGTGCTAGCCTATTCTTAGAAGATTTAAGGCAGGATATAATACCCTCTAAACCACAGGGAAAACATGAATCTCCAAACACAAATCACCAAATTAATTACAGGGGCTATTTTCCATAATAAAAATTAAACCAAGGTTGTATGATCATGTTGGAAGCAGTCAGTAGGTACCAAGATAGAGAAAATCACTGTAATGATTGATTTTAATTTGTATGAGTGTATCGTTAATAAGTGAAATTTCTCTTTTTAAATCTAAAATATCTTGAAGAGGTTGTCAAGACATGAGAGCTAAGCTTTGCAGTGGGAAAAAAAGATGGAATAGTGTTCATAAGGGGAATTCCGAACTGTATTAAAATTGACTAATTCATTACAAGAGCCTTTTGTGAGCTTATTACAAGTTCTTCATTATTGCAGGGCTTCTGAAAGAGCTTAAAGGGCTTTTCAATATGAAATGAACAGTACATCTTGCTTTGATGCTCCTAAAACACCCGACTTTTTAAAAGATAGGATATATATATATATACCATGTATGCTTTCAGCAATGATTTTTAAATGTTATTTTAAAATACTAGTTCAGCAACTCATTTCTTACTGTTTCGTTGTGTTTCATAAAGTCATTATCTCATACACAAAATATTTTTATTGTGGTATACAAGCATGCTATACTAACTTTCATCATACTCCAAGCTTACAATGCAGCTATATCCTTCTGTTTTATTAACAGTCTTCATACTTCTTTCATTATCTGTCACGTTTGTGTGCCAAACTACATAAATAAAATTTTTTTAAACTTAAGTAATCATTTTTGGATCAACTGCTCAGGTATCCGATGCACTGAAGGAATTTTTCCGAACCAGTCTTAATGTCTTGGTTTACATCCCCTCAACATAATGTACACCATCTAGCTAGTCACTGTTAAGAAAAATTCTATAGGGCTGTGGATATAGCTTGGTGGAAGAGTGTTTGTTTAGCACTACAAAACAAAAAGAAATGAAGAAAATATGGGAAGAAGGGAAGGAGATAAAGTTGTATAAAACTTAGAGACAATGTAAAAAGGGTATCGTAGACTTTCCACAATATATGGAGAAAAAGACTCACCCAAGGATTATGTAAGGCAAAGTCTCTTGTTAGCTCACTTTACCACAGGCTGATGGCCACAGACCTGACTAACTTATGTAGACACTTAAAGGATTTTGTCCAGAAAAGAGTACATCACTTATTCCAATAGAAAAGATAGCCTCAAGGGTTCTGGTTGTGCTGCAGTTTTGTGGTGGGCTGGTATTCCTTATAGGTCACTTTTGTATCTAAGCTAGACATTTTCTCCTAATGTCTCTTCATGAAAGTGCTTGTCCAGGCCTTGCTCTTCACATGGTCTCCAAATTTTCTCAGTAGCCTCTAGTTTCCACATTAACTGATGAGTTAGAAAAACTCAGCATGTGTTCATTTCACATATATCATAAACCTCATTAGTTTAGCCTTTTTCTTTGTTAGAGTTTGGGGCCCGTGCATACCTTACACCCCCACCAGCAAGTAAGCATTCTGTATTAGCCTTGAGGGAAAGAAAGCAGAGGGAAAGAACTTCAATATAAAAACACAAAATGAAAAATCACTGAGGTAAGGAAAACAATACATTCAATCTCTGCCAAAAAAAAAAAATCACAATAATCTCCATAGAAACCAATGTGGCAAAAATGACTGGGGCTTTAACTCTCCTGTGGTTGTTATACAGAGGGAAGGCACTGGGTTGAAGCCACAGGAGTGAATAAGGGGCAGTGTTAGTTGTAAGCAAGTACATCAGATTACATGTTTTTCTCCTCCCCCTGAACCTCATGGATCCCTCATTTGTCAAGATCAAGGGCAGTTCATTTCTTCGGTGCTTGTTTAGAAAGGAAGGGAGGAATGAAGAAAAGAAGGAGGGAGGGAGGGAGGGAAAAAGAAAGGGGAAGAAGAGGGTGTCATAACTTAATTTCATATGTTGGGACTGAACTCTTTGCCTCATCTGGTTTTCCAAGGTCACTCAAGTCATACTTTCAGCTTAAACAAGCCACCTGGTTACTGACATCAGAGAAGTGAGTCAGGGAGCAAGGCAAGTGTCACATTTATTTATTTTCCTAGGGAGACATGAATAAGCATCTGTTTGCCTCAGGTAGGACAAGAACACACCAAAGAAATTATGTCACTAGGGGCTACTTTCATGAAACAGTGGGTTTACTGGAGTTACTGACAGGAGCATGGGCAACTTATGGGTGGCTATATCATCAAAGAAGTGGTGTGTATGTGACCACACCAACTATCCTCAGCAATCATTAACTACTTATACATCCTCCAGGAGGGGTAGGACACAGTGCAGGGATCTCTTGAGATGTGACATGTGGTACCCTGTAGAACCCACAAGGGAATATCAGTGGACCCAGTCTTGTGAGGGCCTTGTTTGGATAATCATAGCTTCTCTGTTGTTATTCCAAGAAAGCAATAGCCTTGTCATGCCTGGGGGATGCCCCTTTTAAAGAAATTCAAGTCTCAGAAAGGCTAAAGACAGAACTAGTGGAATACAAAGGGATGGTGTGAAGTCATCTTCTGGGATCTACCTAAGACTGAGTTCCTCAAGTTATAATAAAGAGAAACAGGAATAGCTAGAAAAAAAATCACATTTGAGGAATAGAAACAGTGGACTGAAGGCCATTTAGATTTATTTTTTAAATATGAGTAAAAACCTATAAATTAGGTACTCTTATTATATAACAGAATACCACAGGCTAGGCACTTTATTTAAAAAATGATAAATTGATTGGCTTACAATTTTGGAGACTAGAAAGTGGCCAGAATCTGGCAAGAGATTTATTGTATTATCCCATGGGGAAAGGATAAAGAGAAATAAAAAGAGAGACACAAAGGGGGCCAAACTCAGCTTTTATAAGAGACTGACTTCAGTGATGTCCCTCATGGCCTAATTACCTCTCATTATCCCTTACCTTTGAACACTATTGCATTATAGATGAATTTCCCAACACATGCCTTTTGGGAGTAACATACTCAAACCCTAGCAGGACCTTAATTTTACTATGCAAGATCCCTTAAAACTCACATCATTTGGTCACTTAACAAGTATTTCCTGAATTCACCATATTTGTGTTGTCTTTAATTCTTCTAGTTAATGAAAATCTATTTTTGTTTTTAATTAAATGATAATTACATCTTTTTCACCTACCCTTTCCTCTTCCTGACATTTTCTGTGTACCCTTACCTCATGTTCCCTCTCAAACTCATGGTCTCTTTTTCTTTCATTGTTATTGTTACATACATATGTATATACATACATACACATCTATATATACATGAATATATAAATAAACCCTGTTCAGCTTGTTTAGTGTTACACATGTGGATGTGGTCTTAAGGCTGACCTCTTGATATTGGATAATCAATTATGGGGCTCATCCATGAGGAGGACTATTTCTCGCACTCTCTTAGTTGCCTGTTGTTCTTTGTCTAAGGATAAGGCCCCATGAGATTTCTCCCTTCCAGGTAAGCATGCCTATTGGTGTTGTACGAGTTCAGGTCTTGTTTAGACAGCCATATTGTTGACATATCATGGGTAAAGAAACTTCTCTGTCATTTCTAGGAGACACAATCTCACAGCAGATTTCTTGGTCCTATGACTCTTTCAATCTTTTGACCTCCTCTCCCACAATGTTCCTGACTCTTAAGTAGAGGACATACTTTTAATTAAAGTAGTCTTATATACTAAACTTTGGTTTCTTGTTAAATATTGAGGGGTTAGGATGGGGAACTAAGTCCTAAGTTGCATACAAATAAGACAGCAGCTTTGGAGAGAAAGACAAAAAACTAGACCTATGAAATTATTGGAACAGAGAGCTCAGAATTCAGTGTGAGACAATGAAAAATGTCATTGAAATACAAATAACCTATCCACTGGCCCTCTGTTTTAACAATGAGCTTTATTCTCTCTGTTATTTACACTCTTTAATATGCCCAAGTGTTTTTCCCCTACTATTGCCTTGAAGTTTCTTTTGTAAAAAACTTTGTTAGGAGGCCAGCAAAACAGCTCAGTGGTCAATGGTACATACTGCTCTTGCAGAAGATTCAGTTTAGTTTCTAAAACCATGCATGTCACTCCAGTTCCAAGACATCCAACACCCTCCTCTGGTCTCTAAGGGTAACAGACATGTGCATGGTACACTTTACAAGTATGCAAGTAAACATTTGTATACATAAAATAAGAATAAATTTTAGGAAAACTATGGTTTTTCTGATCTAGGGATATATAAACTAGGAAATAAAGAACAATTCAAAACAGAAATCACCATAATACCAGCTCATACAGAAAGTGCTCGATATTGTGGCATGAGTCCTCCTTCCTGTGGGGATTTTTGTTCATTTTGTGTGTACATATGTGTCTATATGTGTGGGTGAGTGCATGCTGTAGCATGTGTGGATATCAGAGGACAGCTCAAGGGAGACTGGTTCTCTCTAGCCACACTATAGGTCTCAGGAATCAAAGGCAAGTCATCAGGTTTGGTAACAGGTGCCTTTACCCACACATCTCACTGGCCCCAAGTATTATTTATCTACCTGTGTTAGTCTGCTAAGGTTGTCGTAACAAGGTGTCATAAACTGTATAACTTAAGCAATAAAAACATTATTTATTAATGTTGGGAATGATGATACACACTTTAATCCAGATACTCAGGAGGCAGAGTCAGGCAGATCTCTGTGAGTTTGAGGCCAGCCTGGACTACACAGCAGGTTCTAGGATAGCTGGTGTTATGCAGTGGGACCATGTTTCAAGACATTATTTACCAAATAAATAAACAAATTTATTGCCAAGAGTTCTGAGGCTGGGATTCCAGGTAGCTATAGAGTTGGTTCCTTCAAAGGGCTGTAGGCAGGGATTTGTCCCAGAAGGCCCTCTAAGTTTCCCTTTTTTAAAAAATAAAGATCCCAGTTGCATTCATTCAAGATCTACCATAATGATTGCACTTGACCTCAATTGCTTCAGTAAAGACTATCTTCAAATAAAGCAGCATTTGGTAGTAGGGTGTAAAGGTGTAGGGGTCCAGCATTTACCTTGGTGTGAGAAAGAATACAGTTCATAAAACACACCTGTTGTACAGGCTGAGTTCACTGTCTTCTACTTACTTCTCATTTTGTTCTTATCATACTTGTTCTGTGCCCAAATAGACTGATCTTTATGGGTAACATCAGCAGTCTCTCTTCCTCCGAAGCCAGTTGGGGTGAGCCAATAGGAAGTATTAGCGAAAGGCTACAGTACAAAACGAAGGTAATTTAGGATTTGTTTGTTCCTTTTCTGACCTCCCTCACTTTGGACCTCAGGGATCCCCTCTGTCATTAGTCCACATCTCTGTCCACACCTATGAAGGAATTTGTTTATTAATGCTCCTCAGTTACATGTTCTGGCCTAACTTTGACCTTTTAATAGGACACTGACCAATACTTTGATATACAGCAGATTTATATAATCAGCAACTACTTGTTAGAAACAGTACCTAAAACATAAACAAGGCAAAAGGAAGGGGGGCATGTTCTTTCAAAGTCATACTGAGAACATTGTACCATCAAATTATTTGATACTTTGGAAGACTGTTCCTGTATTTGACTTGGTTATTTGCTATCTAATTAGAGCTCAGGCACTGTGAGGTTATATATTTACTTGTAGATTATTTCTGTCTGGTAGAAAAGATAACCCCAAAAGCCATGATTTTATTGCTCTGTTTCATTAATCAGTTTTATATCTTACACAGACCTGATTCTCAAGTTATTTTTCATGAAGGATTTAAAATACTCAGTTTATTAATTGTTCTTTCATTCAGCTATACCATGTCACCAGTGCCCTAATTAATAAAGTGAATAAATACTTGATACATTATTCCTTCACATTTATATTTTTATTTTAATTTTTGAAAATTATGGTTTAGCTCTTCCACGGGAGGCCTACACGCCGCCGATTGTGCCGCCGCCATGTCTCTCATGATCCCTGAGAAGTTCCAGCACATCCTGCGAGTACTCAACACCAACATCGATGGGCGGCGGAAAATAGCCTTTGCCATCACTGCCATTAAGGGTGTGGGGCGGAGATACGCTCATGTGGTGTTGAGGAAAGAGGACATTGACCTCACCAAGAGGGCTGGAGAGCTCACGGAGGACGAGGTGGAGCGTGTGATCACCATCATGCAGAATCCCTGGCAGTACAAGATCCCAGACTGGTTCTTGAACAGACAGAAGGATGTAAAGGACGGGAAGTACAGCCAGGTTCTGGCCAACGGCCTGAACAACAAGCTGCGTGAGGACCTGGAGCGACTGAAGAAGATTCGGGCCCATAGAGGGCTGTGCCACTTCTGGGGCCTTCTTGTCCGAGGCCAGCACACCAAGACCACTGGCCTCCGGGGCCGCACTGTGGGTGTATCCAAGAAGAAATGAGTCTCTGGGCCTTTGCTGTTAATAAATAGTTTATATGCCTGTGGAAAAAAAAGAAAATTATGGTTTACCATACTTAACACAATTTCATATTTCATATAGAGATTATAGATACATATACATTATTTTTTAATTTAATATATGTATTCATTGAAGTATGATCATATTAACCCTCATTTGCCACCTCTAATCCTCCTAGGTCCCTCTATACACATCCATCTCCTAACTTCATGCCTTTCTCCTTTGTAATAGTAACCCACTAAATCCACTTAGTGTGGACGATATGCACATGCCCATATGTGACCACACTCATAAAGAGTGACTGACTCTCAGCACCAGGCATGAATTCTGTCCTGAGGAGCAGACCTCAGGCCCTGTTAGGAAGCTGTTTGGCATGGCTTAACAGTCAGTCACTACCGCAGCAGCAGCAGCTTGTCAGAGATGACTTGCTGCCTACAGGGTCCTACCCTGGCTGGGTAAGACAGTTAATATTTTCCCTGTTTTTGTAGAAGTTTCCTCTGAGATTGAAACATTCAGAGATTGAAACATTCCTTCTTCCATGGAAACGCATTACGACAGGAAGTAAACAGCTCAAAATAGCTTCAGGAAATCCCTCAACCTGACCAGATTCCCTAGCCCCCTTCCACACCTAGAGTATATAAAAAGTAAAGACTGCTGAAAGTCACTTTCAAACAAGCCCAGCTGCCAGGAAAAAGCAGAGACTAGCAGAACTGCCTAGAAGAAACAAATACCAACTGGGCTGGAAGAGGCTTAAATCAACTGATCTGCCTGGAAAGTCAGAGCTTGCTGAGCTGCCTGCAGGTTGTGCAGTGTGCTCCAGGTTTCCAGCTTTCTATAGACTGTCACAAGTGCTGGAGCGGGCTTTGGTAATGCAGCAGTATTTGAGCCATTTCTGCTCCTGGAACTCCTCACACATATTTTAAAAAGTAATCCCAATAAAATTCATTGTCTCACCAAGTTGGATTTTGGCAGTATAAGACAAAATGTCAGAGTCTGCTTCTGGGTTTGAAAATTTACAAACCCACCAATCCCTGAGCATGAAAGCCCTTAATCTCTGCACATGAAATCCCACCAATCACTGTGTTAGGGTAAAAGGGCCAAGGAAAGAAAATACTGACCCTGACTTGACCCCAAGCCAAGAAAAAGAATCCCATCAATCCCTGACTTTGCCACAAAACCAGGCCACCATAATCCCACCAATTCCATGCTACCCTGGAAAGCTCTGACCCCTCCAAGAGCCCCCCAAGAAGTCTGCCTTCTGCTCAGTTCCTTGCTGCTTCTTGCCTGAGCAGAGGCAGCCACCCTTCTGTGTCTCTCCCAAGAAAGCTCTTGTGCTGTGGAGTGTGACTTTGTGGTATTTCTTGGCTCCAGACTGGCAGGATGGCTTTCCCTCAGAGTTGCATCATCTCCATTGGGGAAGCTTTTCCCTTTAGAGCTACAAAGCTTGCTTCAGTGAGGTCTCGCCCTCAGAGCGGAGCTGCTTTCAGGTGGGAACCATATTTAAGTCTGCTATGATCTCCCTTTCTGGGGTACTAGTAGACAAGTGTGTTACAACACCCCAGGACAAGTCTTGTCACATAACATTCACCAACAACTCATGTAGTACCTTCTGATGAAAACTAGCTAATAAGAAGGAAGAGTCCAAGTTCATTTGAGAGTCATTTCTATGCCTTACAAAGTATATAGTGTCTTCAGCAATGGGGCCTTACCATGTAGTAGTAACCAAAGGCAATGGCAATAGTTTTACATTATATTTTTGTGTGTTCCATATCAACTAATTCTACTTTGCCACTACAGTCTTAATTAGAGTTGCATTTTTAACTCTAAAATTTATATTTCATATTTATATTTTTAAAATGGTTATCAATTCTCTACTGAAATTTTGTTTGAGGCTTTTGTTTGTATAGCTGGTTGGTTTGGGTTTTGCCTTTTTGCTGTCATTGTTTCGATATAAGGTTTTATGTAGTCCTGGTTGGCCTCAAACTCACTGCATATCCAAGGATGACCTTGAACACCTACACCTCCTGCCTCTGTACCATCCCCTGCCACATTTCTGGGATTACAGGTGTGCACTACTGCACCCAGGACTGTCAAGTTTTGATTCATTTTTTATCTATGTACATAGAAGGTTGGATAATTATGGTATTTTAAAGTCTGAATCTCATAATTCCAGTATTTTGTACCCAGTGAGTCTGTTTCTTTTTTTTTTTTAATTTCTGGTGTCTTTCATTTTCATGTGTCTGATTATTTTTTCATTGAATGTTGAGCATTGTATTTTCAGACTTGTTCACAGAAATAATTTAATACATGAGTGCTGTCTTCCTCCAAATGTGACTTTTGTTTGTTTCAGTATGGTGTCTGGACAAATAGAAGTACTAGAACACAGGGATTTACTTGACTAAATTCTATAATTACCACGATCCCAGGTGTATCGATTATAGCTTGAGAGTCTATTTCCAGTTAGAGGATATAGTCCTTTGGGAGAATGTGCCAAGGTCTCCTTCCTTTCCTTAGTTCCTTAGTTCTTAGTTCGACAGGTTCCTTAGTTTGCCCTCTCAGTTTCCCTGTCAGAATAAGTTTAAGTGCCCAGGGGGGGAAATAGCTTCCTGGATGTCCTCATTCCTAAATCCTACACAAATCTAAAATAGTGCTCTAATGTCTTTGCAAACACTTTTTCTGCGTGAGTCATTGGGCCAAATTCCCTAGTCCACCATTCTAGAACTGGGAATCCAGAGGTTATCTCTCTATGAACAGGACAGTGGACCTCATCACTGATTAAAATATTTGAAAAAAAGATATATTGTCCTACAAAAAGCCCATAGCAGATGGATCAAGCAAACAAGCAAACTCATGAACACATACCTACTAATTTGGTTTAAATGTCCTACTATAGCATATTTCATCACACGAAAATTACTGAAATATTTAAGAAATAACAATATTTGTAGGCTACCGTCAATTATCTATGTTATAGCACATTCTAGCCAACAGATTGACAGTACATTTTGAGAACCTCTTTAAGAAAATTAATGCTAAACAAGCCAAATAAAAATATTTTCCTTTGTGAAATGTAGTCTCAAACTGTGTTTTTAATATGTCCATGGTTTTTTGTTTGTTTGTTTTTTCAAGACAGTGTCTCTCTGTGTAGCCCTGGCTGTCCTAGAACTCGCTCTGTAGATCAGGCTGGCCTCAAACTCACAGAGATCCACTTGCCTTTGCCTCCTGAGTGCTGGGATCAAAGGTGTGTGCCATCTCCGCCTGGGCCAGACCCTTGAATTTTTAAATTTTAAAAATTCTTGATTTAAAAAAAAAACAAATTAAACAACACTTTCCTTTACTTGCCAAATAAGAGAAAGTCATTCTCCAAACTTGCTATGATATCTAAGCAAGCTTTGCTTTATAAAGTTCTTTATTAACATCCTCTTCTCTTTCTGTGCATAGGTAGACTCAGCAATTCTAATACTTCAAATGCTACATTCTTAGAGCTGGGGCGGGGGGAGTCTGAGCCTCTGAAGTACAGGCAAACATAAAGATCGAAATTCCAATTCCCAGAACCAATGTGAGAAAACAGGAACAATGGCACACACCCACAATGCAACATTTGGAAGTAGAGGCAGGAGGGTCTCTAAGGCATGCTGGTTTAGCCAATCTAGTTGAATTGGTGAGTTCCAGTTCCTGGTTCCGAGAGAAATTCTGTCTAAAAAAGTAAAGTGAAGAGCAATTGAGGGAAGACACCTGACATCAACTTCTGGTCTCCAAATATATGTGCACCTTCTATCTACATGAACATACTCACAAAGATGCACACTCAAAAATAAATGAATAAATAAAATATTGTTATCTTTAGTGTTACTAGAAGATGAACGAGAAAGATTTATATGTGCTCCTAAGCCAGGCTGAGGTCTGTGTGGATCTTGGGTACCTTTTAGCTTGAGAGAAAATATTCTAGAGGACATGGGAGGAATCGACACAGTATTGACCTAGCACCTGCAACTAAATTCACCATCATTAACTGGAAGGAAATCTGTGTTTATAAAAATAAATGCCAAAACCCAATTTGTTTCTTGAGATCTGACTTCCTTCTCCTGGCTTATCTAGGGATTGGAGAGAGGGGTGGCCATGCCAGTTTTTAGAGGAATAGTCCCCAACCCAGTGACCATGATGTGTCTGCCTCTGCTCTTCATTAACTATAGCCTCTGCAGTTGATGTACACCCTGGCCAAGGCACATGAGTAAGGGGCTTGCCAGTCAAGGGTCTTGGCCAGGTGACTGATTTGCTGAATCTCGTTTGTCAAGCTAATCCCAGTTTCTCAGTTTTTGGAGAACTGCTGGTGTGGTATTTTATCATTTTTCCTCTGTCTGACATTTCTTCTACGAGCTTATATTTACCTGGTCATCTTAAGATGGGCAGAAAACCTAAGATAGGCAGAAGATTTCAAAAACATTTCCTGTTTCCCAAATGTTGATCTTCTGTACATTGTATTATCTGCCATATGACACACGCTGTCCTGTAAGTGAAATGGATAGTTCACTCACTTCTGGTAGACAAGAACAGACCAGGACTTGACACAATTTTTCAAAGCATGTTTTAAAAAAAATAGTACTTAAATTTGGGGATAGAAATACACACCTGTGATCTCAGCACTTGAGAGGCAAAAGCAGGAGATCAGTAGTTCATCTCTCCTCCTTCTTAGCCAGTCTAGACAAAAGTTTCTCAGTTTGGTCAGTATTGTCAAGGAACCTACATTTTTGCTATTTTTTTCTTTTTTATTGATTTTTATTGATCTCTACAATTTTCTCTGCTCCCCTCTCTCTCTCTTCCCTCCCCTCTTCAACCCTCCCCCCAAGGTCCCCATGCTCCCAATTTACTCAGGAGATCTTCTAATCTACAGGTGGGTTTGTGGGACTGTCTAGTCAGCCAGATTAACCTAATTAGCAAGTCCCAGGTCCCAGAGAGAGAGCCTGTTTCAGAAAACAAAGTAGAAAATTCTTGAGAGAAAAACTACCTCAGGTTGTCTTCTTACTTCCACATGCATGTGCACTAACACACACACACACATGCACACAAACACACACACACGTACACACATGCACACACACACACACAGGCACACACGCATGTACACATACAAATTCTTTTTCAAGCATATTGAAATTATTGGAAGAATTTATTCCCGTGTTTATAGTACTGATTTTCTTATTTATTTACTATTTTTTTATCAAAGACCTAATTTCTTTTTAAAAATGTTTATTATTTGACAATTATATATATACATGTATATGTATATACCCATTATCTCTTATCCCCCTCCTTTTACCACTGAACCATTTTCTGCTTCCCAACAATTCCTCATCTTACTTGCATGTCTTTTTGCTTTGGTGTGTGTGTGTGTTTGTGTGTGTATGTGTGTATGCAAATGTGCAGAGTTCAAAGGAGTCAGTTCTCGCCTTCTACCGCGTGGGCCCCAGGAAGCGAAGTCAGGTAGTCAGGCTTGGCACAGGTGAGTAGAATGACTTTGTCATGGCCAGAAGACATTTCACAGTTCTTCTCTTCAGCCTCTGGTTTTACTTCACTCCGTCTTCCAAGACATACCCTGAGCCCTGGACCAGGCAATGTAGATGTCCCATTTAGAGCTGAGTATTCAGCAGGCACTTACTCTCAACCTTTTGACTATATGTGAGTCTCTGCAATAGTGGCTGCCCACTATTCCCAGAAACTTCTCTAATGAAGGCTAAGAGCAGCACTAATCTATGAGTATAAATATAAATATATAGTGGAAAGTTTCATACCACATCCATTTAGCAAGTACGGTAAAATCTCCTTCCAAAGCTTATGGGCTTTTGACAAGGTTTATGATACCAAGAATAAACTTATTACTGTTGAGTGGGCCTCAAATCCAACCAGAAAGCAATTGGTTATTCCTATAAAAGTAATGCCCCTATTACCCAGTGGGCACATCTTGCATAGCAGGTCAATGTTCAGCTTGCAAGATTCACATTGGGTAAGAACTGTCTACTTTTTCTCCCCAGAAGCCTGCCTATCACCTTCTGGTACTATGTAAGCTAAGCAGCACAAAAGAAGCTTCTAACTCAATTCCAGCTTGATTTGTTGATCTCAGAAGCTAAACTACATCATTCTGTCAACAACAGGGTATTACCATCTAGTTCTAATGGGCAACCAAGATCAAAGGCACTAGCCCATATTGTTCTGAGTGTCCCAGAGGCCTTCCAGACTAATAACTAATAATAGGAAGGTATCATATACCTGACACTGAGTTTTATTTAACAGCCCATTGCTCTGAATACTTTCATTTAAACTAGAATTTACTATTAAGTTACAAATTAGTAGGTTTTCTTGTCAATTTATACTTCTTAATTTTGGTTAACCCTTCTCTCGCTCACCCTCTGCTCTCTCCTAAACCTGTTTAAACCTTCCAATTCTAGCATCTCTTCTCTAATTTCAGATCATGTGTGTTCTACAACCTACCCCCTCATTGTAGAGGCTTCTTTCCATTGCCATGACCACTTTCTAGTTCCTGGCCTCTGCAGGTACTCCAAATTAAATACATAGATCTAAAGTTTCAAGCTTAGGATCTATGGATGAGAGAGACAGTGTTTGTCTTTCCGGGGTAAAGGCTAATTTTTGTTCTTATGAACTCCCTTTCTCTCAGCTTCAAATCTAGCATCAATGCAGCAATCCTTGTTCCTCCAGTCTTTATGGCTTCTTTTGCCACAAACCATAAACCATAAAATTTCACTTTTAAATAAGACTCTCATGATTAGGTTAGGCTTACTTTCTTAAGCTTAACTGGGCAATATAACATAATTCAGGGGAGAGATATCACAGCCATGGTGTCTGGGACTAGGATATAAACACTTCAGAGAGCCATTTTTAGAATTCTGTCCATCACAGGTACCTAAATAAAAGTCGGTTTGGTTGCTTAAAAATTTCTCTGACTGAACATATGAGTAAAAAACTCTACTTCTTTGTGGAAAATTCTTTTCTTCTTACTTTTACTTTGAATTTTGCAAAAAAATGTGAAAGTAGAAAGAAGAGTATAATATTCGTATAGATCACCAAATAGATTCAAGAACTGTTCAGATTTTGATGCATTCACGGTATCTATACATACAGATGCTGAAGCATGTGAAATGAAATCTACTATGATCCCAGATAGTTTGAATTCTGTCTCTCAAGAATGAGGACATTTTATTCTGTAATCATAATGCTATTACTGCATATAAGAAACCTAATTATAATTTCTGTATAAAAAGCAACTATATTATCCACATTAAAAATTCCTCAATTGCACAATACTTTGAACTTCCTTTTAAAACATAATTTAAATTTTATAAAATGTATTTGTCATATTTTCTTCTTTGTGTCTCTCATCCTAAAATTTTGTTTTGTCTGCTAGTTTAGAAATTTAAGATTTTCATAGTGTTTTATATCTTTATAGAATATTCCACTACAAATTTATATTAGACTGTCTTACCCAAGTCACTTAAATGAACTACTCTGTGAATACTATTACTGATTTGGTAGATAGTTAGGTTCATTTGCTTCACTTTATCTTGAAGTTTACTTTATATTCTTCTTTATGTTAACATAATATAAAAGTATACCAAAGACAATTCTATTACAGAGCTTTCACACGTTTGTGTGAAATAAATACCACAGAATTTCAATAAGAACATATAATCAGGCAATATGATTAATAAGCTTGAAAAAAACTTACCCAGTTCATTTTATGATGTTAATATAATCTCGATATCAATTATGAGTAATGAGAATACAGGGCAGGAAAAATGTAGCCAATTACTGCTACAAACACTCATACACAAATTCTAAATGCATGAAGACTAGCCAAGAAAATTTAGCAGCATATACACAAAGACATTTGATAATGGATTGGCAGATAGACCCAAAAGCAGTGAGACATCAAATCTAAGACAAAAGTCTCTGAAGCCAAAAATCCTGTCTGCAATTTAGGCAGATCTGGGAGATCATCTGATCATTTAACTTCTCTATATCTTGTTTTCTTCATCTACAAAATGGGATAGTAATACTTACTCATAGGCTTATTGTGAAATAGCAGTCACCTATATGCTTCAAGGAGTCAGATGCTGTGGTATTTGTTGTCTTTGTTAGTGAAAGACATCCCATCCATTCAGTACTCTTGTCCCATGGTTCCTAAACACGATTATCCAAATTTGAAGTTAAGGACACAACTTGTCAAATGGCCTAGACTGCACTAGACTTTGCAACCAAGTAGAGGAGTTCACATTTGTGCTAGCCATTGGAAACAGTTTCATAAATCGGCCTTCACTTCAGACCCCAGCTGCAAGTTTGGAGGCTTCAGAACCATTCTCCCTTTAGATCTCCACTGACTCTCTCATGTTCAATAATGTCCTTGAAGGGCTTCTAGAGCCCTAAGTGAAGGGAAAGATTCTGTTGAGGATTACAGTCTCTTTCTATGTAACCCATGCTGATCTCAAACTCATGAACCTCCTACCTTAGCCTCCTGAGTGCTGAGATTTTAGGGGTGTTCTACCATTCCCAGCTCTATTTCAAGTTCCTTAAACTCTCCTAATCGCAATTGACTTATCTCTAAACCAGAAATACTCGTAGGGACTCTCCCTGTTAGTTAGGAAGACTGAATAAAGTAGTTCCCATCAAGAACGTAAAATAGTGTGTGGCTCTTTGCTATTGGTCTACTGCTGTGAAGAGATACCGTGACCAAGGGAACTTGTAAAAGAAAGTGTGTGTGTGTGTGTGGGGGGGGGGGGGGGGCTTGTTTGCAGCTTTGGAGAATTAGTGTATGAATGCATAATGAGGAGTGTGGTGGGAGGCAGGCAGCAAAGCATGACACAGGAGCAGTAGTTTGGGGCTTACATTCTGGTTTGCAGGCAGCAGGTAGAGAGAGAGAGAGACTGGACTTTTGAAACCTCAAAACCAACCCACCCCCAGTGACATACCTCCTCTAACAAGGCCACACCTCCTAATCCTTCCTAATTGTTCGCCAACTGGGAATCAAGCATTCAAATGTATGGACCTATGGGAGGCGTTCTTAATCAAACGACATCGGTACTCTACAATTTATTAGAGTTCATTCCCTACATCATTTGTGAAAAGTGCTACCATATAAACAATGACCCTTTTCCCCTCATCTGGTCAAAAGGAAGTAACAATGGTGGCTAAAAGGAAAGATTTTAGAGTTTGAGAAGGTTGCTCAATGAGTAGTGCACCAGCCTCACACAAGCACGAGGACTGGGTTCAGATCCTGAGCCCCATTTTAGTGCTCAGGAGCTGATTAGCAGAACTAGCCAAATTGATAAGCTTTGGACTCAGGTGAGAAATCTGGCCTTAATATATAAAGTAGGAAAGGATCCAGGAAGACACCAGTTTCGGCCTCCAAGACCTAAACATGCATGCTCACACCACATACACACATGAACATGTACACACATGCACACACGCGCGCAGACACACACCACATAAATGCGCACATACACAGTAAAAATCACTAATTAAAGAGGTAAGTAAACAGGAGAAACTTAAGATGCCTCTTGAATTCAGAGGCAGTGGCTCAAAGAATGCCTCGGTCACTGCCCTCCGTGTTTTCCGTGAGTTGAATGAGTCACAATTAGTGGACTTTCAGGTTTTAGGGGGCTGGGGAAGTAAGGCTGAGAATTTGGTTTGAATTACTCAGAAAAGGAAATCTGATAGGGCAGGCTGCTCCAGTCTTCAAGGTCTTTTCCTCCTCTGTTAGGCAGCAGCATTTACTTCCTGTCCTGTGGCCTGAGAGATAGCAGCTGCTCATTAACTGCACAAACAAGATCGCTTCTGTTTTCTCCTCCTGGTGTCTGTATAAGACTCCGAGTACTACAGTGACCAACTTGGAGCCTCACAAAGTCCCCGGTTCCCTGAATTCCACAGGACTAGTTTAGATCAAGGCAGTGGAAAGTCAATTGGAAGGGCCATTGAAAAGACGGTGTGAAGAGTACTTATAATTAAGAGATTATTGTATATTAATTTGTTATGTAATATTTTGTGGCAAAAATATTGTTTTGAAAAAATCAGGAAGCCGGGTGGTGGTGGCTCACGCCTTTAATCCCAGCACTCGGGAGGCAGAGACAGGCGGATCTCTGTGAGTTCTAGGCCAGCCTGGTCTACAAGAGCTAGTTCCAGGACAGGCACCAAAAGCTACGGAGAAACCTTGTCTTGAAAAATCCAAAATAAAAAAAAAAAATCAGGAATTACTGAAGTAAAACACAGGATAGGTACAGGGATCTCAAAGATCACAGTGACATTCCTCAAAAACTACAGACTACCTCTGGATCTCTCCCCTGTGTTTCTCTGCATCTATGGCATGTTCCCAGAATGCTCCCAGACAGTTTTAAAAATAGATATTTTTGTTTTTTGTTTTTTCAATACAGGGTGTGTGTGTGTGTGTGTGTAACAGTCCTGGCTCTCCTGGAAATTGTTTTGTAAACCATGATGGCCTTGAACTCATGGAGATCTGCCTGCCTTTGCCTTCCAAGTGCTGGGATTAAAGATGTATGCCACTATCTTCTGGCTAAAAAGAAAATACATTTTTAATTAAAATATAATTATATTGTTTTCCCTTTCCTTTTCCTCCCTCCATCCCTCCCATGCCCCTCCTTCTTAATGCAATAGCCTCTTTTTCTTTGATAATTATTGTTATATATGTATATATACATATGTATATATACATGCACACATGTGTGTATATGGATGCACAAATACAAGAACACAACTTGCAAAGTCCATTTTGGTTGTCTGTATTTGTATGGTTTCATGTCTGATCACTTCGTATTGGATAACCAATAAAAGGACTCATTCTTAGGAGAGGCTAATTTTTCCTCTCCAAGCAGTCATTAGTTGCCTAAAGTTTTTTGTCTAGAACTGGGATCCCATGAAATTTTCCCCTTCCATGTTAACATGTCTGTGGATATTGTCATGTTTCCTGTCTTGTTTATGAAGCCATTTCTAAGAGAGAATGTTTCACAGCAGACTTCCTGTTGGAAAGATTATGAGATGCAAAGTAGCTCTTCCCCAGAAGCTAAGAGCACTTTGCAACCCTGGCAGCTATAGGCATCATATCTACTTACTTTCCCCACTTAATTAGAAAGTGCCTTTTTTCCTCTATTCATTATCCTGAAAGACATACGGCTGTCTTAGGTCACAAGTTCATCCCAGCTGAGTCCTACCACTGTGACCAAAGGTAGAGCCAATATGGTCAGATGCTACCTCTGGTCTATCATTATGGCCAAGGAGGTAAGAATTGTAAGAAGATGACAATTCACTCCAAACTTATGGTCAGAGAAGCATGTCATAAGAGAAAGTAGTTTTATATTCAGCAGAAAATAGGAATGCTGTACAAAAGTAATAAGTAGTTAATCCTATAGTCACTTTGAAAGCATAAATATACACTTTGAGACATACTGATGAACACTTACGCAGTCATTTCATATGAAAAGTCAGAAATAGCAATTTTCACTTCACTGACTTATGAGAAAATATTTCCACATGATGTTTTGTAGATAATTGAATTTGTCTATTTAAGTGCTGTGATGGATAACATTCATTCTCAGTCTGATTAGATTTGGACTCACTTAGGAGACACACTTCTGAGAATGTTTGTGAGGGAAGACTTGCCCTGAATGTGAGTGATATGATCTCATGGGCTGAATAGGAAAGAGAAAGAGGGAAGGAGGAGCAGAGCACTGGGATGCTCCTCTCTCTGTTTCCTGGTCTGCTTAGACACACATTCTCACCACATGGGCTCCACCATGTCTTCACTGCCTCAGTGTACTGGACCCACAAGCCAGGAGTCAGAATAATCCCTTCATATGCTCCTTTGCAGATATTTTATCACAGCAATTAGAAAAGTAACTAACATACGTGTCAAAGCATGCTCTCAGTAGACCATTTTCTCTGTTGTCTCTCCAAAAATAGAGCTGGAAGCACTTTTTTTTTCTGTTCTGCTATAAGATTTACCCTGAATAAAGCTAATGATTTTGCTGGTCCCTCCTTGTCTGTGCTTTTGGTTTTCACATTTCTTCCACTTACATTTCATCATTGTTGAAAATATAACACAAGCTCATAGATTAACTGGTGAGTTTTCAACTGCATGTGACTCTGAGAACCATGCCCTGCAACTTGGAAAACTTTAGAGGGAGCTGAAAAGGAAGTCTCAATTGAAAAATTTCCAGATGGGCACAGGCATGTGCACAGGCATGACTGTAGGTGTTGTTTTGATAGTTAATTGAGCACCTGACTAGGCAGCTGATCTTGAGATGTACCAGGAAGCTAGGTATGAACAAGTCTGTGAGTGATCCAGAAAGTTGAATTCTTCCGTGGTTTCTCCTTCAAGTTCCTGTATTTGTTCCTGTCCTAACTTTCTTCAATGATGTACTGTGACCTGGAAGTATACGCTAAATAAATTCTTTCCTCACGAACTTAAGGAGACAGAACATACTATAAGGTAATTTTGTGCCACCCTGCTCCATTCCTGTCAAAACAGGAACCATTTCTTTTTTCTGTGTAGCCACATTGTATGCACTATCTTACATATCAGATTGACTATCATGGCACTGCAGTGTTTGCTTGCACTGAAATAGCTCTTCTTTTCCTAAATAATGGCCCCAGTACACAAAAGAAGAGGATCTAGAATATAAAACATCCGAAGCAGGCTAGAGAGATAGCTCAGTGGTTAACAGCACTTGCTGCTCTTGCAAAGAAACCATGTTCTGTTTCTAGGGCCCACGTGATGGTATACAGCTCTACTTCCAAGGAATCTTGATACCCTCTCCTGTCCTCTGAAGGCATTAGGTACACACATGTGGTGCACATATGTATATATATACAAAATATTCATACACATAATTTTTTAAATCTTAAAAATAAAAAACACAAGAGAAGACAGGATCAATTCTTGTATTGTGTGTCAATGCTGCAGAGAAAATAGAATGTACCTGGCCTAGTATTGCCATGCTTACTGGTATTCTGTAATTGTCTTAAAGTGTATCCCCACAGATTGGGGAGTGGGTTGAGGAATCACTGACTTGCCTAATTAAATATTCTCTGGGACTATTTAGGTCTGTAAAGCTATTTACCATTATGAAAAGAGAACCATAAGCCTGTACATCTCTTAATTTCCAATTATATGCCTGCTTTTTGGACTTATACTTTGTTTAGCTCTATCTCTGTTGCTGTGATAAAACACTGTAATAGAAAGAAACTTAGGGGAAGGAAGGTTATATACTTAATTATTAAAGGAAATAAGGAAAGGAGCTTGAACCAGAAACCATGGAAGAATACTACTTTGTGGTTCACTAGCAGGATCATACTTAGTTAGCCTTCTTCTGTAACCCAGGGCCAACTACTTATGGATGAAACCACCCACAGTGGACTGGGCCCTCCTATATCAACTCAAAAATAATTTCTCACAGGCATGTTCACAAGCCAATATGAGCTGGAAATACTTTAATTGAGAGTCCTTTCTGAGTGACTATAGGGTGTATCAAGTAGTTAGATAAAGCTAAGACACATTTTCAAACACTTTTTCTACTGCTGTCACTCTGTTGATTTCTAAAAACCATTCCAAATAAATATCTCCTCTCTTTGCTTATTTGCTAATTTAATCTCCCATGGACTGGGAAATAACATGACTAAAAATGTTATAATGCTGAGAAAATTATTTGCAAATTCAAAAACTCGAATTTAGTGCTGTGAAAAAAGTCTCTTAGTAAAAACTGAGGAAGTTGTCTATGAATAAATTAGGAGAGATTTTTAACATTTATTTAGGTATTTCTAGTACTGTTAAAATTTGGATGTTGGACAGTTCCCAAGCCCACATGCTAAAAATCTTAGTCCCCAGGGTGGCACTATTGGGAGGTAACAGAACCATTCAGATGTAGTGTCTAGTGAGGAGGTACTTAAGTCACTAGAGGTGTACTCTTGAGAGGATTGTGGGACCCCCAACCTCTTCCTCTCTTTTGTATCCATTAGCCATATCAGCTCTATCTTGAAATCTTCAAAACAATGAACTAAAATAAAACTTTTCACTTTATAGATTAATTTTCCTAGATTTTTTTTGTTACAGTACCAGCAAACTAAGTCAACATTTTCTTTTCGATGTTTACCTGGTTTTGTTCAGATATATTTTATATGCTTAAATTACCTAAAATATAATTTTGTAATAGCAGATATACTGCTTTACTTATGCTCATCACATTGCCCTTTTGCAAGATTCTAAGCATACATTTGTTTGTAAGTTCTCACCCTGATGTAGGATTCCCCTCTGTATGCTGTGAATACCATTGATTAATAAAGAAACTACTCGGGGCCTATTGTAGTGCAGAATAGGCCAAGACAAGAATTTCAAGCAGATAGAAGAGGAGAGAGTGTAGAGTCAGAGAGAAGCTGTGTGGCCACCACAAGAAACAGACACCCAATATCAGAGGGAACCTTATTGGTATGTCACAACCATGTAGCGATACACAGATTAATAGAAATGGATCAATTTAAGATATAAGAGCTATCCAATAAGAAGCATGAGACAATAGGCCAAAAAGTGTTGTAATAATACAGATTCTGTGTGATTATTTCAGGTCTTGGAGGCTGGAAAATGAAGGAGCAGCCTCCATCTACAAAATGATGCCCAATGTTCCACAATGTATATCCACATAAAGCCTAAAAAAGTTTTTTTTGTTTTTGTTTTTTTTTAAAGACCCACAAAAACAGGAGCCAAATGCAGCTTCTTGGCAGCTGCATTTTTGTTTTGGAAGAGTTCTGCTTGCTGGCAGTGAGCAGAGGCTTGGCTCCTCCAAGAGAAGGCTTACTGACTCAACATAAAAAAATGGCAGCTTCCTAGTTCGTGCTGTCAGCATGAACTCTGGATCTTTCAGGGTGCTGAGCACTTGAATGGGGTTTGTAATCAGCATTGTATAAACTGCTTAATGGCACAAGATAGACCTACTGCATACCTGGAATTGGGGAGTAAAGATAATAAAATAAATATTAAATATTAAACTTGTAGAAAAAGTAATAAAGTAAGAAAAATAAGCCTCATAAAGATGGAATATACACAGAGAGTCTGGATTTTGTATATTATTATGTTTTCTTTGAATTTTTTGACTACAGAGTAACATTTGATTCTGGGAACTACTAAGTTAAACCAACATATATTTTAAAGATATGTTGACTTCAACAATTGAGTCTAAGAATATGTCGCTTTGGAAAAGAGGTTCTACTTTTGTTTCCACAGAAGATGAGAACCTGTGGATTTCTTCCAAACTAATGTGGTTTGATGGACCAAGAACCCTTGAAAGATCTCCATGAACTCCAAAAGTACTTTGCCTAACAAAAAGCAGGAAGCAGTTTGGAGAGAACAATGCCCAAATTTCCTTAATGTTTACATTTAAAGGGGGAAATGATATAGAGATGAATACTTTGCATTGTAATGGATCTTGGTATATTGATACAAATTTAAGGTCAATTTTATTGTATGTATATTTCTGCTCTTGATTAAGGTATTGTGTTTGTGCAGCTCATTTCAAAATGTAATGCATAATTAAGATATATAGGTTAATAGATAATCCTCTATAATAGTCAAGCTTGTAGTCATGTTAGTTAGATTTCTAGATATATAGAGATATATTTCAGTTAAATAGGTATTTTTCAAACCCTTCAAAGACTAACAGAATACGGCATTTAAAATATTTTAAGAACTTAGGATTATTCATGACAGAGACTCATCTGCTCCTGGCAGCACCAATCTACCTCAAGAGACTGATGGGCATCAAAGAGGTTCTTTACAGTTTGTTAGCCATTTGGGCAAGAAACTGCTTTTGTTTGAACTGCTTGACTGTACTTACAGGACCCATAGAAAAATGACTGCTGGAGTTGCTTACAGAAGGTGAGACAGTCCTTCAGGATTCCTGCTTCAGGAAAGAGTCTCAAAAACTGAAACTCAAACCAAACCAAACCAAACAGACAAGCAGACATTTGCAGTACACAGAAGAAAGCAACTGATCTTTAAATTTCCTACTTCGTGAAAAAGTCTGCTAGATACTATGGGCCTGTAGGCTGAAGATGGATGCTGCAATGATATAGAGCTTTGGGTGACTGTCCAGGTAGTGAGATGTCTCTGTCAATTCTAGAGTTTTGGAAGTTGCTTACAATGCACTTCTTATTTACTTAGATAATATTGTATCCTTCTGAAGTCTTTGATGGAGTTGAAAAATAGATAGTTGTAACTATAATTTTCTTTAGTTATAATAAAAGATAGATTAGATATAAAACTTTAGACTCACAAAGATAAATGATAAAGCATTTTCCTTAATTTCCCAAATATAAATGGACATAATTTTGTAACTATGATTCTTGCTTGTTAACTGTTTTGTTGTATGTAATCTTGACATGTTAAAGTTAAAACCTTCCTTTTTATTTCGACAGAAAATGGGAAGTGATGCTTCTGTATGCTGTAAATACCACTGGTTAATAAAGAAGTTGTTTTGGGTCTATTGAAGCACAGAATGGGGCAAGGCAGGAATTCCAAGCAGATAGAAAAGGTGAGATCAGGCAGAGTCAGAAAGAAGCCATGTAGCCACTGCAGTAGACAGACACCGGATGCCAGATGGAAACTTACCAGTAGGTCACAACCATGTGGCGATACACAGATTAAAAGAAACGGGTTAACTTAACATATAAGAGCTAGCCAATAAGAAACATGAGCTAATAGGCCAACAGTGTTGTAATAATATAGTTTCTGTGTGATTATTTTGGGTCTAAGTGGCCAGGAAATGAATGAGCAGTCTCTGCCTACATCACCCAGCTAACTCTTTTAGGCCATTTTCAATAAATCAAAGAGACCTAGACTCCTACCAGATGTGATTGCTAATGCCTACAATCTTACTAGAGAGGCTAATGCAGGAATATTATGAGTTTTAGGCCCAACAGTGTTATATAACTAGACATTGTCTCAAAAACTGAAACTCAAACTCAAACCAAACCAAACAGACAAGCAGAAAAGGCCTTCTGGATCTCCTTTTTAATCAACAAATACATGTGTTGGGTAGGATATAGAAGAAAAACTCCCTGGTCTAGCAGATTCGTCAAATGGAAAGAGAATATGAACTCATAATCCTGGTAGTTGGTGTTAGTTTGGTTCGAATTAACAACGTACCCTATAATCTTGAGATATGAATACTTGGTCTCCAGGTGGTGGCACTGTTTGGGGAGTTGGTATTTACTTGATAGAGGAACCATCACTGGGGAAGGGCTTTAAGAGCTTAAGGCATTACCTTCCTTGCAGCTTGCCCTCTCTACTTTATGTTTACTGTTCAAGATATGAGCTCTCACTCCTGCCACTATGTCTACTATCTGCTGCCATACTCTACCATCATGGACTATTCTCCCTCTAAGACTATAAGCCAAAATAAACTCTTAAGTTGTCATTCATCATTTTTTTAACACAGCGACAGAAAAATAATTAATACAGCTACAAAGTCTCACAAAGCTTGGGCAGACAGCAAGAGCTCCTTGAGCAAGTCTTTCCACCTCTATGTGGCCTCTCTACCATGGCAGCCTTCAGGCAGTCACACTTCTTTCATGAAATTTGCAGGACCCCAAGGCCTGCAAAAGGAGAAAGAACCTGGGAGAAGTTGCATCGCCTTTTACAATCCAGTGTTAAGAGTTACTCAGTGTCACTTCCACATTCTGTTCTTTAGAAGCAAGTCATCAAGGGCCAGAAAATAGACTCCATTTCAGTATATGCACTAGTCAAGAATTTCTGTGAATGTTTTAGATTTATCTGTTAATTATGTGTGTGTGCATGTGGGTATGTGCATTTGAGTGCCAGTGCCTACAGAGATCGGAGTGGTCAGATATCCACAGAGTTGGAAAAACAGGTAATTAGCTGTAAGCTGCCAAACATGGGTCCTCTGTAAGAGTAATAAGTACTCTTAACTGCTGGGCTATCTTTCCAGTCCTTCTGTGAATGTTTTAAAATACAATAGTTGGTAACAGTCTGCCTGAGGAGTGGGCAACATATACTTCTATATCAAGCTTCTTAATGTGGCTGTTCTAGACCTAACCAGCTACTAACCATTCCTGACATCACCCTAAATATCTTGTGTTTCATTAGTATCCTGGTTTGCTTCTCTGTTGCTATGAGAAAATACTGACCAAAAACAGCTTGGGGGAAGAAAAGGCTTATTTGATTTCTAGCTTATAGCCTATTAATGAGGAAAGTGAAGTCAAGAATTCAAGGCAGGAAGTGAGGCAGAGACTAATGTAGAAACTGCTTACTGGCTTGCTCCTCATGACCTAACCAGCTTATTTTCTTAAACAATCCAGGACTGTTACCCAGGAATGGCACTGCTCACAGTGGGCCAGGCCTGCCCACATTAATCAGTAACCAAGAAAATGTCCCCCATAGGCTTGTTCACAGGTCAATATGACAATGGCAGTTCCTCAGCCAAGGTTTCCTCTTCCCAGGTGATTCTAGTCTGTGTCAAGTTGACAAAAATGAACCAGCCTACAAAAATTAGTATGGTGATTGAGTGCTTGTTTCTGGACGACTATAAAATAGGAGAAGAGAAGAGGCAATGGGGTTTAATGAGTTCCTCGCCTTTCCTAAAAGCCCATCAATGAGGTTGCCTCACAGCAAGTTTGGCTTTCATCAGAGCAAGCTCTCTAGAGTGAAGGCCTAGGCAGAAGTTGCCATGGAAATAACTTACAATAACTCAACCTGAGCAAAGAAGGGACAAGAACTCAAGTTCACCAGAAGTGTCTTCAATTTACCAAGTAATAGTCTCATATTTATTTATATTAATGATGTAGAGGTTACTAAAGACAAAACATGACCAATGCTTTAAAATTGCCACTTTGATCTTTTGAAACTGTATCTATATGTATTCTCTCCTTTTTCTGCTATTATAAGAGAACTGTTGATTACTTCTCTACTGGACAGCAATAAGCAGCACCTCCCCCATGCCCTCTGTATCAGCTCCTGCCTTCAAGGTTCCTGTCATGTTTGAGTTCTTGTCCTGACTTTCTTCAGTAATGGAACATGATGTTATATAGACGTACAAACCAAACAAATCCTTTTTCTCCTCAACTTTCTTTTGGTAATGGTGTTTTGTCACAGCAATAGAAACCCTAAAACAAGAGCTGAATCTAGGAATGCATATTATACAGATTCTTCATCCTAAAACAAATGTAAAAAGATGAATATCACACTCCTAAATACAAAGGATGTCTCTCCTCATTAAAAAAGACTTAGAAAAATTAAAGCAAGTAATCTGTTTACATATAATATGAAGAAATATTTACATATTCAACATTTATCCATTTTGATGATCATGTGACTCACATATTTGCATCACTATCATCAACAGAGAATAGACTTTAATATTTCATAACAATTTTATGACCATCTCATTTGGAAATTGCCTAAATAGTATGAGAATCATTGTTTTAATAACCTAGATTTATGGAAGACATTTCTAGCATCAAATGAAGATCTGCCTCATCACACTTCACTTGTAAATGACTTTTCATGCTACCAAGTCAATTATTCTAGTTCTGAGACACTGAACTCAAGAAATCATTTCAGAGTCAGGAATGCTTCATACATAAAATGTGAAATGAATGAATGAATTATCTTCAAAATCTATTCCTCCTCCTAACTCCTCCCACACACACCCTAATCTCCCAACTTCACATCCTTTCATTTGCTTTTTAAAAATAACCCACCAAGTCAAATTTGTGCTGCCTATTTACTCTTGCTAAATGGGTACTGTTGTGGGAGCTGCGGGCCTGCTTTTCGTCCCGCCCGGCTCCCACCATCGGCTAGCTTATACCACGAAATAACAACACACAAATTGTATTCTTTTAAACACTGCTTGGCCCATTATATCTAGCCTCTTCTCAGCTAACTCTCGCACCTGGACTAGCCCATTTCTAATAATGTGTGTAGCACCCCAAGGTGCGCTTACCAGGAAGATTCTAGCCTACGTCCATCCTGGGTCAGAGCTGAATCGCATCTGCCTCAGAGAGCAGAGCTATCGTGCCTGCCCCGGAGAGGGGAGCATGGCGTCTCTGAGCTCACTTCCTCTTCCTCCCAGCATTCTGTTCTGTTTACTCCACCCACCTATGTTCTAACCAATAAAATGGGCCAAGGCAGTCTCTTTATTTTTAACCAATGACCTTCCTCCATCATGGCACAGTATTAAACTGATCATATATATATGGTTTATGTACATGTACTGCACAGGCCTCTTGCAACCACCCCTGCTCCTGCCTTGTCAATGATACCGGTTCCTCTTCTTGTCACTTTCAGATATGAAGTCTCGGGACCTGATGCCATTCTGAAGGTTGATGAGTGAGTCCTTCATCTGGTCCAGGACCATCACTGAGGATTTAATGATCTCCCTCCACTTTCTGGAGCTCAGTATCATGGTAATTTTGTTGGGATTCTAATAGCTGGGCCCATTTTGTCTGTAACTGGGGTAACTTTTCCTGGAGCCTGAGACCCTACCAGGCAGGGATGGTCTGTGAGGTGTATTGCAGCATCCACAGCTTGCAAAAGAGCATCATGTTAAGGATGACCAGCAGCACCAGAACACAGCTGATAACCAGCAGCAACTGGGACACACTTTGCAGGTGAAAACCATTAGGAGTGTCCTCAGTGATATGCCGTGTTTGCATGGAACCTGCCACATGCTTGATCCTGTGGCCCACATCTTCAGTAGGTGTAGTAACGGGGCTCATCACTTCTTCCAGGTACCCGCAGGTGGGCATAGGGGCCCTTCCTCCTCCGTACTGCTAAAGACTTATTATTGTCCTTCTCCTTGGGTGACTGTACATCTCAGCCAGGTAGGTACTCTCTGTTTTGGTTATCTCAGACTCTAAATGGCAGAAGTAGTCCCCCAATCCATTTCAGAAGTTCTTCTCAATGAAAGTTTTTACAAAGCCCCAGGGTTGTTTTCGATAGTGGAGCTCTGTGGAAACCCTGAGTCTACTCTTGTTCCGAGCCACGTAGGTGAGGGTGTAGTGGCTGATGGTGTATGGGACCCATCACCCTCCATCACATCTTCCTCCAGCAGCGAGCAATCAAACAAGACAGGGGTTTCACTGTTTCACATAGAGGTCAGTGTGCTGTTGGTGATGGACTTCTTGGGTAGCTGTGGGCTGGTGTCAGGCTTGGTGTCTATGCTGCTTTTGGAGGAGCTGCCATTCACTTCATTCTCTTCTACAGCAGTCTCTTCACAGTAGCCCACCTTGTTGAAGTCATCATCTGGAGGCACATTTTCCTCACTGTCACTGGTGAGACCCAGCTCATTTGGTAGACAAAGTGCCAGAGCTCCTTGGAGCATAGGAAGATGCTCTCTTTTCATGGAGAGCATTCTGTCAGAGCTGCAGCATCACCATGTATGTCTTTTCCGTGCCCCAGATGAAGTAAGACAGTGCTTTTCTGAATCAGTACAGACTTGGATGGCATTGAGAATGAAGCGAGCTGTTTTCTCTTTAGTCATGGCGCAGATATCTTTCAAACAGACTCTCAGCAAAGTTTCCCATCAGAAGATGTTGCTGTAGAAGCAGATCCACTTTTATGAGAGGTAGAGTCGTCAGCCCTGAAAAAGAATGTCTCTTTGGAGTGCACATGAGTAATCAACAATGAGGCGCTCCATGTCTGGAAGTTGATTAAAGAGCTTTCTGAAGTCTTCATTTCACTGTTCGTAAGTGGGGCTTAACACACTGTACCAACTCTGACTTTTCTTGGAATTTTTGCCACCTCTTCAAACAGATTGTGAAGAGCAACTGCGTTGCACACCCTGCTCTGGGGTGGATGGGGACTTGTCCGAGGAGTGGTCTGAACCCTTCTCCACCATGGTGCTCCGTCTTGATTCTGTGGTGTTGGCGAGCAGGACCACTTCCGGAGGATGGGATAACAGGCTGGCGTGCTGCAGTTAGAGTTATTGCCAGTGCTTCCTTAGATAAAGTCCAACTTCACAGCCAGGAGTTCAAGTAGGCACATAAACACATGGAGCAACACACATAAAGCATCAGGAGTCAAGGCTAACAAGGCTGGTTGCAGATAGATGTGACACTTCTCATTGAAGACTGGTCATGTGCACTCAAGGACTCAAGAACATGCTAGAATCATCATGGTGGCTGCTCTGCTGGCTGCTTTACTGGTTGCCGAGGGAAGACACGGGATGTGAACCTTAAAATGTCTCCTGCTTTCTCAACCCTGGGGAGGTAGTCCAGACCTGAGCTATAAAAAGAAACAAGGTTACAAAATTAAGTGAAAGTAGAATGTTCCAAAGCATCTCTGAAGCTCTAAACTAACACTTTTTTGTTCTTGTTTTTTGAGACAGAGTTTCTATATGTAACAGCCCTAGCTGTCATGAAGCTAGCTCTTGCAGACCAGGCTGACCTCTAACTCACAGAGATCCGCCTGCCTCTGCCTCCCAAGTGCTGGGATTAAAGATGTTTGCCACCACAGCCTGGTTTTAAACTGACTCGTAATAACTCATTATACCTGCAGATTAGTGTATACCTCAAATCTCATCAGAGAAGCTTCTTTTTGTAGTAAATTATGATTAACACAGAACCCACAATTGGTCAAGATATAGTGAACATGAAACTGAAAAATTTCCACTTTTTCACAAAGCTTGTGCTCTGGCTTGTTCCTGCTCCTCTCCCTCTTCATCCTCTTTCTTTCATTTTCTTCTCCTCTCTATGTGTTGCTTTCATTGGTTGAATAAAGAAAACTGCCTTCGACTTTTGATAGGACAGCAGCTTAGATAGGTGGAGTAGACAGAACAGAATGCTTGGAGAAAAGAGGCAGAGGCAGAGAGCCGCCCGCCATGAAGCTGCCAGGGCAGACATGCTGAATCTTTCCCAGTAAGCCATGAGCTCATGGTGACATACAGATTATTAGAAATGGGTTGAATCAAGATGTGAGAGTTAGCCAATAAGAGGCTAGAACTAAAGGGTCAGGCAGTGTTTAAATGAATACAATTTGTGTGCGGTTATTTCTGGGGTTAAGCTAGCAGGGTGGCAATACAACATTCTTTTCTTTCTCGCCTCCCAACATCTTCTTCCCTGGTAGATGTACAAGATTTAGATTGATGAAAGATTCAAAGTTACTTAGATCCCAACTATGACAGCAGTGCTATGTGAGATCATAATCTAAAAAGAGGCAGAAAGAGTAGGATGGAATTAATGGAATAACCAAAGCAGATTTTCAATAATTAAAAAAGCATTAAGATGTCTTCTTAACTGCACACCTACAGCTTTAAAATTAGTTTTATATCACAGACATTTAACTAAGGTGCTAATTATCTTTTAAAATGACTTATTTTAGTTCATTTTAGGTTCACATCAAAAATACAAGGAATGCAGAGTTCCCACAGTTTCCTTTTCCTCCACCCAGCCATCACTATCTCCCACCAGAGTGCTACATCTGTTACAACTAGTAAACCTACTAAACACATCAGTATTAACCCGAGTTCATGGTTTATATTAGAGTTCGGTCTTGGTACATTCTGTGTTATCATGCAAGTTTATAATGATATGAATTATTCATTAGAGTCTTGTCATCATAATCCTAGTATCTTTAACATCCTCTGTGTGCTGCTTTTTCATCATTCCCCCACTGGAACCCCTAACAACCACTCATTATTTCACTGTCTCCATTTGCATATGTCCTCATAGTCTCACCTTTCCTGGAATTTCATAAAGTAAAATCTTTTCATTTAATTTGAGTTGTTTATTTTTGCTTTCATTTTTTGAGAGAGGAATTTCAACATAGAACTGTACTAATCTGCAGAATCAGAGATACAAATTTAGAAAGAAGTTTGATTCCATGTCCATTTCACAAAATAGTAGTAGTAGACTCACTTCCAGGTCCTATGATGTTCCCAAACATGGGTTCTTGGCCAGATTAACAGAACCAAGTATGTGTTTCCTCCCATGAAGTGGGCCTTAAATCCAATCAGAAAGTGGTTGGTTACCCCCATAATGTTTTAGGGTAGTTTGATACTACTTCAGTTAGCAAAACAATAGCAATAGATCCACACCTGTGGCCTAGAGGTTCCCAAACATAAGCCAAGGCTGGCCTGGAATTTACTGTTTATAGCCCACTCTGACCTCAAACTCATGATCCTCCTGCTTCAGTCTCCCAAGAGCTGGGATTTCAAGTCTGCAACACCATGTCTGATACCAATATGTACTTTCGTTATACTGTCATCTTTTACTTAGCAACATGCAGTAGGAGTTTTCCATGTATCTTTTTGTCTTGATAGCTCATTTCCTTTTGGTGCTAAATTATATTCTAATATATGGCTGCAGAATCCTTTATTTATCCATTCACCTACTGAAGGACATCTTGGTTGCTTCTAAGTTTTAGAAGTTATTAATAAACCTGCTAAACTAAGCATTTACCTGTGCAGGCTTTCATATAAGTTTCTCAATTCCTTTGTTAAAAACCATGGAATTAAATTGCTAAATCATATGGCGAAAAAATACATTCATTCTGTTAGAAATTTCTAACCTATCTTTGAAAGTGGCCATACCTTTTCACATTCTAAACAGCAATGAGTGCAAGTTCCCCTTGTTTTGTTTTCTTGCCAGCACTAGGCACTATCAGTTTTCTGGATCTAGAGAATGTGATAAAAATGTACTAGTATCTCATATTTTTCATTTTCAATTGCCTGATGACAAGTCATGTGGAGTATCTTTTTCTATATATTTATTTGCTAGTCTTAATTCCTTAAAACAATCTTTTCAATAATAGGTTCTTACCCTAAAGTTTTGATAGGCAACAAAGAGCACTGAAAATAGCCTGTATTGTTTTTTGTTTCCTGGGGGAAGTCTCCAGAACACCTCTGCCCAACAACTTGAAAGATGATATCCCATACCTGGGGTTGTTATTTGGGAACTTATGGCTTCTTAAAAGAGCATTAACTTCTGTTTGGATAACTCAAGTAACTCTGTGTGTGTGTGTGTGTGACTTATTAAATAATAGGATTTCATATGGCTTTTAAAGACAACCTTGAAATTGGTTGTGCTTCTCCTCAACTTCTCTGCCCTTTCTGTCCATCTTTTTCCCATATCAATCTCCCACTTTGGTCACAGGACATGGAATAATCAAACTGGTACTGACCAGGAAGTTTCCTCCCTGCTAGTTAGCTTTTATAGTACTGGAAGATTCCAAGTAGGCTGCTTAAGGAATGAAACAGTCTTACCCAACTGCAAACTGTGTGGACTATAGCAATGACTGGCATGAAAAAATATGCCCATGAGTACAATAGTGGCACAAACAATAGGGTAGTAACCAGCCACTTTCTTTTTGGATTTAAAACCCACTCCACAGGACGAAATACATGCCTGGTACTATAAATCTGGGTCAGAACTCATGGTGGCCTGCTTTTCCCAAACTTAGTAGAGCCCTTTGATTTCTGGGAGCTACTCTCTCTTTCTTGGGTGAACACTTCAGTCAAAACAGGTTGCTTTTTTTGGAATGGATGGAATTAGGTTGCCATTGGTCTTTCTTTTGGCTCTTCAGCCTTGAGACCTTCTCTCAAAGTCACAGATACATGCTGAAATGGAAAAACAATCCTTCCAGATTCCTAGTTTCTTATTTTTTCTGTGAATTAATTCTTCCCAGAAGATCTAAATAATTTTTTTTTTTGCTTTTTGCTTTGTTTTGTTTTTGAGACAGGGTTTCTCTGTAGCTTTGGAGCCTGTCCTGGAACAAGCTCTTGTAGACCAGGCTGGCCTCAAACTCACAGAGATCCACCTGCCTCTGCCTCCTGAGTGCTGGGATTAAAGGCGTGTGCCACCACTGCCTGGCTTCTGGGTTTTGTTTGTTTGTATTTTGCTTTTCTAAATACAATTTAATGACTCCAACTTTCAGATGTCAAAGAAACAAAGGATTCTTTCACTCATTAGAGTAAATACTAAGAAATATACAGTTGAATTGGTTGGTTTTGATACATCCAAGTTTTTTTTCTAGGTTCATCTCTCTTGTTGTGATAAAATACTCTGACCAAAAGTAATTTAGAGGAAAAGAACATTTATTTGGCTTACACTTCCAGGTCACAGTCTATTACTGAGAGAAGTCAGAGCTTGAAATCAAAGCAGAAATCTGAGGGCAGACCTGCTTATTATTCCATACGGCACTATCTCTAAGAAACCCCCTCACAGCCAGGGAAGTACAACAAAATCCATAGAGGAATGCTGTTGCATCCTCACTCACAGACCATGCTTAGACAGCCTTCTAAGAGAGCCCAGGGAATAGTGCTGTCTACAGTGGACTGAGCCTCCCTACATCAATTAAAAACCAACACAATCTCCCAAAGTCATATCCAAAGGCCAAAGTTATCTTCTTAATATTCTCAATCCCTCAATCCTTTGTCAGGTGATGTTAGGCTGTATCAAACTGACAGTTGAAACTAACTAGGCCATTGGTCAATAAAAGAAGAAACAATTTCCTCCCAGAGGATTCTACCACTGACTGAATTACTCAAAATCAGCTATCAAGTCATAATGAAACCAGGGTTAATATTTTTGTGACATAAGTTGTAAATCCTCTAAGTCCCACGTGTTGAAGGTTTGCTCCCCAAGTGCTATTGGGAAGTGGTTAAACCTTTAGGATGTGGGGCCTAGTTAGAGGCAGTTCTTTGGGGGCATTCTCTTGAGGGATATGTTGGAATGGCTTCCTCTCATTCTCTTATATCCCTCCCTCCCACCTTCTTTCTCTCTCTTCTGGTCACCATGGAGATGAGAAACTTTCTCCTACCACACACTCCTGCCATGAACTGAAACCATGAGCCAAACCAAACATTTCCTCCTTTTAAGCTAGTTTATTTTAGATATTTTAACACAGTAACGGAAAGTTAATTAAAACAAACTCTCCGGTCCAAGAGGGGAAAGAAAAAACATGAAACAAACAAACAAATAAAAAAAAAACACCAGAAACTAAAGAAGTTTCCAAAGCAATGTAGCAGAAGCTTAGACCAGGAAAAGTGGTAATAAGCTTTTGATCAAGAAAATAAGAAGAAGTACATAAACAGCAGAGGAACAACGTATGTAAGGAAATCCTAATGCTTTCATAACTATCTTTATGGGAACACTAAATTTAGCACCTGGGCCTACAGAGAACCATGGCCCTGTCTTAACACTTCTGAGGCCTTGCTCTTCCTCTGTCGCATGGACACAAAGTCCTCACAAACAGTGCTTCGGCACTTTCATTTAGACTGTTCCTATTGTCCCCATGGTTACAAGGGCCTCTCTGTCCAAGTTTTTCAGAAGGAAAGCACAGCTCATGCACAGACAGTTTTAGAAGGAATTTATCAGAGTTGGAGTGAGGTGTACTGAAGTTCTTGAGGATGGGAGCACAGTGGCATATGCAGAGTAGATTTGAAAGGAATCTCGTGGAGCAGGTACCATAGGCACAGGGCAAGAGAACTCTGTTTCCCCTCCCAAATCATGATTGACCACATCTCCTTTTAAAGTATTTTCCTATATATGTTTATATGATTATATATGTATATGATTATGTATGTATATATACATATATATATATATATATATCATCCTTTTTGGACCATTTGGGAGATAATTGCAGACATAAGTTTCTTTACTCCTAAGCATTTCAGTGTGTATTTTTGAAAAACAAAGATGTTGTCCTAACTATGTGGTGTAATAACCATTGTTCCATTGGTTGACATTCCAAAAACACTATTATTCAATCTACAGACTTATTTAGAGTCAGACAATTCTCCTACTTATGTGTATTACAGAGAAAAAAATTCTGGTCTGGGATCAAATCCACGACTACATGCAGCATTCAATTGTCCCATTACTTTAGGCACTTTTAACCTTGAATGCTTCCCTTCTCTCAGCATTTTGACGTGCTGAAGAGTAAAGGTCCATTATTTTGTAGACTCTCTCTCCATTTGGTTGGTCTGATGCTCCCTCTGATATTGATTGAGGTAGTCCACTTTTGGCAGGAGTGCTACAAATGTGATCAGCAACATTCTTCCCTGTGCAGGGTACCAGGAGGTTCACGGTATCAGTTTATCCCATAACGGTCTATCAGTTAGTTAAAGGGGCATATACCTCCTTGTGGTGAATCTCAGATAGATAGGGTCCACACTCTTAACTGCTATGCTGTTGAAATACATTAAGGAATATCAGACCAACCAAATAGAGAGGTTGTCTACAAAATGATGGGCTTTTACTCTTCAGCATGTCAAACTCGTGAAAGAGGAAGGATTGGGTAGGTGATGGATAAGTGAATACTGAGCTGGCTACAGAAGGCACCAAGAGTCATGAAGAGATTCTCACAAGAACCTTGCAGTATTATTGGAAAGACATATATCCATCAAGAATACATCTTTTGGTTTTCAAGAATATTTCTATTTAGAGGAATGTAGGAACAGAAGCCACATTTGAGGTCTAAAGGGAGGAGGGTTTGGGAAGTTGTCTTTGTTAGGAAATTAGGACTATAGGTTTGACCTGAGTATTTCAGAGCTGGAACAAGCCATAGTAAGGAGATAGGAAGGGTGAGATATAGTCTGGGCCCTTATTTAGGCTGTCAAAAACAAAGCATTTTCTTATACAAGAGAATTCTGGGGAGCTGCTGGCAGGATGGACAGGGCAGCCAAAAGGAAGCCAGAAGTAGGAACTCAGGACCTCTGGGGAATCAGAAGGCATAGTCAGATTCATAGGTGAGCAACTCCAGAGTAACTCAAAAGAATGTACCTAATTAAGCCCTAGTTTCCAAGCTCTGGTTTTGTTAAATATCAATAGCCTTATCAAGCACGCTCTGAAGAAAGTGTTCCTAGGACTTCGAGATCCACTGATAATGGTGTTTGGCAAGACCAGCCAGTCCCTGTGGGAAAATCATTTGACTTAAGGTAGAAGAGAAAGAAGAGAATGATTGATAGTGGCTCAGGTGCTCTGTTCAGAAATTATTTACAGGGTCTTCACATGGGGATTTTATTATGTGTGTGCATATCATGATGATGAAGAAGTAGTTTGGAGTTCTAGTTTTCATTTCACGGGCTACTTCTAAATTCAAATTAGAATCTTTTCAAAACACCATTTTCACCGCTTCTGTTGTTAGACTAAGAACTGGCACTTCTCTGAAGAACCCTTTACCTCTAATCGGATTGAGAATTAAAGTGATCTCATTAAATGGAAAGCTCATTACAGTCTGCTCTAATCTGCAGCACAGTCGGGCTCAGTGCTTACCTTGAGTGGTTGCACACACTTCCACCTACTTGCTGTATGTCTCTGTACTTAATTATGTTTCAATGAATATAATTCTATATCCTGCCATACTTAAGTGATATTCAAGTTGAATATAACTGTGTGTCCACAATTCCCTGAGTGTGAATGTTTGCATGGCAGACAATAAAACTCAGTACTGCTCTGGAGGCTGAAATATGCAAAAACATAGCAAAAAGAAATAACTTGGCCTTTTAATAGAATTTTAAGGTAATTAAATTTGTTGCCAATTTTTAAAACACATTTTAAGAGTGATTTTTGCAGATTCAACAATAAAGTCTTTGTAAGGAAACCGTCATTCTCTAGAGGCTGTTGTTACCAACTAACCACTTCACCAAGGACTTTTCTCTGGTAGGGAATTGGTTACAAACAAAACTAAAATGAGGTATATGCTTTTGTTTTATTTATTTATTATTTACTTTGGGTCCGAATATTGCCTTGGAAGCAATTCCCCAGAGACTTTGATAGATTAAAGTAAAAAAGCTCAGAATCAGCAGCCAGGCAGAAGGTATAAAGGCATTTGTCATGGTCTGTCCATCTGCATAGACATCCTTATTTTCCAAAAAAAAAAAAAAAAAATGGTTGCTATTAGTGCTTAAACTGCTCTGATATATTGTCTTAGGAAGGCGTATACCACTTTATTTCTGTCAGTATATGTCTCAGCAGAGACCTTTTCTGAAGAATTCTTGGCATTCTTCCACATTTACTAGTTGTTATAAAACATATAGGTTTTGTTTGGTATTTAAATCAAATACCCGGTTAATAATAACTTGAACTGAGAAATAATCATTTGTAATAAATTTCTTTCTATCCTCATGCCATGGGACAATGATCTGAAAGCACTTGAGGAATGACAACCCTCCTCATTTATTTACAGTCTCTGGCTTTATTATTTGTATTACTATTTGGCAGTTCTGGAACTCCAGTCCAGGGACATGAAGCCACTCCAGACAAGTGTTCTGTCACTAAGCTATACTCCCAGCTCCCGGTATCATTTAAAAATCAGTGTATGAGCTAGCATCCTCAAGAACTAGCAAAGTGAGAGTAGAGGAAACTGCTTCTCAAACTGAATCACCACACACAAATTCTGGCCCAGTAGGGAACAGGCAAAGCACCCCCTCTCTCTCCACTGCCTGCACTCACCTCTCACCTCTGCACACCTGCCTGTAGCCTACTCAAATGGCAGGAAGGCAGGTATCAGAAGAAAGGAGCTCTCATTCTTTGTGTCAGTGGATGGTGGTTAGTACAAACTCATGACCTATCTAAGAGCAGAATTCGTGTAGGTGGAGCGTTCCAACATGAATGTGGCATCTAAATGACATTCTCTGCTGCCAACTCTCTAAGCCCCACAGATGACAGGAGCCAGGGGTTGGGAGGGAGTGTTGCCTAACAATGTCTTCTGGACACTGTGAGACTATCACACTAATAAACTCACAGAAGCTATGGAAGCCTGCAAAAGGTCAAGCCAGCCAATATTCCAGCATGACTGTGGAAAGGATTCATGAGGCCCACCCCTAGAAGAGAAGCTATTGGTAATTGCCAGCTGCGGGGAAAGGGAGAGTCAGTTCTCTATAGGGTGAGGCCCTACTAGGTTGACCATGTTCTAGTGGGTGCCTCTCACACTGTGCACATTTAGGTAGTACTAATTTTGGACTCAGTGAGTTGTTTAGTTTTTTAAAAAGGACATGGAATGTGAATGTGGAACTGTCTGAGAAGAGTTAGGGAGGGAAAGTAAGAAATGGATACAATCAAAATATATTACAAGACATGTATGAAATTCTCAAAGAATGAATTCTTAAAATTTTAAAAATAGAAAAACAGTAAAGCACATAACCATTTTGGTCATCTTTAATAGAGAGTAAACAGAACAGGTTTTATAAACCATCAGGCTATATAAACCTCAGGTTAATGTTGGCCTCCTGCTGTAACCTATTCAAAATTCATTGTCCAGAACGAGCGCCCTGCCATTACCACGGTTGGAAAGCAGCAATGCTAGTAAAATAGCAATTGCTGAAAAACTTATTTGCAGAGTTGTACTTGAATGAAAAAAGAGATAAAAAAGAAAGGCCATGACTGCTGCTAGGCTTGGTGGAAGAGAAGGTTTATCGTAGATTAAAGGAAGAGCATAGCTGGAGGCAGAGACATCTGGTGGGTCCAGAATGAATGATTGGGGCCAGGCTGAGCTGGGCCATGTGAGGAAGTCAGGGAGGGGCCTGCTAACTAAGAGGGTTAGCCTGGATCAAAAACTACCCAAAAGACTGGCATAGCCAAAATGGCTGAGTTATCTAGGGACCAGAGGAGTTGGGCCGAGGGAAGGCCAGCACAATACCTGGGCTGGAGAGTTCAGGGTAGGTAGTGGAGTATGCTAGCCAGAAGTGCCCTGTAACAGGGTAGTGAGGAATGCTGGAACAACCTGGCAGCCAGTGTCCACTTTGATATATTAATGGGACCTCAGTCAGCCATTTGTCCCTGGTTGGAGACCTAACAGTGGTACCATGGTTTAAATGTTAAATGTTCCCCATAGGTTCTAGGCTCGTGTATTTGAACACTTAGTCCCCAGCAGGTAGCACCAGTTTGGAAGGTTATAAAATAGTTAGGAGGTGGATCCTCTCTGGAGGAAGTAGTGCACTCAGAAGTAGTCTTGAGGTTTTGCACCCTGGCCTTACTTCCTGTCAACTCTCTGCTTCATGACTGGGGACAGTGACTAGCTACCTCATACTCCTGCCACTAAGCCTTCTCCACAAGAATGGGCTAAATCCTCTTGAGAGAGGACCTATGAGCAAAAGCAAACACATCCTCCCTAAGCTGTTCTTTATCAGGGTTTTGGCCACAGCAGTAACTTATACAACTGACCTTTCAACGTCATCACATCACATCAGCTGAGTCAAGCCATCAGATAGACTGATTACTAAAGTCTTAACTAAAATGGAAGGAGATAAAAAAACAAAATGGAGGCAAAGAGATTGCCTTATGGCTCAATTTGTTTTGGGTGTTTGGTTTAATTTTTAAGCTTTGTGCTGAATATGAAGCTATTATCTGTCCTTCTTGGGAACATTTGGCATGAAAACAACTGGGCTGGCAAAATGGCTCAGCTGGTAAAGGTGCTTGCTGCTAAGCTTCATCATCTGATGTTAATCTCTGGATGCTGATGATAGGCTCCAACTCCTGGAAGCTGTCATCTGACCTCCACATGCATGCTATAGCATATACACAGAGATGGGCATATATGCACATGTGCACACACAACACACACACATGAATAAATAAATATTTTTTTAAAGTTTAGCTCAATTCTGATTCTCTAGCATGTCAATAAATACTATATTTAAAAAGAAAGATGATGAAAGCATATAGTAACAACATGAATTTAATCAACCAAATGCCATGCTCTGGTGGATGGCTTTCACATGCATAGTTCTCTTCCCAACAAGCCACTTCACTGACGCAATAATCCAAATCAGACCAAATCAAACCAGATTAAAAAAAGCCCATCTTTAATGGATACCAGTGCTCCTGGGTGGCCTTTCAGTCAGAGGGGGGTAAAGAGAAGCAGAAAGACCATCTGTTCATTCTCTGGGGAGCTTTAAATACCCTGTGGGAGTGATCTTGACCCTCCCTGGGGAGGGGTCACCATTTGGCGGGCTTTTTCAAAGGTGGAGTCTGGACTGCAGCAACTCCCAGGGGATGGGAGCTGAAATGGAAAATTCTACCCAAACATTTTAGAAAGGATGCCTGTGGTGAAGCCTCCAACAAAACACCAATCTAATAGCTCTAGTTCTTTTTTCTTGGAAAATTTTTTAACTGATTTACTGATTGTCAAAGTAATTGGATCTATGGGATTATTTCACACAAGATGTACTTCATTGCTTCGGGTTTTTTTGTCTAAAAAACAGAAATCATTGCTAGGAGATGATGGTACACACTTTTAATCCCAGCACTCAGGGACTCAGGGAGGCAGAGATCTGTGAGTTCAAGGCCAGCCTGGTCTACAGAATGAGTTCCAGGACAGGCTCCAAAGCTACAAAGAAATTTTGTCATGAAAATCAAAACAAAACAAAAAAATAGCAAAAAATCACAGATTGATATAAATGTCAAAGACAAGGCGTACTGCTTCCAGCATGATAGGGTAAAGAACTCTGAGGACCCTTCCTATAGAAACTGGAATAACTGACTTTGCAAAGTCACCATTCAAAGTCACTGCCAAATCCCAAGGGCACACAAACAAATAAGCAAACATGCATTCCAAAATATCTTCTAAAACTGGGAAAGGACAGAGGAAGTCTGTGTTATTTAAACCAAGATCTGCTCTCATCTCTCACCCCTGTTCAGACTCCTATTGACAAATCCATGGAGCCCCACTCTCCACAGCAAGTAGACAGGACTTAGCTTCCTGGGAGGGGCAAGATGTTAATGTGTTTTATTCTGTTTCTAACTACCTGCTACTGAAGAAGAGACCCAGCTAAGCACAGCCAAAAGGCAGACTCTCTCCTATCAGCTGCCTCCCTTTGTGGTACTGAGGTTCTGCCTTTGGGTGCAACAACACTGTGAATACTGGGATCATGAACCCCCTTTGCAGCAGACTGTGTGTGTGTGTGTGTGTGTGTGTGTGTGTGTGTGTGTGTGTGTGTGTGTGCATGTGAAGAAAAATGGAAAAAACCTGAGGTTGCTGCTTTCCCACCTCAAGCACTCAGCTTCTAAAACGGGGTATCATTCAAGGGAGAAATTTGGTCCTGGGAGAAGGGGCAGGAGACAAGCTATAAATAAGAGTACTTGGGATCTCTGACTTTATTTCAAGCAGAGAATAGAGAAGTCTATTTGTAAAACACTTTCAGAAACAGCAGAGGTTGTGATGAAAAGCAATTGGGAAGTGATTGTTCGGTTCATGGGGAAATATAGACAAAACAGCAGAGTGGATAGCTTGCTGCTGTGAAACAGGAGGAACTAGTTGGGGGAGGAGGCAGCCTTCCTCCTCAGTCAGAACGTGTTTCTAACACTGACTTGAAACACTATGACCATACCAAACCTTTGTTTTTTCTTTCTTTTTTTAACAACAACAAAAAGAATAAATAAAATAAAAACAAAAAACCTTTTTTATTCTTTTTATAATTTTATACACGTGTATAGTGTGGTCTCATAAAAACCCATTCCCAATTCCCTCCTCTTTGCTTTCTTTTCTCTTTCCCTTCCCCATCACCTTTTCCCTTCCAACTTCATGTGTTCTTTAAAAAATGCCTTCTAGTAAGGTGAGCATCCAAACTGCCTAGGCTCCCACAAAGCCAGTACCTGCAGTAGGATCAAAAACCCATTGCCATTGTTCTTGAATTCTCAGTATTCCTCATTGTCCGCTATGTTCAGCTAGTCCGGTTTTATCCCATGCTTTTTCAGACCCAGGCCAGCTGGACTTGGTGAATTCCCGATAGAACATCCCCATTGTCTCAGTGTGTGGGTGTACCCCTCGTGGTCCTGAGTTCCTTGCTCGTGCTCCCTCTCCTTCTGCTCCTGATTTGGACCTTGAGATTTCTGTCCGGTGCTCCAATGTGGGTCTCTGTCTCTGTCTCATTTCATCGCCTGATGAAGGTTAATATTCAAGAGGATGACTATATGTTTGTCTTTGGATATACCTTCTTATTTAGCTTCTCTAGGAATGTGAATTATAAGCTCAATGTCCTTTATTTATGGCTAGAAACCAAATATGAGTGAGTACATCCCATGCTCACCTTACTAGACCTGGATAGAGGTGGGCAGTCCTTGGGCTTCCCACAGGTCAGGGAACCCTGATTGCTCTTTGAGCTGATGAGGGAGGGGGACTTGATCAGGAGAGGGGGAGGGAAATGGGAGGCGGTGGCGGGGAGGAGGCAGAAATCCTTAAATAAATAAATAAATTTAAAAAAATAATAAATGCCTTTTAGGTCTACTTAGAGCTACCTGTACGTGCATGGGTGTAGGGCAGTCTACTGGAGCATGGGTAGCATCTCAGGGTCTGTAGGAGAGATCCAGCCAATCATTTTACTTGTAGGGTGGGGTCCCCCGAGGATATTTTTTACTTATAAAGATTGTGGGCACTCTCCCAGCCGCCCCTTCTGCTTTCCTGTTCTCTGCTGGAACCTCTGGTTCTGTAAGTCTATTTCCCAATTAAAGTTGTATATATTTATTACAATTTCTGTCTGCATTCATTTCCGCCGATACACTTGGCGCACCAAAGTCGGGCTTTTTTGCCCCGCCCCGAGCAGCTCGGGATGTAGGCTTGAATTTTAGTTTGAGAGAGCTACACGCCCCAATCTCGTAGCCCTGTGCCTGGATCCTAAAAACACAGCATACTCCTGGCCCACCCACCAGATGCCCCGCTGTTTTTTATTTTATTTTATTTTTATTTTATTTTATTTTATTTTTGTTTTTTTGAGACAGGGTTTCTCTGTGGCTTTGGATCCTGTCCTGGAACTAGCTCTGTAGACCAAGCTGGGCTCGAACTCACAGAGCTCCACCTGCCTCTGCCTCCCGAGTGCTGTTTTTTAGTATGTGACTCGGGCCCCAGTGCCGAGTCCAAGATACACTCGGCCACACACGCCATAGCCCATTCCACCCCTGCCCGCCAGACCTACTCGCCAGAGCACATTAACCCCTCCCTGCCTGCCTTGGCTAAGTTTGCAAAGGAACCCTGCTGCCTGAATTAGTGGAAGCTCAGGTGCCTGCAGTTTTGCAGCACCAGGGCGGTTCCCCATTTGCACCACCACAGCTGCCACAGCAGCAGATTTGGTCTGATACAAAGGGACCGCTTCCGCTACCACTCTAACTCCTCAGGCGTAACAATCCACAGGTAATTCAAGGCTAAATCCGGCCTTGGCTCTGCCGGGCTTCCTGGCCCTTCCCCCAACTGCTATTTATCAGCCCGGTGTCCACTCTAATTCACACAGCACACAGTCTACTTTAACTTTCAGTTTTGAGTTAATTGTTTCAGACCTGCTCTGACTTCTGCCATGTGGACTCAGGTGCATTTCTCCACCACAACCATCTGCTGACAGGAAACACTCATTACAGGTAAAAAATTTCTTTTATAAATAAAAATAAATACAGATTTGATTGAAAATGTCTGAAAACATTACCATTCAAGACTTTAACAGCCTTTTTGATTGTACCATGTTGGAGATTTTACAAGAGGTGTCTGTCAACCCACATCTATGGATCTTTCTGGTATTCGGAGTTTACCTTGGTACTATATGGTTTGATAATAGAAATATAATAAAGTCTTTACAAGACGAATCCAGGATTCTTAAGGCAGAGGTTGAACGCTTAAAAACAATTGAAAATGACAACAAGTTTTTCAAGAATCAGTTTGAAGTTCTCCAGGAAAAGAATAAATCTTTGTTTAATATGACTCGGTCAACTGAGCAAAATTTAGAAAAGGTACAGGCTGATGTTAAGGAGAAATTCACTACTATGGAAGAGGGAACAGCTGATTTGGATCGTAAGCTTCAGTCCCTTTCTATAGGAACTGAAACATTAACTGAGAGAATCAAAATTGCTGAATGTGACAATCAGATTTTGTATAAAGCTTATGACAGATTGGTGGAAAGATTGTCAATACAAGAAGGCACGGTTTATGCCATAAAAATTATGTCCAAAGATGAGATGTTATCTCTAATGGACAAACTTCATACTTTAGAATCCTCAATGAAGGCTTTGAACATAATTCTGGACAGGAGATTCAGACATTGCAGAAGGCAATGGTGAATAGAATTGAAAAGATTGAGGAATTTCTAAATTCTGATGAAGAGGAGCAAAGGGTAGAAAGGCAAATTTTAACTCCATCCGTGGGTAAATCTCTCTGGCACAATTCCCACAAAGCTCTACCTGCCTTTCCAGTAATAACAACAGAGAAAGTGGTTGGTTCCAGAAACCCTAGGGTCATCAAGGAAGATACATGGGAGCCTGTCCATATGAATGATCTCAAAGAAATTAAACAGGCTGTTATGACTTTTGGAATGCATGCCTCCTTTGTTAAAGAGATGCTAAAATCTTGGGCCACAATAAACAGGGCCACGCCCTTTGACTGACTTCAGTTAACTTCCGCGGTACTTGAGAGTGGACTGGAATTGAAATGGAAATGCTTATTCAGGCAAGAGGCTAGACTCTTAGAACAGCAGGAAAAAGCGAAGGGAATTGACATTTCCCTAGATAAAATTCTAGGTGAAGGGCTCTTTTCCGACCCTCAGGAACAAGCTAATTTGGATGAAAACACACTCTCCATGTGTACTGCAGCAGCCTTAAGGGCTTGGGACAGGGTGCAAGACCCAGGACAGGGAATGGAATCATTTGTCAGAGTTAAACAGGGTCAGAGAGAACCCTTTAGTGACTTTTTACAAAGACTAAATGAAGCTGTACAAATAGGGATATCTGACCAAGAAGCAAGACATATAATGATTGAGTCTTTGGCTTATGAAAATGCAAATGTGGAATACAAAAGGATCTCGGGGCCTTTAAAGCTCAGATCAGTGCCCTGGGAAGAATGGGTCTTGCATACACTGAATGTTGATACATTTGACTATGGCACTGAAGCATGGGTAGAAGAAGCAATTTCCAATGGTAAAAGGAGACACCAGAATACCAAATGTTTTAATTGTGGCAAAATGGGTCATATGAAAAGGAATTGTAGACAATGGATTTTCAGAAATAATAATAATGCATCCTTTAGAAATAGCAGAAATAGGAGGACTCAGCCTTCAGGTTTATGTAGAAGATGTGGGAAAGGCAGACACTGGACGAATGAATGCAGGTCTACAAGAGATAGACAAGGCAACCTGTTACAGATGGGAAATGTGATGGGGGGGCCTCACAGGCCCCCATAGCAAACATGCTTCAGTCATTTCCAGTTACTGCAGAGAATGTGCCTCGTCAGGACAATTAGGAAGCCCCGTGCCTACTGTTACAAGCAATAATGATCAGAAGGATAAGTTCTGTGTGTTTTGGCAAACTTCTATAAGTGATCAAAGACCAAAGCTAAGAGTGTGTATAAATGGCATTTTTATTACTGGCCTGCTGGACACAGGTGCTGATGTAAGTATCATTACCCCAGAATCTTGGCATCCATATTGGCCTCTTCAGGATGTAAATGTTCAGCTTCTGGGAATTGGAACACTATCTCGAGTAAGGCAGAGCATGAGCTGGGTTGAATGCATAGGACCAGAGGGACAAATAGGAAAATTAAGGCCATTTGTAGCCAATATTGCAGTGAATTTATGGAGTCATGACCTATTGCAGCAATGGAATACCCAAATTAACATTCCTGCTACTTCTAGAGCCTGTATTTCTGAGAATAATATTAAAAGATATTACAAATGGAGAAAACTGACCATTAGGGCTGTACAAGAACAGAAAGCAATTGATGTCCCTTCAGAGATACCAACAGCCTTGCCTCTAAAATGGTTGACTGAGAAATCAATATGGACAAAGAAATGGCCTTTAGCTGAAGAAAAGTTACAGGCTTTAGAACAGCTAGTACAAGAGCAATTAGATGCTGGACATATAGAAGAATCTACCAGCCATTGGAATTCTCCTGTATTTGTGGTTAAGAAAAAAATCAGGTAAATGAAGAATGGTGACAGATTTCAGGGCTATCAACAAGGTTATTCAACCTATGGGCCCTCTGCAATCTGGAATTCCTTTGCCCTCTTTATTACCAAAAGGATGGCCTCTCATAGTTATTGATTTAAAGGATTGTTTTTTCACTATACCTTTACAAAAAGAAGATAGAGAAAAATTTGCCTTCACAGTGCCTACTTATAACAATTCTCAACATTCGAGGAGGTACCACTGGGCCGTCCTCCCCCAGGGTATGTTAAATAGCCCCTCCCTGTGCCAATATTTTGTGAATCAACCATTGTAAATAATATGCAAGAAATTTCCCAAATCTATAGTATATCATTTCATGGATGACATTTTGTTATCCAATTCAAACATGGATACATTGGACAGACTGAAGAAATAAAGATACTTTTACCTAAATGGGGATTGCAAATTGCTCCTGAAAAGATTCAGAGGGGAGATTCTGTTAATTATTTAGGTTATAAAATAGGTTTGCAAAAAAATTAAGACATAAAAGGCACAAATTAGGAGAGATCGCCTACGGACTCTTAATGACTTTCAAAGACTGTTAGGAGACATTTCCAGTCTATGACCAGCTATTGGGATAACACCTGATCTAATAATTCATTTGAACAAAACCTTGGATGGTGATAAAGATTTGAACAGTTCCAGAGAATTAACAGCTGAAGCAGAAAAGGAACTGACAATGATTGAGGAAAAATTACAACAGGCACATGTGAACAGGGTGAATCCAGAGCTCGATTGTATTCTCGTCATACTACCATCAAAAATTTCTTCTACAGGAATTTTATTGCAGAGAGATGATATTATCTTGAAATGGATCTTTTTACCACATAAACCAAGTAAGAAACTGAAAACTTATGTGGAAAAAGTCTCTGAGTTAATTATAAAAGGCAAGTTGAGACTTCGTCAACTAGCAGGCATAGACCCAGCAGAAATTATAGTGCCTTTCACTGCTGATGAACTAAAGAAATTATGGGAAGATAATGAACCATGGCAAAGAGCTTGTGCTAACTTTTTGGGAGACATTAATAACAACTATCCAAAAAGCAAAAGGCTTAACTTCATAAAGAGAACTTCTTGGATCCTTCCTCAAATCTTCCGTGATGCTCCAATAACTCGAGCCCATACATTTTATACTGATGTCAATAAATCGGGGAAGGCAGGTTACAAATCAGAAGACTTGGGTAAGGTGGAACAAAGTCCTTATGATTCTGTCCAGAAGGCAGAATTATATGCCATTCTTATGGTACTAAGGGATTTTAAAGAACCTGTTAATATAGTTACTGATTCACAACACGCAGAAAGAGTTATTTTACATACTGAAACTGCTGAATTTATACCTGATGATACTGAACTAACCTCATTGTTTATCCAGGTACAAGATTTGATCAGGAACAGGCTTTGCCCCATGTACATAACACACATCCGATCCCATACAGGTCTGCCAGGTCCTCTAGCACAAGGTAATGCAGAAATTGATCAATTATTGATTGGTAGTGTGCTACAAGCCTCTGAATTTCATAAAAAACATCATGTTAATAGCAAAGGTTTGAAGAAAGAGTTTTCTATTACATGGCAACAAGCTAAGGAGATTGTAAAGAAATGCCCTACTTGCTCTTTCTATAACCAAACACCACTGCCTGCAGGGGCTAATCCAAAGGGCACTCAAAGGAATGAAATTCGGCAGATGGATATGTTCCATTTTGCAGAATTTGGCAAATTAAAATATGTTCATCACACCATTGACACTTATTCAGGCTTTCAATGGGCAACTGCTTTAAGTTCAGAAAAGGCTGATTCAGTAATCACTCATTTATTAGAAGTCATGGCTATCATGGGTATACCTACACAAATAAAGACAAATAATGGTCCTGCTTATGTCTCTAGGAAAATGAAACGGTTTTTTGAATATTACAATATCAAGCATGTTACAGGTATACCATACAATCCCACAGGTCAAGCAGTCATAGAAAGATCAAATCGAACTATAAAGGATATGTTGAACAAACAGAAAGGGGTGGAAAACACCCCCAGAAATAAGTTACATAATGCTTTGTTAACCTTGAATTTTCTCAACGCTAATGAGAAGGGAACAATGGCTGCAGAAAGACATTGGTTAATGGAAAAGTCTACTGAACTAAATCAACCAGTTTATTTCAAGGATGTGCTGACCTCACAATGGAAGCCAGGAGATGTGCTGCGTTGGGGAAGGGGTTTTGCTCTTGTCTCCAGAGGTGAGGAAAAATTGTTGATACCGTCAAAATTAATAAAGGTTCGGTTTGAAGAAGAGAAGCCACTTGGAAAAGATAAATAACAATTCATTCACAAGGATGGCGATCATACTGATGGTAAGAAATACAGATATGTTGGGGGCAGGGTTCTTTTCTTATCTCCACAGGAAGATACTCATCTTCAAAGATTTAAGGGACCCTGAATATTTAATTACTGATGGATGGAAACTAGTTACGACCCACTAATGATCAGCAATAAAACCATATATGTAATGTAAGTATATATATATGTCTTATCAAACATTTCTTTATAAATATGTAGAGCTGGTTTTCGAGTTGGACTATGGCTCAGTCCCTCTTCAATTCCAAGCCTGTTTATAAGAGATATCTCAGAGTTTCTGTCTCAGGTCAGGAGCCATGAAATGGGACAGAATAAGAATAATTATATACTTGATAAACTTTCTTTGCCTTTCCTCATATCTGTGTCTTTCTTTATATGTCAGTATATGTCTTTGTTGTTAATGTTTAAATTTCCCATAACAAACAACAAATTTTCCTACAGTAATCTTTGAAGTTTCCAGGATGAAGATGGGGCCCCACGACATCAACTCAATCTGGTTTTTATAACGTTATGGTTTTTTTTTTAAGCACTAAAATTAGACTTATTTTTTGGTACCAACTTCACGAGACATTTTCGAATGGTGCATATTTTTTACAACACTCTGGCCGGACCTTCTCAAAATGCTCAGAGGCTAGTTACAATTTTCTTAGGTCTAAGGTTAATTTGGGAGTTTTACCATTATTTGCTTTCACAGGAGCCCCTAAGAAGAATGTCACCCCCATGTCAGCTAGAAGCAATCTTAGAGGACAACGTCCCCTCTCCCAACAGAGTTTGCCCTCAGGGTTAGGGACATCATTTAGTGGTTGGTTTAGGGTTGAAGGGGTGGGGGAGATATTTTATGGAATTAAGAGTATTTTCAAAAAAGGGGGGGGTTAACTTGTTTGATGGGATGATTGGTATTTGTAAATTACTGTTTTTAAAATTGTACTGGTACTGTTTCGTGTATATTGATATGTTGAATATTGAATGTGAGTGTTCCTACCTCTATTTTTGTATAAGAGCATGCTTATAACTTTGTCTATATTATATTGATACATTTACCATATTACAATGTACATTTCTACCTCTGATATTATTTATATAATAAGATCATTGTCTTCATATATTGCACAGTTGTTTATTCTCTTAGTCTTCAAGTTAGATAGGTATTGAGGATTATATGTTTGTCATATTTATTTTTAGGTTAATCAGGTCTTTTAGATACATAGAGATTATATTTAGTATAGATAGTATAATCTTCAGCCTCTTCGAAGAGCTGTAGAATATGGCCTTTAATCTAACCTAGAATTCTGTGCCAACAAGACACAATCACTCCTGGCCACTCTACTCCTAAGAGAACGTTGAGCACCAAAGACACTCCACTGGGAGCTTGTCTTGGCAGAATTGGCCTTTGGGTTAAGAAAAGCCCATACCTCAACTACTGACAAAGATACAGAATATCCATAAGTGGATGAAACGGGATTGTCTTATCTTGCCAAGATAGGGTAGGATAATTCTAAGCAAGTTCCTTGCCTTTAATAATGGTATGTCAGTTATGTTAGGCCTTAGCCAAAGTTGTTTGAGTCAACATTGCAAACAGGACTTTGGGTGATTGCCCAGGTAGTCAGTTGCCTCTGTCATTTGTTGCACATATTAGATATCTCTCATTTGTTAAGTCATATTAATTCCCTTCTCACATCTTTGACAGAATTGAAGATTAGATAATTGTAGTTACTCTCCACCTTATTTAGACTCCTTGAGATAGAATGTTTAGCAAAACTTTTGTTATATGTTTCTTCCTCAATATTGCTTGTTATATTTATTATTTGTTACTATTGTATATAGTTGTATTTGGTTTGGCTCTATCTTATTTAGACAAAAAGAGGAGATGTAGGAGAGACCCAGCCAATCACCTTACTTGTAGGGCAAGGTCCCCTGAGGATATTTTTTACTTATAAAGATTGCGGGCACGCTCCCAGCCGCCCCTTCTGCTTTCCTGTTCTCCACTGGAACCTCTGGTTCTGTAAGTCTATTTCCCAATTAAAGCTGTATATATTTATTACAATTTCTGTCTGCATTCATTTACACCGATACAAGGGTCCATGCCCTGGAGAAAACTGACTCTCCACATCCCCCAGCAGCCATCAGTTGCCAATAGTTCCTCAGACAGGGATACAACTTTCATGAGTCCCACCCCCACTCAAGCAGAGCTTCTTGGTAATGCAAGCCTATACCACTTGGGAAATGGGGACAGGAGGTAACAAGTTCAATGCTAAGGGTATCCTTAGCTATATGGTAGGTTTGAGGCTGGTCTGGACTACATGACACCCTATCTCAAACAAAAGAAAAGAAGGAAAAAAACAAACACACAAATTATGGTCAAAAGACCTTATATTTGATTGTATCTGTCTATGTAACAATATAAGCTTCAAGACATGGTTGATAACAAAAAAAGTAATTGGCTGGCAATCCCTCTAATTTAACAGATAAAAGTGCTCAAGGAAAGTGAAAGAGGGGGCTGTAAAATTTCTCACTTTAGGGTGACTTGAGGGGCATGCCCCAAGCTTTGTGCCAAAGGAATAATATCAAAGGCTTCAAAGGAGGGCATAGACTTCCCTAAAACATCCCAGCCATTCACAGAGAAAAACAAGAACAAAATCCAGAACAAGAACCCAACAATAATAAGGAAGAAGCCCTGAAATGAAGTTAGGGAACCAGTCACAGTGCTCCAAAAGTTGGGGGAGGGGAAAAGTCAACTGAGAAATCTGCATGCAGCAAAGCTAATGTACAAAGTTAAAAGTGAAATGAAAAACATTATCAAATAAACAAAAAGAACAATGTTCTTCTGTCAAACTCCATCTTAGTAGAAATACTAGAAATTCTTTTGATAGAAAACAAATAACCTTAGCTAATAATCCAAATTCACACAGGAAAAAAAGAAAAAATAAGGACTGGCAAAAACAATTACATAATTATAAAACATACCATGAATGCATAATTCTTCACTTCATTTTAAAAACAGTTCACTAATGTGTGGAGGCGAGTCCTCCAGTTTCTTCCTGTCTCAAGTACAACAGCAAGATGCATCCTTTTGTTCCTAAGAGATATTCAGATAAGGCAAAGTAACAGATGAAGCAATCAAGTGTTTATATAAAGCAAATAAGGAAGCAAGAACACATTCTTGGCCTAGAAAGATTGCTCAGTGGTTAAAACACTGTTTACCCAAACCCAGAGGGGTGGAGCTTGGATCCCCAGAAGCCATGTAAATACAGGGTGGGCATGTTAACCCACCTCCATGATTATTCCAGATTCAGAGGCAGAGCTAGAGTATTGCTACATCAAGATAGCAAATGAGATAAATATAGCTGTGATCTCTGAGTTTAATTGAGAGATCTTGCCTCAAAGGATAAGAGTGGAAGAGCAATAGAGGAAGATTCTTAACATCAACCTCAGACATCCAACCTGAAGTTGGTTTGATTTGATTTCACTAGCATGAACTACTATCAAAATCTTCCTATCTTGTTTTGGGGACCTTAAACTAGCCAAGCTAAAGAGACCACCATTACCTATTGTTATTTGTTGAAACCAGACCTGTTATAAGTTACTTCATATTGTGCCTCGCCAGCGCGGGCTGGAACCAAGAGTCTCGGCGGAGGGTGTCCAGGTTGAATGAATACACAGAGCACGAGGGTGAGTTGGAACAGCTTCCTCCTTTTATTCTCTTGCTGGGGGTGGCTTTATACCATGGCACCAAATGAGGAGGGGGCTGCGAAGGGACTGTAACCTGACCCTGGCAGGGATCAAGGAACGGTCACCATGCACTCAAAATTCCTTCCACGCTCCAGGAGCAGAGGGAATTTATTATGTTTTCCTTGCAGATAAGCACCTCAAATGGCGGCAGGGATAACAACTTTGGGGCTGCAGTTCCCACAATATTGTGAGAAAGAATGGGTCTTCAGACTGTGACTTGCCCTAAAGATTCCACTATATAATGAGTTTATTTTTGTTTTGCTTTGGTTCTTTTTATTTCATCTTAATTTCTATCTAGAGGACAGCTGCTTTCCTGGGTAGGTACATAAACAATATCATCTGTCTATGTAGCCCCATCAGTACAGACTGATAAATGACTTATTCTAAGGAGTAAAGAGAATATCACCCTATAATTGTATTGGGTAAGTTGATACTCTTGGAGTACATGGACATATTAAACTCATATCAGGGAAATAAGCTCAGTAATTTATTGGACACACTCAGCCGAGGAATGGGTGCAGCCCTCTTATTGTGACTTCATGAAGAAGTGGCTAAGAATACTTTGATGGCAATGAGCCCCCCTTGACCTGTAATCTGCCACCTAGTTTGTGCACTGTCTTAGATAGGGTTTCTAGTGCTGTGATAAAATAGCATGGCCCAAAGCAACATGGGGAGATAGGGAGGTTTGAATGGGAATGGCTTCCATACGCTCATTAGAAACTTGGTTCTCATTTAGTGGAATTGCTTGAGAAGGATTAGGTTTGACCTTGTTGGAGGACATGTTTCAATTGGGGATTTGGGACTTTGAGAATCCAAAAGGCTGAAACCATTCCCAGTGTGACCTTGCTAACTCCTGTTGTGGTTTGAGTTGCAAACTCTCAATTTTCCTGCTGCTATACCTTCACTTCTTTATCATGGACTCTAACCATCGGAAACAATAAACCCAAATAAATACTTCCTTTTATAAGTTGCCTTGGACATAATGTTTTATCACAGAAATAGAAAAATAATCAAGACAACAAGGAAAGGGTTTATTCCAGCTTACAGTTCTACATCACAGTGCATCATCCAAAGCAGTCACAGCAGGAACTCAAAGCAGATATGTATGACAATAAGATCTGTACTGAGCTAATGATGTGACTCTAGATGATGAGTTAGAATCCTTGAAATGAATGACGAGCATTATAAATAGAAAATACCATGTGTTACAGAAGAAATACTATACATTTGTTCCCTGTTCTTTCTCTAGCTCCTTTAAAATATATACTAGTATATGAAATAATATTGTAGCAATGAAAAATCCTTTGGGAGCTATACTAGGCATTTTTTTCACTTCAGTCACCTTTGCTCTTCTACAAGGTTATTTATGCCTTTTGAAATGACTATGTCTCCCTTGCCAACAATTCTCAATTCTGGAGGACCTGCACCTAAGTGATTAAGATATTTACTGTTAAATAATCTTTTTTTTAATATTTACAGAACATCTGGTGATGTTTAGATAACATCAGGATGTGTAATACCACTCATCATTCATTAATTTCCTGTATCACTGGCATTAAGCATGTGAACTGTTTTGAAGTTGAACTTGCAGAAATGTAACACATCTCTAAAAAGAACTACATGATCTCTTCCAGAGGTGAGGTTCATTATATGACCTGAATAGAAAAGAAAGAAAAAAATCACCCTGTGTGGCAAAGGCATGCTGTCTACCTGTCTTTCTTTTCCTCTCCCTTTCTATCCCTGTGAAAGCTTTGTGCTTGCTTGTGTGCCCCAGAATCTACCAAGATGGAGATTTTGGGACAGTTAACATCTCTACTTTTTCTAAGGTCCCAGTACTTAAATTAACCTGATTTTGTGCTACCAACTCTATATCCTTAAATATTAACTTTCTGGCTTCAAACAGCCTAGAATTTAGTCTTATAACAATATTTGTGTCTAATTGGGAATTATAATACATGTAATATGCATAAAAATAATACCAAAATGGGAATAGAGAATACATTTTTCTGCAACTTTCTAGAATTAATATAAATCTCGCATTAAGTTTGATAACATAAATGTTTGCTCTTGCTTACCTGATTACCTACCAGAACTAGATGGTAAGAAGAGCCTATTACTGAAGATACCACACACTTTGGTTATAGGACATAGAGAAAGCTTGCTAGAACTTAGCTAGAATCTTTTTTTCTGCTGACTAGCTTTCATAGAACTTGAAGTTGCTATATAAGCAGCTAGAGGAGAAAGTCAACTGTTAATTCTGCAAGCTATAATATTAACCTGCTAAATAAGATAAGACCACCAGTGCAATTGTAGCATGATTGTTATGGGAGTGACCACCTGCTTTCAGATTGGATTTGAGGCCTAGTTTTCAGGAAGGAATGCATTTTCTTGTACTGTGTCAAAGGCATATGGCTAGAGAGGTCCTAGGCCCTAAGGATGAACCTACTACTTTTGTTTTACTAAATGGACATCTTGTTTCAGTGCTTTCTAGATTTTTATGTTTTCATCCATAGGCTACTACTTCCCTCTGCCTTTATCAGAGAGCCTCCTTTTTGCAATGAGCAGTAGTGTTACAGAGACTCATGGCTGATAAAAGTGCTAAGAATAAATGACTGGTAAATACTCACTCTAAATTCAGTATCCCTATCACTCACTCTCCAAGACTCAGAGAAGATCCTGGAAGAGAGGACAGAAAGAATGTAAGAGTTGGATGGGATGATCCATGCCCTCTGCATCAACTCCTGCCTCCAGGTTCCTGCCCTGTTTGAGTTCCTGTCCTGACTTCCTTCAATGAAGAACAGCAGTATGGAAGTACAAGTCAAATAAACCCTTTCCTCCCCAACTTGCTTTTTGGTCGTTTTGTTTCATCACATCAATAGAAACTGTAACTAAAGAGAGTAGACTTACTACTTAATGGAATCTAAGCATAAATATTATGTTATCCAACTCATCCTTGGTTCTTTCAAGTTCCACAAAGATCAGGAGAAAGATAATGGCCTTCAAGAAAACTGGGAGCAACTGTATGAAGTTATTTCCCAATACACCCTGGCCTGGGTGGACATTCATAGAGACTCAGAATGCATCATTATCTTTGGCCTGGCATCTGTGGCCCCAGCACCACAAAGGCACACATCACCTTCAGCTACAATGGCAACATCATGCTGCTCAGCATGGCTATTTGGTATATAGATGACAAACATGTACAAACTAACAGTGTAGCTAAACAGTACCTATGAAGTAAAAACTCTCAATGCCAAATGGTGTCAAGAATGATTGGGAAAGACTTCCGGAGCAACCTTCCAAACAGAAAGAATTCAGAGGCCACCAAGCCAAAATATTAGGAAGACTGGCTAAGATTGTTAATTCTACAGACCTGAGGTCTGGACAAATCTTGAACACATCTTTAACAATAGTGCTAAAATGCCTGAGGACTAGGATGGTAAGGTGAATAAAGAGTGGGGATTATCTGTGATTCAGAACTCTGAGTATAAGAGCATGTGGAAGCCACAACAGATGAACAACCCTAATTACAAGGACATGTAGGATATACCTAGAAATGTACAGTCCAAATATTGCCTCAATGCCAAAATCTAGACGTAGGGTATGACTCTATCTTTGACAACGTTGTCACCAAAGACCACAGAAGAGTTTGACAATTAGACACAGGACATCACAAAGGCTACAGACAAGATAAGGGAAGAAAAAGAAACAGAGGACATAGAGAATTAGGAGGATAAGATGAAGAGGAGGACAAGAAAAGAAGAAACTACCATTGATCAAATCAAGTACCAGCTAAAGAGGCCATGCTGCTTCCACAGCTTAGTCCCCAATGGTCTCACTGCAGACCTGGATATGACAAATGATATCTTTTACAAGACTCAGGAAATTTCAGGGACATTATCCAGGAGAGTTCAGATTTTGGGCAAATTGTGGGGACTCACATACACACACACACACAAACACATACAGTCTTTTCAACTGGTACATTGCCTTTAATTTTCTTTTAGTCCTTATTGTGATTAGGCTATTCCCCACTCTGACTTTCTCTATATTGTATGAAGCAAAGATTTTTCAGGCTGTGCCTTAGGAAGTTTCCATTTTACAAGCAGCTGATTCCATTTGTGGGGAGAAGGATAAAAAGTACCTAGGAAGACTCAGAAACTGTACCATCTATCAGGTACCACTCATCTGGAATAGACTGATAGATGACTTATTCCTGGGCATAGAGGATGGACCAACTGTATTCATTTACTGAGTGAATTGTAATAGTGCACCACATGGGAATATTAAGGTCCTTTAACTAAAACCAGGATCAAGAATTTAACAGATTCACCAAGCCAAGAAAAGTATGGAAATCCTTTTCTTGGATTCCAGAAAATGATAGACACTGGCCACTGATGGCATGGCTCTGATACCAAACTATCATCTGATACGTTGCATATGCATGAAGGACCACAGACTCCCTGAATGGTCTATTAAGCTACCTTTGCATCAAACTTCTCTCTTGTATGGACCTGGACCTGAATCAACTGTTTGCTGCGATCAGACCTCTGTTCAGCCTTTAATTCGAACAGCTTTACTCTAAAAGTCTGACTCTAGCAGCTCCAGCAGCAGCTCCCTCCAGGCACTGATCTGCTCCATTGTCCTTCCAGAGTCCTTCACAGTCCACTTCTGAACCTCTTGAACTTTGCTTCAGCCTCTCTAACATATCTTTTCTGTACTTTAAAAAAAATATTGATTTTTTTATTAAGCTCTACATTTTCTTTGCTCCCCTTCCTACCTCTCACCTCCCCTTCAACCCTCTCCCAAGGTCTCCATGCTCCCAATACACTCTGAAGATCTTGTCTTTTTCTACTTCCCATGTAGATTGGATCCATGTATGTCTCTGTTAGGGTCCTCATTGTTGTCTAGGTTCTCTGGGATTGTGAATTGTAGGCTGATTTTCTTATTTACTTATGTGTAAATACCACTTGTGAGTGAGTACATGTGGTCATTGTCTTTCTGGGTCTGCGTTACCTCACTGAAAATGATGTATTCTAGCACCATCCACTTGCCTGCAAAATTCAAGACACCATTATTTTTTTCTGCTGTGTAGTACTCCATTGTGTAAATGTACCACACTTTTCTTATCCACTCTTTGGACAAGGGTTATTTGGGTTGTTTTCAGGTTCCTCCTATGACAAACATTGCTGTTATGAACATCATTGAGCACATGTCCTTGTGGCACGACTGAGCATCCATTGGATATATACCCAAAAACGGCATTACTGGGTCATGAGGAAGGTTGTCTCCTAATTTTCTGAGAAATCACCACATTGACATCCAAAGGGGCTGTACCAGCTTATATTCCCACCAGCAATACAGGAGTGTTCCCATTACCCCACAACTGTTCCAGCATAAGTTGTCATTAGAGTTTTTGATCTTGGTCATTCTTACGAGTGTAAGATGGAATCTCAGACTTGTTTTGATTTGCATTTCTCTGATAACTAAGGATATTGAGCATTTCCTTAAGTGTCTTTTAGCCATTTTGGATTCCTCTGTTGAGAATTCTCTGTTTAGGTCTGTACTCCATTTTTTATTGGATTATTTGTTCTTTTGATGACCAATTTCCTGAGATCTTGGTATATTTTGGAGATCAGACCTCTCTCTGATGTGGGGTTAGTGAAGATCTTTTCCCATTCTGTAGGCTGCTGTTTTGTCTTGTTGACTGTGTCCTTTGCTTTAGAGAACCTTTTCAGTTTCAGGAGGTCCCATTTATTAATTGTTTCTCTCAGTGTCTGTGCTACTGGGGTTATATTTAGGAAGTGTTCTCCTGCGCCAATGTGTTCAAGTGTACTTCCCACTTCTCTTCTATAAAGTTCAGTGCAGCTGGCTTTATGTTGAGGTCTTTGATCCATTTGGACTTGAGTTTTGTGCATGATGATAATATAGGTCTATTTTTATTCTTCTACATGTTGATATGCAGTTATGCCAGTACCACTTGTTAAATATGCTTTCTTTTTTCCATTTGATATTTTTTGCTTCTTTGTTAAAAATCAGGTGTTGGAAGATGTATGGATTAATATCTGGTTTTCTATTTGGTTCCATTGGTCCTCCTGTCTGTTTTTTAATGTCAATACCAGGCTGTTTTCAGTACTGTAGCTCTGTAGTAGAGTTTGAAGTCAGGGGTAGTGATACTTCCAGCAGTTCTTTCATTGTACAGGATTGTTTTGGCTATCCTGGGTTTTTTTTTTTTTTTTTTTTTTTTTTTTTGCTTTTCCATATAAAGTTGAGTACCATTCTTTTGAATTCTGTGAAAAATTTTGCTGGGATTTTTGATGGGCATTGCATTGAATCTGTAGAATGCTTTTGGTAAGATTACCATTTTTATTATGTTAATTCTATCTAGCCAAGAACATGGAGATCTTTCCACTTTCTGGTGTCTTCTTCTATTCCTTTCTCAAAAGATTTAAAGTTCTTGTTATGCAAGCCTTCCACTTGTTTGGTTAGAGTTACTCTGAGATATTTTATGCTATTTGTGGCTATTGTGAAGGGTGATGTTTCTCTGATTTCTTTCTCAGCCCATTTATCATCTGTATACAGGAGAGCTACTGATTTTTTTTAGTTAATCTTGTATCCTGTTACATTACTGAAAGTGTTTATGATTTGTAGAAGTTCCTTGGTAGAATTTTGGGGATCGCTTCTGTAAACTATCATATTCATCAGCAAAGAGTGAGAGTTTGACTTCTTCTCTTCTGAATTGTATCCCCTTGATCTCCTTTTGGTGTCTTATTGCTCTAGCTAGGACCTCAAGAACTATATTGAATAGATATGGAGAGAGTGGATAACCCTGTCTTGTTCCTGATTTTGGAGGAGTCGCTGGGAGTTTCTCTCCATTTTGTTTGATTTTGCTGTATATTACCTTTATTATGTTTAGGTATGTTCCTGTATCCCTGCTCTCTTCAAGACCTTTATCGTGAAGGAATGTTGTATTTTGTCAAAAGCTTTTTCAGCATCTAATGAAAAGATCATGTGGTTTTTATTTTTCAGCTGTATAAATGGTGGATTATGTTGACAGATTTTTGTATGAACCATCCCTGCATCTCTGGGATGAAGCTGACTTGATCGTGGTGGATGATGGTTCTGATGTATTCTTGGATTTGATTTGGCAGTATTTTATTTACTATTTTTGCCTCAATGTTCATGAGCAAGATTGATCTGTAATTTTCTTTCTTTGTAATGTCTTTATGTGCTTTAGGTATCAGGGTAATTGTAGCCTTATAAAAAGAGTTTGGCAATGTTCCTTCTGTTTCTATTGTGAGGAAAAATTTGAGGAGTATAGGTATTTGTTTTTCTTTGAAAATCTTGTAGAATTCTGAACTGCAACCCTTTAGTCCTGGACTGTTTTTGGTTGGGAGACTTTTGATCACTGTTTCTATTTCTTCAGCAGTTATAGATCTGTTTAATTTGTTTATCTGGTCTTGATTTAATTTTGGTAAGTGATATTTATCCAGAAAGTTGTCCATTTCCTTTAAGTTTTCCAATTTTGTGGAGTACAGGTTTTTGAAACATGACCGGATGATTCTCTGTATTTCCTCCATGTCTGTTGTTATGTCACCCTTTTCCTTTCTGATTTCGTTAATTTGGACATTCTCTCTCTGCCGTTTGGTCAGTTTGGATAAAGGTTTGTCTATTTTATTGATTTTCTTGAAGAACGAACTCTGTCTCATTGATTTTTTTGTATTGTTTTCTTTCTTTCTATTTAATTGACTTCAGTTCTCAACTTGATTATTTCCTGCCATCTAGTTCTCTTGTGTAAGTTTGCTTCTTTTTGTTCTAAAGTTTTCAAATGTTCTGTTAATTCACTAGTGTGGGATTTTCCCAGCTTCTTTATGTAGGCATTTAGTACTACGAACTTTCCTGTTAACACTACTTTCACTGTGTCCCATAAATTTGGTTATGTTGTGTGGTCATTTTCATTGAATTTTAGGAAGACTTTAATTTCTTTCATTATTTCTTCCTTGACCCATTGATGACTCATGTGAGCATTGTTTAATTTCCATGTGTGTAGGCTTTCGGGAATTATTGTTGCTGTTGAATTATAGTTTAAGATATGGTGATCTGATAAGATAAATGGGGTCGTTCTAGATTTTTCTTTGTATTTTTTGAGGCTTGTTTTGTTACCAACTATGTGGTCAATTTTTGAGAAGGTTCCATGAGGTACTGAGGAGAAGGTATACTCTTTTCTGTTTGGATGGAATGTTCTATAGACGTCTGTTAAGTCCATTTGAGTCATAACACCTGTTAATTCCCTTATCTGTCTGTTAATTTATTATCTGACAGACCTATCCATTGGTAAGAGTGAAGTGTTAAAGTCTCCCACTGTAAGTGTGTGGGGTTAAATGTATGAGCTAAGCTTTAGAAGTATTTGTTTTACATATGAGGGTGCCCTTGTATTTGGAGCATTGATGTTTAGTATTGAGATTTCCTCTTGTTGGATTTTTCCTGTGACTGATATGAAATGTCCTTCTTTGTCTCTTTTGATTGATTTTAGTTTGAAGTCTATTTTATTAGATATTAGGATAGCTACACCAGCTTGTTTCTTAGGTCCATTTGATTGGAAAATATTTTCCAACCCTTTACTCTGAGATGATGTCTGTCTTTGAGGTGTGTTTCTTGTATGCAGAAGAAGGATGGATTTTGTTTTTGTATCTAATCTGTTAGCCTGTGTCTTTTTATATGTGAATCGAGTCCATTTATATTAAGGGATATTAATAAGAAGTGACTGCTATCTCCTGTAAATTTAGTTTTCATTGTTGGTGATGTTAATTTCTGCATTTTCCCTTCTTTGGGATTTGCTGCTATGATACCATCAATTGTCTGTGTTTTTGTTGATGTAGCCAACTTCCTTGGGTTGGAGTTTTGCTTCTAGTATTTTGTGTAGGGCTTAGTTTGTGGCTAGGTATTAGTTAAATCTGGTTTTGTCATGGAATAACTTGTTTTGATCTTCTTTGATGATTGAAAGTTTTTCTGGGTATAGTAGTCTGAGCTGGCATCCATGATCATTTAATGTATGCATAACACTTAACCATGACCTTCTGGCTTTCATTTTCTCCAATGAGAATCAGGTGTAATTATGGTAGATGTGCCTTTATATGTTACTTGGTCTTTTTTCCTTTATATCTCTTAATATTCTTTCTTTATTCTGTATGCTTAATGTTTTGATTATTATGTGGAGGGGGGGAGTTTTTTTTATCCAGTCTGTTTGGTGTCCAATAAGCTTCTTGTATCTTCATAAGCATATTTTACTTTAGGTTGGGAAAGTTTTCTTCTATGAGTTTGTTAAATATGTTTTCTGTGCTTTTGAGTTGAACTTCTCCTTCTTCTATACCTATTATTCTTAGGTGTCCCCTATTTCCTGGATATCTGTGGTTAAACTTTTCTTAGATTTAATATTTTCTTTGACTGATGAGTCTGTTTCCTCTCTTGTATCTTCAGCACTTGAGACTCTCTCCTCATTCTTTTGTATTCTGCTGTTAATGCTTGTGTTTGTGGTTCCTGGTGGTTTTCTTATAATTTCTATTTCTATAATTCCCTCATGTTATACTTTATTTATTGTCTCTAAGATTTCAAGTCTTGAATAGTTTCTTTCATATCTTTGATTTCTTTATCTTGGTTCTTTAAGCATCCTTAGCCATCAGCAAAATGCAAATCAAAACATCATGAGATACCATCTTACTCCAGTCAGAATAGCTAAGATCAAAAACACTAATGATAACTTAAGGTGAAGAGGATGCATAGCAAGGAGAAAACTTCTCCATTACTGGTGGGAATGGAAACTTGTACAACCACTCTGAAAATCAGTATGACAGTTTCTCAGAAACTTGGGAATCAATCTACCTCAGGACCCAGCAATAACACTTGGGCATATACTCAAAGAATGCTCAATCTTACTACAAGGACATTTGTTCAACTGTGGCCATAGCAATATTATTTGTAATAGTTGGAACCTGGAAACAACCTAGATGCCTCCCAATGGAAGAATGGATAAAGAAAATGTGGTATATTCATACAACAAAGTACTATTTAGCAGTAACAAATATCTTGAAATTTGCATATAGATGAATGGAACTAGAGAAAACCATCATGAGTACTTTAAACCAGGCCCAGAAAGATGAACATGGTATTCACTCACTCATAAGTAGATACTAGCTATAAAGCAAAGGATAACTGAAATGGTAAAAATAAAAATGCTGTAGGATCCCCAGCAGCCGCAGAGGCAGAAATGCTGCAGTTCCCCAAGCAGTAGCAGTGGGCAGTAGGTCTAGATAGCAGCCAGTCCTAGGCAGGGAATGGCACAGGTCCCAGAGTGGTGGCAGTGGGCCATGTGGCAGCAGGCAGTGAACAGAAGGTCCCAAGAGCAGCCAGTCCAAGCCATAAATTATGCAGTTCCCCAAGTGGCTGTAGCAGGCCACGAGGAGGGACAGACAGATGGCATACCACAAGACCATGCTGTAGGTCTCCAAGTCCTGGGCAGGGAACCACATGGCAGGCGAGAGACACAGAGATAGGCATACCATGCACAGTGAGATTGGATAGATATATATATATATATATATATATATATATATATATATATACATAGTGGGTTATGGAAAAAAATGGGGAGAAGGAGAAGAGCAGAGAGTAGGGAACAGAAAGAGGGAGAAAAAAGTAGAAGAAGGAAGGGGAGAAGTTAAGAGAGGCAAAAGCTGCCTCTTCTAAAGCAATATAGAAAAGGAAGGAACTCAGGCTGGAAGCTGAATATCAGCTTGCCTCAGCAGACAGAGGAGGGGGTGGGCATGGCTTGTCTCTTAAAGACACAGGACAGATCATTACAATAAAAAGCCCATAGTCTAGGACTCCAGAGAAACCAAGTAACAAGGAGACCCCTAAGAGTAACATATATAGATCCTCCTAGGAAGAGGAAATAGACAAGCTCTCCTGACAAAATTGGAAGCATGGGGGGAGGGAATGGAGAAGGGGAAGAGGATGGGAGAAGAGGAGGGGGGAAGAGAACTTGAGGGAACAGAATAGTCAAGATGGAGGAAGGACAGTGTTGGAGAGCAAAGAAAGAGATATATTGATTGAGGGAACCATTATGGGGATAGCAAGAAACCTGGCACTGGAGTAATTCCCAGGAATCCACAAGGATGACCACAGATAAGACTCTAAGCAATAGTGGAGAGAGAGCTCAAATTGGCCTTGTTCTGTAGTCAGATTAATGACTCTCTTAAATGTCACCATAGAACCATCATGGAGAAACTGATGGAAACAGAGGCAGAGAACCACAATGGAGCACTGGACTGAGCTTCCAAAGTCCAATTGAAGAGTGGGAGGAGTGAGACTATGAACAAAGAGGTCAAGACCATGATGGGGACACCCACTGAAACAGTTTACCTGAGCTAAGGGGAGCTCAACAAACTCTAACTGGGGAGGAAAGGAGCCAGCATATGACAAATTAGGGCCTTGGAATGTGGAAGACAGTTGTATGTCTAGGGCAGACTGGAGGGCCACTGGCAGTGTGACCAGGATTTATCCCTACTGCTGGTACTGGCTTTTTCAAACCCATTGTCTTTGGATGGATACCTTGCTGGGCTAGATATAGTAGGGAGTGATATGGTCCTCCCTCAAAGCAATGTAACTTACTATTTCTGAGGAGTGGATGGGGATGGGGTGGGGGAAAGGTGGAGGAAAGGAAAGGAGGGAAGGGAGTGGGAACTGGAATTGATATGTAAAATAAAAAGATAGTTTTTAAAAGTAGAAAAATTCCCATAGGCAAAACAATGATATCAATATGCATTTCAGAATCACAAAAGGCAGGTAGAACCTGACAATACAGTGCTCTTGGAACAGGTGACACCACCCAGGAGGGGCCAGCATCTAAGGAGAAATACTTGACATTCCAAACCATTAGATAGGGTTATTAAATGTCTTTGAACCTTGGTCTTCACCCACACCAAGACCTGTTTGTCTGGTAAGGGCACACACACCAAGACCTGTTTGTCTGGTAAGGATGGTGTCCTCTATCTTTTTGAAATATGTATCTGGTCTGTTAGAAAAGGTAATTGTGGGGGATTGACTTTATGTAAATTTGACTCTTGGAACAAAGGGTAAATGTTATCACTCTAAGGCCTCAGGGAAGTTCATTCCATTGTCCCCAGACAGAAGAAGTTACACTGCTGAGGTATTTGGGGAATGAATTCCATTTTGAAGGAAGAAACACCATGATTTCACAAGATTTTTACAGAACTGGCAGTGACTTATCCAAAATAGAAGGGTTCCCGCAGCTCTGCTGAACAGGTTCTCCATGCACATACACACTTCCCGTCAATTAGTCTAACAGATCTGTCAGCTGTACATTATTGTATCATGCTTGTGGGCTCACCACACTTTCCCATCCTCCTTTTCCTCCTCTTCCTTTTCCCTTCTCCCTCTCCTTGTCCCTTCTCTTTCTTCCCCTCTCCCTTCCTCACCTCTCTTCCTCCTCTCCCTACACATTTTCTTCTTTCTCCTTCATTCCATTTTACTCCTCCCCTCATTTTCCCCTCCTCCTTTTGCTTCTCTTCCTTTCTCCCTTGCCTTCTTGTCCTCTCTTCCTCCTCAGCCTCGCTCCTTATTGCCTTCCTTCCTTTTCCCCTTCTTTTCCTCAGCCTCTCCTGCAGGGCTGGTCTGAAGTTAAGCCTAAAAGCTGGATTTTCTCATCCTGATATCAGCAGGAGTTTGTTTTCTCCCCCACTTGCCCAGGTGCCAGCAGACCCCATTTAGGCTTCCTGTGAACGTGCCCGAAAGTACCCCAATGCATGTAACATCTGATAAGCTCATGTGTCTCCAAGGCTACAGGGACTGGTCACTGCTTATCTGACCACTGAAACAGCCCAGGCTGGACTTCCGATGGTCTTATAAGGTTCCTTCCTCTGGCCCCTGTTGCCTCTGAGAACACAAATGAAGCACCCTCGATGTTATTGCCCAAAACCAAAGACATTCCACCACAAGGACTCAAGAAGTCATTCTTCTTAGAGTAAAAAAAGCAAGCTGTCCACTGAAACAGCCTCCAGGTTGTCATTCCCCCCATGGACATTGTACAAATAGGCGATCATGATTCACCTTTGGTCCTGCCCATGCTCTGCCTGTTCCCCTCCCAAGCATGCCTGGACAAAGCTGGGGTTTGAACCCAGCACTCTCCCTCCTCCCCATCCTTCTCTTCCTTACCCCTCTCCTCCCTTCTCTCTCCTCCTTCTCCAACTCCTTCTTCCAACCTTTCTACTCCTCCTCTTCTTCCTCTTCATTCTCTTTCTAGTGTTTTCCTTCTCTCTGCCTTGCTCCCTTTCCTCATCTTCTTCCTCTTCCTATTGTTTCCTCCCCACGCTCTTTCTCCATCTTCCTTCCTCTACTTCTTCTTCTCCTTTTACCTTCTCCCCCTTTCCTTTGCTACCACATCTTCTATATTCTTCTCTTTTCTTTCATCATCCACTACTTCTCTTCCTCCTCCTCTCCTACTGCTCTTCCTTCTTCTGTTCTTTCCTCATGTTATCTTCCTCTTCCCCATTTTTCATCCTCCGCCTTCTTATTCCATTTTTCTACTCCTCCCCTTCCTCCTTTCCTTCTCCTCCCTGCCTTGTCTCTTCTCATCTCATGTTCCATCATGTTATTTCCCTCTTCCACCACTCCTTCCTTTCTCCTTCCTTACTTTTTTTTCCTCATCCCCTTCTCTATCCTTCTTTCCCACTTTCTCTTCCTTTTCCCCTCCTCACCTCTTGTTTTCTTACTCCTCTTCTTTTCCCCTCCTCTCCTTTCTTCTTCTTCCTTCTCCTCCCTCACCTTCTTATCTTCCTCTCCCCTTCTCCTCCCTCTTCTCTTCTTCCCCTTTCTCCATTCTTCTTTTTCTCTCACCTCTTCTTCCTCTCTCTTTCTCCTCCCTCCTCTTCTTCTCGTTTTCTTTTTCTTCCCTCAACTCTCCTCCTCCCTCACCTTCTCTTCTACCTCTCCCCACTCCTCTCTCTACTCTTCCTCCTCTCCTTTCCACCCCTCTATTTCCTCTGTCTCCTTTCCCTCTTTCTCTTCATTCTCTCTTTCCCTCTCTTCTTCTCTTCCCATCCCTCCTCTCCTTTCTTCCTCTCTAACCTACACATCCTCCTGCCCCTCTCCTCCTCTTTTCCTCTCTTTCCTTTTCTTCATTACCCTTCTCTGTCTCCTCCTACTCTTTTCTTCTTCTTCCCTTTTCTTCTCCCAGTTTTAATTTCCCTCCTCCTTCTGCTCCCCATCTTGTCCTCCTCCTCCCCTTCTCCTTTTACTCTTCCTCCTCCTCTATCTCCTCTCCTTTTCTTTATTCCCCTCCAATTCTTTCCACTAATTTCTCTCCTCCCCTCACTACTTCTCCTTCCTCCCCTCCCCTCACTAGCCTCCCTTTCACTTTATACCCTTTCTTCCTCTTCCTTCTCCTCAGTCCTTCCTCATTTTCTTTCAATTTTTTTTTAATTTATTTATTTATTAAGGATTTCTGCCTTGTCCCCACAACCGCTTCCCATTTCCCTCCCCCTCCCCCGATCAAGTCCCCCCCCCCCTCATCTGCTCGAAGAGCAATCAGGGTTCCCTGACCTGTGGGAAGCCCAAGGACTGCCCACCTCTATCTAGGTCTCGTAAGGTGAGCATTCAAACTGCCTAGGCTCCCACAAAGCCAGTACGTGCAGTAGGATCAAAAACCCACTGCAATTGTTCTTGAATTCTCAGTATTCCTCATTGTCCGCTATGTTCAGCTAGTCCGGATTTATCCCATGCTTTTTCAGACCTAGGCCAGCTGGCCTTGGTGAGATCCCAATAGAACATCCCCATTGTCTTAGTGTGTGGGTGCACCCCTCGTGGTCCTGAGTTCCTTGCTCGTGCTCCGTCTCCTTCTGCTCCTGATTTGGACCTTGAGATTTCTGTCCGGTACTCCCGTGTGGGTCTCTGTCTCTGTCTCCTTTCATCGCCTGATGAAGGTTAATATTCCTGAGGATGCCTATGTGTTTGTCTTTGGATTCACCTTATTTAGCTTCTCTAGGAACATGAATTATAGGCTCAATGTCCTTTATTTATGGCTAGAAACCAAATATGAGTGAGTACATCCCATGTTCCTCTTTTTGGGTCTGGCTTACCTCACTCAGGATAGTGTTTTCTATTTCCATCCATTTGTATGCAAAATTCAAGAAGTCCTTGTTTTTTACTGCTGAGTAATACTCTAATATGTATATATTCCATACTTTCTTCATCCATTCTTCCGTTGAAGGGCATCTAGGTTGTTTCTAGGTTCTGGCTATTACAAACAATGCTGCCATGAACATAGTTGAGCATATACTTTTGTTGTATGATAGGGCCTCTCTTGGGTATATTCCCAAGAGTGGTATTGCTGGATCCAGGGGTAGGTTGATCCCGAATTTCCTGAGAAACCGAAACACTGCTTTCCAGAGTGGTTGCACAAGTTTGCATTCCCACCAGCAATGGATGAGTGTACCCCTTTCTCCACAACCTCTCCAGCAAAGGCTATCATTGGTGTTTTTTATTTTAGCCATTCTGACAGGTGTAAGGTGGTATCTTAAAGTTGTCTTGATTTGCATTTCCCTGATCGCTAAGGAAGTTGAGCATGACCTTAAGTGTCTTTTGGCCATTTGAAGTTCTTCTGTTGAGAATTCTCTGTTCAGATCAGTGCCCCATTTTATAATTGGGTTGATTAGCCTTTTACGGTCTAGTTTCTTGAGTTCTTTATATATTTTGGAGATCAAACCTTTGTCAGTTGCAGGGTTGGTGAAGATCTTCTCCCAGTCAGTGGGTTGTCTTTTTGTCTTAGTGACAGTGTCCTTTGCTTTACAGAAGCTTCTCAGCCTCAGGAAGTCCCATTTATTCAATGATGCCCTTAGTGTCTGTGCTGCTGGGGTTATACATAGGAAGTGGTCTCCTGTGCCCATGTGCTGTAGAGTACTTCCCACTTTCTCTTCTATCAGGTTCAGTGTGTTCGGACTGATATTGAGGTCTTTAATCCATTTGGATTTGAGTTTTGTGCATGGTGATAGATATGGATCAATTTTCATTCTTCTACAGATTGACATCCAGTTTTGCCAGCACCATTTGTTGAAGATGCTCTCTTTTTTCCATTGTATACTTTTAGCTCCTTTATCGAAGATCAGGTGTTCATAGGTTTGTGGGTTAATGTCAGGGTCTTCTATTCGATTCCATTGGTCGACTTCTCTGTTTTTATGCCAATACCAAGCTGTTTTCAATACTGTAGCTCTGTAATAGAGTTTGAAGTCAGGGATGGTAATGCCTCCAGACAAACCTTTATTGTATAAGATTGTTTTGGCTATCCTGGGTTTTTTGTTTTTCCATATAAAGTTGATTATTGTCTTCTCCAGATCTGTGAAGAATTTTGATGGGATTTTGATGGGGATTGCATTGAATCTATAGATTGCTTTTGGTAGAATTGCCATTTTTACTATGTTGGTCCTCCCAATCCAAGAGCAAGGGAGGTCTTTCCATTTTCTGGTGTCTTCTTCAATTTCTTTCTTCAAAGACTTATAGTTCTTGTCAAGTAGATCTTTCACTTCCTTGGTCAGGGTTACCCCAAGGTGTTTTATGCTATTTGTGGCTATCGTGAAAGGTGATGCTTCTCTGATTTCCCTCTCTGCTTCCTTATCCTTGGTGTATAGGAAGGCAACTGATTTTTTGGAGTTGATCTTGTATCCTGCCACCTTACTAAAGCTGTTTATCAGCTGTAGGAGTTCTTTGGTAGAATTTTTGGGGTCGCTTATGTACACTATCATATCATCTGCAAATAACGAAAGCTTAACTTCTTCCTTTCCAAAACGAATCCCCTTGATCTCCTTATGTTGTCTTATTGCTATTGCTAGAATTTCAAGCACTATATTGAAGAGGTATGGCGAGAGTGGACATCCTTGTCGTGTTCCTGATTTTAGTGGGATGGCTTTGAGTTTTTCTCCGTTTAATTTAATGTTAGCTGTTGGCTTGCTGTAAATAGCTTTTATTATATTTAGGTAGGACCCTTGTATCCCTATTCTCTCCAAGACCTTTATCATAAAGGGGTGTTGAATTTTGTCGAATGCTTTTTCCGCATCTAGTGAAATGATCATATGGTTTTTTTCTTTCAGTTTATTTATATGGTGGATTACATTGATAGATTTGCGTATGTTGAACCAGCCCTGCATCTCTGGGATGAAGCCTACTTGATCATAATGGATAATTTTTCTTATGTGTTCTTGGATTCGGTTTGCCAGTATTTTATTGAAGATTTTTGCGTCGATGTTCATGAGTGAGATCGGTCTGTAATTCTCTTTCTTGGTTGGGTCTTTTTGTGGTTTTGGTATCAGGGTAACTGTAGCTTCATAAAAGGAATTTGGCAATGACTCTTCTGATTCTATATTGTGAAATACCTTAAGGAGTATAGGTATTAATTCTTCTTGGAAGTTCTGGTAGAATTCTGCATTGAAACCATCTGGTCCTGGGCTTTTTTTCGAAGGGAGATTTTTGATAACCATTTCTAATTCTTCGCGAGAAACCGGTCTATTTAGATCATTCACCTGGTCTTGGTTTAGCTTTGGTATATGATACTTATTTAAAAAAATGTCCATTTCTTTTGTATTTTCCAGTTTTGTGGCATACAGGCTTTTGTAGTAAGATCTAATGATTCTCTGAATTTCCTCTGTGTCTGTGGTTATGTCCCCCTTTTCATTTCTGATCTTATTTATTTGCGTGTTCTCTCTCTGTCGTTTAATTAGTTTGGATAGGGGTTTGTCGATCTTGTTGATTTTCTCCAAGAACCAGCTTTTTGTTTCATTGATTCTTTGGACTGTTTTCTGTGTTTCTATTTTGTTGATTTCAGCCCTCAGTTTTATTATTTCCAGTCTTCTACTTCTCCTGGGCTCGTCTGCTTCTTTTTTTTCTAGAGCTTTCAGGTGTGTTTTTAAGTCCCCAATGTATGCATTCTCCGTTTTCTTTAAGTGGGCACTTAGTGCTATGAACTTTCCTCTTAGCACTGCTTTCATTGTGTCCCATAGGTTTGAGTATGTTGTCCCTTTATTTTCATTAAATTCAAGGAAGACTTTAATTTCTTTCTTGATTTCCTCCTTGACCCAGGTGTGGTTCAGTAGTTGACTGTTCAGTTTCCATGAGTTTGTCGGTTTTTTGGGGGCAGCGTGGTTGTTGCCTTCTAACTTTAATCCGTGATGATCTGATAAGACACAGGTGGACACTGATTTTTTTTGTATCTGTGGAGGTTTCCTTTGTTTCCGAGTATGTGGTCAATTTTTGAGAAGGTTCCATGAGCTGCAGAGAAGAAGGTATATTCTTTCCTATTTGGGTGGAATGTTCTATAGATGTCTGTTAAGTCCATTTGCTTCATTACCTCCAATAATTCTCTTAATTCTCTATTAGGTTTCTGTCTGATTGACCTGTCCCTTGGAGAGAGAGGTGTGTTGAAGTCTCCTACTACTAGTGTGTGTGGTTTGATGTCTGCCTTGAGTTCTAGTAATATTTCTTTTACATAAGTAGGTGCTTTTATATTGGGGGCGTATATATTCAGGATTGAGACATCCTCCTGATGAATTGTTCCTGTTATGAGTATAAAGTGACCGTCTCAGTCTCTTCTGATTGATTTTAGTTTGAAGTCAGTTTTGTTAGAAATTAGTATGGCCACACCTGCTTTTTTCTTAGGACCATTTGCTTGAAACACCTTTTCCCAACCCTTTACTCTGAGTAGGTGCCTGTCTTTGTGGTTGAGATGTGTTTCTTGCAAACAGCAGAATGTTGGATCCTGTTTTCGTATCCAATCTTTTAGCCTGTGCCTTTTTATAGGTGAATTGAGCCCATTAATATTAAGTGATATTAATGACCAGTGGTTGTTTACTCCGGTTATTCTTATTGCTTTTGGTAGTAGAGATTGTGTGTCTCCTTTCTTTGAGATGTGCTCGTGAAGGGTCATTAGATGCCTGGGTTATTGTAGGCAGTGTTGGCAATGTTGGATTCCTTGGGTTGCGATTTTCCTTCTATTACTTTCTGTAGGGCTGGATTTGTGGCTACGTATTGTTTAAATTTGTTCTTATCCTGGAATGTCTTGTTTTCTCCGTTGATAGTGAACGATAGCTTGGCTGGGTATAGTAGTTTGGGTTTGCATCCATGGTCTCTTAGCTTCTGCAGAACCTCTATCCAGGACCTTCTGGCTTTCATAGTTTCCATCGAGAAGTCAGGTGTAAGTCTGATCGGTTTACCTTTATAAGTTACTTGCCCTTTTTCTTTTGCAGCTCTTAATATTCTTTCTTTAACCTGTATATTTTGTGTTTTGATTATTATATGGCGAGGAGATATTTTTCTTTGATCCAGTCTGTTTGGTGTTCTGTATGCTTCTTGAATATTTAAATGAATATCTTTCTTTAAGTTGGGAAAGTTTTCTTCCATAATTTTGTTGAAAATATTTTCTGAGCCTTTGAGCTGTGACTCTTCTCCTTCTTCTATTCCTATTATTCTTAGGTTTGGTTTTTTTATTGTGTCCCATAGTTCCTGAATGTTTTGTGTTGAGAATTTGTTGGCTTTGCTGTTTTCTTTGATCTGTTCGTTTATTTTCTCTATGGTGTCCTCAGCATCTGAGAGTCTTTCTTCTAGCTCTTGTATTCTATTGATTATGCTTGTTTCTGTAGACTCTGCTCGTTGGCCTAGATTTTCCATATCCAGCTGGTCCTCAGTTTGTATTTTCTTCTTTGCCTTCATTTCAGTTTTCAATTCTTGAACTGTTTCCATTACCTGTTTGATGGTTTTTTCTTGGTTTCCCAGGGTATCATGTACGTATTTACTCATTTCTTCAAACTTTTTGTTATACTTCTCCTCCATTTCTATAAGGGCATTTTTTACATGTTGTTTAAGGGACTCTATTATCTTCATAAAGTCGATTTTTTCCACTTCTTCTGTGTTAGGTTGTTCAAATACTTCTGTTGTAAGATCATTGGGTTCTGATGTTTTCATGTTGTTTTTCGGATTATTGGGTGAGTTCTTGCCTTGGCGCCTGCCCATCTCCTCCTATTGATCCTATCCAATGGATCCTTTAGAAACCGGATCAGGTTTCCCTGCTGGCCAAGGGCTCCGCTTACAAAATGCCCTCACTCTCTTTCGTGGTTCCTGCTGCAGGCCAAGAACCCTCTCACCCCTCCGAAGGATCTTCAGGACAGGACCAGGCTCCCCTTGTGCCAGTGACCTGGCCAACCAAAGGCCTACCTCTTTGATTCAATTGTAGTAGGGCGATCTGCTCTCCTTATTGCATGCCTGTCCCAGCTGCTAGGGTCTGGCCGCCGCCGCGCCTCTGTGCGTCTGGCGCCGCCGCCGCCGCGCCTCTGTGCGTCTGGCGCCGCCGCCGCTGCCTTTTTCTTTCAATTTTGAAACCAAGGAGTTACCCAGGGCCTCCTTAGCTGCATCTTCAATCCTTTTATATTTCTAAATGATTTCGAATTTTAAATTATGTGTATACATATGTTTGGAGCATACCCATTATATTGAACCTTTAGCACTAGGAATGAGGCCATGTTATCATGTATATGAACACCTGGTAAAACCTCATAATCTGTAAGTAATAGAAACACCAACATTCAAGCAATGTTGTCAAATAAGCAACACAAATTCTTTTAGTGAACATTTATTTGTTATTGAAATACTGATGAAGCATTTAATATTTTTATTTCTGTTCACAACAATAAGCAAACTGAAATATTAAGCCTTGTTATACTTTTTCAAGAACAACTATAATAAAAACAGCAAAGAGGAATGTTTACTGATCCAGGTCATAACAGGGAGTGGTCAGGTGACCTTCACAGGTCAGCAAAAGCCACTTTGTAATTGCTGGCACTAAATAGAAAAGTGGAATTCTCAGCTAGGTATTTAAGGAAATCATGCAGATACCTAGACACTCACATAGGACTATGCATACTAAGGAGGGCATGGGTCAATACAGTCCCAATTTGAGTAAATAATCGTAGGAGGTGTGGAGCCCCATAAACCTGAGACATTGGAATATGAGGATAAGCCAGGTGGATTTTGGCAAACATAGCAGACCTCTATGTGTCATAGTGTTGGATGAATGGACGTAGGCTTGGGAGAGAGAAGAAAAAGAATATAAAGAATAAAGGTAATGTCTTATAAATAAAGGGTAAAGTCTTTAAAGAGACAGAGTACAGATAGTTATAGATTAAAAGAAATAAAGAAAAATAAGCCATGTAAAAATGGAAGATTCACAGAGAGTCTGGATTATGTACATTGTGTTTTCTTTAAAATTTTTTACTGTGAAGGAGCTAAGTACAGAGAGACATTTCATTACATGGGCTGCCAAGCTAAACCAGAATGGATTTCATGAGGGTATTATGACTTCAGAATTTGGGTCTAAGGTTATGATGCTTTGGAGAGAGTCTTCTTTTGTTTTCACAGAGGATGAAACTCTATGGATTGCTTCTATCCCAATATGGTATGATAGACCACGCCCTCCTGAAAGGTTGCTGTGAACACCCTGAAAAAATTACTTCACTCAACTGCCAACTGAGATGAACCTGGCACACAGGTTACACCCTAAATGATCTGATTAACAGCGCCCGCATTCAGCAGGAAGCAGTTTGGAGAGAAATAACTGTGCCTGTATTTCCAAATATTGTTTATAAATGTTCTTTTACATTTAAAGGGGGATATGATATAGATATGAATAATTTGCATTGGTGTGGATTTTAAGGTCAATTTTGTTATATGTATTTTTGATATTGATAAAGGTATTGTGATTGTAGTTCATTTAAAAATGTAATGTATAACTAGGAAATATAGGTTGTTGATGGATAATCAAATAAAATAGTCAAGCTTGTAGTCATGTTAGTTAGATTTTCTAGATATATAGAGATGTATTTCGGTTAGATAGACATTCTTATTTTTCAAAGACTGCAGAATTATTCTTAGGTTTGGTCTTTTTATTGTGTCCCATATTTCCTGAATGTTTTGTGATGAGAGTTTGTTGGACTTACTGTTTTCTATGATCAGTGCATTTATTTTCTCTATGTTATCTTCAGAATCTGATATTCTTTCTTCTAACTCTTGTATTCTGTTGGTTATGCTTGTTTCTGTAGTCTCTATTCATTTACCTAGATTTTCCATGTCCAGCCGGCCCTCTGTTTGTGTTTTCTTCTTTGCCTCCATTTCAGTTTTCAAATCTTGAACTGTTTCCATTATCTGCTTGATTGTTTTTCCTTGGTTTCCTAGGGTATCACTCACTGATTTATTCAATTCTTCAAACTTTCTGTTATACTTCTCGTCCATTTCTATAAGGGCATTTTTTTACATGCTGTTTAAGGGCGTCAATCACTTTCATAAAGTCAGTTTTTTCTACTTCTTCTTGATTAACGTGTTTATGTCCTCCTGTTGTGAGGTCGCTGGGTTCTGGTGGTTTCGTGTTGTTTTTCAGATTGTTGGGTGAATTCTTGTATTGGCACCTGCCCATTTCTTCCTCTGAATGCTCCCTATGGATCTTCTTTTACAGGATCGGTGTCCTTGCCTACTGATGTACCTTCCCAGTGATGGCACTCCCCAGTGATGGCTCTCCTGGAGCTCCAGTGATGTCTCTCCCCAATGATGGCTCTCCTGGTGCTGAGATCAGATCTCCGTGCTGGTTGGGTAGCTTGTAAACAAAGCGCCTACCTTGCTTGGTGCAGGCAGGCTATTCTCTCAATCCTTTTTAGAAGGCAGAAAACTGTTTATTCAGTTGCTGCAGTTGAATCCAGGTCCTTTAGAATTGTACCATTGGACTTAGCCCACACTACTTCACTTATCAGGACAAGGCCCTCATAACCTAAACATCACCTCTAGTTTTTACATTAGGGTTGAAATTTTAGATGACTTTTCGAGAGACACATGCATTCAAACCATAGTGTTTGAGTGGGACTTCACCCCAGCTCCCAGCATGCATTTTGGAATGTCTGAGAATAAAGTTCCATTTCAAACCCCCTCCCCTGGCTGTTGCCTCAGTCCAAACCCTACCCCTGAGAAGCCCACCAAATGGTGATCCCTCCCCAGGGAGGGTCAAGACCACTTGGGAGGGGGGCTATTTAAGCTGCCCCATAGAGAATGAACACATGATCTTTTTGGTTCTCCTTTTCCCTCTTCCTGGTTTCCCAGGCTTCCTCCCTGGGGGGCCTGAAGAGCCACCCCACTTGTATCCATTGAACCTCACCTATTTCTGATTCAGTTTGATTTGGTCTGATTTGGATTATTGCATCAGCAGAGAGGCTTATCAGGCCATAAAAACTTTAGACATAGCTGTTGCGGAAGGTCCTTCCGCTCCTCTAGCCAATAGCTGCTGAGATACCAGCGCATTGGGGCATGGTCTCTCTCTTTAAAAAAGCGGCCACTTCCCTCTTCGCTCTCTCTTTGCTTCCTGCTCCTCTTCCTGCAACTAGACTCCTTCCTGATTGTGTAGAGGGCTGTGGTCTGGGACGTTGATCTGTAAGTTTTTTCCCCTTTAAATAAATTCCACCCTATCAATCATAATTCCAAACTGGTGTGGAATGTTTGTGATTTACGCCTTCGTCATCTGGCGCCCAAACGTTTGGTTTTAGGACCCCTCCTTCCTCCACTCAGCTGTCTGCCACCAATTCAGCTTGGCGTAAGCCCTCCCTCCCTCAGCTGTGGCCTGTGCCTTGCAGCCTCTGCCTTGTGCATGGAGCCAGCAGTTTAATGTAAATTACCACGCACTGGCTTTTCTTGCTACAGTTCTTTATATTTTTCTTTTAGACACCTCAGATTGACTTCAAGTCCCCAGTTATCGTTTGCCTCCCCATGTGGATTTAAACTGCACAGGCCCCCGTAGTCTCTGCCTGCGTGGTTTGCTCTTTTCTGAGTCGTTTTCAAATCTCCCTTGCAAGCACAGCTCTTAAGTGGCGCGAACAAGAGCACGCGGTTGCCGGTTGCCGAAAACTGCAACCCCTTGGGGTGACAATGTCACGTGGAGGCATACACAGCTTCCGGGTTACTCTTCTCTACCCCTGGATTCTGGGTTTATGGTTCCGTGTACGGAATTGATTTAATTACATTTACTTTTCTGAGCAACTTGCATTTCCCAGTTTTTAACAAATACTAGGCAGACACTGAAACAGGACCCCGTTTTTGTCATGACTTGGCAACAGCTCCACCTGATGGATAATAGGTAATGTGGCAGTTTTTGTTTCCTACACAAATTTTACTGTTTTGGTTACCAATACAATGGGTTATATCATGCAAGGTTTATATGACTATGGGGATAACTTAATTTACTGGTTACTAGGTTTCAGTATTCTTTTGCATATTCTATCATTTAGGAAGAATATGGCACTCCTAAGAACCATACAATCTTTACTAGAAACTCATGCAGGTCAGGAGATTCAGGATTCAAAAGAGACAATAATAAAAGGACTTGAAATGATTGAAGAAATTATTGGAGCCGGTGAACAGAGTAAGAAGGCACAAGGACAGGATACAATGCCAAAACCAGCTATTAGAACTGGCTTACCCAGGGTTTTAGCGACATACCCTGTAATTTATTCTGAAAAAGCATCAACTTCTAAAGGCTCAAAGGGAGTCAGAGAAGCTAGATGGATGCCAATAGCAATGAATGATCTAAAAGAAATTAAGCAAGCGATTGTTAATTTTGGCTTGCACTCTGCATATGTTAAGGAAATGATAAGGACTTGGGCTTCTAATGCTAGAGCTACCCCCCATGATTTCCATCAGTTAGTGTCTGCAGTGATGGACCTTCCTTGATATTTGGAATCTATTTCAGAGAAGAATCCAAACATATGGAACAGCAAGGAAGAGCAAAAGGTGTGGAGGTTTCCCAAGATCAAATTCTTGGTGCAGGAGAATATGCTGATCCACAGGTCCAAGCTCTTTATGACGATGAAGTACTGTGTCTATGTCACCAAGCAGCTTTAAATGCTTGGAATAGGATACAAGATCCAGCAAAAATGGTTGAATCATATACCAGGATTAGGCAGGGACAGAGAGAACCCTTTATTGACTTTTTGCAAAGATTAATTAAGGCTCTGGATATAGGGGTAACAGACCCAGAAGCTAGACGAATACTTCTTGAATCTCTAGCTTTCAAAAATGCAAGCATAGATTGCAAAAAGATAATTGGGCCTTTAAAATCTAGATCAGCACCTATGGATGAATGGATTCAGCATATGATGAATGTTGAGACGTTTACTATAATGATGAATCTTGGGTAGGAGAAGTGATTTCCAAAGCAATGAGGAGACATCAAACTGCCAGGTGTTTTAATTGTGGTAAATTAGGAAATCTGAAAAGGGATTGCAGGCACAGAATTTCTAGGAATAATATCTCCTCTGGGAATGACAAAAATAGGAGACCTCAGCCTTCAGGTATATGTAGGAGATGCAGTAAAGGCTGACATTGGTCCAACGAATGCAGGTCAACAACAGACAGAAAAGGCATCAGGAAACTCCTTGAGGGGCTTCTTGCAGGCCCCCAAGCCAACAGTGGCCCAGTCATTCCCAGTCACAGTGGAGAACGTGCCTCACCAAGAAAATTAAAAGCTCCAATTTCTGCTGTAAAAGGTAATACTGGTCTAAATGATGAATTACACATGGAGGATGAGTAAAAAAAACCCAGTAGGACAGAGTAAACATATATTTTGGCAGACTTCTGTAGTAATATGGGGCGGCAGGGCTGCGTCCCCCACACCCGGCCGCCCACATGGCTAGCTTATGCCCCAAAATAATTACACAGACACTGTATTCTTTTAAGCACTGCTTGGCCCTTTATCTCTAGCACTTACAGGCTAATTCTCACATCCCGATCAACCCATCTCTAATAATCTGTGAGAACCGGTCTTACCGGGAAGATTCTAGCCTAGTCCATCCTGGGTCGGAGCTTCATGCCGGGAGCGGGGCATGGCGTCTCTGCTGAGGCGTCTGCTCCTGAGAGAGCAGAGCTGTGGAGTCTCTGACCTCACTTCCTCTTCCTCCCAGTATCCTGTTCTGTTTTCTCCTCCCACCTATCTTCTAACCAATAAAATGGGCCAAGGCAGTTCCTTTATTAGCCAATGACCTTCCTCCATCATTTCCCCTTTTTCGTTTTAAACAAAAAAAAAAGGCTTTAACTTTAACATCGCAAAATTACATATTACAAAACAGTCATCAAGTAAAAGTTACAATAATCTTTATCATAACTAAGGAAAACTATAACTATTCTTAACTCCATCAAAGACTCCAGAAAGATATAATATTACCTAAGTAAACAAGGACTAAGAAACTTCAAACTCTAGAAATGACAAAGACATCTCGCTGCCTGGACAGTCACCCAAAGTTCTTTTGTACCGTTGGGGCATCCATCTTCAGCCTTCAGGCCCATAGTATCCAGCAGACATTTTCATCAAGCAGGAAATTCCAAAGGCAGTCACTATCTGCTTGTCCTGAAGAATGTCTCGCAGACTCTCTCATGAATCAGGAACCCCGAAAGATCATCTCACCTTAGGCAAGTTCAGTAGTCCTCTCTCTGCGGGTTCTCTGTGTCCGGTTTATGCAATAGTCCAAGCAAGAGCAGTTTCTTGCCCAAATGGCTATCAAACTCCATAACGAGCCTCTTCGATGCCCATCTTCCTCTTGAAGTAGATTGGTGCTGCCAGGAGCAGAGTGTCTCATTGTCATGAAAAGTCCTAAGTTATTAAAACATTTAAAACGCCGTATTCTATAATCTTTGAAAAATATGAAGAATGCCTATCTAAAATATATCTACGCACATCTAGAAAATATTAACTAACATGACTACAAACTTGACTATTATTTATGATTATCCATCAACAATCTATATTTCCTAATTATACATTTAACAAAATTGACCTTAAATCTCTATCAATAAAGCAAAATCTATGCTAATGTCAATTATTCATTTCTATATCATATCCACCTTTAAATATAAAGAACGTTTATAAACCATATTTGGGAACATGGGCGCAGTTTTTTCTCTCCAACCTGCTTCCTGCTGAATGGGGGCGTCGTTAATTAGGTCTTTCACGGTATAACCTGTGTGCTAGCTTCATCTCAGTTGGCAGTTGAGCGAAGCAATTTTCTGAAGGTGTTCACACCAACCCTTCAGGAGGGCGTGGTCCATTATACCAAATCGGAATAGAAGAAATGAACAGCGTCTCATCCTCTGTGAAAACAAAATAAGAAACTCCTTTCCAAAGTATCATATCCTTAGATACAAATTCAAAATATCTATGTTGGATTAGTTCAGCAGCATTTATAAACAAATATCTTTTAGTAGCTTTTGCTCTTTCCTCAGCATTCAAACAATTCAAAGAGAGCATAATAGCATACAGTATCAAAATTCTCTGTGTATTTTCCATCTTTGTGCAGCTGTGTTTTAACCTCTATTTTGTTTATTTTTACTTTTAACTCTTTGCTTTTTGAGACAGGTTCTCTGTATCTTTGATCTGAAGTAACTCTGTAGACCAGGCTGTCTTTGAACTCTCAGAGATCTGCCTGTCTCTGCCTCCCAGGCATTCGGGATTAAAGGTGTACACTGCTACACCTTGAACTCACAGAGATCTGTTTGTCTCTGCCTTCTAGGCACTGGGATTAAAGGCGTGTGTTACCACACACAACAACTCTCTTCCTTTTTTTGTTTTTTACTTTAAGAAATTCAACTTTTAGTCTGCATATATTTTTAACACACTTTAAACCATTTAAAAATTTTCTTTGTCTCTGAATCTCTCTTTACTGTATATCTCTCTTTTTCTGACCACATGAGTCTTTAATTTACCAAGCAATATCAGTAGGACTAAAGGCGTGGCTTTGCCAGCTAGATCCAGTCCATTCCTTAGCTTTCCAGCCTCATGGCGGATATACAGGCTGTAGCCATGTTTACTGCAACAACTGTATGGCATTTCAAGGTCCCTGCCAGCAAGTGAGCTACAACAGACAACACTCAAGTCCTCTCTCTCGGTAGCCGGCCCTCCTGCCTCAAACAGTCAGAGTTTGCCCTGGCAGGATGGCCCATTTTTAAACGGTGCAGCTTTTTTCCTGCTATGGCTGAAAACCGAAAAGCATGCGTTCAGCTTTTCATCAACACCGTTTAAGTATTTCGTGGCAGGACCTCTTAATGAGCTGCAGGGTTTTGCAGCTAAAGCTGAGTCAGGAAGCCTCTCTTAGATGAAAGCGCATGCTTGCCTCTAACAAGCAGAGCAGACCCGAGAACACAGCGAGTCTAGTTGCCATCAAACAAATCATAGCACTTTACTCCAAATGCTCTATTCAAAAGCTCTGTCTCCCGCAGGAGCCAGACAGAGATCGCAATGGCGGCACAGCCCCAGGAAGTCGCGCTTTAAAATGACACAGCGTTTTTTTCTGCTACTGTTGCCGAATCAGGAAATCTCTCTACAGCACACCACCAACAAACAGCAAAAATCTGTGTTAAACTCTCTCTCCCTTATTTTTAAGCCTTCTCAGGTTTTTTAAGTGGGTTTAGTCCATCATGTGGGGTGCCATCTGTAGTAATAAGGGCGGCGGGGCTGCGTTCTCAGCACCCCCGGCCGCCTGCTCGGCTAGCTTATGCCCAAAATAATTACACAGACACTGTATTCTTTTAAGCACTGCTTGGCCCTTTATCTCTAGCACTTACAGGCTAATTCTCACATCCCGATCAACCCATCTCTAATAATCTGTGAGAACCGGTCTTACCGGGAAGATTCTAGCCTAGTCCATCCTGGGTCGGAGCTTCATGCCGGGAGCGGGGCATGGCGTCTCTGCTGAGGCGTCTGCTCCTGAGAGAGCAGAGCTGTGGAGTCTCTGACCTCACTTCCTCTTCCTCCCAGTATCCTGTTCTGTTTTCTCCTCCCACCTATCTTCTAACCAATAAAATGGGCCAAGGCAGTTCCTTTATTAGCCAATGACCTTCCTCCATCAGACTTCTATTAACGATCAAAGACAAAAGCTAAGAGTCTGTATGAATGGCACTTTAACTGAAGGCTTATTAGACACAGATGCGGATGTAAGTATCATTACTCCAGAATCTTGACATCCGAATTGGCCTCTTCAAGAGGTAGATGTTCAGTTCCTGGGAATTAGAACCCTATCTCGTATAAAACAAAGCACAAGATGGGTTGAATATGTGCATAGGGCCTGAAGGGCAAATAGGAAGAATAAGGCCATATATAGCCAATATTGCAATAAATTTATGGGGCTGTGACCTGCTACAGCAATGGAATACCCAGATTAACATTCCTGTAGTTCCAGGAACTCATAATTCTGGGAAAGATATGATGAGGTATTATGGAAAAAGGTCACCAGCCATTCAGGCTGTACAAGAACATACAGCAAATACCAAACCTTTAGAGGTGCCAACAGCCCTACCTTTAAAATGGCTAACTGAGAAGCCAATATGGATCAAACAGTGGCCTCTAGCTGAAGATAAATTACAGGCATTGGAACAGCTGGTGCAAGAGCAACTAGATGCTCACCATATTGAAGAATCAACCAGCCCTTGGAATTCTCCTGTGTTTGTTGTAAAAAAGAAATCTGGGCCGGGCGGTGGTGGCGCACGCCTTTAATCCCAGCACTCGGGAGGCAGAGGCAGGCGGATCTCTGTGAGTTCGAGGCCAGCCTGGTCTACAAGAGCTAGTTCCAGGACAGGAACCAAAAGCTACGGAGAAACCCTGTCTCGAAAAATAAAAAAAAAAAAAAGAAAGAAATCTGGTAAATGGAGAAAGGTGACAGATTTAAGAGCTGTCAACAAGGTAATTCAACCTATGGGCCCACTACAATCTGGAATTCCTTTGCCTTCTCTATTACCAAAAGGATGGCCTCTTATAGTTATTGATTTGAAAGATTGTTTTTTCACTATACCGTTACAAGAGAAGGATAGAGAAAAATTTGCCTTCACAGTGCCTACTTATAATAATTCTCAGCCTAATAGGAGATATCAATGGACTGTCCTCCCGCAGGGTATGCTCAATAATCCTATATTGTACCAATAATTTGTAAGTAAGCCATTGGAAATAATTCGTAAACAATTCCCCAAGTCCATCATTTCTCATTACATGGATGACATCTTGTTATCTGATTCAAATAAAGATACTTTAGAAAGGATGTTTGAAGAAGTAAAGAAAATCTTGCCTAGGTGGGGATTACAAATTGCCCCTGAAAAGATTCAAAGAGGAAATTCTATTAATTACCTAGATTACAGAATTGGGTTAGAGAAAATCAAAACGCAAAAGGCACCAATCAGGAGAGACCGGTTAAAGACTCTTAATGACTTCCAAAGATTGTTAGGAGACATTTCCAGTCTACGAACAGCTGTTGGGATAACACCTGATCTAATAGTTCATTTAAAAAAATCCTTAGATGGTGTTAAAGACTTGAATAGTCCAAGAAAACTGACAGCTGAAGCAGAAAAGAAACTGACAATGATTGAGGAAAAATTACAGGAGGCACATGTGGATAGGGTGAACCCAAATCTTAGCTGCATCCTAGTCATATTGCCTTCCAGAATTTCTCCTACAGGGATTCTAATGCAGAGGGAAGATATTATTTTAGAGTGGATATTTATACCTAATAAACCAAGTAAAAAATTAAAACCTTATGTGGAAAAAGTCTCTGAATTAATTATAAAAGGTAAGCTGAGACTTCGTCAACTAGCAGGTATAGACCCAGCAGAAATTATAGTGCCTTTCACTACTGAAGAAATAAAAAAGTTATGGGAAGACAATGAACCATGGCACAGAGCTTGTGCTAATTTTTTGGGAGAAATTAATAGCAACTATCCCAAAAGTGGTAGACTTAACCTCATAAAGAGAACTTCTTGGATTCTTCCTAGAATTGCACATGATGCTCCAATAACTGGAGCTTGTACGTTCTATATTGATGCAAATAAATCAGGGAAAGCAGGTTACAAGTCAGATGAATTGAGTAAGGTGGAGCAAAGCCCTTATAATTCTGTCCAGAAGGTAGAATTATATGCCATTTTTATGGTGCTAAGGGATTTTAAAGAACCTCTTAGTATAGTTACAGATTCACAATATGCAGAAAGAGTTATCTTGCATATTGAAACCACTGAATTTATACCAGATGACACAGAGTTGACTTAATTGTTTATCCAGATACAAGACATAATCAGGAATAGGCTTTGTCCGATGTACATAACACACATCTGGTCCCATACAGGTCTGCCTGGTCCTCTAGCACAAGGTAACACTGAGATTGATCAATTACTAATTGGAAGCGTGTTGCAGGCCTCAGAATTTCATAAAAACATCATGTCAATAGTAAAGGCCTAAAGAAAGAATTTTCCATTACTTGGCAACAAGCTAAGGACATTATAAAGAGATGTTCTACTTTCTATAATCAAACACCATTGCCTGCAGGGAGTAACCCAAAGGGTACTAAGAGAAATGAAATCTGGCAGATGGATGTGTTCCACTTTATGGAATTTGGTAAATTAAAATATGTACACCACACCATAGACACGTATTCAGGTTTTCAATGGGCTACTGCCCTGAGCTCAGAAAAGGCTGATTCAGTAATCACACATTTATTAGAAGTTATGGCCATCATGGGTATACCTACACAAATAAAGACAGATAATGGTCCAGCATATGTATCTAAGAAAATGAAACGCTTTTTTGATTATTATAATATAAAACATATTACAGGTATACCAAGTAATCCTACAGGTCAGGCAGTTATAGAAAGATCAAATCATACTATAAAGCATATGCTGAACAAACAGGAAGGGACCAAAAATACCCCCAGAAATAGATTACATAATGCTTTATTAACCTTGAATTTTCTTAACGCTAATGAGAAAGGAACAACAGTAGCAGAAAGACATTGGATAATGGAAAAGTCTGCTGAACTAAATCAACCGATTTATTTCAAAGATGTGCTGACTTCTCAATGGAAGTCAGGAGATGTGCTACGTTGGGGAAGGGGTTTTGCTCTTGTTTCCACAGGAGAAGAAAAATTGTGGATACCATCAAAATTAACAAAGTTTCGATTTGAAGAGGAGAAACCTCTTGGAAAGGAGAAATGACAGCTCATCCACAATGATGATATTTATACAGGTGGTAAGAAAAACTTATCGAATGGGGGCAGGGTTCTCTTCTTATCTCTGCAGGAAAACACTCATCTTCAGAAAATTCAAGGAACACTGGGCGTTTGAATACTGACAGATGGAAACTATTTTCAAACCAATAAGAATCAGCAAGAAAATCAAATAGGTCTCGTAAGTAAAATTATTCTACTCTTATCTTTAAATATGTATTAATGTGCATTTATTTATAAATATATAGAGCTGGTTTTGAAGTTGGACTCTGGCTCAGTCTCTCTCCAATTCTAAGCCTGTTGGTAAGAGAAAAACCCAGAGTTTCTGGAGTTTCTGTCTCATGTCAAGAGCCATGATATGGGACAGAAAGAAATATGAGTTTTGAAAACATCTTTGCTTTTCTTCATATCTATCATACTTTTCATTGAATATATCTATCATGCCTTTCATTGAAAATATATATATATATATATGTCTATATGATTAATGTTTAAGTTTTTCACAATGAGCAATGAGTTTTTCCTGAAGTGACATTTGAAGTTTCCAGGAAGATGATAGGGCCCCATCACAAGAAATCCACCTGGTTGATATGAAGTCATAATACTAATAGCGCTACTACAAGACCCATTTTGGGTACCAGCTGCACAAGATGATCCCAACTTGGTTAGCTGAAATGGTGTACATCTTATACAACATTCTGGCCAGACCTGCACAAAATACTCAGAGACAATTTGCAATTTTAAAAGACATTGATCTTGAAATTAAACCATCATTTTACTTTCATAGAATCCCCCAGAAAGAATGTCGCCCCCATGACAGCTGGAAGTAATTCTAGAGGATGACGTCCCCTCTCCCAGTAAAGTTTGCTCTTGGGTTTAGGGACATCATTTAGGGGTTTATTATAATTAGTATATGGTTGAGGGTTGGGAGTTGGGAGGTTGGGGGAGGAATTTTATAAGCTCAGGGATCTTTTGAAAAAAAAGAAGAGGGATAACTGGATGATGGGATAATAGATTTATAATTGTGTTACTGTTTTTAGAAAAACATATTGGTATCAATTCTTGTATATTGATACAAAGTTAAATTATATTGACTATTGTATGCGTGCATGTTTCTACCACTGTTTAAAACATTTTTTATGTATTGACATATATTGTATTGATATATATATATTGTATATATTTACCATATTGCAGTGTACATTTCTACCTCTGATTAAGATACTTATATATTGTTTGTGTATTGATATATATTTACCATACTGCAATGTATATTTGTACATTGTTTATATTTGGAGGTCATTATCCTCATTTGTTTCACAGTTGTTTATTGTCTTAGTCTTTAAGTTAGATAGATATTGAGAATTATATAGATCAATAGTCATCTAAGTTTGTCATTTATAATTCGACTAATCAGGTTCTTTACATACGTAGAGATTATACTCAGTATAGATAGATAATCTTCAACCTCTTCAAAGAGCTGTAGAAAATGGCCTTTAATCTAACTCAGAGTTTTGTGATAGTGAGACACAATTGTTCCTGGCAGCACCGATCTATTCCCGAGAGAATGTTGAGCACCAAAGACACTCCACCTGGAGCCTTTCTTTTTGGCTGAACTGGCCTTTGGGCAAAGAAATGCCCATACCTCAACCACTGACAGATATACAGAGCATACATCAATGGATAAAACAGGACTATCATATCCTGCCAAGACAGGGTAAGATAGTTTTGAAAAGTTGCTTGCCTTTGAAAATGGTATGTCAGTTATGTTAGTCCTTAGCCAAAGTTGGTTGCTTCAATGCTGCATACGTGACTTTGGGTGATTTGCCCAGGTAGCCAGTTGTCTCTGTGATTTGTTGCATGTTTTGGAAGTTGTTTGACTGCACTTCCTAATTACTCAGGTAACATTATTTCCCTTCTCAGATCTTCGATGGGGTTGAAAACTATATAAATGTAGTTACTTTCCACTCATGACTTGGCCAAGCTATTTATTATACAAGACCTAAGCTAGTTAGAATAGGATATTTTTACTTATTGTATATAATTTCATAGTAGGTTTAGAACTCTCTTACTTAAACAAAAGGGGGAGGTGTTGCAGGAGTTCCTTCCACTCCTCCAGCCAATAGCCACTGAGATACCAGCCCATTGGGGCGTAGTCTCTCTCTTTAAAAAGCGGCCACTTCCCTCCTTGCTCTCTCTTTGCTTCCTGCTCCGCTTCCGGCAACTAGAGTCCTTCCTGATTGCGCAAAGGGTTATTGTCTGGGATGGTGATCTGTAAGTTTTTTCCCTTTTAAATAAATACCACCCTATTAATCATAATTCCAAACTGGTGTGGGATTGTTTGTGATTTACGCCTTCATCACATAGCACCTATGAAATTCAAAAGATAGATGTCCTGGGTTTATACTTGTAACACCTCATCATGGTACTTTATAAGTCATCAACATATATATGTATATATATATATTCATATATGTATTTATATGTTCAACACAACAAAATAAAACAGCAAAAATGAAATGCAACTTCTTGGATTTCTTATTAAGATATGTCAAATTCAAGCTATAAATGATATATTTTAAAAGTTATTTTAAATTTAATATTATTGATTTATTCAATATGCCCTAGGGCACATCTGAAACATACAATGAAAAGCCTTTTCCAATTGCATTCCATAGTCACACAAACCTCTTTCCATGGGTGATTAGATTTATTGCTTAGTTAATATGGTGAAACACACATACGCACACACACACACACACTCCACAGTTACAATGTGGCAAAGGAATAGAAAAAAATACATTAAAATGTAATGAAAATAACCAAATAAACTTGAAAAAAGGTTCAAATAACATGTTTAGAAGTGAAAAATATGACACTTAAACATGAAGAGCTACAAGGACACATTACTAATAAAAACATAAAACATATACGCCTAGTGAAACTTCAGAACACCAGACCATAGAACAGCATAAAATTTTAAAAAATCATACTTATCCCTGAAATTGGCAAGAAAGGATAATAAAGAAGCATGGTTCCATGTAAGAAAATGAGAATGTATAAAATAAAATAAAAGGGCAGAAATAATTCCCATGCCCTATCAGTCACGCTGTATATCAACTACATTAATCAATTAAATATAAAAATTGTGAAATGATTATCTTTCTATGTCTGGGTTACCTCACTTATCACATGTACTCACTCATAGGTGGTTTTTAAACATAAAGCAAAGAAAACCAGCCTACAAACCACAATCCCAGAGAACTTAGACAACAATAAGGGCACTAAGAGAGACTTACATATATCTAATTGAAGTAATAAGAGCGGCGGGGCTGCGTCCCCAGCACCCCGGCTGGATCCAGCCCATTTCTTAGCTTTCCAGCCTCATGGCTGAGGTACTGGCTGTAGCCAGCAAGCGAGCTTCAGCAGCCTGTGCTTGCAAACCGCACAAACCGCCTGCGTAAAAGAGTCAGAGTTTGTCCTGGCAGGACAGCCCAGAAAGCCGGCATTTTTAAACGGCGCAGCTTTTTTCCTGCTACGGCTGAAAACCGAAAAGCATGCGTTCAGCTTTTCGTCAACACCGTTTAAGTGTTTCGTGGCAGGACCTCTTAATGAGCTGCAGGCTTTGCAGCTAAAGCTGAGTCAGGAAGCCTCTCTTAGATGAGGCGCTTGCTTGCCTCTAACAAGCAGAGCAGACCTGAGAACACAGCGAGTCTAGTTGCCATCAAACAAATCGTAGCACTTTACTCCAAATGCTCTATTCAAAAGCTCTGTCTCCCGCAGGAGCCAGACAGAGATCGCAATGGCGGCACAGCCCCAGGAAGTCGCGCTTTAAAATGACACAGCGTTTTTTCTGCTACTGTTGCCGAATCAGGAAATCTCTCTACAGCACGCCACCAACAAACAGCAAAAATCTGTGTTAAACTCTCTCTCCCTTATTTTTAAGCCTTCTCAGGTTTTTTAAGTGGGTTTAGTCCATCACGTGGGGCGCCATATGAAGTAATAAGAGCGGCGGGGCTGCGTCCCCAGCATCTAATCTACATGAATAGTAGAAAAAGGCAAGATCTCCTGAGTTAATTGGGAGCATGGGGACCTTGAAAGAGGGTTGAAGTGGGGAGGGGAGAGACAGGAAGGTGGAGCAGAAAAAAATGTAGAGCAGAGAATAATTTAGAGTGCAATAAAAATCAATAAAAGAATGAAAAAAATGTGAAATGAAGAAAGAAAAAAATCCAAGTTTGTGCTGTGCACCAGTGATATACATGCCTCTAAGAAAGATTGTAAATGAAAGCATAGAAAAAGATATTAGGTTGCAGGTGTTATCCAATAGAAATGTTATATAGTTAGAGTAAGGTAAGGCAAAAAAATATTTTTTTTTGGTGTTACAGAGATAGCTCACCATTAAATCTGACTTTTATGTAAAGCAACTGGGGGAGGGGTGTCTGACCTATCAAGAATTAAATTTCCAAATGTCCTTCAATGACTCATATGTTAATGGCTTGATCCTCAATCTGTGGTGCTTTTGTTTGGAGAGGTAGAACTTGCAGGTCATTAGGCAGAAGAGGAGAGAGGAGAGAAGAGGAGAGAAAGAAAAAGAAAGGAAGGGAGAGAGGAAGGAAGGAAAAAAGAAAGGAAGGAAGGAAGGAAGGAAGAAAAGAAAGGAAGAAAGGAAGGAAGAGAGAAAAAGAGAGGGAGGGAGGGAGGGAGGGAGGGAGGGAGGGAGGGAGGGAGGGAGGGAGGGAGGGAGGGAGGGAGGGAGGGGGATAAATAAATAGTGAACCTTGGTCTAGGGATGTGGCTCAGTTGGTAGAGCATATACCTTGGTTCAGGGCTCAATCCCTACCACCACATAAACTGGAAGTAGTGGCACAAGCTTGTAATCCCAGCTATCAGGAGGTGGTAGGAGGAGGATCAGAAGTTCAACATTATTCTTGGCTACATTGTGAATTTGAGGCCAGCTACAATGACACCCTGCCCTGACCCCCAAGAGGAAAGAAATAAAAATGAAAACAATTAACCAAGTACAATGCTTGTCATCATCGCAATCTTTCCTTATGAAATGGTTTAGGACATTCAAAATCCAAACTATGGCATCTTACAAAATGGGGGATAATATAAAATATACTGTTGAGTAAAAATTGGACCCCCAAACCTGGCATCAGCACTAGATCTTTAAAATGAATTCCAAGGCAATGCAATTTTGTAGGACTGTGCTTTCTTTCTTTAAAAAGCATTTATAAGAAAGTTTTAAGGTGAGCCTGGTACTAAACTTAAGGGAACCTACTGAATTGTCTCTATAGATGTAATTTTTAGCTTGTTTAGTAATTGCTGCTGACTCATTTGCTTGTGGCCCCAAGATTTTGCATTTTCTCCTGTGATTAGCAATCTCTTACAGAGTCAGCTGGATTTTGTATGCTTTCTGTTCCATCCTACAGGGCAATTATAACGCATCTCTGCAAGGATCATAAAGGGTGGAAAGCAGGGCAGTGAGAAGTACAATTCTTTTTTATAGTTTAATTTCTTTCCATTTTATTGGCTAGCTGTATCTTTCATAAATAGGTTGTAGAAAATTAAAGTCTTAAGGTGTAATGTATTTCTCTGGCACATTCTATTTACCAAGCTAAAATAAGCTATCTAGATGGTACACATTCATTGACAATAATTGAGATAGGGGTTCTGTAATAGAAAATTCTATTCTCAATTGAATAAATGTGCACATTGTATTTTCATTTTTAAGAGAGACACTATTTTAAAATGCACCACTAAAAGTAGAATTGTTTAAAATGGAATGACATTACCTGTCTCCTTATCTAAATAAGCAGAATTTAATTTCATAGTGATAACATTGTTACAGTTTTATAGTGGCAATAATAGTGGACAAAGAGTTGAGTTACTCAACTCACCCTCTCTTCCCCCCTCCCTTTTTCTTTCTTTTAAAAAGTTTTTGTGCTTTTGAGACAGAGTCTCATGTAGCTCAGGCTTGGCTTTAAATTCATTATGTAGTCAAGGATAATCTTGTGTCCTGATTCTACTTTCCAAATGCTAGGATTATAGGAATGTACCACCATGCTCCATTTATATGGTATTGGGAATGGAATCCAGGGTTTCCTGTTTACTAGGCAAACACTCTACAAATGGAGCAACATCCCCAGTCCTAAAGTAAATCTAACTGACATTGTTATGTGTGTGTGCACTATGCTGGGAATTAAACCTAGGGCCTCAAATATTCTGGTTACATTTTTTGCCATTCAGCCATAGCCCCAGCTATAAGTTTCTTAATGAAAAGTACGACATAGGTATTTTTTTTTATATGTAGCACTAACAGGCCTTTAGTTTGCAAGCCACTGACTCCATAATGCTCATCTGTTTCTTTTATCTGTAACATTAGATTTTATTTATGTATATGAGTGTATGTCTGTGTTTGGGCACTGGTAGAGACCAGAAAACAGTATCTGATGGCCAGCAGCTGGAGTTACAGGCCATTTTGAGCTAGCCATCATGGGTGCTGGGTACCAAACTCAGGTTCTCTGCAAGAGTAGTATGCATTCTTAACTACTGAGCCATCTTTCCAGTCCTTATACAAACTTTTTATGAAAAGTGTGGCATAAGGTAATTTCTGGGCAGTTGGTAGGTATAAGTTTCCATGGATATATCTTGTTTCTAGGTCAGGTCCATTTAAAAGTTATACTGGCATTGGAGTATAGACAGTTTGTAATACTATTTTCCTGTTTCAGTCCCTCTAAATTGCTCCGAGCAAGTACAAGTCTCTCTAGTCAACTGATTTCTGAATATGATTGATCCTACGAGCAATGCTTCCTTGCGTAGTGTCTGTTGGTCAGAAAATAAGCACATTGATTATGAATAATGTTAACTTATGGTGAATAGTTATGAATGAACTTAACCAAAAGGATTACACAATGTAATTGAGTTAAATTAGTAATGCCAATTTTATGGCATAGAATAGAGTTAGAGACTCAAAACTAGCACAATTGTAATTAATTAATTTATTAAGAATTTTGAGACAGTGTCTCATACTACAGCCCATGCTGGTCTGAAACACATGATAATCCATCTGCCTTTGCTTCTCAAGTGTGGAATTACAGATGTGAGGCATCATGGCTGACTTTTATGTTGATCTTTTATTTCTACTTTAAAATAGTTTAAATTTATAGATGAGTATCAGTTAGAAAATGCAAAGGGGTTGGGGAGATGGTTCAATTAGTGTATAAGCACGAGGACCCGAGTTTGTACCCCCAGCACCTATGTAAGGCTGGATGTGAAAGTGATATAATCCCAGCACTCCAATGGCCAGATGATATACAAACTAGGGGAAACCATGGATGCCCCAAAGCTAGCCATCCTGGTATAGACAGTAACAAATAATAGGAGACCCTGTCTCAAATAAGGTAGAAGGTGAAGACTGACACTTGAGGTTGCCTTCTTGTTCCTAAATATGCACATGCATACACATACACACACAATTTTTAAAAAGATGTAGAAAATACACTACAAGATCTTAAGGAAGTCATTACCCAGTTTTACCAGTTGATAATAATTTCCCTATAATTCTTTTTAAAGTGACCTCTAAAATAGTAAAGACCTCTCTCCTCTTCCCCCTCTTCTCTCCTCCCCTCTTCTCATCCTTTCCCTGATGTGGGATTCCCCTCTGTATGCTATGAATATCATTGGTTAATAAAAAAAAAACTGTCTTGAACCTGCCATAGGGTAGAATAGAGCTAGGCAGGGAAAACTAAACTGAATGCTAGGAGAAAGGAGGCAGAGTCGAAGAGAAGCCATGTAGCCTTTACTCGGTAACTTTACCCAGTAAGTCAACATTTTGCTAGCTGAACTAGGATCTAATCATAAATCACTCAACACTCCTCTTTAGACTTTTAAACCACGAGAAAATTTCTGCATTTTTTTTTGTCTTTCACATCAGCTGTGCAGTAGAGTATCTGTGAGTGTGGATATAAACAGTTCTCCAATCTTAGATTCATCGTTTGCTTTCTTTTTTTGAGGGGGCTGCAGGAACACCAAGGAAGCAATGCTGTGTTCTTAGCTTATGATGCCAGTGGACAGTTTGTCCAATCATTTATAATGTTTCTCTAGATTACTGATTTAAAGAAATATTCTCCATGTTTCTACATGGTGTGGTGTTTTAAGTAAGAATGGCCCTCATAAGCTCATAAATTTGAAAGCTTGGTCATCAGGGTGTGGCACTATTTGAAAAAATTAGGTGGCATGGCCTTTGAGGAGGAACTGTATCATTGGGGTGGACTTTGAGGTTTCAAAAGCGCATGCCAAGCCCAGAGTCTCTCTGGACCTGCTGCCTGTGGATCAAGATATAGAATTCTCAGTTCCTTCTCCAGCACTATGTCTGTCTGCATGCAGTCATGCTCCCCACCATGATGACAATGTACTAAGCCTCTGAAACTGTAAGCAAACCACAATTAAATGCTTTCATTTATAAGTTGTGTAGTCATGGTATGTCTTCACAGTGATAGAACACTGGCTAAGACACATGGTTCCCACTCATGCAATAGACCTTTGAAACTGTTCCTTACAAATATTCCAATACCCAGAACAAAAACAGACAGGAGGACAAATGGAATCAAATTAAAGACCCAGATATTAATCCTAACACCTACAAACACCTGATTTTTGACAAAAAAAAAGCAAAAAATATCAAATGGAAAAAAGAAAGCATATTTAACAAATGGTGCTGGCATAACTGGATATCAACATGTAAAAGAATGAAAATAGATCCATATCTATCACCATGCACAAAACTCAAAACCAAATGGATTAAAGACCTCAACATAAAGCCAGCCACACTGAACCTCATAGAAGAAAAAGTGGGAAGTACACGTGAATGCATTGGCACAGGAGACCACATCCTAAATATTACCCCAGTAGCACAGACACTGAGAGAAACAATTAATAAATGGGACCTCCTGAAACTGAGAAGGTTCTGTAAAGCAAAGGACATGATCAACAAGACAAAACAGCAGCCTACATAATGGGAAAAGATCTTCACCGACCCCACATCTGACAGAGGACTGATCTCCAAAATATATAAAGAACTCAAGAAATTGGTCATCAAAAGAACAAATAATCCAACAAAAATATGGAGTACAGACCTAAACAGAGAACTCTCAACAGAGGAATCTAAGATGGCTGAAAGACACTTAAGGAAATGTTCAACATCCTTCCTTAGCCTTCAGAGAAATGCAAATCAAAACAACTCTGAGATTCCATCTTACACCTGTAAGAATGGCCAAGACCAAAAACACTGATGGCAACTTATGCTGGAGAGGTTGTGGGGTAAAGGGAACACTTCTGCAATGATGGTAGGAGTGCAAACTGATACAGCCCCTTTGGATATCAGTATGGCAATTTCTCAGAAAATTAGGAAAAAACCTACCTCAACACCCAGCAATACCACTTTTGGGTATATACCCAAAGGATGTTCAATCATACCACAAGGACATGTGCTGAACTATGTTTATAGAAGCATTTTTTTGTCATAGCCAGAACGTGGAAACAACCTAAATGCTCCTTGACCAAAGAATGGGTAAGGAAAATGTGGTACATTTACCCAATGGGGTACTACGCATTGGAAAAAAATATTGATATTTTGAAATTTGCAGGCAAATGGATGGATCTAGAAGACATCATATTGAGTGAGGTAACCCAGACCCAGAAAGACAAATATCATATGTACTCATTCATAAGTGGCTTTTAGACATAAAGCAAAGAAAACCAGCCTACAATTCGTAATCCCAGAAAATCTTGACAACGAGAGCCCTTAGAGAGACATACTTAGATCTAATCAAATGTGAAGTAGAAAAAGGAAAAATCTCCTGAGTAAATTGGGAGCACGGGGACCATGGGGACCATAGGAGAGGGTTGAAGGGGAGGGGAAAGAGAAAAATGTAGAGCTCAATAAAATCAATAAAAAAAGTAAAAAAAAAAACCCAAAAAACAAATATTCCAATGCCTAGAGTCAATAGTAGAAATCCAAAGCAGTGTAGATGGTCTGTAATTTTCACACTTGGGAGATGATGAAAGCATAAAAATCAAGAATTCAAAGTCCTTCTTCACTATGTAGGGAATTCGAGGCTCACCTAGGATACTTGAGACTCAGTTTGAAAAACCAAAAAGGAAGAAGAAGACGAGAAGGTACGAAGATAGATGGAGTACCAAGACAATAAAAAACATATAGGCATCCTCCTGAATATTAACCTTCATCAGGCGATGAAAAGAGATACAGAGACCCCACATTGGAGCACCGGACAGAAATCTCAAGGTCCAAATCAGGAGCAGAAGGAGAGAGAGCATGAGCAAGGAACTCAGGACCGCAAGGGGTGCACCCCCACACTGAGATAATGGGGATGTTCTGTCAGGAACTCATCAAGGCCAGCTGGCCTGGGTCTGAAAAAGCATGGGATAAAACCGGACTCGCTGAACTTAGCAGACAATGAGGACTACTGAGAACTCAAGAACAATGGCACTGGGTTTTTGATTCTACTGCACGTACTGGCTTTGTGGGAGCCTAGGCAGTTTGGATGCTCACCTTATTAGACCTGGATGGAGGTGGGTGGTCCTTGGACTTCCCACAGGGCAGGGAACCCTGATTGCTCTTCGAGCTGACAAGGGAGGGGGACTTGATTGGGGGAGGGGGAGGGAAATGGGAGGCGGTGGCAGGGAAGAGACAGAAATCTTTAATAAATAAATAAACAAATGAATAAATAAATAAATATTTTAAAATCTGATTATATATATGACTATGACATATGTGTTATATTTTGTTTTTGTTTTGTTTTTGGAGGTAAGGTTTCTATGTGTAGGCCTAGCTGTTCTGGAACTCACTCTGCAGACCAGGATGGCCTCAAACTTAGAGGTTCACCTGCCTCTGCCTTCCGAGTACTGGGATTAAAGGAATGCACCACCAGGCCTAGCTACATATACATTCTTTACAATTTAAAACATTCTTTCATGGGAAGCATTATAATTACTGTACAAAACCAATAAAGATAATGCTATATTTTAGATAAACTTAGAAAGTTGATTATTCATTTGACCATATTCCCTCTCTCTCTCTCTCTCTCTCTCTCTCTCTCTCTCATATGTTCTGCTGGTGAGATGGCTCAAGAAGTAAAGCTGCTTGCTTGAAAACCAACACCCACCCCCACAAAGTTAATTTTAAAAAATTTAAATTATTGTGTGCATGTGTGTGTGTGTGTGTGTGTGAATTCACGTGTCATTGCAAGCACATGTAGTAGTAAGAGGAGAGTTCGTCTGAGTCAGATATCTATGTCTATATGTGTCCATGTGAAGATTTATTTGGCACATATATTCTATTAAAAAGTTTAAGAAACTGGAGAGATGATTCAGCTGGTAAAAGCACAGCCTCCAAGCCTGACCGCCTGAGTTCAATCCATGGGATTACGGTACCAGGAAGGAGAGAACTGATACAGGAAACAGCTTAAAAGTCAGACATAAAAATAAGCTTTTATGTGTCAGTGTTTAAAACATTTTCATTCCTCAAATGATCTTGCATTCGTTAGGCAACCATCTAATAGGAAAAGCAATTATTACTACTAATAAGGGAGCATCTCAGTGTGTTTGGACCACCCACAGGCCTCTCACTGCACATCATTAGGGAGCCTATGATGTATTTCTTTGTGGCTTCTTTTCTCTGACCACATCAAAGGCTGAACCAGAATATGGTGATTTAAAAAGATAGAAACAGTCAATGTATTGACCCCTGAAATTGGCTGCCTGCAGGACTGGGGCTGCTTCTGGTTTCTGGGAACCTTCTATCAGTTCTGTCTCTCCATTTATGTCTGACTCAAATGCATTTCAATAGGCTGTGACTTTGTTGGAACGGGGAAGAAGAGAACTGCCAGGTTGGATAATGAGATTGGAATCTTATGTAGAGTTCTGTTTCTGAATACCTTATGCTTTTTAAAGAAGCTGGTACATATTTGTACCTTTTCACACATAAAAATGACAATATACAGCATGGCTTAGAGTCTGTTTTTAACTACTATAAGGTTACCTATTCCCCCTTATCCTTGAATGATTTCTAATGTTAAATCTAAAATGCATCTAGTCCTCTAAAGGAATTATCCAAAGGCCAGTAAAGAATTTAAATAGTGTTGAGCCTTATTTGAGCTGGTTTATAGTAATGTAATATCTTCTTTTGGAGATTTAGGAGCTAATTATAATGATACCATGATTTATATAGTAATATTTCTGGGTTACAGAGAGTTCTAGTTTCAACCTAATAGTTATGAACCTAACCTTACTTCTCCAAGGTGTATTTCTTTCTTTTTCTTTTTTGTTTATTTATGAGACAGGATCTCATGTAGCCTGGGCTGGGTTCCAGCTCACTCTGTAGCAGAGGACGAACCCTAAAATGATAGAATTATAGACAAGTGCCATCATGCCTGGGTTCCAAGACAGACTTTGATTATGGGCCACATATTTCTGTTGCTGTCATTAAAATATCACAGATTTAGTGACTCACCCCTCATTTATTGGTTTTACGCCCTGTAGGTAAAAAGTTTGGATACAGATAACATGGCTTAAGAAGTAGGTCCTTGGGTTAGGCTATAAAAATACCCAAAACTCAAGGTTTGGCAGGAACTTTGTGGAGAGTCTTGGAAAGAATCCATGTTGAGCCTCATTGAGTTCATTGTCCAAATTTCAAGTCTTATGATTGCAGGATGAAGAGTGTTAGTTTCTGGCTGACTGTCAGTTGGGATCTGGGTTTTACTCCCAGTGGTTGGCTGTGTTCCCTCTTAGATGTTCCCTGTAACATCCCAAGCAATGGTAGATCAAGCCCCTCTCATGCTTCAGACATTTCTGACTTCTCCCATTGTATCTGTATTCCCGTCCACATTTGCCAATTTTCTAGGATCAGAGTATGTGCTCAGTCTTTCACTCTGCATTTAGGGTTGCATTCTGTTCTCAAATATTGTACTTTACTCCATCAGCATGCTCACTTTAAGTTAGCCAACCATAGAAGATTATAAGGCTAAGCTCTGACTATATAGAGTGAGTTATAGGAGCCCTCTTCATTAGTATTCAAAATTCTGCAATCCCTGATGGGTGTGCTTGCCTGTTGGTTTGGCATGGCTACATATCCTGCAGAAGTAAGCTTTTCTGTCTTACCAAAATACATTATATTGTATAGTCACTTTCCTGATACCCTTTTCTAACAAAGTACAATGAGCTCTCTACTTTAAAGGCATCTGTGATTAGGATGTGGAATTTTCACCTTATCTTAAAGTTCATGGCTTTAATGACATCTGCAAAGTTCCTTTGCCATAGTACGCAGCATGTTTATATATCTAAGGGGTTAGTGTGAGATATCTCTGGAAAGCTATTTTCAACCTTTCATAGGCCAAATGAAAACAAGATTACTCAAGGCTAATCATGAACTTGGCAATTTATAAGCAAAGGCAGTAACATTTTTTTTAAATTAGTGCTTAACATCTAGTATAAAATATGGTACTTGATAGAGCATTCCTTGTTAGTGGATAAATACAGAGATTAGGGGCTTTGGAGATAAAGAGACAGTCCAGATAATATCCTAACATGGGTCATTTAATCAGGGGCTTTGAAGTGAAGACAAGAATAAACTTGTGAGTTCCAGTCCCAGAAATCGACCTAGACCGCCCACAGAGCAGTGAACCATCTAGGAATGGTCTGCATGCTTTCCTTGCTCTCTTGCAGGACCTTGTGAAGAGTAAAACAGCAACAACAGATATTGGACAGCACAAGGAGTTGCAAGAAAGTGGTTCGCTCTTTCTCTCTTCTTCTTTCCCTCCTTCCCCCTGTTCGTCCACTTCTCTCTTTTGCATCATAAGTGGTTGGACCAGGGCTTTGAATATTCTAGGCCAATAGTCTACCAATGAGCTACAAGTACAATCTGCAAAGGAGAGTTAAAATGAGGTCAAATATTCTCTGGCTAATACAAACATTGCTTTTCCTGATCATTCATTGCATGAAATGTTAAAAGATTCAATAATTATTAGCCACAAAAATTTATAATTTTTTGACATAAGATATTCCACATTAAATATTAATAGTCCAGACAGTGAAATCGCCTCCTGAGGAAGGTCATGTGAAGATCTTTACTGAAGAGAAAATAAAAATTTCTTGTTACACCAGAGATAAAGTTTAATGGTGTAGTGCTTTTCAAGCATGGGTGAGACTCTGGGTTTAATCCCCACAAAAAAGAAAGAAAAAGAAGTTTTCATTGTTACTTTTACTGAATTTTCCAGAAAAAGACAAATTCAGGAAAGATACATTAAATTGTGTCTTTCTAGCTTAAAAATTCTAATTTTAAAATTATGGATGTTTATTGTTTATGTGTTTTGTCCCTGTGTATATGCCTCTGTGTGTGTGTGTGTGTGTGTGTGTGTGTGTGTGTGTGTGTGTGTGTGTGTGTGTGTATACATGCACATAACACAAGGAGGTCAGAAGAGGGTACTGGATCCCCCCAGAGCCAGAGTTATGGGCAATTCCAAGAAACTTAACATGAGTGCTGGGAAGTAAACTCTAGTCCTGTGAGAGAGCAGCAATTGCTTGAAATTTCTGAGCCATCTCCCTGGCCCCTAAAGATTAAAAAAAATAATTTTGATACATATTGGAGAAATATTCTAATCCTTTTTTAGGTAGACCCTGGCCAATTGAAAACTGATAAGCTTTTGTTACCTCCTTGAGCCCTTTCTCCAAGAAATCATGAAATGGTAATTTCAGAAGTAAAATTGGATGTAAAATTAATGCATTCATCTAATTATTCTTTATCAGTAAAAACTCTGGTGTCAGATATCAAAGTAAGAACCTGAATAGTCAGAGAAACGGCAGAAAGGCGAACAGTGATATCCTATCTCTTTTATTCCTCCATCCTTAGACCCTATTAAGCCCTGCCCTACTATTTCCTGTGTCTATCAGTGCTCAGTCCTCTAAAACCTCTATGATTAATTTTGGTTGGTTAGTAGCTAGCTGCACCCTCTGATTCAAAACAAACTTTATTGTCAATCTTGGGAGCATCAGAATGCAATTAAAATATCATACAACATAATAACAGTAAAGGAGGAAAGGACAGGCAGGGGATGCTCCCAAAAATAGGGGCTGGAAGGAAGAAATTGAAAGATAGTGGGGACTGAGTCATGAGGTAAATGTAGCATTCTCTCTCACTACTTGCTTGGCCTCTTTTCTCAGATTATCTAGACCACCACTTAGTGCTTACTGCTAACAGGCAGAAGCTGCCTTTCCATAGGTTAGGTAATGGTTTTAGGGAAAAGGCAAACCTAACTCAAAACTTCTCTCTTTTCTACACCAACTCATTGCATATGGGACAAACTAGATCTGAAAATTACTTTAAATTTGCCTCAAGTGCCTTCTCAGACACTGGGCAAAAGTAGATCCTCAGACACTCAGACAAAAGAGCCTAACTAACTAACCCTTTCCTGCCAGGGTGCACAGGCACATTATCCCCTGGGATGTTTCCCTTGTGGGAGATGGTGGGAAAATTGTTCAGAGAACCTTCACATTAGTGAAGCCTAAGGAAATGCAGAATGCTCAAGAAAAACAAAGGCCAAATTTCTCAATCTCTCCCAGCTGATGGCTATTTTTCAGGGAGAAAGTGAACCTCCTATATTACCCTACAATTTGGCCTTTTTATCGGAGGGAAGGTACTTATTAAGTTTTTCAGAAAGTCTCCTTCCATTTACAGGTACACTCAAGCTAATTGTTGGTATAGGCTTTCAAGCAATTGCTCACCCAAGATGTGCCTAGGAGAACCTCATGTAAGATGCCTTTAAAGATACCTCTGCAGCTTGATCACAAGTGCAGACAGTCAGACACCTACGACCTTATAAAGTTTAAGGCTATAAGAGGATGGTCTTTCAGAACAAAGTCTTCTGTCTTTTAGAGTATTCTAAAAGGGAAAAGTGCTTTCTATTTCTGGTTAGTCTTCATCGGAGCCAGCGAATTAGATTCTTCTGGTCAAACCTATACAGGTTAAAGGGAGGACAAGTGCTTTGTGTCCAACCTCTTACAACAAGACTCAATGGCCAACTTCCTCTCCGACATACCAGAGAACAAATGCCTTTTGTTTCTATGTTGTATTTGTAAACTGTCATGTTCCATTCAAGCTCACTGAAAAGCTGGATCTGGAAAAGGAATTTGGCCTTCCCCCACACCTTTCAGACCCAAGCATGTTTATCTCAAAATGGCCTCCCAAGCCCCATTTCCTGAGTCAGGCTGGCCCTGAGGCGCTGAGACAGAGAAAAAGGACAAAAGAGGAAAGGCATTGTTCCCTTTAACAGCTAATGGGTGTGTGAGCAGTGAAACCCAAACCTGACCACTCCTTAGGTGGGGAGGAATTGCTGAGCTGTCCCAGGGGAGTAGAGAACAGCAGCACTGTGGGGAAGCAGTTAAATTTGACACAATAGTCAGTTGGCTGGAGGTTTGAGTAAATGCTGTCAGGCTAATCAGAAACTAGAGGTACTTTGCCTGGAGGTGGTTGGCCATAAGGGCAGAACCGGGAGATAGAGGTAGATCCTAGTCCCTGCTTTATTGCTGTTAACAGACACCATGACCAACACAAGGGCTCTTGCAAAAGAAAGCATTTAATTGGGACCTGCTTACAGTTTCAGAGATTAGTCCAGTCATGGTGGTGGGAACATGGCAGCCATTGTGGTGGGAATGTGGCAGCATGCATGGCACTGGAGCAGTAGCTGAGAGCTATATCCTGGCCTGCAACCAAAGAGAGAGAGAGAGACTGTGTCTGGGCCTAGCATGGGCTTTTGAAACCTCAAAGCTCACCTCCAGGGACACACTTCCTCTAACAAGGCCACACCTACTCCAACAAGGCCTGGTGACTAAGTTTTCAAGCCTATGAGCCTATGGGGCCATTCTTATTCAAACCAGCACATAGTTTTTCAGATAAGTGGAAACTTACATCACATGGTTTCTGAGAAATGTTGGTTTTAGGTTTTTGTTTCCTGGGGGAAGAACTGGCATGAGTGGTACCCAGGACACCATTTTAGGACATTGTCACCTGCACTGCCATTTTGGGGCCTGTTTTGTGGCCTAACAATGGTTAAATAATTTCAAGTATACATTGCTATTATTTATCTTGAAAAACAAATTATAGTAAAAACAATGAATGGAGTACTCATTTGTCACACAGCAAAAAGGTAACTAAAACAGACTAATAAAAATGAATATGAGGTATCAAAACTTATTTAACTACTTAATGAGTAAATCAACATAGAGGAACCAAAAAGGAAATAAAAGACTGTTAATACTCAGTCCATGAAAAATAATGAGAAAACTTTCTGCCTACAAGTCTCTCGACAAGTAGCTCCAATATAATTATTTCAACAAGGCCTCATTATCTAATTTCTGTGGGAGATTGTTATAGGTAGTTTGAGTGGAAATAGCCTCCATAGGACCATAGGAAGTGGCAATTATTAGGGGGTGTGACCTTGGTAGAAGAAGTATGTCAGTGGGGTGTGGGTGTTGAGGTTTCAGAAGCTCAAGCCAGGCCTAGTGATTCATTGTCTATTCCTGCTGCATGAAGATCTAGATGTAGAACTCTCAGTTACTTCTCTAGCACCATATCTGCCTGCATGCCACCATGGTTCATACCATGATGATGATAATGGACTAAACCTCTAAACTGTATGCCATTCCCAGTGAAATGTTCTCCTTCATCACACTTTCTGTGGTCATAGTGTCTCATCACAGCTATAGAAACCCTAACTAAAAGAGAAGTTGATACCAGAGACTGAGGTATTGCTGTGATAGGATGGACCATGTTTTTGTTTGGAGAAATATGGACATTTGGAATTTGGATCACAAAAGTAGTCGATCACTTTAATTGGGAACTAATGGACCATAGTAGTAGGAGCATGGAAAACAGTGGTGCTGAGGGTGATTTGAACTGTGGGGGTTTCAGAGGAGAATATTTGTATGTGGCCTAGGGACCCATCTTTGGCAAAAAATGTGGCTGCTTCTTGTCCTTGACCAAAAAAAAAATGTGCTTGAGGCTAAATTGAAGAGTTTTGGATCATTTGTGTTGGCAGAATAAATCTCAAAACAGCCTAGTATTGACTCTATTGTGTGACTATTAGTATTCAGTCTTACACAGACCTCTAATGAAAAGGAGCAAGATGAACAAGAAAAAATATAAAATGTACAATTTGTGGCAAAAAAGGAGCACCAGGAAGTTGAATAAAGCTAAGTCTTGGGTTCGAAGAGATAAACAGATTAAAGAAAGACCTGATGTTAAATGGAATAAATGCATTGGTGATCCCAAGATGCTAGAAATGTCAGTCATGAGATACCTGCCAAAGAGAGCTGCTAACAGGGAGTGGAACCAGCCAAAGAGAAAGAAACATGTTGCAGTCAGCAAAGATTAACAGTGTTAGAGTATCTGAAGAACACTTTGACATCAGACAAGGAGATACAGAGTTGGGAGTTTGCCCATCTGGTTTTCAGTCTTGCTTTGGTCCAGTATTTCCTCACTAAACTCCCCTCCTTTTAGTGATGGTAATGCATACCCTATGCCACTGTATGTTGGAAGTGTCTTAGGTAGGGTTTCTATTGCTGTGAGTCCATGGCCAAAGAGCGAGTTGGGGAGAAAAGGGTTTATTTGACTTACACTTCCACATTTCTATTCATCACTGAAGGAAGCCCAGATAGGAACTCAAATAGAGCAGAAAACCTGGAGGCAGGAGCTGATTCAGAGGCCGTGGAGTAGTGTTGCTTACTGACTTACTTCCTCTGAAGGAAGTTTGTCACTGGGGTGTAGACTTTGGGGTTTCAGAAGCTCAAACCAGACCTAATGGCTCACTATCTCTTCCTACTGCCTCAAGATTCAGAGGTAGAACTCTCATTTATCTCTCTAGCACCATGTCTGACTGCATGCCACCATGCTTAATGCCATGATGACAATAGACTAAACCTCTGAACTGTAAGCCAACCCTAATTGAATGTTCTCCTTTTTATGGTCATAGTGATTCTTCACAGCAATAAAAACCCTAACTAAGGCCGTTGTAAACATATGTTTGATAATGTCTTGCAGTAGGCTATCTTGGACTGCCAGCCCCCAAATCATGACACAGTGACTTATATTAATTAAGAATGCTCGGCCTTAACTTGTGTTTGTTCCACTAGCTCTTATAACTTACCTTAATCTATCTTTCTTCAACTATGTTTTACCTCAGGGCTTTTTACCTTCTTTTATTCTCTGTGTCCTATTTCTTGCTTCCTCTGTATCTGGCTGTTAGCTGCCTAGCTGGCTGACCCCTGGTGTCTCTCCCTCTTTTTCCCTTATTCTCTTGAGCCTATGTTCTTCCTCCTACTTATTCTCTCTGCATGCCAGCCCCACCTATCCTCTACTACCTAGCTATTGGCTGTTCAGTTTTTTATTAGACCAATCAGGTGCCTTATTCAGGCAAGATAAAGCAAATGGAAAACATATTTACATTGTTAAATAAACGCAGCATCAATAAATGTAACAGGTCATTACATAGTTAAAGTAATATTCCAGAATAATGTCTTGCTATTTATTTGATGTTTCTCTCTATCTGTTACTTATATTGATTCAAAACCAAAAGTATTGTTATAGTAGATAAATCCCAAGACTGTACAAGACAAAAAAAATTTTTATTGTTTTCTATTTTCTATAAGATTTACATAGGAACTCGCAGACCCTTGTAGTCTTCCTTCCTTCCTTCCTTCCTTCCTTCCTTCCTTCCTTCCTTCCTTCCTTCCTTCCTTCCTTCTTTCTTTCTTTTTATTTTGTTTTTTGTTTTTTCGAGACAGGGTTTATTTGTGTAGCTTTGGTGCCTGTTCTAGAACACTAGTGTTCTTGTACATTAGGCTGGCCTTGAACTCACAGAGATCTGCCTGCCTCTGCCTCCTGAATGTTGGCATTAAAGGCATATGCCACCACTACCTGGCAATAGGTCCTTGTAGTTTAACAATATAGTGGTGACTTGAATTAAAATGGCCAGCCCCCATATGCACATATATTTGAATAACTAGTCACCAGGGAATGGAAACACTTTGAAAGAATTAGAAGAATTAAGATGTGTAGTCAACTAGATCCTGGGGGCTGTTGAACAATTCCGGAACTGTTTTATAACTATGGCAAGTCACCTGTTTTCTTGTTTAGAGAGGCCATGGAGACCCTACCCAGTGAATTCTATCCAGTGTCAAGCTTACAAAAAAGAGGGTTAACCCACAAAATATTTCCTTAAAACTTTCAAGAAATGCCACAATCAATCATGAGTTTTGACTTATCTTTGCCCACAGAGAACAACTGGTTAAATGGAGGCTAGAGGAGCCAGAGGTTCCTCTCAACCCTAAGTGGTCACGGAGGATTAGAGCCTCAACTTTCCCTGACAGTACAACAATACAAGTACACACACACAAACACACACACACACACACACACAGAGAGTTTTGGACATCTGACACACGCACATACGCTTTGGACACCTGAATGGCTTTAATCATCACTAAGAAAGCATAACACAAAACTAAAATGATTGGTATGTTGATTTTTAACAATTCAAGTGATTTTTCCCAGAAATTAGATTTACATCTAACTATATAAGATATTATTTGGACTATTTCTCCTAATGATTTTTGCTAATGATAAGAAAATGCAGTCAAAATAAGAACTGTTAGACCTCAACTCAAGTTAATACTCTCATGCCTTTCTGGAGCCAAGAGATGGGACCTCTATTGTTTTAGCCTAAAAATCAAATGATGGGTAATTTTTTTCTCTGTACCTCTCTAGAAGCCATCAGGGAAAGATATCACTCTGACTTTCTATTCCAATGACTTTCAGCATAACTTAAAACAGATCCTAGGTTTATCACTGTCCAGTCCAGCTTCGGAGTCCAAAAGAAAAAAAAAGGAGAAATGTAGCATGATTAATGAAAACCCAGAGACAGCTATTGGGGTAAAGATCAGAAAATCAAAACAGCCACACTACTAGAAAGCTCTTAACCTCTATGAAACACTCAGGCCGAAAAGAGAGCTAGTTTCTGTCTCATCAAGCCTTATATTCCCCTCCAGCGCTGGGATAAAAGGCATGCACCACCACTGCCTGACCTCTATGACTAATTAGTGTGTCTGCTGGAATTAAAGATGTATGCAACCATGGCCTGGAATGTATGGCTGACTAGTATGGCTGTTTTGCAGTTTGGTTTTTAGGCAGGCTTTATTTATTAAAATACAAATGAAATATCACTATATTTCCTCTTTTTTGTCTAAAATAAAAAAGAAGGCTATAACTAATCTAAGAAAAACTATATACAATAAATACAATAACTATATATAGGCAATAAATGCATCAACAATGTCTTGTCCATTTGCATTTGACAAATTTAGAGAAAATATTCAATATCTATCCTATCTGGGTGAGTCCAAAATCTTGTACCTAATTTACTTCCTGTCATAACTTGCTTTCTGCCTCAGGTAAACAAGAAAAACTTTAACTATCGAGTCTTCAACTCCCTCAGAGACCCAAGAAGGAAATAATACTGAGTAAACAGGAAGTGCAAGCAAGCAACTTCCAAAAATTGTGAGAAATGTCAGAAACAACTGGTTGCCTGGATAGTGACCCAAAGTTCCTCTGCAACATTGGGACATCCATCTTCAGTTTACAGGTCTAGCATATTTGATTTACCTTTCTGTGAAGCAGAATATTCTGGAGGGTTTATTTCTCCTTGTCTTGACAATGGTTGGCAGTCACTTTCTTTTGTGTCCTGCTTGTCCAATTAGGGCAGCATACTGTCAACAGTCAAGGCAAAGGAATTTTCTTGCCCAGTGGCTTACTTTTGCCACAAAGAAAATAAACTCCAGGTTCAATTTCTTTGATGCCCATTATCTTCTCTGAAGTAGATTGGTACTGCCAGGAGTAGACATGTCTCATTGTCATAAAAAAATAACCTATATTATTAAAACATCTTAAATGCCATATTCTCTAGATCTCTGAAGTGTTTGAAGATGATCTGTCTATTTCAATTATATTGTTGTTTGACCTTGAAAACAAACCTAATATGACTACAAGTTTGATTATAATAAGTGACTAACTACTAACCTGCATTTTCTTATTATCCTAGACTGTTGGTAATAATAATTTTCAAGGACTAGAAATTTGCATTACGTTGTTAAATGAGTTGTATAGGTATAATACCTTGAACAAGAGTAGAAATGTATGTACAGTATGTTCTAACAAAATTAATCTTAATATACAAAAATCTAACCTAATGTAAAACTTTTAAAACTAGTAGTTGCTTTTTAAAAGTAGTTCAGTAATCTACTTTTTTAAGTTATCATATCTATATTCTCCCTTGTTTCTTTCTAGAGTAAATTCAATAACCTACCCTTTTATCCTATCATATCTATTTTTTCTTTTTATTCAGTTTTTCTTTTCAAAACAAGAACTCTGAATCTAATCTCTTTTGTTCAACTTTCCTCCTGCCTATGATCAGTAACAACTTGTAACCGACCCCCTAAACAATTACAAATATCCATAACCCACTGAATGACCAAAACCCATCTACTCTACCTCTTGGGTAGAGTCTTCGTTTCATATTCTTAAATTTACTACTGGCTGTCTAGGGGCAATGGTATCTTTAGGGGATCCTGATAAGAAAAATTTTGGTTAATTGTCAAGTCCTGGGAGAAGTAGCTGTATCATTTGTTTTCCAGTCTCTGCATAATGGGAAAGCGCAGGGCTTGTGTCAAGTCCTAACTAGAGTAATCTGTTAGGCTCATCATCTTAGCTATCCACCTTGAAATTGTTTTGAGCAGTTTGTAGTCCAAAGCCAATCTTTAGATGGTGGTTTTTCAGTTTAGTGGTGTTATTATAGTCCTGGAGGGATCCTTGTTGAGGGGTCCCATTCTTCTTATGGAGACTTCAAAAGTTGTTGTTGGGTGTGCTCATGGTTCACTGCAGAAAACTGATAAGAGATTCAAACCTGAAATCATGTACAGGAAGGTAGATAAAACCTTTCCCTAGAATTAATTAGTACTCTATATGACTATTAATATCATGGCAAATAGTTTAAAACCTCAAGAAAGGCTGTTAAGGAGTCAATATTAAAGCAAAAGACTATGAGATTAGTGGTAATATAATAGTCCATAATATTTGTTTTTCTTCTGTCCTGTACCAGATGGCTCTTCTGAGACAAATATTTTAGATTTTACTTTAATAAGCATGCTTGAGTTTAGAGAAGGAGAGAGTCATGCTCCAATTCCAAAGCCAGCTTTAATCTTTAACTAAACTGGGACTACAAAAAGGCCATTTGTATTACATGTCTGTAGAAAATGGGAGAAACAAACATTTGGGAAGATTTATGAAATTTTATCCTGTTGGAAATATGATATACCAATAGACCAATTTACTCCTTTTCTTGAGACTTTTTTTTCTGGATGATTTGTCCTTTTTATTTAGATGCTTCATTTGTTCAGTGTTCTTTAGAATCCTTAGCTGGATACCTTTATTCTCCTGAAAAGACAGAAACAAAACCGTTCCTCAACCCTAATTTTGGAGTTATTTTCTTTCGGCAAGTTATATCTGAGCAAATGAAAAACATACTAGAGGACCTGGCAGACCCTTATGGGATCAGATGTGTGTTATGTATATGGGATGATTCCTATTCCTGATTGCATCTTATAACTGAATAAATAATAAAGTCAATTCTGTATCATCTGGCATAAATTTAGTGGTTTCAATATACAAAACAACTCTCTGCATATTGCAAATCAATAACTATGTTGAGAGGGTCTTTAAAATCCCTTAGTATCATGAGAACAGCATATAATTTTGACTTTTGGATGGAATAATAAGGGTATTGATTCACTTTACTTAAATTTTCTGATTTGTCACTTGCCTTTCCTGATTTATTTCCTGTAACAGGGAGTGGGGCCCCTTGTTCCAGCTGTCCCGCTAGCTTACACCCGAAATAATCACACAGAAACTGAATTCATTTAAACACTGCCTGGCCCATTATCTCTCACATCCTAATTTAATCCGTTTCTGTTAATCTGTATGTCACCATGAGGTTGTGGCTTACAGGGAAAGATTCAGCATGTCTGACCTGGCAGCTCCATGGTGGTTCTCTCACTCTGCTTTCTTCCTCCCAGCATTCAGTTCTGTCTTCTCTGCCTACCTAAGTTCTGCCCTATCAGGCCAAGCAGTTTCTTTATTGATTAACCAATGAAAGCAACACATAAACAGCAGGACTTCCTACACCAATTTCCATCAGTATAGAATGTAGGGGCTTCAGTTATTGGTGTGTCCCATACAATGCAAGGCAATCCAGTTAATTCTCTTTATAAGTTGAATTCTCTTGCTTTTGGGATAGTTATTGTTAATCTATCCCAAAAAATTGCTACAAGCTCTTTGCCAGGTTCACTTTCTTCCCATAATTCGTCAATTTCATCATTATTAAAAAGTACTATAATTTCTGCTGGTCTATTCCTGCTAATTGATGAAATCTCAATTTTCACTTACTCAGAGACTTGGGGAAATAAAGAAAAGAAAGTGTAGCATTAAGAGGCTGGAGCCCTGCATGCAGCTCTGGCCTGTGCTGGTAACTAAAAAGCCACAGGTCAATGACTTTTTCATGAATTCGTACCCCACATGTTGGGACCCAAATGTAGCATGATTCATAAAAACAAAGAGACAGATGTTGGGCTTCAACTTGGAGATCAGAAAAGCAAAGCAGCCAAGCCACTAGAGAGATCTTACTTCTATAAAATCTTCAGACTGAAAGGCAGTAAGTTCCTGTCTCATTTTGTTTTATCTTCTTCCCTAGTGCTGGGGTTAAAGGTGTGCACCACCACCACCTGGCCTCTATGACTAACTAGTGTGGCTGCTGGGATTAAAGGTATGTGCAGCTACTGCTTGGCCCGTGTAGCCGACTAGTGTGGCTGTTTTGTATTCTGCTATTTTGTATTCTGCTATTTTGTATTCCAGGCAGATTCGATACTGTAGCTATACCTGATAAACAGCCCTCAGCTGCTCAGAGATCTAGGGAATATGACATTTAAATATTTAATTATTAAAAAAACATTTCACAACAAAAAGAGACAGGTTTGCTCGTAGAAGCAGCACTCTGCTTGCTCCAAAGAAGACAAATGGGCACAGAACAACATCTATCTGCAGTTTGCTTCAATTGCCAAGTGCAGACCACTGGGAAAAACTGCCTGTCATCTAAACTGAAGGTCTCCAGACATGGACAGAATTGCTAGAATCGACAGCCTTGCTGCTCATGTCAGGGTAGGCCTGTCTTCCTACAGATGTTTTAGCCCTCTGGATCTTCTAGAGTCTGACAGGCCCTTTGCTAAATAGTTAAAGGCAAATACGACCTTCAGTAACCATGGCAGAACCTGAGGAGTAGCTCTAGGTGCCAACCAAGTAAGTTTGCTTTCACTTTTTGTTCAGTAACTCAAGTAAAATTTTATCCTTCCCAAAGATCTCTGATGCAGTTTGACAGCTGAGAGGTTTTGTCAGTTTAAAAGGACAGCCTCACCAAACAAATTTCAGTAAAAAACAAATACAAGACCTGCAAGTTATAAAGGTGTGAGGACAAATACGAGTTATTAAATTTCTCTCTCATGATGCCTTGCATAGTCTTAAACATATTTTTCATTTTGCAAAAATATCTATTACAGTCATTCTGACATAAATGTGCTACTGTTTATACAATGTTTTTATAAACTTCTGTTTTCACAAACCCAAAGAATTCTTGTGCGTTCCAGGGAGCCAAATTGAAGGCTCCATGTTAAACAGCTCAAATACACCCCTCTCAATAACCTGGTCCTAAAATTTTTTTCCTAAATTTAACTTTGTCCTCTGTTCTGCCAATACCTGAAACAGGTGTAAGAGACACCAGAAATTTCCAAACCACAAACTCCAGACAGAACAGACTAGTTATACCAGGATGTGACCAGCACCCAGCTTTCTCGGGTTCCCCCCAGAGATGATGCCCACAAAAATGCAGGAAGCAGTCTTGAGAATCTTCTACCCCAATTCCTTTAATCTGTGGATCCTAACCTCCCGCCTTTTTATTATAAAAAAAAAAAGAGATGAGACTGTAATGGTCTGTCCTGTCTCTTTAAGAGACAAGCCACGCCCACTCCCTCCCCCATCTGCTGAAGCAAACTGATCTTCAGGTTCGAGATTGAGTTCTTTCTTTTCCCTCTTCCTTTTGAAGAGGCAGCTTCTGCCCCTCCCCACGTCTCCCCTTCCCCTTTCTGCTTCTCTCTCTCTCTTTCTGTTCCCTATTCTCTGCTCTTCTCCTTCTCCCCCTTTCCTTCCATAACCCACTAAATATATATCCAACCTGTCTCTTGCCTGCCGTGTGGTTCCCTGCCCAGGACCAGATGCCTTGGAAACCTACAGCGTGGTCTTGTGGTATGCCATCTGTCTGTCCCTCCTCGTGGCCTGCTGCAGCCACTTGGGGAACTGCGTAATCCATGCTTTGAACTGGCTGCTCTCAGGACCTGCTATTAACTGCCTGATGCCACATGGCCCACTGCCACCACTCTGGGACCTGTGCCATTCCCTGCCTAGGACTGGCTGCTATCTAGACCCACTGCCCACTGCTACTGCTTGGGGAACTGCAGCATTTCTGCCTCTGCGGCTGCTGGGGATCCTACAGCATTTTTATTTTTACCATTTCAGTTATCCTTTGCTTTATAGCTAGTATCTACTTATGAGTGAGTGAATACCATGTTCATCTTTCGGGGCCTGGTTTAAAGTACTCATGATGGTTTTTTCTAGTTCCATCCATCTATATGCAAATTTCAAGATATTTGTTACTGCTAAATAGTACTTTGTTGTATGAATATACCACATTTTCTTTATCCATTCTTCCATTGGGAGGCATCTAGGTTGTTTCCAGGTTCCAGCTATTACAAATAATATTGCTATGGCTACAGTTGAACAAATGTCTTTGTCGTAATATTGAGCATTCTTTGAGTATATGCCCAAGTGTTATTGCTGGGTCCTGAGGTAGATTGATTCCCAAGTTTCTGAGAAACTGTCATACTGATTTTCAGAGTGGTTGTACAAGTTTCCATTCCCACCAGTAATGGAGGAGTTTTCCCCTTGCTACACATCCTCTCCACCTTAAGTTATCATTAGTGTTTTTGATCTTAGCTATTCTGACTGGAGTAAGATGGTATCTCATGATGTTTTGATTTGCATTTTGCTGATGGCTAAGGATGCTTAAAGAACCAAGATAAAGAAATCAAAGATATGAAAGAAACTATTCAAGACTTGAAAACTTAAATAGAGACAATAAAGAAAGTATAACATGAGGAAATTATAGAAATAGAAATTATAAGAAAACCACCAGGAACCACAAACACAAGTGATGGAGGAAGGTCATTGGCTAATAAAGGAACTGCCCTGGCCCATTTTATTGGTTAGAGGATAGGTGGGAGGAGTAAACAGAACAGAACGCTGGGAGGAAGAGGAAGTGAGCTCAGAGACTCTCGACAGCTATCCTCTCGGGAGCACATGCCTGAGAGAGACGCCATGCCCCGCTCCCGGCATGAAGCTCCGACCCAGGATGGACTAGGCTAGAATCTTCCCGGTAAGACCGGTTCTCACATATTATTAGAGATGGGTTGATCGGGATGTGAGAATTAGCCTGTAAGTGCTAGAGCTAAAGGGCCAAGCAGTGCTTAAAAGAATACAGTGTCCGTGTAATTATTTCGGGGCATAAGCTAGCCGGTCAGGCGGCTGGGGTGTTGGGGACGCAGCCCCGCTGCTGCCCTTATTACTTCACACAAGCATTAAGAGCAGAATACAAAAGAATGAGGAGAGAGTCTCAAGTGCTGAAGATACAAGAGAGGAAACAGACTCATCAGTCAAAGAAAATATTAAATCTAAGAAAAGTTTAACCACAGATATCCAGAAAATAGGGGACACCTAAGAATAATAGGTATAGAAGAAGAAGTTCAACTCAAAAGCACAGAAAATATATTTAACAAACTCATAGAAGAAAACTTTCCCAACCTAAAGTAAAATATGCCTATGAAGATACAAGAAGCTTATAGAACACCAAACAGACTACATAAAAAAAAAACTCCCCCTTCCACATAATAATCAAAACACTAAGCATACAGAATAAAGAAAGAATATTAAGAGATATAAAGGAAAAAAGACCAAGTAACATATAAAGGCACATCTACCATAATTACACCTGATTCTCATTGGAGACAATGAAATCCAGAAAATCTTGGTTAAGTGTTATGCATACATTAAGAGACCATGGATGCCAACGCAGACTAGTATACCCAGAAAAACTTTCAATCACCAAAGAAGATCAAAACAAGTTATTCCATGACAAAACCAGATTTAACCAATACCTAACAACAAACCCAGTCCTACACAAATAGTAGAAGGAAAACTCTAACCCAAGGAAGTTGGCTATATCAACAAAAACATAGACAATTGATGGTCTCATAGCAGCAAATCCCAAAGAAGGGAAAATTCAGAAATTAACATCACCAACAATGAAAACTAAATTAACAGGAGATAGCAATCACTGGTTATTAATATCTCTTAATATAAATGTACTTGACTCACATATAAAAAGACACAGGCTAAACAGATCAGATACAAAAACAGAATCCATCATTCTTCTGCATACAAAAAACACATCTCAACCTTAAAAGCAGACATCACCTCAGAGTGAAGAGTTGAGAAATATTTTCCAATCAAATGGACCTAAGAAACAAGCTGGTTTAGCTATCCTAATATCTAATAAAACAGACTTCAAACTAAAATCAATCAAAAGAGACAAAGAAGGACATTTCATATCAGTCATAGGAAAAATCCAACAAGAGGAAATCTCAATACTAAATTAAGGGGACCCTCATATGTAAAACAAATACTTCTAAAGCTTTACTGGTACATTAAACCCCACACACTTACAGTGGGAGACTTTAACACTTCACTCTCACCACCGGACAGGTCTATCAGATAATAAATTAACAGAGAGATAAGGGAACTAACAAATGTTATGACTCAAATGGAGTTAACAGACATCTATAGAATAGTCCATCCAAACAGAAAAGAATATACCTTCTCCTCAGCACCTCATGGAACCTTCTCAAAAATTGACCACATAGTTGGTAATGTTCCTAAATCCCCAGGCGGTTCCCCAAGCAGCTAGTGGCGGGGAATGCTGGAGAGTCCAGAGTGGCTGTAGGCAGGCAGCGTGCTCAGCAGAGACAGTTTTGGGTCCCTGGAAGATCTCCCAGCAGTTTACATGCAGTGGCCCATCCTGGGTAGGCTGGTTTTGCCATGCGGCCGGGAGAGCCAGCCCACAGTGAATCCTGGAGAGCCAAGTGGGCGAGTGTAAACAGGCAGTGGGTAAAAGGCACGTAGACACATAAAACAGGGATAAAGCTAAACATTTATTAAAGGAGAGACAGACAGACAGACAGAGACAGAGACAGAGACAGAGACACATGCATGCACGCCAAAAAGGGGGCAGTAAAAGAGTTTCAAGATGGCGGTGGCCAGGGTTGGGTTGGGGGGGGGTCACTGGGAGTGGGTGTGGCTTGTCCTTTAAAGGGAGCAGAGACCAAAGAATAACATTCCCAGATGCTTTCTATAATAAAAAGCAGGAGACCAGACATCACAGTTTAAAAGAATTGGGGTGACGAATTCTCAAAGCTGCTTTTGGCTGACCTGTGGGCATTGTCTTTGGGGGAGGAAGGGACTGGGAAGGCTGTGTGTTGGCCACGTCCTGGCATAGCTGGTTTCTTTGCTTCTGACCGGTGTCTGTGGCACGGAAATGTCTGGTGTCCCTTATCCTGTTTAAGGTATTGGCAGAACAAAAAACAAAGTTAAATTAAGGGAAAAAAATTTTTTTTGGACCAGGGAATTGAGGGGGTATCTGACCTGTTTAAGATGGATTCCTTAATTCGGCTCCCTGGAACTCACAAGAACTTCTTGGGTTTGTGAAAACAGAAGTTTTAATGACTTATGACTGTGACATATTTTTGTACAATGAAAAGTGTTTTTTAATATTATGGAAGGCAGTATAAGAGATAAATTTGAATTGAAATTTGTTAAAATCTTTTAGCTATCAAACTGTCAGAGATCTTTGAGAAGGATGAGATTTTTACTTGAGTTACTGATTAAAAAATGACAGAGAACTTACTTGGTTGGCACCCAGAGCTACTCTTTTGGGTCCTCCATGGTCGCTGAAGGTTGCACTTGACCTTTGTTGGTTAGCGCCAGGCCTGCCAAGCTCCAGAAGACCCTGTGGGCTAAGAAATCTGTAGGAAGACAGGCCTACCTTGACTTGAGCAGCTAGGCTGTCATTCCAGTGATTCCATCCACGTCTAGAGGTCTTTAGTTTAGACAAAAGGCAGTTTTTCCCAATGGTCAGTGCTTGGCGTTGAAGCAAACTGCAGAAGGACATTGTTCTGCGCCCGTCTGTCTTCTGTCTTCTTTGGAGGGAATAAGAGTCTGCTGCTAGGAGCCAACCTGTCCTTTTTGTTATGAAAAGTTTTTAAATACTTAAATATCACATTCCCCAGATCTCTGAGCAGTTGAGGGCTGTCTATTAGGTATAGCTGCAGTATCTGAGCTTGACTGCACTGGCTCTTAAAAAGGTGGAAAGAAGAAATTGCTGGCAATGGAAGGTTAATGTGTGAACTGACAATGGTAGAGAACAGCTTGAGACTTAAAGGTACATACCAGTTTAAATATGAGACTGATGGTTTTATAATCTGAAATGAGATGTAATGAACAATTATTATACACAGAAAGAGTGAAGAGGAATTGGACAATGTGGATGCCTTTGATGGGCCCTAACAAAGCCATGCCATTGTGCAAAACACATGTAATAGGGTTAACATGAGGAGTTTAGTGAAAACCGTGTGAAAAGGCAGGGTATGCAGGAGTAAACCAGGAGAGTGTGGTCACGTGACCTGGCTCTCAGCCAAGATGGTGGTAAAGTCACCTGACCCACCTGGCCCTCTGGAAGAGCCGCACCCAGGCAAGCCTCAACAAATACAAAAACAAAACAAAACAAAACAAAACTGGAACAACCCCATTTATCTTATCAGATCACCATGGCTTAAACTACAATTCAACAGCAACACTAATTCCAGAAAGCTCACAAACACATGGAAATTAAACAATGCTCACCTGAATCATCAATGAGTCAAGGAAGAAATAAAGGGAGGAAATAAAGATTTCTTAAAATTCAATGAAAATGACCACACAATATAACCAAATTTATGGGACACAATGAAAACAGCGTTAAGAGGAAATTTCATAGCACTAAATGCCTACATAAAGAAGCTAAGAAAATCCCACACTAGTGCCCCCCTGTACACAGATGTAACAGAACATTTGAAAACTTTAGAACAAAAAGAACAAACTCACCCAAGAGAACTAGATGGCAGGAAATAATCAAATTGAAAACTGAAATCAACTAAATAGAAACAAAGAAAACAATACAAAGAATCAATGAGACAAAGAGTTGGTACTTCAAGAAAATCAATAAAATAGATAAACCTTTATCCAAACTAACCAAAAGGCAGAGAGAGAATAACCAAATTAACAAAATCAGAAAGGAAAAGGGGGACATATCAACAGACATGGAGGGAATACAGAGAATAGTCAGGTCATATTTCATAAACCTGAACTCCACAAAATTGGAAAACTTAAAGGAAATGGGCAACTTTCTGGTTAAATATCACTTACCAAAATTAAATCAAGACCAGATAAGGAAATTAAACACACCTATAACTGTTGAAGAAATAGAAACAGTCATCAAAAGTCTTCCAACAGAAAAAACAGCCCAGGACTAGAGGGTTGCAGCTCAAAATTCTACAAGATTTTCAAAGAAAAACTAATACCTATACTCCTCAAATTGTTCTACACAATAGAAACAGAAGGAACATTGCCAAACTCTTTTTATAAGGCTACAATTACCCTGATACCCAAAGCACATAAAGACATTACAAAGAAAGAAAATTACAGACCAATCTCACTTATGAACATTGATGCAAAAATACTAAATAAAATACTGGCAAATTGAATCCCCAAAACACATCAGAACCATCATCTACCACGATCATGCTGGGATGGTTCATACAAAAATTTGCCAACATAATCCACTATATAAACAAGCTGAAAAATAAAAACCACATGATCATCTCATTATATACTGAAAAAGCTTTTGACAAAATACAATATTCCTTCTAGATAAAGGTCTTGAAGAGAGCAGGGATACAAGGAACATACCTAAACATAATAAAGGCAATATCCCGCAAGCCAACAGCCAACATCAAACTAAACGGAAACTCCCCAGTGATTCCACTGAAATCAGGAACAAGACAAGGTTATCCACTCTCTCCATATCTATTCAATATAGTTCTTGAGGTCCTAGCTAGAGCATTAACACCCCAAAAGAAGATTAAGGGGATACAAGTCAGAAAAGAAGAAGTCAAACTCTCACTGTTTACTGATGATATTATAGTTTACATAAACAATCCCAAAAATTCTACCAAGGAACTTCTACAACTAATAAACACTTTCAGTAATGTAGCAGAACACAAGATTAACTAAAAAAAAAAATCAGTAGCCCTCCTGTACACAGATGATAAAAGGGCTGGGAAAGAAATCAGAGAAACAACACCATTTACAATAGCCACAAATAGCATAAAATATCTCAGAGTAACTCTAACCAAACAAGTGGAAGACTTGAATGACAAGAACTTTAAATCTTTAAAGAAAGAAATTGAAGAAGACACAAGAAAGTGGCAGGTCCCCAATACTCTTGGGTAAGCAGAATTAACATAGTAAAAATGGCAATCTTACCAAAAGCAATCTACAGACTCAATACCATGCCCATCAAAAGCACAGCAATATTCTTCAAAGACCTCAAAAGAACAATACTCAACTTCATATGGAAAAACAAAAAACTCAGGATAGCCAGAACAATCCTGTACAATAAAAGAACTTCTGGAAGCATCACAATCCATGACTTTAAACTCTACTACAGAGATACAGTACTGAAAACAGGCTAGTATTGGCATAAGAACAGACAGGAGGACCAATTGCACCAAATAGAAGACCCTAATATTAATCCACACACCTCTGAACACCTGATTTTTGACAAAAAAGCAAAAAATATGAAATGGAAAAAAGAAAGCATATTTAACAAATGGTGCTGGCATAACTGGATATCAATGTGTAGACGAATGAAAATAGACCCATATCTATCACCATGCACAAAACTCAAGTCCAAGAGGATCAAGGACCTCAACATAAACCCAGCCACACTGAACCTTATAGAAGAGAAAGTGGGAAGTATACTTGAACACACTGGCACAGGGAACCACTTCCTAAATAGAACCCCAGCAGCACAGGCACTGAGAAAAACAATTAATAAATGGGACCTCCTGAAACTGAAAAGGTTCTCTAAAGCAAAGGACACGGTCAACAAGACAAAACGGCAGCCTACAGAATGGGAAAAGATCTTCACTAACCCCACATCAGAGAGAGGTCTGATCTCCAAAATATACAAAGAACTCAAGGTCACCAAAAGAACATGTACGCCCCCCCCCCCAAAAAAATGGAGTACATACCTAAATAGAGAACTTTCAACAGAGGAATCTAAAATGACTGAAAGACACTTTAGGATATGTTCAACATTTTTAGTCATCAGACAAATGCAAATAAAAACAACTCTGAGATTCCATCTTACATCTCTAAGAATGGCCAAGATCAAAAACACTGATAACAACCTATGCTGGAGAGGTTTGGGGAAAAAGAGAACACTTCTTCATTGCTGGTGGGAATACAAGCTGGCACAGCCCCTTTGGGTGTCAGTGTGGCGATTTCTCAGAAAATTAGGAAACCACCTTCCTCAAGACCTAGTAATACCACTTTTGGGTATATATCCAAAGGATGCTCAATCATGCCACAAGAACATGTGCTCAGCTATGTTCATAGCATCTTTGTTTGTCATAGCCAGAACCTGGAAACAACCTAAATGCCCCTTGACCAAAGAATAGATAAGGAAAATGTAGTACATTTACACAATGGAGTACTACACAGCAGAAAAAATTAACATCTTGAATTTTTCAGGAAAAAAAGATGGAGCTAGAAAACATTATTTTGAGTGAAGTAACCCAGACACAGAAAGATAATTATCACATGTACCCACTCATAGGTGATTTTTAAACATAAAGCACGGAAAACCAGCCTACAATCCACAATCCCAGCAAACTTAGATAACAATGAGGGCACTAAAACAATTTACATAGATCTAATCTACATGGGAAGTAGAAAAGGACAAGATCTCTTGAGTAAATGGGGAGCATGGGGACCGTGGGGGAGGCCTGAAAGGGAGAAGGGAGAGGCAAGGAGGGGAGCAAAGAAAAATGTAGAGCCCAATAAATATCAATTAAAAAAATCAAGAAGAACAAAATTATTTTAAAAAGAGGCCTTAGCTGGGTGGTGGTGGTGCACGCCTTTAATCCCAGCACTTGGGAGGCAGAGGCAAGAGGATCTCTGTGAGTTCGAGGCCAGCCTGGTCTACAAGAGCTAGTTCCAGGACAGGCTCCAAAAGCTACAGAGAAACCCTGTGCTGAAAAAACAAACAAACTAAAAAAAGAGGTCTTGGAGTGTGGAGGGCTAAGCACTAGAGGCAGGTAGGGAAGGGAAAATTTTAATTAAGTTATAATCTCAAAATTTAAAAAAAAAACAACAAAATAACTGAATTGAATCAAAAGTTGTCTCAGGATAGGAAATGCATACTTGTGCTCATTCTATGCTGTTGAATCAGAAGTTTATACACACTAGGCTCTACTATATGCAGTTAAAATGCATACTTTGGAAGATTTTAGCAGGCGATTCTGGTACAATCCCACCTCACAAACTCCCTTAAAAACTCCCTTAGTAGTTAAATAGAGCTAAAGATACATTTTAAGTACTAATTAAAAGAGAAAGGGCATGTTTAAAAAATATCACATGCACCTACACAGATTGATTACAGGAATGCCAGAATGATTCAACTTCATAAATTTACTAAAAATGAATTACATCAACAGATCAAACCAATAAATTCATATCAGTTTCTTCACAGATATTAGAAAAAGGATCACATGACACCTGATTTTTTTAGTGCTGTATGTATGTTGCTCAATATCAGTACCACACTTAATGGGCACATAGCAATAGCCTCCTCACTTGAGACTGGCAATAGTCAAAGACTTTCAATAATTAGTATTATTTATCCTTAACCTAAAATAATACCTAAAATAATTTTTTGTTTGTTTGTTTCGGTTTTGTTTTTTGAGACATAGTTTCTCTGTGTAACAACTCTGATTATCCTGGGACTCACTATATAGATAAGGCGCACTTCATACTCACAGAAATCTGCCTGCCTCTATTTCCCAAGTGCTGGGATTAAAGGTGTGTGCCACCAAGCCCAGATCATTATTTGCCCAGCTCATTAATTACTTAATATAATTAACAAAAGAATTAAGTGAAATGGAAAAACATACTGAAGGGACAAAACCAATTCCATTTTGTGCTAGGCCCCATTAGCAAAGCAGGAAGTTCTTAGACTGCAGTCAATCAGAGAGTCATCCATACACCTTATGCCCATGACAATAGATTTGTGGTTTCTTGCCTTTATAAACCCTGCCTAAGAATGGTAGGGCACCTCCTCTGGCCCCTGCTGCATTGGTGAGATGAGGTCCTTATCATGATTTGTACTACGGGATTAAACCTTGCTTTTGCATTTCGGTGAGTGTATGTCTCTGGAGGTCTTCTTGGGGTCTCCGCAACTGGGTACTACAATAGAAAATGAGAGTATCATTTGTAGTGATATTTTATTTGTATTTTAATAAATAAAGCTTGCCTGAAGATCAGAGAGTAAAAGAGCCATTCTGGTCAGTCTCACAGACCAGGCAGTGATGACACACACCTTTAATCCCAGTAGCCACACTAGTTTGCCAGAGAAACTGGGCAGAAGTGGTATACGCCTTTAATCTCAGTCCTAGAAAGAAATATAAGATGGGAGGAGACAGCTCTCACACAGTCTCATTTTGAGATTCTTGGAGGCAGGATCGCCATTTCAGACTGAAGTAAAGTTAAGAGCCAGTGGCTGGCTGTTTTGCCTTTCTGACCTTTAGGATGAACCCCAATATCTGTCTCTGGGTTTTTACTAATTGTGCTACAATCATTACTTCCACTTTATACACTTGTATAACTTAGAAAAAAAACAAATGAATCAACTAACAACTGCAAGAAAAATAAGATAATTTACTAAACTATGTAGATGCAGTACTGTATTGGTCAGGATTTCTATTGCTGTGAAGAGACACCATGACCATGGCAACTCTTATAAGGAAGACATTTAATTGAGGATAGCTTACAGTTCAGAGGTTTAGTCTATTCATGGCAGGTGGCATGGTGGCATGCAGACAGACATGGTACTGGAGGAGGAGCTGAGAGTTCTACATCTTGATCTGCAGGCAGCAGACGCAGTCTGTATCCACACTGGGCATGGCTTGAGCAAAGGAGACCTCAGAGCCCACCCACACAGTGACATACTTCCTCCAACAAGGACACACATATTTCACCAAAGCCACACCTCCTAATAGTACCATTCCCTATGGGGGCCATTTTCTTTCAAACTACCACAAGTGCTAATTAAAAGAATTGCTGTACAAAGTTAAAGCATGTCCTTTCATATGTACAACAGAAAAACTATTAGAACAACAACAACAAAATTCAGTCAGAGAAGACATGATGAAAATAAAATACCTAGACTAGAGCCATGACTCCGTTAGTAAAGGTGGTTGCAGCCAAGTCTGACTACCTGAGTTTGATTCCTAAGACCCACATATTAGAAGGAGAGAACCAATACCCACATGTTGTCCTCTGACCTCCACATGCATGTCGTGGCTTGGGCACAACCCATCCCACTAAATACATACATACATACACATGATTTTAAGGTTTAAGATAAAAATTTCCAATAATAAAATTAAAATATCTGCATGGCCTATGTGAAGAAAATTGATAAATATTCCAAGGGACACAAATGGGAAAGAACAGAGGAGTTTTGAATAAGGAAAACCAGCATTATAGAAACAGTTCATTTTCCCTTAGTTAATCTATATCTTTAATTAATTAAATACTAGAAGGGTTTTTCTCGGGAGAAATACAAAATGTTGCTGGAATATGTGGGTTCATAATTAGCTTCATCTGTCAATAACACAAACCTAGGATCATCTGGAAAGAGAGAGCATCAACTGAAGAACCATTTAAATCAGACTGGTCTGTGGGTATATTTGTGAAGCATTTTCTTAATTAATGAATGATGTGGAGAGCCTAGCTTGCTGTAAACAATGCCATCTTAGGGCAGTTGGGCCTGGGCTATTATAAGAAACATAGCTGAACATGAGCCTGGAAGCAAACCAATAAGCAGCATTACTCCAGGGATTCTGCTTCAAGCTCCTGCTTTGAGTTTTTGTCTTGACTTCCCTTGATAATAGATTGCATCCTGTAAGATGAAATAAAGCCTTTCCTCCCCAAGTTGATTTTAGACATGGTGGTTATCACAGCCACACAAAAACAAACTACAACCGTGCACAAAAATAATAATTAAAAATTAGTAGGACTATTTTTTCCAAAATAACATAAGGAATTCTATTTCAAGGATGGTACCAGCCCATAATCTTCACACGAGGGAGCTAGAGGATGAAAGATAAGATGTCCAAAGTTATCCTTGGCTATGTAGCACTTTGAGGTCAGGGTCGACTACATGAGACCCTGTCTCAAAAAAGAGCTAAAATATATTATGAAGTTGTTGTAGATAACACATTATAATGATTCATGTAGTGACAACTTCAACAAATTAGAAGGCCCAGGATTTGACAATTATACAAATTTAGCATATGATAAAAGCCACATGTTAAAGCAGTGTAGAAATGCTGGGTTATTCAATAAATTGGTGACTATTTGTAAGCATATGGTAATTTCATAAACCCTGCTTAATACAAATAGATCTCAGATTTACATGTCAAAATGAAACCATAACATAATAAATGGGGGTATACAGGCATTCTTTTATAATTACAGAATACACAAAGTGCAAAGCTTAATGCCATAAAGGAAATGATTAATATCGATGACTACATATTTAATAATTTTACATGGCAAATATTATCATAGTGAAATCAAAAGACAAATATCAAGCTGGAAAAATGACTGCAATTCATATGGCATATGTAAAAAGCTCTATATATCAAAAATAAAATACTGTCAGCCTAAAAAATGGATCGAACTTCTCACAGGGAATGAAACACAAATGGCTGTCAAATGCACAAGATATTCAACCTCACTGATCATAGGAGAAACAAAGAAAGAAAATGACACAGAAACTCTCTTACCTTAGATTCACAAACACTGATAATTGGCAAAGATATGGGGAACCTGACTTTCTCAAGTACTGTCAATTGGTACAATACCTGTCAAAATTATAAATGTAGGTCAGCAAATAAAGACACACACACCAAATAATGAAATAATTTAAAAACATTTGCTATAAATGAACCAAATTTTATCTAGGAATAGATCACACAGACACACTTGCACATGCACAAAAAGGCACATGCAGCACTGCTTGTGACAGCCAAAATCTGAGAACAACGAAAATGTCCCTCCCTTAGAGAATAAGTTCACATTTCTTTATAAATGTATATCATGGAATGCTACCCAGCCGTCAAAATGAATGAAGTATCTCCATGGATATTAATATGCAGTTGTCTCTTAATGGTATTATTAAAAAAGTGAAGCACAGTACATATATATATATATATATAATGTATAACCACTTGCAGAAACATATTTGATTACATCTGAAAAATTATAGAATGCTTGCTTAGCATGTACAGAGTCAATTCAATCCTCAGCACTGTATAAATGGGGTAAGGTGCTACATGCCAGTAATATCAGCACTCGGTAGTAGAGAAAGGAAGATCCAGAGATTAAGGTCATCCTCAGCTGCTGCACTATGTAGAATGGAAGCCAACGACTAATGTTGGGAGTCATGTTTAATCATTCTAGCTTATTCATTGAATCAATTAAACCCAGAGGTCACCATTTTGGTTAGTCTCACTAGCCAGCTTCCTCCAAGATACCGTCTCCATCCCCATGTTGTAGTATTAAAAATGGACCACCACACTCATCTTCAGTTACTTGGATTGGGAGTGGATCTAAATTCTGATCCTCACACATGCATGACAAGCGCTTCTCCCACCCCACCCCCAAACTATCTCCCCAGTCTTCTTGTTTCTTTTGGGATTGGTACATACAAATAATACTCCTTTGCCATCCCTCTTTGCTTTTTCTTTAGAAATACATCCTGGATATCATCCCAGAGTGAAGTTCATCTTCATTTATAAGTGTTTTGAAAATGGAAAGGAAAAAAAGTGTGATGCTAATTAAGACACATTTTAGGTAAATAATACATGACTGGTATTTGACTAAGACCTTCTCATTCATCAGGTAATGAACTGGTGTCATTTCTTGTAAAGACCACTAAATCTTCAGGAAATGAAAATCTCTCTCTGGATGACTGAAGCTAGTACAGAGAGTTGGTCTTTTGTTTTTAAAATATTTCTCTATTGCTCTGTCTAGTTCACTGATTTCTTCTCTATGGAAGCCACCAATAGCTTAGAAATTCCCTCAGGAATAGGCTTTTTCATGGAGATATTCTTTATTTTGACCCTAGAAGGCTAGTAAATGTTATTAGCTCCAAGGTTGTGTGTATTAATTTACATTCTGTTTAATAAAGTATAAACTATACAATTCTGAAATCTCTTGCTGTAAAACCTGAAGCAGAAAAAAAGAAAAGAGAAATTCCCTCAGTAATTTCTCCAGCAGGTTTTAATATAGGAAAAACTAAATATAAGCAAAACTATCCCCTGGGGAAAATGTCAATAATAGCTCTCACAGGACCTGGCTATTAAATATCACTAAATTTAGCAAACAAGAATACAAGACGTCTTGTTAAACCTCAGCTTTATGGAAACAAGGAATAATTTTAAAAGCATAGGTATGTCTCAAATTTTAAGCTATGACTCACTTTTAGTGGCCTGGCATGCAATTCAGTGGTTTGGTGCTTGGCTAGCACAAAAATTACTGTTTGTTTGTTTGTTTGTTTGTTTGTTTGTTTGTTTGTTTGTTTGGTTGGTTGGTTTTTCGAGACAGGGTTTCACTGTAGCTTGGGAGCCTGTCCTGGAACTAGCTCTTGTAGATCAGGCTGGTCTCAAACTCACAGAGATCCGAGATCCCCCTGACTCTGCCTCCTGAGTGTTGCGATTAAAAGCGTGTGCCACCATCGCCTGGCTTGTTGATCTTAAAATCAAAATGATCCTAATATTCTTTATGCTTTTTGGCAATTCTATTTGAAACATAAATCATGTAGGTCTATGATATTTGTTCGGTATTTACTATCTAGTTGAAATAGGTTTGGGGGCTGACACAGAATCACTTGCTCAAAGTCGATGAAGAGAACTGGCTTATATTTCTTTGAGGGCTTGTCTCTTGTGTTTTTATCATAGACACTCTCACTTTCCAGTCAAGGGGAATTGTCTGCAATCTCACGTACTGGACCGGAGTCACTGTGCACGTGGTGTGCACTGTCCTCTTCTCCACTTCTTCTCCCTGTTTCCCATTTGACTGATGCCTACTTTTCTTTAGCCCAAATCTTTCAAAATGAAAGCCAAAAATAGTATATGTTACTAGTATGCTTATTACCGTTTTCATCAGACAAGTGACCGCCCAGTTGATCTACTTTGCATTTTTGACTTCAGATGGAGACATGAGTCCTAAAGAACAATTCTCTGACACAAAAATATATCAGGAGTGGTGATGGTTGGCAATTCACCATGCCAACATTTTGACAACAAAGGGTAGTGATGAGAATTGCTGTGAGTTTGTGAACTTTAATCATTTAATTCTCAAAAGAGACAGCAAGTGCTCAATTCTATCATATGTTTTAGCCCACAAATACATGCTTAATACTGTCAGATCATTTGCCTTTATAAAAAAGTCAGAATTTTTTAACTAGATGTGAAATATTTCAGTTTACAAATTTTAGCTCTATCCTTTAAACTCAGATCCTTCATTGGATCACCAGTTTGAGGTTTTGTATGTGTCTAAATCTGGCATCATTTTTCTTCCAGCTGACCGCCTTGTGTCTGACCGCCTGACTACTGACTCTCCTGTTGTTCTCCCTGAAAGCAGAAACTTTGCGTGTAGTTTCTTTAGTCATTAGGATAGTATTAGACTATGTAGACACCCAGATGAATGGATTGTGAGTAAATGAAAGGATGTATCATCTAATGAAGAATGTAGAATGAATGCAGGCACCCCTCCCCAACCCAGCCACAAGACAAAATTTTCAAAAATACAAAAAATACTCCTTTTCTTTCTCCATCCAATAAGGGGCAGAAAACAATAAGATTTATTTTTTTTAAATAAGATTTCTTTAAACACAAAGTCATAAGTATTTTTGCACTTTAAGACTGGTAAGTGGTAGAGGTTTAACAGTTGATAACATCTTGGAAATCACATGTGAAGCAATCAGACTTCTAGAATTTGGCATTGCTTTATAGTTCTTTTCACAGTGCTTTTAAAATAATATGACATGTAGTCAGAACAAATGTGTTGTTAATATTTTATCAGAGAGTTATTGTTTTCTCTTTGAATATGTCTCATTACAGGCACTGCTACATTATTAAGTATAAATGCATTATATCCAAGGACCAATTTTCCAAACCCTGCAGTATGAATTTCTGATTTGATAATAGATGTTGACGGGTAAGTCAGCTTCATTTAATCTAAATTTACTTTTCAGCATACTTTGTTGGAATCTTGCATTCATTTGTGGGCTACCTGCATACTCACATAACATATTTTATGCTCTGCCATAGAATGGAGCAAGCAAATGGAGCCAAAATCACTGTGAACAACAAAAGAGCCACTGCAGATAGCACTAGGAACATCACTGGGGAACCCTCAGCCATTGGTACAATCAAGAATGAATCTTCCAAATTTCCACAAGGAGAAACAATAGCACATCAAATATCCATGCTGTTATTTATCAGTCCTTTCTGATAAATGTTAAGTTCAATACTTAATCAATGCATGAAATCAGTTGTTCGTACAGAAATGTGTTGTCCTTTCGTTGCTGCCTTTTAAACCAGGGCTGTGTTATCAGCAACTGTGACCCTGCCAGTGCTACCAGCAGCCTTTTGGCCATAAGAGTTGCAGCCTGAGGGAATTCTGTTTCTTTGTGTGTTGACTCTTTCAAAGCTACAAAGGGAATTTATCTAAATCTCTGTCACTTTAAAGAACTCAAGATTCCAAGGTTACTGTGGAATTCTGCTCCTCAGGGAAGCAGAATTGCTTCTGAATGGCACCTCACCCATCCCTCCTTATAAACCCTTCTCCACCTGGCTCCTCCCTACCAATTCCTGATGCGCCTCTTGACTACAGGTGAATTTTATTTAATCAAACATATCTTTGACTCATTAAACAAATATTCCTTAGCATAAACCAAAGTAACACACCTTAAAATAATATTCTACAACAGAAATGTTACTCAAAGAATAAGGGAGTGTGTTTTTTTTTCTCATTTAGGAATTACTATGAATTAATGAACAATCACACTTTTTAATACTCTGAGGCATTAAGTAAAACATGCTTTGGCCAAATGAGGATGATACATGCAGAGCCATAGTCTGCCATGTTACTTAGCTGAAACTTCATAAAGGAGAGAAGCTATTAGTAGATATGATCACAAACTAGGAATGGCTTGGTACCTGATTTGCCTTTGCCTTACATGCTGGAAATCAGCTTGTAACCCAGAAGAGAGTCTAAAAAGCAGCTCACTGTCGAGATAAAAAGCTTGATAGAGCAGAGTCTCTTGGAAAGTACAGGGTATCGCCTGTAAACAGCCATATAAACAAGTATGGGAAGCCCTGAGTGAGTGAAGTCCTGTGTGAATGTGTGCTGTTGAGACAGTCACAGTCAAATCCCCGAAACTGTGTAAGGATGTGTCACAGAGGTCTCCTGTGTAGTCTCAACCCCTGCTCTTCCACTGTGCCCTGAGCACAAGGTGCTATTTCTGAAACTTAAGCAGCTAGCTCTTCAAAATTAACTCTTATATAATAATCATAAAATACAAAGTTTTAACAATTGACAATTAGAACCTGTACAACGGTAATAAATTTAAATAAAAATTTAAATTCACCAAAATAATCGGTGCTTTTTTTTAAATCTTTTTCCTCCAATAAGGCACCCGAGCCTTAGAGAATCTGAGAACCTTACATTAAAGAAAATCCATTTTCTTCTGTGTTGTGACTCTTTGTTCTCCCATAATCAATTGCTTTTCAACTGGAAAAAGATAATTACATGATAACAGTTTTCTCCAAATTGAATCAACTCCCTTGGGGTATCTTCTGGCTTCTGTGCATATGACCTCCCCACCCCACCCTGCCCAACACACACAAGATAAAGAAAGAAATTATATTGATATATGTATATGCATAACATATATATATATACATGAGATATATATGTTATATATACATAACATATATATGTGTGTGTGTTCTCAAAAATCTACAAGAAATTGAAGAAGAATTTACAAGGAGTCATGTGAGGTCTTGAAATATTCAAGAAATTTGATGTGAAGAAGGAAAAAGTTTCACTTCAAAAAATTCTTCCTTGGGGTAAGATTGGAAGCACTCCTCTTGTGTTTATTGAGGCTATGGAACAGCTAGCATTTAATGTATCCGTGAGACAGAGTGAGAGGTAATGTACCTGCTTTCAAAGGATTCTTTAAAACGGTTAGCTTTTCAAAAAGCCCAGAGGTAGTACCGTACACCTTTAATCCCAGCACTAAGGAGGCACAGGCACAGGGATTTCTGTGAGTTCTAGGCTAGCCTGGTCTATAGAACTAGTTACAGGACAGCCAGAGCTGTAGAAAAACTAAAAAGAAAAGTTCAATATATAGTTTTTCTATGACCTAGTAATTCCTCTCTCAGATATTTATTCATGAAAAAAAAAATGAGCACACAGCCCTACAAACAGACTAGGCTCTCACATAGCCAGTACGGGCAGTAGAATCAAAACCCAGTGCCATTGTCCTTGGCTTCTAATCAGCCCTCATTGTCCGCCACATTCAGAGAGTCCGGTTTTATCCCACATTTTTCAGTCCAGTCCAGCTGGCCTTGGTGAGCTCCCAATAGATCAGCCCCATCGTCTCAGTGGGTGGCTGCACCCCTTGTGGTCCTGACTTCCTTGCTCATGTTCTCCCTTCTTCTGCTCCTCATTTGGACCTTGGGAGCTCAGTCCGGTGCTCCTATTTGGGTCTCTGTCTTTATCTCGATCCATCGCCAGATGAAGGTTCTATGGTGATATGCAAGATATTCATCAGTATGACTATAGGGTAGGGCCATTTCAGGCTCCCTCTCCTCAGCTGCCCTAGGAACTAACTGGGGACCTCACCTTGGGCACCTGGAAGCCCCTCTAGGTCCAAGTCTCTTCCCCACCCTAAGATGGCTCCCTTAATTAAGATATGTGCTTCCCTGCTCCCCTATCCATCCTTCCTTTATCCCAACCATCCCATTCCCCCAAGCTCTCCCCATCCTCCCCTTCTCACTTTTCTCTCCCCATCTCCCCTTCCCCCATCCCACCCCCACCCCTAAGTTCCCAATTTTTGCCCGGCAATCTTATCTACTTCCAATATCCAGGAGGATAATTATATGAAGTGATCAAAAATAAAATGTAAACCTTCATATAATTGAATGAAAATACAACATACCAAAATCTATGAAACACATGAAGGTAATCCTAAGAGGAAAATATATATATGTACATATGTATATGTATATATACTTTATATGTGTATATACTTTATATATTCATATATACCCATATATGTATATACATACATATACTTTATTATTTTAACAAAATCATACATTGGAACTAAAACAGGAAAGAAGAAAGTTTATAATACTAAGTGCCTATAAAAAAAAGATCTGATAGTAATATAATGATGTACCTGAAAGCCTTGAAAAAACAAGAATAATACCCCCTAAAAACAGATGGAAAACAATCATCGAAATCAAGGTTGATGTCAGGCCATGCTAGTGTATACCTTTAATCCCAGCACTCAGGAGGCAGAGGCAGGTGGATCTGCATGATCAAGGCCAGCCGGGTCTAGAGTGAGTTCCAGGACTACACAGAGAAACCCTGTCTTGAAATAATAATAATAATAACCAATCATAAAACAAAATTAACTAAAGTTAATGTTAGAAACAATCAATGAAATAAGTAACTGATTTTTTTGAAAGAATGACAAGCTGCTAGCCAAACTACCCAAAAAAAGAGAAGATTCAAATTTCTAGAGGGTACGAGGTCATTCATTGTGCATGTAGACAAGCACTATGGAAACCACGAGAAGCTAAATTTGTGTACTTGTCTCTTTAAGAAAGTATATACTCATCTGTCTTCCACTCTGGAATTAGTGTTCTTTTGCTCTCTGTAGGGCCACATTTTACCTGAACCCCCAGACTATTAGGTTTGTCTCAGAATTCCCTCCCCCCTCCACAAATCTTGAGCATTGCTCCTCAGTTCTTAAAACCCATCCTTTTGAGAGATGTCACTTGTGCTTTCCAACAGCCTAAGGAACTTCTGTGTTATCTTAGGGCCAGGCCAGTTCTGACTCCCACATGCAATATGCTTACCTCAGTCATTCTCCCTAGACCCTTCTCTTAATCATAGTTTCAAAATCAACAGAACCCATCTTTATGGAAGAAGCCAGATGTACTTTGTCAAGAGTTTCAATGTAAACATGTCTTAAGATTTGTTGTACACACAGGACTGAGTTAATCGCCATCAGGAAACTTTTTTCCCCAAAATTGTGCTGTGCTTAAATCTGGCTAAAAATAAATCAACTGGGGTCAAACTAAAGTTGTACTGAACCAAGTTCATTCTTGTCCTTCCAATAATCATTCGCCTTCCAGCCATGATATTTGCAGGAACTCCACATACAAATTATCAAAATCAGAGATGAAAGGGAAACATTACAATGTATACTGAGGAAATTCAGAGTGTTATAAGAACATATTTTAAAAACATATATTCCCCTGGAGGTTATGGTACATGCCTTTAGTCCCAGCACTTGTGAGGCATAGGCAGGTTATCTCTGTGTGTTTGAGGACAGCTGGTCTATACAATGAGTTCTAGACCAACTAGGAATATATAGTAAAACTTTTTCTTAAAAAAAATCTGCATTCTACCAAACAGGTGAATTCTAAATAAAAATGGGCAAATTTATAGACGTATATGACGTATCAAAGCTAAATCAAATTAAATAAACAATTTAAATGACCTATACCATCTAATGAGATAGAAACAGCAATTAAAAAAAATCTCTCAACTAAAAAATGTCTAGAACCAAATGGATTCAGCACAGAATTCCACAAGACCTGCAAAGAGTAATTAACACCAATTCTCCTCAAATTATTCCATTACATAGAAAATGAAGGAACACTTTCAAATGCTTTTTACAAAAGCCTAATATCAAAACCAGAAAAAGACTCAACAAGAAAGACAGTTATAGGTCAATATATTTGATGAACAGACTCCAAAAATTCTTAACAAAATATTTGCAAGCAAAATTTAAGAACACATAAAAACATTATTTACAAGAGATACAAGGGATTGTTCAGCATATGTAAACCAATAAATATAATCCACCACATTAATAGACTCAAGTTCAGAAACTGCATGAGTATATCACCCGAAAGAGAAAAGGCCTTTGAAAAAATCCAACATTCCTTCATAATGAACTCAGCATAATAAAGGTAATATTCAACAAGCCCACAACCCAAATTTTACAAAATGAAGAAAATATTTCAACCACACTGACAAGACACCTGCCCCTGGCAGTTCTCTTCTTGCTCAGCACACTTCAACAAGGCAAGAATACCCACTCTTCTATTCCTCTTCAGCATAGTACTTGAAGTCTTTGATAAAGCATTAAGACAAGTTAGTGAGAGAAAGGAAAATAAAAAGATCTACTAAATGATCCAACTATACATATACACAAAATACCATACTCTAGAAATACTTGCTACTTCATGCTTATTTTTACCCTATTCATCATAGCCAGGAAATGGAAGCAGCCAAGATGCTCATCAATAGATGAACAGATATATTTTACACAGTAGAATTTCTTCAGCTATAAAGAAGAAATGAAATTATAAAAGTCATAGGTAAATGAATAAAGCTGGAAATATTCATTCTGAATGAGATAACTCAGCCTTAGAAAGACAAATATTGTATTTTCCTCTCATTTATAGGTGCTAGTTTTGCCTGTCTGCCTCCATGCTCTCTGCCATGATGATAAAGGATTAAACCTCTAAAACTGTAAGCCACCCCTCAGTTAAATATTTTCTTTTATAAGAGCTGCCTTAGTCATGGTGTTTCTTCACAGCAATAGAAGAGTGACTAACACAATGTACAAATTGCAATGCATATAAAAAAACACATGAAAAAGCAAGGCAACACAGTTGCAAAAGATCTTAACTCTTCAGCTACTAAGTTCAAAGACACTGAAATAGATACTGTATGGAGATTTCAAAACTTTAATCCTCAAATAGTGATTTTAAACAGGTATAAACAGATGAATTTCATTCAAGACCTTGAGAGGAAAATTAGCATTATAAAGGTAAAGGTCAGAAAAATAGATGAGAAAATTGGTTCAGTTATTCAAATAGAAAAATTAGTAATTTGGAAAAATATTTAGGATGGAAATTGGGATTTGGAAAAATACAGAAATATTAGAAATGAAAAAATCCAATGCATCAAATAAAAAGCATAGTGCATTGAAGGCATAAGTCACAAACAGTCCCACAGCAGTTTGGAATTACGATTAATAAGGTGGTATTTATTTAAAGGGGAAAAACTTACAGATCACCGTCCCAGACAACAGCCCTCTGTGCAATCAGAAAGGAGTCTAGTCAGCAGAACCGGAGCAGGAAGTAAGAGAGAGCAAGGAGGGAAGACGCTGCTTTATTAAAGAGAGAGACCACACCCCAATGGGCTGGTATCTCAGCGGCTATTGGCTGGAGGAGCAGAAGGACCTCCAGCAACACCTCCCGTTTTGATTAAGTAAGAGAGTTCTAAATCTACTACGAAATTATATACAATAAGTACAAATATCCTATTCTAACTAGCTTAGGTCTTATATAATAAATAGCTTGGCCAAGTCATGAGAGAAAAGTAACTACATTTATATAGTTTTCAACCCCATCAAAGATCTGAGAAGGGAAATAATGTTACCCGGGTAATTAGGAAGTTCAATAAAACAACTACCAAAACATGCAACAAATCACAGAGACAACTAGCTACCTGGGCAATCACCGAAGGTCACGTTTGCAGCATTGAAGCAACCAACTTTGGCTAAGGACTAACATAACTGACATACCATTTTCAAAGGCAAGCAACTTTTCAAAACTATCTTACCCTGTCTTGGCAGGATATGACAGTCCTGTTTTTTCCATTCATGGATATTCTGTATCTCTGTCAGTGGTTGAGGTATGGGCATTTCTTTGCCCAAAGGCCAGTTCAGCCAAAAAGAAAGGTTCCAGGTGGAGTGTCTTTCCTGCTCAACATTCTCTCAGGAATAGAGCGGTGTTGCCAGGAGCAATTGTGTCTCACTATCACAAAACTCTGAGTTAGATTAAAGGCCATTTTCTACAGCTCTTTGAAGAGGTTGAAGATTATCTATCTATACTGAGTATAATCTCTATGTATCTAAAGAACCTGATTAGTCTAATTATAAATGACAAACTTAGATGACTATTAATCTAAATAATTCTCAATATCTATCTAACTAAAAGACTAAGACAATAAGCGACTATGAAACAAATGAGGACAATGACCTCCAAATATAAACAATATACAAATATACATTGCAGTATGGTAAATATATATCAATACACAAACAATATATAAGTATCTTAATCAGAGGTAGAAATGTACACTGCAATATGGTAAATATATACAATATATATATATCAATACAATATATGTCAATACATAAAAATGTTTTAAACAGAGGTAGAAACATGCATGCATACAATAGTCAATATAATTTAACTTTGTATCAATATATAAGAATCGATACCTATATATTTGTGTCAAAACAATAACTCACGAGTACCAAGAAGTACCAATCTATTATCCCATCATCCCATTATCCCTCTTTTTTATCAATAGATCCCAGAGCTTATAAAATTCCTCCCCCAACCCTCAATCATATACTAATTATAATCAACCCCTAAATGATGTCCCTAAACCCAAGGGCAAACTTTACTGGGAGAGGAGACGTCATCTTCTAGAATTACTTCCAGCTGTCATGGGGGCGACGTTCTTTCTGGGGGATTCTGTGAAAGTAAAATGATGGTTAAATTTCAAGATCAATGTCTTTTAAAATTGCAAATAGTCTCTGTGTATTTTGTGCAGGTCTGGCCAAAATGTTGTATAAGATGTGCACCATTTCAGCTTACCAAGTTGGAACTGTCTTGTGCAGCTGGTATCCAAAACATGTCTTGTAGTAGCACTATCAGTATCATGACATCATATCAACCAGGCAGAGTTGTTGTTGGGGGGCCCCATCTTCTTCCTGGAAACTTCAAATGTCACTTCAGGAAAAACTCATTGCTCACTGTGAAAAACGTAAACATTAATCATATATATATATATATATATATTCAATGAAAAGCATGATAGATATATTCAATGAAAAGTATGATAGATATGAAGAAAAGCAAAGATGTTTTCTAAACTCATATTTCTTTCTGTCCCATATCATGGCTCTTGACATGAGACAGAAACTCCAGAAACTCTGGGTTTTTCTCTTACCAACAGGCTTGGAATTGGAGAGGGACTGAGCCAGAGTCCAACTTCAAAACCAGCTCTATATATTTATAAATAAATGCACATTAATACATATTTAAAGATAAGAGTAGGATAATTTTACTTACGAGACCTATTTGATTTTCTTGCTGATTCTTATTGGTTTGAAAATAGTTTCCATCTGTCAGTATTCAAACGCCCAGTGTTCCTTGAATTTTCTGAAGATGAGTGTTTTCCTGCAGAGATAAGAAGAGAACCCTGTCCCCATTCGATAAGTTTTTCTTACCACCTGTATAAATATCATCATTGTGGATGAGCTGTCATTTCTCCTTTCCAAGAGGTTTCTCCTCTTCAAATCGAAACTTTGTTAATTTTGATGGTATCCACAATTTTTCTTCTCCTGTGGAAACAAGAGCAAAACCCCTTCCCCAACGTAGCACATCTCCTGACTTCCATTGAGAAGTCAGCACATCTTTGAAATAAATCGGTTGATTTAGTTCAGCAGACTTTTCCATTATCCAATGTCTTTCTGCTACTGTTGTTCCTTTCTCATTAGCGTTAAGAAAATTCAAGGTTAATAAAGCATTATGTAATCTATTTCTGGGGGTATTTTTGGTCCCTTCCTGTTTGTTCAGCATATGCTTTATAGTATGATTTGATCTTTCTATAACTGCCTGACCTGTAGGATTACTTGGTATACCTGTAATATGTTTTATATTATAATAATCAAAAAAGCGTTTCATTTTCTTAGATACATATGCTGGACCATTATCTGTCTTTATTTGTGCAGGTATACCCATGATGGCCATAACTTCTAATAAATGTGTGATTATTGAATCAGCCTTTTCTGAGCTCAGGGCAGTAGCCCATTGAAAACCTGAATACGTGTCTATGGTGTGGTGTACATATTTTAATTTACCAAATTCCATAAAGTGGAACACATCCATCTGCCAGATTTCATTTCTCTTAGTACCCTTTGGGTTACTCCCTGCAGGCAATGGTGTTTGATTATAGAAAGTAGAACATCTCTTTATAATGTCCTTAGCTTGTTGCCAAGTAATGGAAAATTCTTTCTTTAGGCCTTTACTATTGACATGATGTTTTTATGAAATTCTGAGGCCTGCAACACGCTTCCAATTAGTAATTGATCAATCTCAGTGTTACCTTGTGCTAGAGGACCAGGCAGACCTGTATGGGACCAGATGTGTGTTATGTACATCGGACAAAGCCTATTCCTGATTATGTCTTGTACCTGGATAAACAATTAAGTCAACTCTGTGTCATCTGGTATAAATTCAGTGGTTTCAATATGCAAGATAACTCTTTCTGCATATTGTGAATCTGTAACTATACTAAGAGGTTCTTTAAAATCCCTTAGCACCATAAAAATGGCATATAATTCTACCTTCTGGACAGAATTATAAGGGCTTTGCTCCACCTTACTCAATTCATCTGACTTGTAACCTGCTTTCCCTGATTTATTTGTATCAATATAGAACGTACAAGCTCCAGTTATTGGAGCATCATGTGCAATTCTAGGAAGAATCCAAGAAGTTCTCTTTATGAGGTTAAGTCTACCACTTTTGGGATAGTTGCTATTAATTTCTCCCAAAAAATTAGCACAAGCTCTGTGCCATGGTTCATTGTCTTCCCATAACTTTTTTATTTCTTCAGTAGTGAAAGGCACTATAATTTCTGCTGGGTCTATACCTGCTAGTTGACGAAGTCTCAGCTTACCTTTTATAATTAATTCAGAGACTTTTTCCACATAAGGTTTTAATTTTTTACTTGGTTTATTAGGTATAAATATCCACTCTAAAATAATATCTTCCCTCTGCATTAGAATCCCTGTAGGAGAAATTCTGGAAGGCAATATGACTAGGATGCAGCTAAGATTTGGGTTCACCCTATCCACATGTGCCTCCTGTAATTTTTCCTCAATCATTGTCAGTTTCTTTTCTGCTTCAGCTGTCAGTTTTCTTGGACTATTCAAGTCTTTAACACCATCTAAGGATTTTTTTAAATGAACTATTAGATCAGGTGTTATCCCAACAGCTGTTCGTAGACTGGAAATGTCTCCTAACAATCTTTGGAAGTCATTAAGAGTCTTTAACCGGTCTCTCCTGATTGGTGCCTTTTGCGTTTTGATTTTCTCTAACCCAATTCTGTAATCTAGGTAATTAATAGAATTTCCTCTTTGAATCTTTTCAGGGGCAATTTGTAATCCCCACCTAGGCAAGATTTTCTTTACTTCTTCAAACATCCTTTCTAAAGTATCTTTATTTGAATCAGATAACAAGATGTCATCCATGTAATGAGAAATGATGGACTTGGGGAATTGTTTACGAATTATTTCCAATGGCTTACTTACAAATTATTGGTACAATATAGGATTATTGAGCATACCCTGCGGGAGGACAGTCCATTGATATCTCCTATTAGGCTGAGAATTATTATAAGTAGGCACTGTGAAGGCAAATTTTTCTCTATCCTTCTCTTGTAACGGTATAGTGAAAAAACAATCTTTCAAATCAATAACTATAAGAGGCCATCCTTTTGGTAATAGAGAAGGCAAAGGAATTCCAGATTGTAGTGGGCCCATAGGTTGAATTACCTTGTTGACAGCTCTTAAATCTGTCACCTTTCTCCATTTACCAGATTTCTTTCTTTTTTTTTTTTTTATTTTTCGAGACAGGGTTTCTCCGTAGCTTTTGGTTCCTGTCCTGGAACTAGCTCTTGTAGACCAGGCTGGCCTCGAACTCACAGAGATCCGCCTGCCTCTGCCTCCCGAGTGCTGGGATTAAAGGCGTGCGCCACCACCGCCCGGCCCAGATTTCTTTTTTACAACAAACACAGGAGAATTCCAAGGGCTGGTTGATTCTTCAATATGGTGAGCATCTAGTTGCTCTTGCACCAGCTGTTCCAATGCCTGTAATTTATCTTCAGCTAGAGGCCACTGTTTGATCCATATTGGCTTCTCAGTTAGCCATTTTAAAGGTAGGGCTGTTGGCACCTCTAAAGGTTTGGTATTTGCTGTATGTTCTTGTACAGCCTGAATGGCTGGTGACCTTTTTCCATAACACCTCATCATATCTTTCCCAGAATTATGAGTTCCTGGAACTACAGGAATGTTAATCTGGGTATTCCATTGCTGTAGCAGGTCACAGCCCCATAAATTTATTGCAATATTGGCTATATATGGCCTTATTCTTCCTATTTGCCCTTCAGGCCCTATGCACATATTCAACCCATCTTGTGCTTTGTTTTATACGAGATAGGGTTCTAATTCCCAGGAACTGAACATCTACCTCTTGAAGAGGCCAATTCGGATGTCAAGATTCTGGAGTAATGATACTTACATCCGCATCTGTGTCTAATAAGCCTTCAGTTAAAGTGCCATTCATACAGACTCTTAGCTTTTGTCTTTGATCGTTAATAGAAGTCTGATGGAGGAAGGTCATTGGCTAATAAAGGAACTGCCTTGGCCCATTTTATTGGTTAGAAGATAGGTGGGAGGAGAAAACAGAACAGGATACTGGGAGGAAGAGGAAGTGAGGTCAGAGACTCCACAGCTCTGCTCTCTCAGGAGCAGACGCCTCAGCAGAGACGCCATGCCCCGCTCCCGGCATGAAGCTCCGACCCAGGATGGACTAGGCTAGAATCTTCCCGGTAAGACCGGTTCTCACAGATTATTAGAGATGGGTTGATCGGGATGTGAGAATTAGCCTGTAAGTGCTAGAGATAAAGGGCCAAGCAGTGCTTAAAAGAATACAGTGTCTGTGTAATTATTTTGGGCATAAGCTAGCCGAGCAGGCGGCCGGGGGTGCTGAGAACGCAGCCCCGCCGCCCTTATTACTACAGATGGCACCCCACATGATGGACTAAACCCACTTAAAAAACCTGAGAAGGCTTAAAAATAAGGGAGAGAGAGTTTAACACAGATTTTTGCTGTTTGTTGGTGGTGTGCTGTAGAGAGATTTCCTGATTCGGCAACAGTAGCAGAAAAAAACGCTGTGTCATTTTAAAGCGCGACTTCCTGGGGCTGTGCCGCCATTGCGATCTCTGTCTGGCTCCTGCGGGAGACAGAGCTTTTGAATAGAGCATTTGGAGTAAAGTGCTATGATTTGTTTGATGGCAACTAGACTCGCTGTGTTCTCGGGTCTGCTCTGCTTGTTAGAGGCAAGCATGCGCTTTCATCTAAGAGAGGCTTCCTGACTCAGCTTTAGCTGCAAAACCCTGCAGCTCATTAAGAGGTCCTGCCACGAAATACTTAAACGGTGTTGATGAAAAGCTGAACGCATGCTTTTCGGTTTTCAGCCATAGCAGGAAAAAAGCTGCACCGTTTAAAAATGGGCCATCCTGCCAGGGCAAACTCTGACTGTTTGAGGCAGGAGGGCCGGCTACCGAGAGAGAGGACTTGAGTGTTGTCTGTTGTAGCTCACTTGCTGGCAGGGACCTTGAAATGCCATACAGTTGTTGCAGTAAACATGGCTACAGCCTGTATATCCGCCATGAGGCTGGAAAGCTAAGGAATGGACTGGATCTAGCTGGCAAAGCCACGCCTTTAGTCCTACTGATATTGCTTGGTAAATTAAAGACTCATGTGGTCAGAAAAAGAGAGATATACAGTAAAGAGAGATTCAGAGACAAAGAAAATTTTTAAATGGTTTAAAGTGTGTTAAAAATATATGCAGACTAAAAGTTGAATTTCTTAAAGTAAAAAACAAAAAAAGGAAGAGAGTTGTTGTGTGTGGTAACACACGCCTTTAATCCCAGTGCCTAGAAGGCAGAGACAAACAGATCTCTGTGAGTTCAAGGTGTAGCAGTGTACACCTTTAATCCCGAATGCCTGGGAGGCAGAGACAGGCAGATCTCTGAGAGTTCAAAGACAGCCTGGTCTACAGAGTTACTTCAGATCAAAGATACAGAGAACCTGTCTCAAAAAGCAAAGAGTTAAAAGTAAAAATAAACAAAATAGAGGTTAAAACACAGCTGCACAAAGATGGAAAATACACAGAGAATTTTGATACTGTATGCTATTATGCTCTCTTTGAATTGTTTGAATGCTGAGGAAAGAGCAAAAGCTACTAAAAGATATTTGTTTATAAATGCTGCTGAACTAATCCAACATAGATATTTTGAATTTGTATCTAAGGATATGATACTTTGGAAAGGAGTTTCTTATTTTGTTTTCACAGAGGATGAGACGCTGTTCATTTCTTCTATTCCGATTTGGTATAATGGACCACGCCCTCCTGAAGGGTTGGTGTGAACACCTTCAGAAAATTGCTTCGCTCAACTGCCAACTGAGATGAAGCTAGCACACAGGTTATACCGTGAAAGACCTAATTAACGACGCCCCCATTCAGCAGGAAGCAGGTTGGAGAGAAAAAACTGCGCCCATGTTCCCAAATATGGTTTATAAACGTTCTTTATATTTAAAGGTGGATATGATATAGAAATGAATAATTGACATTAGCATAGATTTTGCTTTATTGATAGAGATTTAAGGTCAATTTTGTTAAATGTATAATTAGGAAATATAGATTGTTGATGGATAATCATAAATAATAGTCAAGTTTGTAGTCATGTTAGTTAATATTTTCTAGATGTGCGTAGATATATTTTAGATAGGCATTCTTCATATTTTTCAAAGATTATAGAATACGGCGTTTTAAATGTTTTAATAACTTAGGACTTTTCATGACAATGAGACACTCTGCTCCTGGCAGCACCAATCTACTTCAAGAGGAAGATGGGCATCGAAGAGGCTCGTTATGGAGTTTGATAGCCATTTGGGCAAGAAACTGCTCTTGCTTGGACTATTGCATAAACCGGACACAGAGAACCCGCAGAGAGAGGACTACTGAACTTGCCTAAGGTGAGATGATCTTTCGGGGTTCCTGATTCATGAGAGAGTCTGCGAGACATTCTTCAGGACAAGCAGATAGTGACTGCCTTTGGAATTTCCTGCTTGATGAAAATGTCTGCTGGATACTATGGGCCTGAAGGCTGAAGATGGATGCCCCAACGGTACAAAAGAACTTTGGGTGACTGTCCAGGCAGCGAGATGTCTTTGTCATTTCTAGAGTTTGAAGTTTCTTAGTCCTTGTTTACTTAGGTAATATTATATCTTTCTGGAGTCTTTGATGGAGTTAAGAATAGTTATAGTTTTCCTTAGTTATGATAAAGATTATTGTAACTTTTACTTGATGACTGTTTTGTAATATGTAATTTTGCGATGTTAAAGTTAAAGCCTTTTTTTTTTGTTTAAAACGAAAAAGGGGAAATGATGGAGGAAGGTCATTGGCTAATAAAGGAACTGCCTTGGCCCATTTTATTGGTTAGAAGATAGGTGGGAGGAGAAAACAGAACAGGATACTGGGAGGAAGAGGAAGTGAGGTCAGAGACTCCACAGCTCTGCTCTCTCAGGAGCAGACGCCTCAGCAGAGACGCCATGCCCCGCTCCCGGCATGAAGCTCCGACCCAGGATGGACTAGGCTAGAATCTTCCCGGTAAGACCGGTTCTCACAGATTATTAGAGATGGGTTGATCGGGATGTGAGAATTAGCCTGTAAGTGCTAGAGATAAAGGGCCAAGCAGTGCTTAAAAGAATACAGTGTCTGTGTAATTATTTTGGGGCATAAGCTAGCCATGTGGGCGGCCGGGTGTGGGGGACGCAGCCCTGCCGCCCCATATTACTACAGAAGTCTGCCAAAATATATGTTTACTCTGTCCTACTGGGTTTTTTTTACTCATCCTCCATGTGTAATTCATCATTTAGACCAGTATTACCTTTTACAGCAGAAATTGGAGCTTTTAATTTTCTTGGTGAGGCACGTTCTCCACTGTGACTGGGAATGACTGGGCCACTGTTGGCTTGGGGGCCTGCAAGAAGCCCCTCAAGGAGTTTCCTGATGCCTTTTCTGTCTGTTGTTGACCTGCATTCGTTGGACCAATGTCAGCCTTTACTGCATCTCCTACATATACCTGAAGGCTGAGGTCTCCTATTTTTGTCATTCCCAGAGGAGATATTATTCCTAGAAATTCTGTGCCTGCAATCCCTTTTCAGATTTCCTAATTTACCACAATTAAAACACCTGGCAGTTTGATGTCTCCTCATTGCTTTGGAAATCACTTCTCCTACCCAAGATTCATCATTATAGTAAACGTCTCAACATTCATCATATGCTGAATCCATTCATCCATAGGTGCTGATCTAGATTTTAAAGGCCCAATTATCTTTTTGCAATCTATGCTTGCATTTTTGAAAGCTAGAGATTCAAGAAGTATTCGTCTAGCTTCTGGGTCTGTTACCCCTATATCCAGAGCCTTAATTAATCTTTGCAAAAAGTCAATAAAGGGTTCTCTCTGTCCCTGCCTAATCCTGGTATATGATTCAACCATTTTTGCTGGATCTTGTATCCTATTCCAAGCATTTAAAGCTGCTTGGTGACATAGACACAGTACTTCATCGTCATAAAGAGCTTGGACCTGTGGATCAGCATATTCTCCTGCACCAAGAATTTGATCTTGGGAAACCTCCACACCTTTTGCTCTTCCTTGCTGTTCCATATGTTTGGATTCTTCTCTGAAATAGATTCCAAATATCAAGGAAGGTCCATCACTGCAGACACTAACTGATGGAAATCATGGGGGGTAGCTCTAGCATTAGAAGCCCAAGTCCTTATCATTTCCTTAACATATGCAGAGTGCAAGCCAAAATTAACAATCGCTTGCTTAATTTCTTTTAGATCATTCATTGCTATTGGCATCCATCTAGCTTCTCTGACTCCCTTTGAGCCTTTAGAAGTTGATGCTTTTTCAGAATAAATTACAGGGTATGTCGCTAAAACCCTGGGTAAGCCAGTTCTAATAGCTGGTTTTGGCATTGTATCCTGTCCTTGTGCCTTCTTACTCTGTTCACCGGCTCCAATAATTTCTTCAATCATTTCAAGTCCTTTTATTATTGTCTCTTTTGAATCCTGAATCTCCTGACCTGCATGAGTTTCTAGTAAAGATTGTATGGTTCTTAGGAGTGCCATATTCTTCCTAAATGATAGAATATGCAAAAGAATACTGAAACCTAGTAACCAGTAAATTAAGTTATCCCCATAGTCATATAAACCTTGCATGATATAACCCATTGTATTGGTAACCAAAACAGTAAAATTTGTGTAGGAAACAAAAACTGCCACATTACCTATTATCCATCAGGTGGAGCTGTTGCCAAGTCACGACAAAAACGGGGTCCTGTTTCAGTGTCTGCCTAGTATTTGTTAAAAACTGGGAAATGCAAGTTGCTCAGAAAAGTAAATGTAATTAAATCAATTCCGTACACGGAACCATAAACCCAGAATCCAGGGGTAGAGAAGAGTAACCCGGAAGCTGTGTATGCCTCCACGTGACATTGTCACCCCAAGGGGTTGCAGTTTTCGGCAACCGGCAACCAGCAACCGCGTGCTCTTGTTCGCGCCACTTAAGAGCTGTGCTTGCAAGGGAGATTTGAAAACGACTCAGAAAAGAGCAAACCACGCAGGCAGAGACTACGGGGGCCTGTGCAGTTTAAATCCACATGGGGAGGCAAGCGATAACTGGCCACTTGAAGTCAATCTGAGGTGTCTAAAAGAAAAATATAAAGAACTGTAGCAAGAAAAGCCAGTGCATGGTAATTTGTATTAAACTGCTGGTTCCATGCACAAGGCACAGGCCGCAAGGCACAGGTCGCGGCTGAGGAATGGAGGGCTCGTGCCAAGCCAAACCCGCGGCTGGCAGCCGAGCGGGAAAAGGAGATGTCCTAAAACCAAACGTTGGGCGCCAGGTGAAGGCATAAGTCACAAACAATCCCACAGCAGTTTGGAATTATGATTAATAAGGTGGTATTTATTTAAAGGGGTAAAAACTTACAGATCACCCTCCCAGACAACAGCCCTCTGTGCAATCAGGAAGGAATCTAGTCGCCAAAAGCGGAGCAGGAAGTAAGAGAGAGCGAGGATGGAAGATACTGCTTTTTTAAAGAGAGAGACCACGCCCCAACAGGCTGGTATCTCAGCGGCTATTGGCTGCAGGAGCGGAAGGTTCTCCTGCAACAGTGCATATCATTGTTTATAGACTTGACTAAACAGAAGACTGAATATAAGTGTATAAGACATAAATATTAGGATAATGGAATATGTGTGACATAAAAGCAGAAGGCAGAAGAACTTACAGGAATAAAAGAGATTCGAAAAATGGAGGAAGAGGGGAATAATGAAAAATAATGGTATATATTATGAAAGCATCCAAATAAAACCCAATATTTTATATTCTGACTTACAACATTAGTAAAAGACAAGTAAGAGGGCCTGGTGAGATGAATCAGAGAGTAAAGGCATGGGAACCAAGCCTGATGACCTGAATTCAATCCCCAGACCAATATGATGAAATTAGAGAACTTACCATTGCAAGTTGTCCTCTGACTTCCACTCATGTTCTGTGGTATGAACATATGCTCACATACACACAAACAAACAAATGAGTAAGTAAATGCTTAGAAAATTAAGAAAAAGAACAGATTCAACATGCCTAGCAAAATTCTTCACAGACCTTGAAAGAACAGTACTCAACTTCATTTGGAAAAACAAAAATCCCAGGATAGCCAAAACAATCCTACACAATAAAAGAACTTCTGGAGGCATCACAATTCCCGACTTCAAACTCTACTACAGAGCTACTGTACTTTAAACAGCCAGGTACTGGCATAAGAACAGATAAGAGGACCAATGGCACCAAATAGAAGACCCTAATATTAATCCACACATCTTAGAACACCTGATCTTTGATAAAGATGGAAAAAGAAAGCATATTTAAAAAGTGGTGCTGGCATAACTAGATATCAATATGTAGAAGAATGAAAATAGACCCATATCTATCATCATGCACAAAACTCAAGTCCAAATGGATCAAAGACCTCAACATAAAGCCAGCCAAACTGAATCTTATACAAAAGAAAGTGGGAAGTACACTTGAACACATTGGCACAGGTAACTACTTCCTAAATATAACCCCAGAAGCACAGACACTGAAAGAAACAATTAAAAATGGAACCTCCTGAAACTGAAAATCTTCTGTAAAGCAAAGGACACGGTCAACAAGACAAAATGACAGCCTAATGAATGAGAAAAGATCTTCACTAACACCACATCAGAGAGAGGTCTGATCTCCGAAATATGCAATGAACTTAAGAAATTGAAAACCAAAAGATCACATAATCCAATAAAAAAAATGGAGTACATACCTAAACAGAGAACTCTCAACAGAGGAATCTAAAGTGGCTCAAAGACACATAAGGAAATGCTCAACATCCTTAGTCATCAGACAAATGCAAATTAAAACAACTCTGAGATTCCATCTTACACCCAAAAGAATGGCCAAGATCAAAAACACTGATGACAACTTATGCTGGAGAGGTTGTGGGGAAAAGGGAACACTTCTGCATTGCTGGTGGGAATGCAAGCTGGTACAACCCCTTTGGATGTCAGTGGGATGATTTCTCTAGTAAGCCACCTTCCTCAAGACCCAGTAATACCACTTTGGGGTATATATCCAAAGGATGCTCAATCGTGCCACAAGGGCATGTGCACAACTATGTTCATAGCAGCTTTGTTGTCATAGGCAGAACCTGGAAACAACCTAAATGCCCCTCAACCGAAGAATGGACAAGGAAAATGTGGTACATTTACATAATGGAGTACTACACAGCAGAAAAAAATAACATTTTGAATTTTGCAGGAAAATGGATGGAGCTAGAAAACATTATTTTGAGTGAGGTAACCCAGACACAGAAAGACAATTACCACATGTCCTCACTCATAGGTGGTTTTTAAACATAAAGCAAAGAAAGCCAGCCTACAAACCACAATCCCAGAGAACTTAGATAACAATGAGGGCACTAAGAGAGACTTTCATAGATTTAATCTACATGGGAAGTAGAAAAAGACAAGATCTCTTGAGTAAATTGGGAGCATGGGTACCTTGGAGTAGAGTTGAAGGGGGAGGGGAGAGGCAGGGAGGGGAGCAGTGAAAAATGTAGAGCTCAATAAGAATCAATTAAAAATGTGTATGTGATTGTTCATGGGCAGTATTATTCACAATAGTGAATATTATGAGGGGAAGGTAGAAACATTCTCAATTCCAACCAATCATAAAACATTCATAAAATTGTGTTTAGCTATTAATAATAATTAAGTACTTTATATATTCTACAAACAAAGATTTTCTATTTATGGGGCTTGAAAGATGGCTTAGCAGTTAAGAGTAATTCCTGCAGATATATCAATAATTTTTAAAGCACTTAGGTTTCACAAACTACTTTGTTAATAGCTTGTTCATGAGTAATCTATAGACTCAGTCATCAGGAGACTATGCTTGGTCAAAAAACAAAAAGTCGCTTGAATTTGATACCCAGAGCACAACTTATTTAAACAACAACAAAAAAAGTCTTGATCATCTCAGGCAGCAGTCTTGAACCTGTTCTGGATGAAGAACTCAGACATCTGGGCCATCTATTTCTGCCAGAGACTTCTCAGGTGGTCTTCCTTGATCAAATTGGATTTTTCTTAACTCTGAATAAATCCACAGCCTCTCATTTTCTGTGGAAACAAAAGCAAAACCTCTTCTCCAAAGTAACATACCTTTTGACTTCAATTTTGAAGCCAAGATATTTTCAAAATATTCATCTTGGATTAATTCAGCTGCATTTATAAGCAAATATCTTTTAGCAGCTGTTGCTCCTTTCTCACATTCAAACAATTCAAAGAGAGCATAATAACATACGGTATCAAGATTCTTTGTGTATTTTCCATCTTTATGTGGCTTTATTTTAACCTCTATTGCTTTTATTTTTACTTTTAACTGTTGGCTTTTTGAGACAGGGTCTCTGTGTATCTTTGTCCTGGAACTCTCTCTGTAAACCAGGGTATCCTTGAACTCACAAAGATCCGTCTGTCTGTGCCTCTTTCTTTCTTTACTTCTTTCTTTCTTTCTTTCTTTCTTTCTTTCTTTCTTTCTTTCTTTCTTTCTTTCTTTCTTTCTTTCTTTCTTTCTTTCTTTCGGACTTTAATATTTTAGCCTGTATATATTTTTAACACATTGTAAACCATTTAAAGGTGTTTTTTTACTCTTTGACTCTCTCTTTACTGCATATCTTTCTTTTTTTGACCACATGGGTCTTTAATTTGCTAAGGAATATGGAGAAGCTTTTTGCCACAACTCTATGGCATTTTAAGGTCCTTGCGGGGAAGCAAGCTGTAACAGTGTGTAAACAACACTGAAAAGCTCCTATGGCATTTCAAGGTCCTTGTCAGGAAGCAAGCTGCAACAATGTATCCATAGCTCCATAGTCTGGACCACCTGCTTCAAAGAGTCAGAGTTTGCCCTAGCAGGATGGCCCAGAAAGCCTGCTCTTTAAAACAGCTCAGCTTTTTTCCTGCTATGGCTGAAAACTGAAATGCTTTATTCTAGTCTTTCCCAAGCTTTTTCAGGCTTTCTGTGGATGCAGTTATCCTCGTGGGCACCATCCTGTAACATGAATGGCCAGGCCTGCTCGTTGTTGGGGTTTTTTTCCTGCCCGGTACCCCCAGCTGTTTAGCCCCAAAGAAAATCACACATAGATCTCTATAAGTTATAAGCCGATTGGCCCATTAGCTCTAGCTTCTCACTGGCTGACTCTCACATCTTGATTAACCCATTTTTCTGATCTATGTTTTTCCAGCAGAGCAAGTCACATCCTGCTGCTTCAGTGATCTGGGCAGGAATGGGAGGAATCAACTTCTTCCTTCCCAGAATTCTCCTGTTCTCATTACATCATTTCTACTTCCTGTCTGGTTTTCCTGCCTATATTTCCTGCCTGGCCAATCAGCGTTTATTTAAAACATGATTGACAGAATACAGACAATTCTCCCGCACCATGGTTCTCTATATTTACTCCCATCTGCTGCAGGAGGAAGCTTCTCTGATGATGGTTGAACAAGGCACCAATTAAATTTGTGTTTCTGGGTCTAAGTTAACTCACTGAAGATAATTTTTTTTTAGTTCCACCAATTTTCCCACGACTTTCATTTTTTTCACATCAGAGTAGCACTCCATTGTGTAAATGTACCACATTTCTTTTTTTTTTCAGGTTGCAGTGTTTCACTTTATAATAAAAATAGTAAAATATCTCTTTTCATGGCTTGTACCACATTTCTTCATCCATTTTTATGTTGAGGGACATGTAAATTGTTTCCAGTTTCTGGCCATTATGAATAGAGCAGCAATGAGTATGGTTGAGTAAGTGTCTTTGTGTTAGGATGATGCATCCTTTGGGTATATATATGCCCAAGAGCAGTATAGCTGAATCTTGAGGTAGATTAATCCCCATCTTCTTGAGGAACTACCACATTAATTTTTATAGTGGCTGCACTCATATGCACACACACAGTTAAAAGTAAAAATAATTTTTAAAAAGGAATTTATATTTATCAGTCAGATGTGGTAGCATGTGCCTGATCTATGCTTTGAATTCCAGGCCAGCGTTAGTCACAAAGTAAGGAAATGTCTCGAAGAAAAGGTTTTTAAAAGGTGTTCTAAAGAATGAAAAGGTAATTCCCCAAAATTGAATTTATCATCCAAATTAGAATGATTTTAAAAGAAAGAAGATATCATTAAATACAAAAGAACAACAGGTATAAGCGGAACTCATTTGGGTAAACTACAGTGTATAGTCATTGTATACACATTTGACAAAGGACTAGTAACAGTACATGAAAAGAAACTATAAAACAGTGAGAGCATGCTAGTCAATCAATAGTGCCCGAAAAAGCTAGATTTACAGTTTAAAAAGAAAGAAGTTGAACCCTTATTTTACGCCATATATAAAAGTTAACTCAAAATTGATGGAGGAAGGTCATTGGTTAATTAATAAAGAAACTGCTTGGCCCTGATAGGTTAGAAATAGGTGGGTGGAGTAAACAGAACAGAATGCTGGGAGGAAGAGGAAGTGAGCTCAGATGCCATGCTCCCCTCTCTCGGGCAGACACGATGAAGCAAGCCGCCAGGTCAGACATGCTGAGTCTTCCCGGTAAGACTGCTGCTACACAGATTACTAAATATGGGTTAAGGCAAGATGTGAGAATTAGCCATTGAGAGGCTAGAACTAATGGGCCAAGCAGTGTTTAAAAGAATACAATTTGTGTGTTGTTATTTCGGGACATAAGCTAGCCAGGCAGCCAGGAGCTGGGTGCCAGGAGCGCAGTCTGCAGTTCCTTCCGCACAAACTAGACTAAAAACATAATTCTAAGACACAAAATTATAAAGTTTTTAAGAAAAATAGAAGGAAAGTTCTGACAGTGGATTGAGGAGTGATTTCTTACAAGACCAAAAACAGACAAATGGGACAACATAAAACTCAAAATCTCTTGTGTATCAAAAAGAATACAGACACAACAAAATGAAAATGCTATTATGACTATCATGAATTACATAAAATATTTGCAAATCATATGTTTAATAGAAGATTAGTAACCAGAAATATTATATATGCGTGTATAATATCTCCTAATTCAAATGAAAAAATCAAATAACTGAATTATAGCAAAGAATTTGAGTAGATATTTGTCCAACTATATGTAAATGACTAGCAAGCATATGAAAAGATGTGTAGTCATCACTAGTCAATAGAGAAATGCAAAGCAAAACTACAATGAGTATCTTATACCCATTAGGAAGGATATCTAGTATCAAAATCAAGTAAGAGCAAGAGTTGTTAAGAATGTGGAGATATTGAAACTCTATAAACAGTAGATGGTAATGGAAAGGGTGCAATTAGTATAGAAAACAACACAGCAACTCCTAGGAGAATGTGAAATACAGCTAACATGTATATGATCCGGTAATACCACCCCTGTATATAAATCCAAAAACTCTGAAAGCAGAGTTTCAGAGACAAATCTGCACTCACAAATTCATCACCACATATTCATAACAGCCAGGAGGTGAGGGCAATCCAAGAGTCCATTGACAGGTGAATGGATAAACAAACTGTGTTTCATGTGTGGAATGTGGACACAATGGGATGTGATTCAGCCTTTTATAAAGAGATTCTGACATGTGCTACAGCACAGATAGGCCTTGAGGACATGATGTGCTACAGCACAGATAGGCCTTGATCATGATGCATTGCAGCACAGATAGGCCTTGAGGACATGATGTGTTACAGCACATATAGGCCTTGAGGTCACGATGCATTACAGCACAGATAGGCCTTGAGGTCAGGATGTTATGTGGAGTAAGGCTCTTGGAAAAAAGACAAATACTGCATGACTCCACTTTTTATTAGGTATCCTGCAAATAGAATGTAAAAAGTGAGTGCCTCAGGGGCTGGAGGGAGGAAGAAAGAGTAGACATTGTGTATCGAATGGAGACTTTCCTTTCTGCAAGATGAGAAAGTTCTGGAGATCTGCTTCATAACAATGTGAATACACTTAACCCTAAAGAACTGTATGTTTAACAATGGTTAAAATGCTAGTTCTATGTTCTTGTGTGTTTTGCCACACCCAACAGTAAGTGAAAATGGAATAACAGCATTTGGTGTGTGGGGAGTGGTCATTGTTTTCCAGTGATTTGTTGGAGCCTTTTAGTTTTTGCTTAACCTTACAGGTCTTTTGAGTATTTATTATGGTTTTGGGTTCTGTGTTTTTTTTGTTTCTATGTGTGTCTCTGCATCTATACATGGTTCTTATGCTTTTTCTTTGTCTTTTTTTCTTCTATCTGCTTGTTTGTTTTATCCTATTTTAGTTTGTTTGGTTTTGTGTTATCTTATTTTACTATTATTTTTAGATGCATGTTTGTTTTCTAATGAGAGAAAGGGTCTGGATTTGGATGGGAGGGGAGGTGGGAAGTATCTGAGAAGTTGGGGAGGTGAAACCACAATCAAAATATGCTATATGAAAAAATACATATTTTCAGTAAAAGAAAAAAGAACTGAAAAGGAAAATTTAAATGTTCCTTTGATAATGAAAATGAAAAGTAATGAAAAAATAGTGAACACTCCTCAGGCTTCAACACCAATATGCACTTAAAATATGCTGAATTTCATTAGTAATTAAATAAATTGACACTGAAATTAAAATACCTTGACATTGTCTGGAAAAATTTTAGACATACATGCCCTATAAGCTGCTAGTTCCACTTCTGTGAAAATCAGCATACACATACTAGGAAACACAAGTAGCATAGAGTAGGGGGCTGGAGAGACTGCTCAGTGGTTAAAAGCAGTTGCTTCATTTCATAGAGGACTCCAGTTCCCAGCACCCACATTGGGTGACCATGTAACTCCAACTTAACAGGATCTAACATCCTCTTTTGACCTTTTGGTCAGTCACACACATGTGGCATACACACAGCACACACACACACACACACACACACACACACACACACACAAATATACATGCACACACACATATGCACACACATAAATAAATTTTTTTAAAAAAATCCACTGAGTGTGCGATCTGTAAAGAAACCTGTTGCTGTTGCTGCTGCTGCCATCCTCCATTACCAACATACTTCAGCTCCTCTGCCTTTCTTATATATATTTTTTTTTAATTGAAAAAAAATTTCCGCCTACTCCCCTCCTCCCATTTCCCTCCTCCCTTCCCCTACTCCTCTCTCCCTCCCCCCACTCCTCTCTCCTCTCCCCCTCCCCCCCTCTCTCCCTCCCTCTCCCCCTCTGTTCTCTCCCTCCCTCTCCAGTCCAAAGAGCAGTCAGAGTTCCCTGCCCTGTGGGAAGTCCAAGGTCCTCCCCCCTCCATCCAGGTCTAGGAAGGTGAGCATCCAAACAGGCTAGGCTCCCACACAGCCAGTACATGCAGTAGGATCAAAACCCAGTGCCATTGTCCTTGGCATCTCATCAGCCCTCATTGTCCGCCATGTTCAGAGAGTCCGGTTTTATCCCATGCTTTTTCATTCCCAGTCCAGCTGGCTTTGGTGAGCTTCCCTCTGTCTCAGTGAGTGGGTGCACCCCTCGTGGTCCTGACTTCCTTGCTCATCTTCTCCCTCCTTCTGCTCCTCATCTGGACCTTGGGAGCTCAGTCTGGTGCTCCAATGTGGGTCTCTGTCTCTATCTCCATGCATCGCCAGATGAAACCCAGACCCAAAAAGATGAACATAGGATGTACTCACTCATAACTGGTTTCTAGCCATAAATAAAAGACATTGAGCCTATAATTTGTGATCCTAGAGAAGCTAAATAAGAAGGTGAACCCAAAGAAAAACATAGTTATCCTGCTGGATATTGGAAGTAGACAAGATTGCCGGGCAAAAACTGGGAACTTGGGGGTGGGGTGGGATGGGGGTAAGGGGAAATGGGGAGAGAAAAGTGAGAAGAGGAGGATGGGGAGAGCTTGGGTAAATGGGATGGTTGGGATAAAGGAAGGGTGGATATGGGAACAGGGAAGTATATATCTTAATTAAGGGAGCCATCTTAGAGTTGGCAAGAGACTTGACTCTAGAGGGGCTCCCAAGTGTCCAGGGAGATGTCACCAGCTAGTTCCTTAGGCAGCTGAGGAGAGGGAACCTGAAATGGCCCTATCCTATAACCATACTGATGAATATCTTACATATCATCATAGAAATTCCTTGGCCTTTCAATGTAGACCTTCCATGCCTTTAGAAGTCCAGACTGCCAAGTGCTCGGCCCTGAAAACATACATACAAGTAAGATTATATGTACTGAGCAGGTTATAGGTAGAAATACATATGTATGCACATAAACATATATGCATGCAATAACACGTAATGAAGAAAAATGCCATGAGCTTGAAGGATAGCAGGGAGGGGTATATGGGAGGGTGTGGAGGGAGGAGAGGGAAGAGAGAAATGTTATGATGATAATATAATCTCAAAAATAAAGCAAAGTACCAGATTAGGAATGTTGTGGTACCCAGTTACACAGACACGGCTGGCCATATTGGACCACATAGGCCCTATCATGTGAGACAATCTAGCAAATGTCATTTTACAATGTGTGTTTGTTCATATGTACAGAAACAGTAAAATGTACATACACATTCTACTTGTTTAGTTCTTAGTAAAAAACTCTGCCTAATACAAATTGCACGATTCCATTTATGCGTTGCATAGAGAAGCCAAATTTCCCAAACAAAAAATCCAGGGGTGGCTGCCAGGAACTGGGGGCAGTACAGAATGCAGAGCTATTATTATCACTGGGGAAAATGCTTTAGTTTTGTAAGATGAAAAAAGATTCTGGAGAGCTGATGTGAACAATGTCCATGTACTTCAGATTTTCCAAAAGTATACCTCAAGTAACTAACACAGAAAATTTTATGTTATGTGTTATTTTGCCATTATTAAATATAAATTCGGTCCGGTGAGATGACACAGCAGGTAAAGGCATCTGCTGCCAGGAAATGACATGAGGTTTATCAGGACCCACATGGTGAAAGAAGACAGCCAAGTAATGCATGTTGTTCTTTGGCCTCCACCTATGTGTGCCTTGGTTTTTGTGTGCATGCTCACATTCACATGTACACACACCCACACACAAATACACACACACATGCACACATATAAATAAGTGAATCAATAAATAAATGAATGCAATTTTTTTTAAATTTTATCCAGACATGAATGCACATGCCAGGAATCTCAGTAATTAGAAGGTAAAGCAGAAAGATTGCCAGTTTGAGGACATCTTAGACTATATGATGAAATTCTGTTTCAAAAAAACAATAAAGAAAATAATTAAATTTTAAAAGAAACAAAATATTTTAAAAGAGCAGATGTATAATGTCAAAGAGCACATAAAAGTAAATATTATTTTTAAAATAATTTTCACAAAAATGATAACTGTTAGATCTAGAAAGTGAGAGAGAGATATGAGTGCAGAAGCAGTGTTTTTCTGTTTCTTAATTGTGGATGAGGTTGCAGAGATATTGCTTTGTAGTTATTACTTAAATATAGTACATATATTTTACCTACACTCTGGGAGCATCTTTCATGAAAAAAAAATTGCCATCAAAAAAAGAAAAAGAAAATCTATTAATATAATTCATGATGTAAATTGGTCAACTGTGGAAAATCCCATGCTTATATCAATACTTGCAAACACCTTTCAATAACTTCAGATCCCTTCCTCACTAAAAGTTCTTGGCAAACTCGGAGCGGAAAGGCTTCCCTTAAGATCATAAAACTGCTCTACATGAAAACCTATATTAATCACCTTACTCACAACTGGAACAAATCAAAGTTCCTCTTTAGCAATGAAGAATAATTCCTGGTATTGCACTGTGTTCAAGACTGACCTGTGGGGCTGGAGAGATGGCTCAGAGGTTAAGAGCATTGCCTGCTCTTCCAAAGGTCCTGAGTTCAATTCCCAGCAACCACATGGTGGCTCACAACCATCTGTAATGGGGTCTGGTGCCCTCCTCTGGCCTGCAGGCATATGCACAGACAGAATATTGTATACATAATAAATAAATAAATAAATAAATAAATAAATAAATAAATAAATAAATATTTAAAAAAAAAGACTGACCTGTGAAATATGAGACTCAAAATATATACAGGAACTGAAAAGAAATAAAGAAGTCTACTTAAAAATAGTGAATATGTACTGAAAATATAAATGAATTTGTACCAAAGTATTCAAGGTTATAAATATAAAAACAATCTGCAAAGCTCACTTGCTTTATTGTGTATTAGTAGTAACAGATAGCTAGAAAATGACATGTTTAAAGAGCATTGTTTACAATGTTCCTATACAAAGTACTATGGAATAAATCTAATGAACTAAGTGCAACAGAGCGACGTGCTGACTCATGAAAAGCTTTGTAAGATACCAAGGTTTGGATTTGCTGCAATAGTCCTCATAAAAGCTGTGTATGTTTCATTCATACACCAAGGTGATGATGGCCTTAATTAGATCGACAACAGTGGAGAGGGGGCTTTCGTGAGCTTAGACAGAAGAAACCAGAAGCGTCTGTTAGGGGTTAGTTTGAAAGAAGGAGAGAAATCCAGAATGTTTGATAAGTAGGAAGGGCGCATAAAGACAGCTAGCCAATCTTCAAATGCAGCGGTGAAAGGAGAGGAACAGCTCTCATAGCCATTTCTCTAGGCTCTATGTGTCCTTCAGGCAAATGGAAAAGGGGGGATATTTAGAGAAAAGGGGGAATGATGTAGGTTATTTGGCTGATGACTGACCAGAAGTCTCAAAACATGCAATCAAAGGGTTTGGGGTTGGCATGAAGTGAGACCAAGTCACACTAGAAGATCTTCAGAGGATTTGCCTGTGAACTGCCTTGTTGGTAGCTGAGGTCCTCTGGGATAGAATGCATCTGAATGATCTCTGAGGACAAGGTAAGCCAGCAAATTCTATCTGTCTCTTAGACCTTTTAGTGTTGCTACAAAAACTCTGAGGCCAGGTAATTTATAAAAGAAAGGAGTTTATTTGCTCACATAATGCTTTCTTTCCAAGGGTTGTGCCTCTATAACCCAAAACCTACTATCTCTCAATACAATGACTTCGGGTGGGAGTCCAACATGAGTTCTGGCATGGACAAAATACATTCAGAACCTAACACTCCCCTTGGGATGAGTCATTCTAAAGTGACTGAGAATTTTGATGACAGCTGACAGTTGTAATGGTGGAGTCAGCACAGAAATAAAACAAAGAAAAACCAAATGTTACTCTCTCTGGATTCTCTCTCTCTCTCTCTCTCTCTCTCTCTCTCTCTCTCTCTCTCTCTCTCTCTCTCTCTCTCTCTCTCTCACACACACACACACACACACACACTTTTTATTTAGTCTTTCTTCACCTCCCTCCCTCTCCCCCTCTCTTTTGTGTGTGTATGCGTATGTCTGTGTATGTCTTTGTGTGTATGTGTGTATGTGAGTGTGTGTGTATGTGTGTGTGTGTGAGAGTGTGTGTGTGCGGTTTGTGCATGCCACAGCTTGGGAGGTCAAAGGGCAACCTGTAGGAGTTCGTTCTTCCCCCCAGCTATATGGTTTCTGGGGATCGAACTCAGATTGTAATCCCTGCTGAGCCATCTCACTGGCCCAGTGACTCTCATATTTCTGGTTTGAACAACGAAAGCCATAGAGATACATTACCTAAAATTAAAAAAAATCATAAATAGAAGATGACAGTGATAAGTGAATAGTTATTAGCAGATTAAATGAACTCAAAAACACAGTGAGAGCTGCAAGCAATAAAAATGTTTTGATTAGCACTTATTATGAAATGTCTTCCTTTCTGAAGATCAGCTTTTAAGTTTCAGCCCATCCTAGGAGGATTGAACAATTAAGTATTAAAATACTCGAGTATTATGGATTGAAACTGAGTGACCCCAGGGGCCCATGTATTCGTCCCCAACTGGTGGTGCAGTTAGAAGAGATGTAGAACCTTTGTGACACAGGGTCCAGTTGGCTGACATAGACCATGAGGAGTAGGCTTTGGAGGATTATATCCTGGCCAGAAGTCTGAGGACCATGTTTCATGTTTGACATCGCAATGTAAACTACTGCCTCCCACTCCCATCATGACAGATCTGTCTTCCCCATTATGACAAACTGTATAATTCTGCACCCCTCCTTTTATGTTGCTTCTGTCAGGTATGTGGTCACAGCAATAAGGAAAATGAACAACACAGAGCACCTTTGGAAGAGTGACAAATTGTTTTGTTTTCTCCAATATAGTCCTAATTCACAGGTGTTGGCATGTGACATTCTAGTTTGGCTCAGAACAATAGATTAAGGCCAGAAAGACAGTTGAGCAGGTAAAGGTGCTTGGCATGCAAGCCTGGCGACCTGAGTTCAAGCCCCAGAGCTCACATAAAGGTGTAAAATGAACTGACTCCACAAAGTTGTCCTCTGACCACACGGGCACACCCCACATACCTCATGTGCATGCACGCACACACACGCACTTTATTCGCATGCACACACACCACATATTAATAAGTTAAACTTTTAAAAATAATAGCCTAGAGTGAATGAAAATACTAACCATGATGACATATTACTACCCCATACTACAGAAAGAAGAAAATGGAAAAATTATACATAATACCAAGTGCTAGCAAGGCTGCAGAGCATTTGAATTCCACATATACTTTTGGTATGAATGTGTACAACTGATTTGGATAATCATTTGTCAATATTTACTAAAAATAAATACATCCATAACACTAACTCCTTTTAAGTATAATGCCTAAACATATGTTCACAGCAGTCCTTTATTTATTTATTTATTAAAAATTTCCACCTCCTCCCATTTCCCCCCCCCACTCCCCTACTCCCTCTCCCTCTTCAGTTCTAAGAGCAGTCAGGGTTTCCTGCCCTGTGGGAAGTCCAAGGTCCTCCCCCCTCCATCCAGGTCTAGGAAGGGGAGAATCCAAACAGACTAGACTTTTTCTTATAAAAGCTCTAAGCTGGAAATTATTCAAGTGCTCACCAACAGACTGGATAAGGAAATTCATCGGAAACCGCAGAATGATGAGAATGTTAACTGTAATTACAAATAATATCAGGGACGTTACAACATAATGTGGAGCAAAAGGAGTCAGGCAACATGAAATAATACATCCTATATGATTCAATTTATATAAAGTAAGGGCTGTTCAACTACTGCCCACGGGCTGGCCACCTGTCTTGGTAATTAAAGTTTTGTTGAAAGAGAGCCACATTCATTTGTGTGTAATATTGTCTTTGACAGTTTTAGTGCTACAGTTGCAGAGTTGAGTAGCTGTGACAGAGACCATCTGGCCTGTAAGCCTAAAATATTTGCTCTCTGGCTCTTTAAGAAAAAGTTAGCCAACCCTTTGCTATGAAATAAAGTTCAAAAACAATCAAAATTAATTTCTGTCACTAGAAGTCAGGGTAACATGTAAGATGAGAGAATTGTAAACATTATTATGAATATTCCCCTTTTCTCAAAGCCATAAAAGAAAATTAGATACAGGAGTAGTAACTATTACCATAATAATGTCTGGGTTTTATCTACTGCTACTGTGTGCATAATGCTGACCTCAATGAGAGGTTTCCTTGGACAGCGTTAGAAGGACTGAAGCAGAGGTGAAACATTAATTCAGAAAACAAAGAGTATCTGTATAGATTTGAGACTAAATCAAAATATAAATTACTCTATGACAGTGGGTCATTGTTTACATCTGTGAGTCTCAAACAAGGATGATTTTATACCTCCAAGAGATATTTTGCTAAGTATAGAGAGAAGAATTGTCCAAAGTTGGTGCTACTGAGGGATGAAGGCCAGCGATGCAACACAGTAGCCCTCCTGAAATACACAGGTCAGATCTTGTCTTTCGTTTTGGATAGCTTTGTTTTATTTCTGTTTCTGTAAATTTGTGTATGAGAGCGAATGTCATGTGTGTTCAGATTCTCACAAAAGCCAGAAGATGGTGTCAGGTCCCTGGAGCTGGTATTGCAAGTGGTTATGAACTGCCTGCCATTTGGTACTGGGAACAGAATTCAGTTGCTCTGTAAGAGCAGCAAATGCTCAACCTTAAACACTTTCAGTAATGTAGCAGGATACAAGATTAACTCAAAAAATTTAGTAGCCCTCCTGCACACAAATGATAAAATGACTGGGGAAGAAATCAGAGAAACATCACCCTTCACAATAGCCACAAATAGCATAAAATATCTCAGAGTAACTCTAACCAAACAAGTGGAAGACTTGTATGACAAGAACTTTAAATCTTTGAAGAAAGAAATTGAAGAAGACACCAGAAAGTGGAAAGATCTCCCATGCTGCAGGGTAGGTAGAATTAACATAGTAAAAATGGCAATCTTACCAAGAGCAATCTAAAGATTCAATGAAATGCTCGTCAAAATCCTAGCAAAATTCTTCTCAGACCTCGAAAGAACAGTACTCAACTTCATATGGAAAAGCAAAAAACCCGAATAGCCAAAACAATCCTGTACAATAAAAGAACTTCTGGAGGCATCACAATCCCTGACTTCAAACTCTACTACAGAGCTACGGTACTGAAAACAACCTGGTATTGACATAAAAATAGACAGGAGACCAATGGAACCTAAAAAAAAGACCCGACTATTAATCCACACATCATAGAACACCTGATTTTTGACAAAAAAGAAAAAAGTATCAAATGGAAAAAAGAAAGCATATTTAACAAATGGTGCTGGCATAACAGAATATCAATATGTAGAAGAATGAAAATAGATGCATATCTATACCATGCACAAAACTCCAGTCCAAATGGATCAAAAACCTCAACATAAACCTAGCCACACTGAACCTTATAGAAGAGAAGATGAGAAATACACTTAAACACATTGGCACAGGTAACCACTTCTTAAATATAACCCCAGCAGCACAGACACTGAAAGAAACCATAAATGGGACCTCCTGAAACTGAAAAGCTTCTGTAAAGCAACAGACACAATCAACAAGACAAAATGACAGCCTAATGAATGAGAAAATACCTTCACTAATCCCACATCAGACAGAGGACTCAAGAAATTGGTCATCAAACAAACAAATAATCCAATAAAATTGGAGTATAGACCTAAGCAGAGAACTCTCAACAGAGGAATCTAAAGTGGCTCAAAGACACATAAGGAAATGTTAACATCCTTAGTCATCAGACAAATGCAAATAAAAACAACTCTGAGATTCCATCTTACACCTGTAAGAATGGCCAAGATCAAAAACACTGATGACAACTTATGCTGGAGAGGTTGTGGGGAAAAGGGAACACTTCTGCATTGCTGGTGGGAATGCAAGCTGGTACAACCCCTTTGGATGTCAGTGGGATGATTTCTCTAGTAAGCCACCTTCCTCAAGACCCAGTAATACCACTTTGGGGTATATATCCAAAGGATGCTCAGTCGCGCCACAAGGACATGTGCTCAACTATGTTCATAGCATCTTTGTCATAGCCAGAACCTGGAAACTACCTAAATGCCCCTTGACTGAAGAATGGGTACAGAAAATGTGGTACATTTACACAATGGAGTACTACACAACAGAAAAAAATAACGACATTTTGAATTTTGCAGGCAAATGGATGGAGCTAGAAAACATTATTTTGAGTGAGGTAACCCAGACACAGAAAGACAATTACCACATGCCCTCACTCATAGGTGGTTTTAAAACATAAAACAAAGAAAACCAACCTAAAAACCACAATCCCAGAGAACTTAGACAACAATGAGGGCATTAAAAGAGACTTACATAGGTCTAATCTACATGGGAAGTAGAAAAAGGCAAGTTCTCCTGAGTAAATTGGGAGCATGGGGACCTTGGTATAGGGTTAAAGGTGAGGGGAGAGGCAGGAAAGGGAGCAGAGAAAAATGTAGAGCTAAATAAGAATCAATTAAAAAAAGAATGTGAATGTAGGACCAATCTTATGCTAGTAACCACAGCTGCCGTGGATTCATTAGTGTTGACAGCCATTTCACGTCCAAAAGATACCACAACACACTATCCTCTGGTCTTATATGTTTTCTGTTCCTTTTTCCATGATGTTTCTTTGGCGGAAGTAATGAAGGTATCTTATTTTGGACTGAGCGTTCAACAGATACTTATTCTCTCTCTCTCTCTCTCTCTCTCTCTCTCTCTCTCTCTCTCTCTCTCTCTCTCTCTCTCTCTTTCTCTCCAGAGTTTCTCTGTAGTTTGGAGCCTGTCCTGGAACTAGCTCTTGTAGACCAGGCTGGTCTCGAACTCACAGAGATCCGCTTGCCTCTGCCTCCCAAGTGCTGGGATTAAAGGCGTGCGCCACCACCGCCCGGCTTAAGTTCTTGTTTTTTGTTTTTGTTTTTTTTTTTTTGCATATTTTGTATTTCTTAGGCACAAAGTTTTACTTTAAATATTTGTTTGAGTTCATCAATTATATTTTTATTTTTTATTTTATTATTTAATTTTAGAGTCAGGGTTTCTCTGTAGCTTTGGAACTAGCTCTTGCATATCAGGCTGGCCTCGAACTCACAGAGATCTGCCTGCCTCTCCCTCCCAAGTGCTAGAATTAAAGGCATGCACCACCACTACCCAGCTCAGTTATATTTTTATAAAATTTATCAGTTGGCAGGAGTAGTTGTATATGCCTTTAATCTCAGCACTCATGAAACAGATCTCTGTAAGGTCAAGTCTACCCTGGTCTACATAGCCAGTTCTAAGCCACCCAGGGCTGCAGAGTGAGACCCTGTTTCAAAACAACAACCACAACAAAAACCACTTCTAAATGAGTTATTTAGCCTCTATAATTTATATATTTATTTTTATTCTTCTAGGTTTGCATGTGCCCATATGCATGTATGGGCAAAAACAAACTCAAAATGAATCAGACTTAATGTAAGGACTGAAACTGCTGGAAGAAAATATATGTGGTATGGGTTTGGGAAAATGTACTGAACAATAGGCATTCATGGATCTATTTACCCTCTGCTTTTGTCTATGGATATGACTAGTTGCTTCAAGTTCCTGCCTATACTTCTCTGAAATGACAGCCTGCAACTTGTTGCTGCATTTTTCTTCCTTAAAGTGCTTTTTGTCTAGATATTTTGTCACAGTTTCAGCAAAGAAACCAAGACATCACCCAGATGACGAGATGCCATGTCAGCTACAGATAACTGTCATCCTTGTCTCATAGACTTCACTTATTTCTTTTTAACCTGCAGACTCGCTGTCAGTTTCCAGACCCAGAGCCTCGCTGGTCAGCCTTTGGATCCTCCTCATTTTGTATCTCTCCTGTTCACGCTCTGTGCAGACAGTTGTGCTCCTGTTTTTAAAGCTCTGTTGTAGCATTTCTTGTTTTTATATTACATTTATAGATGTTAAGAATCTGAGAGCTAGAGCAAAAGCCCAGCAAATAAAGAGTGGAAAGCCAGAGTTGCCTGGTGTCATGAGGCCCAGATGCAAGGAGGATATCTATAGCTCCACCCCATGACACTTGCCCTTGGGCTGGCAGAAATCAGACGTGAACCTGCCGGGTGCCTCTGGCACTACATGGTCTGGCACCATTTTGGTTGGCGAGTATGTGGTGGGGAAATGGGGGAGAGAGACAGAGAGAGAGAGAGAGAGAGAGAGAGAGAGAGAGAGAGAGAGAGAGAGAGAGAGAAAGGGAGAGGAGAGAGAGAGAGAGAGAGAGAGAGAGAGAGAGAGAGAGAGAGAGAGGCAGAACTGCTCATCTGGGGAGTAGAGGGCAATGAGGGACTGACTGACGTGGGTATCCTTTTAGACACCCAGGGACCATCTGCCCCCTGGGCTGCTGCCAGGAGTCATGTCTGGGTTAGTAGCCCTGACTCAGATGTGGTGGTCTGTGTTGATGTCCATGGCTTCTGTTACTACCAATGGCCTTGCAGATGCCCAGGAGGCTGAACTGTCATTACCTGTGACCATGGTGGTGTCCGGAAGATGTGCCCCCATGGGTTCTATGCCAATCTGAAAAGCCCGTGCTGCCACCCATATTTATGGTGATGTATGGACCAGACTACTACTGAGGGCTATGTCTGTGGGTAGCCTGTGCTCTCTCTCACCCAGGACCATGATAATATCCAGATCTGAACAGTGGCTGGGGACCAAGTCTGGGTCCATGGCCCTACCACAGGCTGGGTTTGAGCTGATGACCATGGTTCCTGTTACCATAGAAGACCAAGCAGACCCTCAGGGTCTGAGTGGTCACCTGGGGACATAATGGTATTCGAGTGCCATGGTGCCACTGGGGACGTGCCAATCTGGGTGACCTGCAATGTCAGGTAGGGCCATGATGACATCCCGGCACAAATGTTTGGATCCATGGTTCTACCGCAGCCTGGGTCTGTATTGATGTTCATGGTCCATGTTGCCACCAAAGACCACATGGATGCCCAGGATCTGTGTTAGTATCTGTAACCATGTTGGTGTCCATGGGCCGTGCCACTGCCAGGGTCATATAGACCTTTGTGGCATGCTCTGCCAACCAGGGCCATGGTGTCATTCAGGTCAAGCTGTGATTAGGGACATGTCTGAGTCCTTGGCCCAGCAACAGTCAGGATCTGCATTGATGTCTCAGTTTCCTGCTGCCATCAAGGGCCATGTGATGTCTGGGATCTGGGCCACCACCTGGGACCATGTTGGTGCTCCAGGGCCATGCAGTCTCTGGGTCAATGATGATCTTTGTGACATACACTACCAATCAGGGTCATGGTGACATTCACGATTGGGCTGCCAACAATGACCATGTCTGAGTTTGTGGTCCAGCTGAAGTCTGGTTCTGTGTTGATATCTGTGGCCTATGTTGCCACCAAGAGCCACAGGGACATCTGGGATCTGGGCTGTCACCAAGGGCCATGCTGCCACTGGAGTCATACAGATCTGAACTGCCTGTGCTGCCACTTGAGGTCATGGTGTCATCTGGGCTATGGCAAGGGCAATGCCTGGGTCTGTGACCCTGCTACAGCCTGTCTGTATTGATGTCTGTTACTCCTATTACCACCAAAGAACGTGAGGATAGGGCTGCACAGAGTTGGTCCTGCCCCTCACTGGTTGCAGCACTAGGAAGAATTGGCCCTGCTCCTCACCAGCTGCAAGCAGAGAGAACAGGCCTTGCACCTTGCCTAAGCAGCACAGTAGAGATAACCCTGTTGGCAGGGGTGTGGGTAAGCCATCCCTAAGGGCATAAGAGCAGGAGAACTGGCCCTGCCCCTTGCTGTCTGATGCATTGGGTGAGTTAGTTGGGGCAGTACTGGAGAGCTTACCTTGGTGGCAATGATGAGGGAAAGCTGGCAGACTGGCAGACTGACCACCCCAGCTACCACTCAGGTCTACAACCAACACCTGCCTCATCTATAAGCTGCTGGAGCACATGAAGGGGCTGGTCCTGCAGATCCAATGCCCCAGGATCTCCATGACACGAGGGCAACAACAGGATATCCAAGAGAAGCCACAGTGAGGGCCCAGTATCAAGGGTGTAGCAAAAGCCAGAAGCCTTGACCCAGACCAATGATTCACTGGAATGAACACTTGCAAGTAAAGATGTATGGACTAAGAAGTATACTGTGTGGCTCAGCTTCCATGCCAAGACTTTTTTCTTTGGTTTGTTTGTTTGGGGTTTTTTTTTTCTTTTGGGTTTTTTTAAAGCTTTTATTTTATTTTGAGGGAAGGGGAGGTTGAAAGGGTAGAGAGATGAATCAAGATCCATGATGTGAAATCCATGAAGAATCAGTAAAAGGTTTTTTAAAAGAGAAAGAGAAAATATTTATATATGTAAGTTAATTTTCTAGGTTGAAATTTTGCTCAGGTGAAAAGTAGAATTTGTATACATTTATCATAATCTATGTTGAAATATACATATACACTGTGGAATGTCTTAGTTGGGCTAATTAATAAGTTGCATGGACACCAACATGGTTACAAATACTAGCACAGAAGAGTTAATATCTATTTTCTTAGTAATTATCAAAATAAAGTACATTGTTATTACATTGAAATAGAAAGAGTAAAAGGCCACACATGACTGTGGAGGGTGAAGAAAGGAGAAGCATTGTGTTTTTCAGGCCACCAGCCTTACTCCAAATTCAACAAGAGAGTAAGACAGAAAGTAATAAGACAGGACACCTGAACTTCTTCTCTGTTTTCTGAAACACACACATACGCATGAATCTGGACTGTTCTACTGGGAACCCAACTTGATGACTCTTCACATTTTTCTTTGTCTGGAACAATTTTCAGCATAGTCTTACTCTAAGTGTCTGAAATTGCACCAAGGACTAGGACTGTAACCCAGTGATAAGTTATTTGTTTAGCATGCATGAAACCCCAAGTTTAATCAATAAATCTCAAAAAAGAGAAAGATATTGCTAAGCCACCCATGTTTAAATGAACTCTTTATAGACAAATTATATCCATAATAGGCATGTTTCCATTTTTGCTTTTCTATATATTGTGATTATTTGTCTCAACCTATATCCTCCTTCAGGACCTCAACCACGTTCCAAAGTTATCTTTACACCCTCCAGAACGTAGAAAATTACCAAGCATACAATACAGATACCCAGAAAACTTTGTTTCATTAAGTCAAGTGGATTCGAATGAAAACCCTAGAACAAATTTAAGAGGAATGTATTTCAAACACTAAAATCCAACTTCACAAAGCTATCATAATCCGTTCCTAGTGTGTGAATTGGAACTTAAGTTAAAAGGAAATGGGAAAGACAAACTCTAGAATCACTTCACAGATAGTCACTGGTACTGGGTGACATATGCTTATGGTGGTGGATATGTGTGCAAAGAAGAAGAAAGCATCAGAACTGATCCCAGGTCTCTAACTCAGATAGATAGTGCTAACCAACACAATAAGCACTGAAGTGAGAACAGATCTGGGGAAAATGTAAGGTGTGCGTCTAAGTCATGTTGAGTTTGAAGTTTTGCATACTTCACACCTACACCTCAGCTGACATGCGGATGGCATATTAACAACATTTGAGAAAGCTCTCTGATTACAAAGTTTCATCTGGACTGTAAAAGGTGTAATATTTTGAAGATGTTATTGTAAGTTATTCACAAAAATTTAGGAAATATAATAAATATAAACATCTTATGTAAAATTGTCATTCTTCCAGAGTTTGCATGATTTCTCTTGATGAGACATGTAACTGTTGCAGCATTTGCTTAATTGATAATTTGTGCATAATTTTCTAAACTTTGGAACATAATTATCATCACTTGTGTTGGAGCTAACACTGAAATGAAACACATTGGTGAAATAAACTTTTAAAGATAGGGAACAAGGAAGAAGAAAGAAAAAAGTGTAATTACTATAACAACAGCAGGCTTCTTTCAAATGTCACATGATTTAACACAACTCAGAGATAAATTTGGACATAAATAGAGCATTAATCTAAAGCAAAATTGAGGAAGCTTTTTTGCTGAAACAAACCAAGATAAGAAGATTTTAGTTTTAATTCCAACTCTATTATAATTTGAATATGAACAAGCCATTGAAAATCTCTGTGACTTAGTCGCCTTATCATAATTTCAAATAGAATTGTTACTGAAGATCCTTCCAATTCTACCAGTTTGTTATCCAAGCATCTTGTCTTCATGATATTCTCTTGGATTTTTAATGCTTTGCTCATTAATACCCAGCATGATTGTCCCATTGAAAGGATTAGATTAGATAGTGCTTTTAAAGGAGTTTTGAGAAATTAAAATGCTTTATAAATATACAACATAATATTATAAAATAATTTAACTTTTTTTCTTTTTGTGGTGTGTCATATGCACTGCACGCATGTGTGTGGGCCTGTTGTGTAGCAGTTTCCTCCATGATTGAAACATCCCACTTCCCAAGGACTCCTTAAGACAGCTGGTCGATGGAGGTGCACGCCTTTAATCCTAGCACTCAGGAGTCAGAGGCAGGCGGATCTCTGTGAGTTCAAGACCAGCCTGGGCTACAAGAGCTAGTTCCAGGACAGGTAGGACTGTTGTACAGAGAAACACTATCTCAGAAAAACAAAAAAATTAAAAAAGGGCAAGCTAAACAACTCAAAATAGCTTCAGGAAATCCCTGAATCTCACCAGATTCAGTGGGTCCATTGCTCCTAGAGTAAATAATAAAATCTTCTGGGGTTCACTCTCAGACAAGCTGAGCTGCAAAGAGATTAATCAGACTAGCTGTCTGGAAGAAGCAGAAACAGCCCAGATGCCTGGCAGAGGTTCAGACCAACTAAGTCGCTTGGAAAAGATACTCTCCAAGTTATTGAGCTTCCTGCAGGTTGTGCAGTGTGGTCCAGGTTCCCAGCTTCTGTAAGCTGTCACTCATGTTGAGATGAGCTTTGGTGATGCAGCTGTCTTTGAGTCATTTCTGCTCCTGTAAGCAACCCCTCACTCATACTCCTGTAAGTAACCCCAATAAAACGTATTGGTCCACCAAGTTGGACTTTGGCAGTAAGTACTGATATTTTGGCCAGTTCTGGGCCCCCTATCTGGAGTGAGTAGATGTGTGTGTTGCATCTCCCCAGGAGAAGTCATGTTACATAACAGAATGTTCACATGTGTTTGTGTGTATGTGGAGGCAAGAGGCAAAAGGCAAAAATCTTTTTCAACTGCTCTTTCTGTGTTATTCTTCTTTTCCTTTTCCCTTTTATGAAGCCTAGAGCTCATTGTTCAGACCAGTCTGGCCTTGAACTCACAGAGATCCTCCTGCTTCTGCTTCCCAAGTGCTGGGATTAAAGGTGTGTACCTCCATGTCCTGATCTATCGTTTTTTTAAAAGGCAGGATCTCTCAATCAAACACAGGGTTCACTTATACACCTATTCTTGTTAGCCAGCTTGCTCTGGGAATCTTGTCTACCCGGGATTTATGTAGGTTCTGGGGATCTGAACTCCAGTTTTCCTTCTTCCCTGGAAAATAATTTTACCACTGAGAAACCTTGCCAGAATGTGATATATGACTTTATATACATGCATATATGTATGTATATTATAACACTTACATACATAAATTCACACCAAGAAAATTGTTTTGGAATTGAATATGATTCCATTAGCTACTTAACAGAACCTTTCACAAATGGTAATACTGGGGTATAAAGTAAACATCATAAGAGAATCTTTTCCAGTAATGTGGTACCAGATGTCATAGAGAAGCAATGCTGTACTGTGAACATCACAAGACAATCTTTTCCAGTAATGTGGTACCAGATGTCACAGAGAAGCAACACTGTGCTGTATGGTTACTATTGTTGCACTCTATTGTCAAGCCAAACTTAAAGACATGATAGCAATAGTTATTTTAATACCTTGCATGGCTTCTGTCATCTAGGAATTTCAAGAGGGTTCAACTGAGAGGTTTCAGTTCAAAGAATCTCATTGGGTTGCAGTTGAACACTATGGTGCTAGAAACATGGGGAGCACACACACACACACACACACACAATAGTAATTGCAACAATAATAATAACCAAAAATTTTTAAAGAAAATACTATAAAACCATTAAATATAGTAATTTAATTATGGTGCCAAGAAAATCCTCTTACCCTATACATGTGCTTTTCTCCTTTCAATTTCTTCAACTTCCATAATGGAAAGACAGTTTTTTGGTATCTTCAAATAAAAAGAAAGCAAAAATATTATAAACAGGCTGTTGATTTAACATATTATTGAGATATTTTACTTGTTTAGGGCTAAGTCTTTGCAATTTTTACACTTCAAATAAGATGATGAATTTACTGGTAATACTTGATCTGTATTTAAGTATTATAATATTCACAATTGGAAAAGTAGACTTATTTGCACTAGCATGACAGTGCATGCCTGTAATTCCAGCACTTGAGAGGTAGAGGCAAGAAGATCAGGAGTTCAAGCCTAGCCTTTGCTATATAGTGAGTTCAAAGCCAGCCAGAGCTGCATAAGATTAAATCACAAATCATGGAAGGGCAGAGGAATCACATACCGAGACTCACCTGTCTTAATTTTTAATAAAATATTCTTAGTTTTTTTTACTGATGGTGTTAAGTATCATCTTTAAGATTTATTTTTTAATCTCCTGGATCTGAAGTTCCAGGCAGTTGTGAGCCACCTAATGTGACCACTAGGAATGGAACTTGGGAAATATGCAAGAAATGTGCTTGTTTTTAACTACTGAGCCTTTTCTCTAGTCCTGAATATTAATTTTTGGTTTTCTTTTTGAGACAGGGTGTCATGTATACCAGCCTGGCCTTGAATTTCTCAGTCTCTCGGCTCAGCCTCCCATCTGTTAGTATTATAGTCATGTACCACCACACCCAGCTTGCTTTCAGTATCTTACAGTTTGGTTTTTATTTTAGATTTGTTTCCTTAAAGTACGTTTGCATAAATAACCAAAGGGCATACTGGTTACGGTTGTATACAAAAAGGATGTGTCTTAGTAAATGAATTGATTTATTATTGATTAAAATATATACAATAAAAATTTACACAAATGTATAACCACACCATTATTCATTGTTGAAATTTACTCCTCATCTCAATTTGTATCTCTGTCACCACTAAACAATAACCCTTTCTCCAATAACTACTAACCACTAGACTATTTTCTGTGCCTATGAATTTCCCTACCCTTGGTTCCACATACAAATGAAACCATGTGATATCTGTCTTTTGTATATGACTTATTTTACTTACTTATTTCACATATTAGCAAGATTTATCAATATTGTAGCATGCATTAGAATTTTACTTTTAAGGATGAAAAATAGTCCTTTGTTGTACCATATATATTCATGTGCTAATAATATTTGCATTGTTCCTATCTCTTGACTCTTGCAAAATAATGTTGCTATGGCCATTAGGATGCAAGTATCTACTTGAATCTTTGCTTTCTAATTTTTGGGTATCTATTCAGATACTGAATTATTGAATTTTATGGGATTATTTTTGGTGGGGCAGGGGATATATTCTCATCAGGATTTTGATTGAAATTGCAATCATTTTTGCAAATACATCTAGTGGGTATTGATAAGGCAATTTACTTGATGATGCACATAAAGAAATGTTACCCATATAGGAACTCAATTTTTTTCTACTCTGCCATAAATCTACATTATACCCTCTCCTCCCAAGGCTTAGAGACCATCAAAGAGAGGAAAACAAAATGGTTCTAAGAGTAAGAAACAGAGAGGACCAGAGAAAAAGTGACTTCTGGACAAAACAGGACCATTGTTGTAGATGATTTTTTTTTGTTTTTTGTTTGTTTGTTTTATTCTTTGCTTTTTGGAGATGCTTGCCACCCGGTTCCCATATAAATTACACTTGCAGTCTTATTCTTACTTATGAATGCCTGGCCTTAGTTTAGCTTGTTTCTTGCTGGCTTAAATTATCCCATCTACCTTTTGCCTCTGGGATTTTTTTCCTTTTCTTACTTCTGTGTATCTTACTTTCACTCTTACTTGTGTCTGGCTGGGTGGCTGGCCCCTTTCTCACTCTTTCCTCTTTCTCTCTCCCAAGAGTTCTCCTATTTATTCTCTCTGTCTGCCAGCCCAACCTATTCTTTCTCCTGCCTATCTATTGGCCACTCAGTTCTTTATTAGACCATTAAGGTGTTTTACACATGTAGTAGGAGCTGCGGGATGCATTCTGCCACCCAGCTCCCGCCACCAGCTAGCTTTACCCAAAATAACAACACACAAATTGTATTCTTTTAAACACTGCTTGGCCTATTAGCTCTAGCCCTTACTGGCTAATTCTCATATCCCGATCAACCCATCTCTAATAAACTGTGTAGCATCAGTCTTACCGGGAAAGATTCAGCATGTCTGACCTGGCAGCTTGCTTCATGGCATCTGCCCAGGAGAGGGGAGCATGGCCTCTGAGCTCACTTCCTCTTCCTCCCAGCATTCTGTTCTGTTTACTCCTCCCACCTATGTTTTAACCTATGAGGGCCAAGCATTTTCTTTATTATAATTAACCAATGACCTTCCTCCATCATACACAGGCAAAGTAACACAGTGTCACAGAATTAAACACAGGCAGAGTAACACAGTGTCACAGAGTAAAGGCAGGCAAAGTAACACAGTGTCACAGAGTTAAACAAATGCAACATAAAGGAATGCAACACATCTTTGCATCATTAAACAAATGTTCCACACCATAAATAAATGTAGCACATCTTAAAATAATATTCTACAACACATTGTATTCATGACCTAGTTGTGGTTGCCTACACAAGATCTGTACAAACTCAAACTCAAGTAAGTGGACATTCCAGTATGGAAAGAGAAGATGATTATCAATCCTCTGTAGGAATAAGTCCCACCCCTTAGGGGGCGTGTTCGCCTCGGGCTAATGTTTACCTATAAATCTGGTGAGCATGCTTGCAGTGGTTCACTTCTGCTTTCCTGGTCTCCACGGGAACGGTGATTCTGTAAGTCTATTTCCCCAATAAAGCTGTATATATTTTTACAATCTGTCTGCATTCATTTACGCCGTTACATTTTGGCGTCCAACATCAGGCTATTTTGCCCCCATCCCAGCATGGGGGGTACAAGCTCGATCTTTCCCAGCCTTTGCAAGCAAGATTAGCTACCAGAGCTCAGGAAGCATGATTGGACTCAAGCGCGTAGCCTGGCTAGCTCAGTAAATAGAGCATGAGACTCTTAATCTCAGGGTCTTGGGTTCGAGCCCCACATTGGGCGCCATTCTGTTGTAATAGGAGCTGCAGGGCTGCGTCCCCAACACCCCGGCTGCCTGCTAGCTTATGCCCCGAAATAATTACACGGACACTGTATTCTTTTAAACATTGCTTGGCCCATTAACTCTAGCCCTTACAGGCTAATTCTCATATCCCGATCAACCCATCTCTAATAATCTGAGTAGCATCAGTCTTACCGGGAAAGATTCAGCATGTCTGACCTGGCAGCTTGCTTCATCGCGTGCGTCTGCCCGGGAGAGGGGAGCATGGCCTCTGTCTGAGGCGTCTTACCTCACTTCCTCTTTCTCCCAGCATTCTGTTCTGTTTACTCCTCCCACCTATGTTTTAACCTATGAGGCCAAGCAGTTTCTTTGTTACTTAACCAATGACCTTCCTCCATCACTATTAAGTTCAGAGATTTGCTATGGATTGAATGTTTGAGTCCGATGAAACTTCACATGTAGAAATTCCAACCCCAAGGTGATATACAAAGAGGTAAAGTCCTTGGTGAAATGTTGGATAATGAGATCAGACTTCATGAATGAGATTAGTGACCTTTACCACTTTCACTAAGTGAGGACCCTACAGTAAGAAAATGGCCATTTATGAACCAAAAAGTGGGGTTTACCAGATTAATCAAATCTGCTGTCACATTGATCTTAAATATGCCAGTCTCTATTACTGTGAGAAATAAGTGTCCATTAATTATATGTCTTTCAACTTATATTATTTTCTGATAGCAGACCAAAAGGGCTAAGGAAAGATTTTTGTATAATACTATTTATAACTTACTCATAAATTTCAGCACAGCAAAATATAGTTCTGTTCTAGAAAATGGTATTTACATTACCAATTGTTTTAATGGAGGATTAACTAAGACACTCCCAAGTTGCTCTTAGTCATGATGAGGTTTTGTTTCTTTATTTGTTTGGTTTTTATATTTTTAAATAATATTTTTAATTGTTTATTTTTATGTCTGTGAATCATGTGCACTCAGCACCCACAGAGATTGGAGAAGGATATAGGATCCCTGGGGAATCCCAGAGGCTCTGGAAGAACATCCGGTTACTGCTGAGAATTTCATGTAGTGCATTTTGATCATGCTCATCTCCCTCAGCTCCTTCATAACCACCCTCTCTGTCATCACCTCTCTATCACCCCGACTTTGAGTTTTTGTCTGCTTTTTTTGTTTGTTTGTTTTCTCCCATCAAGAACACTTTGTGTTGTTCAACTACTCTTAGGAATGGGGCCCACCATAGTGTGTGATCTGCCTACCAGGGATCATGTCATTAAAGAAAGCTGACTCACCAAGGCCAGCTGGACTGGGACTGAATGAGCATGTGATCAAACCGTACTCTCTGAATGTGGCTGACAATGAAGGATGACTGACAAGCCAAGGACAATGGTAATGGGTTTTTGATCCTACTGCATGTACTGGCTTTTTGGGAGCCTAGTCTGTTTGGAAGCTCACCTTCCTAGACCTGGATGGAGGGGGGAGAGCCTTGGACTTGCCACAGGGCCTCACTTCTCTTAGGACTGGAGAGCAAGAGGGAGGAGGAGTGGGAGGGAAATGGGAGGATGGGAGGAGGTGGAAATATTTAATAGATAGATAGATAGATAGATAGATAGATAGATAGATAGATAGATAGATAGATAGATAAAAAAGAAAGCTGACTGTCACTCCCCCAGAAGCTATCAAATTCCAATAGCTCTTCAGGTAAAGATGGCATTTAGCATGGAAATGAAAAGCAAACTAGTACAGTTCATTTTTGAAAGCAAAGTTTTTTTTTCTAATTACAACACTATAACAGTCAGGCACAGTGGTACATGATCGTAATCCCAGGACTCAGGAGGCTGAGGTAAGAAGACAGCAAATTTGCTGCCAGCCTGGATTACACAGTGAAATTATGTATCAAAAAATGGGAAAGTAAAGGCTGGCAAGATGACCCAATAGGTAAAGACACTTGTCACCAAGTCTGCTTACGTCTGATGATCCTCATGCTAAAAGAAAAAAACCAACTCCTGAAAATTGTCTGACCTCAGCATGGGAACTGTGACACACACAATAAAATGGAACAATGTAATTAATTGAAACTCTGGGGTTCAGGCAGTTTTTCTGATTTGGTTTCCTTCATTTTTGAGACAGAATCTCCCTCTGAAGCCTTGACTTACCATAATACTTGCTATGTAGTTCAGGCTGGCCTCAAACACTTAGAGATCTGCTTGCCTCTACCTCCCAGAACCCCAGGTAAGGCCCACCGTAGACCAAATTTAAACAATAACTATCCACAAATCCAACCCTACAGAAGATACTGGAAGGAAAACTCCAACCCAGGGATTTTAATTCCAACCATGAAACACAGGAAATTGTAGTGGCATAAACGAATGCAGACAGATTGTAAATATATATATATATATATATCTTTAATGTAGAAATAGACTTACAGAACCACCGTTCCTGCGGAGACCTGGAAAGCAGAAGAAGCGGCTGGGAGCATGCTCGCCAAATTTATAGGCAAACATTAGCCCGAGGCGAACACGCCCCCTAAGGGGCGGGACTTATCCCTACAGGAAATAAATAATGCTACACTAGCAAAACAAAAAGAAGAGAAATGTATACATTACAACAACTACCAACAACAGCAACAAAATAACTGGAATTATTGGTATCTCTCAATATCAATGATCTCAATTCCTCCTCAAAAAGACACAGGATAATAAAATGTATGTGAAAACAGCACCCATCCTTCTGCTGCATACAAGAAACACACTTCAGCATCCATATTACCATTACCTGAGAGTAAAGGGTTGGAAAAATATTTTCCAAGCAAATAGACCTAAGGAACAAGATAATGTAGCCATTCTAACATCTAAGAAAATAGACATCAAACAAAATTTAAAGGAAAAATTCACCAAGATGATCTTTCAATTCTTACATCAATACCCCAAGTACAAGGGCACCCATGTATGTAACGAAAACACTACTAAAGCTTAAATCACACATAGACCCTTACACACTGATAATGGGAGACTTCAATACCCCGCACTCACCAATGGACAGGTCATCCACACAAAAACTAAACAGAGAAATGCTGGAGCTAAGAGATGTTATGAACCAAACAGACCTGAGCAATATCTACAGAATATTTCACCAAAGCATAAAAGAATACACCTTCCTCTCAACACTTCATGAAACACTCTCAAAAATTGACCACATACTTGGTCACAAAGCAAATCTCAATGGATCCAAGAAAACTGAAATAATTCCCTGTATGTAATCAGATCACTGTGGCTTAAAACTGGATTTTAGCAACAGAAAGCATACAAAATCATGGAAACTGAACAAGTCTCCACTGAATGATTGCTGGGTCAAGACAGAAATATGAAAGAAATTAAAGAGAATTTATCTAGAATTCAATGAAAATGAATGCATAATATACCAAAATTTATGGGACATAATGAAAGTGAGTTCTAAGAGGAAAGTTCATAGCACTAAGTGCCTACATAAGGAAATTGGAGAGATCTCATACTAGCAACCTAACAGTACACCCAAAAGCTCCAGAACAAAAAGAAGCAGAATCACCCAGGAGGAGTAGATGACAGGAAATAATCAAACTGAGTCATTATAATCAAACATAATCAATAAAATAGAAATGAAGAGAACAAGACAAAAACTCGGTGAAACAAAGAGTTAGTTGGTTCTTAGAGAAAATCAACAAGATAGACAAACTCTTATCCAAACTAACTAAAAGGCATAGAGAAAACATCTAAATTAACAAAATCAGAAACAAAAACAGACATAACAACAGACACTGAGGAAATCCAGAGTATCATTAGGTCATACTTTAAAAAACCTGTACACCACAAAATTGGAAAATACAATGGGAATTAGAATCATTTTCTCAATGAATACCACTTACCAAAGTTAAATCAAAGTCAAACAAAGAGTTTAAATAGACCTATAGCCCAAAAGGAAATAAAAGTAATTATTAAAGTCTCCCAACCAAACAATCCCAGGACCAGACAGTTTTAGTACAGAATTCTACCAAACTTTCAAAGAAGAATAAACACCAATATTTCTCAAATTATTCCACAAAATAGAAACAGAAGGAACTATGTCAAATGAGGTCATGGTCACCCTGACACCCAAACCACACAAAGAAAGAGAATTACAGACCTATTTCCCTAATGAACATCACTGCAAAAATACTCAATAAAATAGTAGTAAACCAAATCTAAGAATACATCAAGAAGATCATCCAGCATGATCAAATAAGCTTCATCCCAGAGGTGCAGGGGTGGTTCAACATACAACATACCGTCAATGTAATTCGCTTTATAAACAAACAAAAACAAAACCCACATGATCATCTCATTAAATGCTGAAAAAGCCTCTGACAAAATCCAACATCCCTTCAGGTTGAAAATCTTGGAGAGATTAGGGATACAAGGGACAAACCCAAACATAATAAAGGCAATTTAAAGCAAAAAATATCAAACATCAAATTATCTGAAGAGAAACGCAAAGCAATCCCACTAAAATCAAGAATAAGACAAGGCTGTACACTCTCTCTCTATCTATTCAATATAATATTTGAAGTTATAACTAGAGCAAGGGAATACTGATTGAAAAGGAAGAAGTCAAAGATTTGTTATTTGCAGATGATATGATAGTATACAGAAGTGAACCCAAACATTCTACCACTGAACTTTTACAGCTGATAAACACCGTTAGTGAAATGCCTAGATACAAGATTAACTCAAAAAGTCAGTATCCCTCCTATACACAAATGGGTTGAGAAAGAAATCAGAGAATCAACACCCTTCATAATAGCCACAAATAATATAAAATATCTTGGAGTAACTCTAACCAAGCAATTGAAAGTCTTGTACAACAGAACTTGAAGTCTTTGAAGAAAGAAATTGAAGAAGACATCAGAAGATGGAAATATCTCCCATGTTCATGAATCAGTAGGATTAACATAATAAAAATGGTAATCCTATCACACACAATCTACAGATTCAACATAATCTGCATCAAAATTCCAACACAATTTTTTACAGACCTTGATTTCAGGCTGTACTACAGAGCTATAATAATAATAACTGCATGGTATTGGCATAAAAACAGACAGATGCATCAATGGAATTGAATCAAAAACACAGTCACAAATCTACACACCTATAAACACCTGATTTTTTATAAAGAAGGGAGAAGTGTACAATGGAAAAAAGAAAGCATATTCAACAAATGTTAGTCTAACTAGATATCAGTATATAGAAGAATGCAAACTGATCCATATCTATCACCCTGCACAAGTTCAAGACTAAGTAGATCAAAAATCTCAACATAAATATACTGAACCTAATAGAAGAGAAAGCAGGGAACAGCCTTGAATTCATTGGCAAAGGAGACAAAACATTGATAGCATGGGCACAAAGAAAAACAATCAATAAATGGGGCCTCATGAATCTGATAAGCTTATGTAAGGCAAAGGACAGTGTCAATAGGAAAAAAATGACATCCTGCAGAATGAAAAAAAGATTTTCACCAATTCCACATTTGACAATGAACTAATATCCAGAATTTAAGAACTCAAGAAACTAGACATCAACAAACTCAATAATCCTATTAAAAATGGGTAAAGATCTAAGTAGAGAATTCTCAGTAGAGAAATCTCAAATGGCTGAGAAACAGAGAAATATTCAGTGTCTTTAGTCATCAGGGAATTGCAAATCCAAACTAATTTGAGAAGCCGTCTTACACCTGTCAGAATATCTAATATCAAAAACACAAGTGCCAGCTCATGCTGGTAGGGATGTGAAGCAAGGGGAACACTCCTCTATTACTAGTGGGAGTGCTAACTTGTACCACCACTTTGGAAGTCAATAGAGCTGATCCTCAGAGAACTGGGGATCAATCTACCTCAAGACCCAGTTATACCATTCTTGGGTCTATAACCAAAGGATGCTCAATCTTACCACAAGGACACTTGCTTAACCATGTTAACTGAAGTTTTATTCATAATAACCAGAAACTGGAAACAACTTAGATATCCCTCAGCAAAAGAACGAATAAAGAAAATGTGATACATTTACACAATGAAGTATTACTCACCTATTAAAACAATGACATCATGAAATTTGCAGACAAATGAATGGAACTATAAAAGACCATCCTGAGTGAGGGAACCCAGACCCAGAAAGACAAACATGGTATGTACTCACTTGTAAGTGGATATTAGCTATTAAGTAAAGGATAATCATGCTACAATCCATATACACAGAGTCTAAGTAATAAGGAGAACTCAAATAGGACACATGGATCTCCCTGGGAAGGTGAAACAGAATAGATTTTGTAGGTGGAGTGGTGACAAGTCGGGGTGGGAACAGGCGGGATCAGGTGGTGTATGCGAGGGACAGAGGGAAAGAGTACTGGGAGAGTTGACTTGAGGGGCAATGTAGAAACATAGTGGAGTGGAAACTCTCTAGAATCTACCAGAGTGACCCTAATGAAGTCTCCTAATAAGGGAGAATACAGAGCCTGAACTGGCCATCTTCTGTAAGCAGGCAGGGTTTCCAGCAGTGGGACTGAGACACCAACCCAGCTACAAAACCTTCGACCTACAATCTGTCCTGTCTGCAAAATATGCTGGGGCAATGGTGGCACAGAACTTGTGGGAGTAGCCAACCCATGACTGGTCCAGTTTGAGGTTCACACCATGGGAGGAAGCTGTGGTGATATTTTGTTTGTAAGCTAACAAAGTTTGACTGAAGATTAGAGTGCAAAGCTAGCCACTAGTTAGTCATAGAGGCCAAGCAGTGGTGGCACACACCTTTAATCTCAGCACTCAGGAGACAGAGGCAGATGGATCTCTGTGAGTTCAAGGCTACCCTGGGCTACACAAAATTGATCCAGTCTAAAAGAGTTGAGCAGTAGTGGCTCACACATTTAATCCCAGTACTTGGGAGTCACATGTCTTTAATCCCAACACCAGGGAGTTGGGAATAGGAAGAGATATGGCTGGGACAAGAGAGGAATATAGGGCAAGAGGTAGCCAGGAGCTCAGATGCAGTCTGAAGATGCAGTCTGAGGATTCATAGAGACAGATTCAGTGTGAGCATGCAGTCTGAGGAGTTAGTCTGAGGATGAAGTCTAAGGATTCAGACTGAGCATGTAGTCTGAGGATTCACAAAGACAGGCTCACCTCTTTGGTCTAAGCATTGGTGGAGGTATGAACTCCAGTGACTGGCCACTCTGCTTCTCTGATCTTTCAGCATTAACCCCTAAATCTGACTCTGGGTTTTTATTATAAATAACAATTAGAATTCATGTTTCAGGAAGCCCGTGCCTGACAGCCTGGATAGACATGAAGCAGAGGCGGTACAGCCCAGAGACCCAGTATAGACCCAAACATGACTGGCAAAAAAAAATTAAAAGTCAATAAAATGATTCTTAATAATGCTATGCTCATAGATTGGTGCCTAGCCCAATTGTCATCAGAGGGATGTCATCCAGAGACCCACAGCCAAACATTAGACAGAGCTGTGGAACCCCACAGAAGATGTGAAGGAAGGATTGTAGGAGTCAGAGGGGTCTGAGGACACCATGAGAACACAGTCCACAGAATCAACTAATCAGGGCTCATAGGGTCTCACAGAGACTGAAGCAACAAACATTGACAAACTGAAGGGCTCTATATGGGTCTGAGCTAGACTCTCTGCATATACCTTTTGGTTAGTAGCATGGGGTTCTTCTGGGACGCCTGAAAGTGGGAGTAGGGGTATCCCTGAATCTTTTGTCTGCACTTAGGACCTTTTTTCTCCCGGTGGGTTGCCTCCTTAAACCTTGATATGATGGTTTATGCCAAGTCTTATTTTTTGTTAGGCCATGTTTGTGGATAACCCTGGGAAGCCTGCTCTTTTTTTAAAAAAGGTAACAGAAGAAGAGTGGATCTGGTGTAGAAAGGATGTGGAGGTAGAGACTAGGAGTGGAGGGAGGGGAAGCTGCTGTCAAGATACAGTTTATAATAGAAGAATAAAAGTTTTAAACAAATAAAATGACTGTTTTTTATACGTTAAAAAGTATAACATGCATAAAGAAAGCTCTTTTTTAACTCTACTACTCAAGTGTAATACCAATGTCTAAGATTGGCAAAAACTATAAATATAAGGTAATAAGCATGTTAAATAGCCTGATTTTATCACATATATATCTTAAAAGCATAATGTTCTATACACAAAATGGTAATCATCAGTTTAAAACCAAAAATATGTGTCTGCTTGAACAGTTATTAAAGATTAGAAATAAAATATGGGCTGGGGAAGTATCTCAGAGTTAGAGTAGTTGCCTAACATGTGCAAGGCCCTAGGTTCTAAGGAGAGAGATTCAGGCATGGTAGTGTGTGCCTTTAATCCCAGCAATTAGAGCAGAGGCAGGCAAATCTCTGAGTCTGAAGACAGCCTGGTTTGCAGAAAGAGTTCCAGAACAGCCATGGCTACACAAGAGAAACCCTGTTTCAAGAAAAGAGGGGGGGAAGGGAGTAGGAAGAAAAGAAGAGAAGAATGAAGGAAGGGGAAGAGATGGAAAGAAAAAAGTTTAAAATCGTTAGTTATATAGATTATAGAATCTATGATGAAAACAAACCCAAAAGTCCAGAGATGGATGTACCTCAGTCTCTGTAGTGCTTGCCCACTATCTATGAAGCCATCGGTTCTATCTTTAGCATAGTATAAGAACCAGACATGGTGGCACACACCTATGACCCAGAATTGTCAAGGTTGAGGACCTCACAAGGATCTCCAGCTACATAGCAAACTGAAGACAAACTTAGGTTAAATGGGACTATATGTCCCCACAAAAAACAAAAAACAAAAAGAAGGGAAAAACAAATTCAACATTATTTAATTCTTACTATTTAAATTAAATATTTAAGTATTTAATATTTCACAAATAGGATTCATAAAAAAATATTCAAGTATTTTATGACCATGATACCTGGGATGACTTTATAAAATATATGTTTATTAAAATGCATTAACTTTTAAAAAATAACTAAATGTGGGGAACAGAGGAAGCCATGAGTGAAGGTATATTGTTGACATTGGCACAGCCATGTCAAGGACCCCAGTGCCTCAGACCCATGAGAGAGGCAATATTTTCCTCAGGTGGGCTCAGAGGAATGGCAAAGGCTTCTGCTGGTCCAAGTGCGAGTGTTTACCAACAGTTGACAAGCGTGTACAAAAACCTGCAATCATAACTTCCTCTTTCAAGATGCCTGTGACCTAAGACTACTCCCCCAGGGACCTGCTACTGATACTAGATAAACCCTCCTCCTCGTGCTGTTTGTGATAAACCCACTAAGTTTCACGTTGTTGCATGGTAGATGCTTTCCATCAGAGTGAGCACATCTCACCTTATCCTAGCTTTTCTGTATGTCTGTCATTTCTTCAGTCTCTATCATTTCTTCATTCCCTCATTAGCCCAGTCAGGTTTTCAGAACCTAACTGTACAAGATGCATCAATTAAGTATATTTCTTTTAGATGCATTTTTATCTGTTTATTTAGTGTGTGTGTGTGTGTGTGTGTGTGTGTGTGTGTGCACCCATATGTGCTTCTGTAGATGTAGATGAAAGTTAGAAGACAGATTAAGAGAGTTGTTTCCTCTCCTTCTATCATATGGATCCTAGGGATGGAACTAAGATTCCAGCTTGGTTATCGGTAGGTTCCGTTGGCTGAATCACCTTATCAACCCATCTTGTTTTATTTTCATCTAAAAAAGCCATAATTATTTTCTCATGCTATCTGTACTCAAGACAAGAGGGTGTTATTTAAAGATTTCCACATTTGTATCCATCTGTCTGCTCTCACCACATATCAGGCTGAGTCCAGAAACAAACCCTAGAGGAGCAAGATTCCATGCTGTCTTGCTGTATGTGATAATACAGCTGACAGAACATTAGGCTTGAATTAAATTTACATACAGCAATCAGGGAGGCCAACTCCCAACTTTGACATAGGACCTTCTGCCAGGAAACTCATCCTAATTGTCCATCATACAACCTAACATGCAATTCTTTAAGCTAGATAGCTCTCCTGAACCCTTATTCCATACTGCTTTAGGTTTTCTCACTCCCACCATCCCTCAATTGAGCATCTGGTCCTATATCCTCAACCTTTTTTAAAAAAATTATTTAATTAAAAATTTTCACCTCCTCCCCTCCTCCCATTTCCCTCCCCTTCCCCCGATCCTCCTTCCCCTCCCTCTCCAGTCCAAACCTTTCGCCCTAATTATCTTCCCCTTAGGACACCCTGTATTCCAGAGCCTGAAGTCTGGTCTTCCATCCTCTTAAGTAGCCTTGTCCATGCAACCATCCGAAATGAATGCATTTGGACTGAAACACATAGGCAGCTTGTACATCAGAGAAAGGGTCTGTAATGGATGCATCATTGCTCACTTGCCTAAGCTGTTGCAAAAATTCTCCTTCTAGTGTTACAGTTTTTTCTACCTTGCTCCTATCCTTCATAAATCCATCCACACAGCAAGAGGTGAACATCATGAAAGTCCATTTGACGGTGTCATTTTACAGTATAAAATACTGCAACTCTGAGTTAGAGAGTTAGGGATTAAAAGCACTGACTTCTCTTGTAGAGGAACTGAGTTCAGTTCCCAGAATCCACATGGCTGTCACTACTGTCAGTAACTAGTTCCAGGAGATATAAAGTCCTCTTTTAACCTTCAAGGGCACCACATATACCTGGCACACAGACATACACATAAGCAAAACACCCTTACACATAAAATATAGGTAAGTTTAAAAAAACAAATATTCCAAGGCATTACTTTCTGAGATTCCTAGATAGTCTACCTGCCACTACTCAAAACTCATGTTTATACATGCTAGCAGTTTTGAGTTAGTCTCTGCTCTCCCATGTTTGTCAGCTTTTTGCTACTGTAACATATGAAATAGGGCTGGGGCTGTAGTTCAGTAGATAGAGTACTTGCCTAGTATGCACGAAACCCTAGATTCTGTGCTCAGCACTTTATCAACTGGACGTAGTAGATGCATATCTGAAATCCCATCACTCAGGAGGAGAGAGTTTGAGGCTACCTTGGGACCGCCCCCCAAAAATGGTAGACAAGATCACTGAGTAGATAAAGGTGTCTGCCTCAAGCCCGACAGCCTCAGCATAGTCACCAGGACCCACATGACAGAGGGAGAGAATCCGGTCTTGAAAATTTTCCTCTGATGTCCGCATGTGCACTGTGACACTGACACAAGAGCACACAAACAAAAAACATCTGGGCAGTGGTGGTGCAAGCCTTTTAATTCTAGCACTTGGGAGGCAGAGGCAAGCAAATCTCTGAGTTTGAGGCCAGCATGGTCTATAGAGTGAGTTCTAAGATGACCAGGGCTACACAGAGAAACCCCATCTCAAAAAAAAAAAAAAAGAAAGAAAGAAAGAAAAGAAAAGAAAAAAGAAAAGGAAAAGGAAAAAAATCTGCCTGAGATAAATCAGTTTAGGATAGGAAAGGTTTATTTTAGTTCCTGGTTTTAGAAGTTTTAGCTCATGGTTCATGACCAGTTGATGCTATTGTTTAGGGTCTGTGGTGAGGCAACAAACCATGGCAGGAAGCCAAACGTGGAGAAAGGAGAAGGAAACCACTCACTGTCTCCTTCAAAGGCATGTCTCCTTCAGTGCTCTAAAACCTCCATTGGCCCCACACCAGCCTTTAAGGGACACATCCACACCACTGTGCCTTTTGTTACAAGTGTATACCTTTGTACCTTTTTATGTACTTTCCTCTTTCCGTCTAAAATGTTTTCCTCCTCCTTGCTCACTGGGAATCTGGCCATCCTTCAAAGTCCTGATTCAGGGACCTGGAGAGATGGCTAACTAGTTACGAGCACTTGCTGCTTTTGCAAAGGACTCATGCCCATTTAGTTCCCAGCACCCACATCAACGGGCTCACAATAGCCTCTAATTCTAGCTCCAGGTAGATTCAATACCTTACAAGGGCACCTTCACATATGTACACATCCCCCCCACACACACACAATTAACTTTAAAAAAATACTAAAATGATATTTTTAAATAAAAATCCTGTTCTGATGATAGTCCTGGAAAGACGGTAGCACCTACCCTCTCCCATATTAATTGCAAAGTGGGAAAATCCCTTTACAATAGAGAGACTTAACTGATATCACCTATCTGGATTAGCCTGTCTTCTACTGCTGCTAACAGAATACCACAGAATGAGTAGCTAGCTCATAAAGAAAAAAGGCTAATTTGAGCTCGTGGTTCTAGAGGTCCAAGTTCACAGGTACAAATCTGGTGATGACCTTGCTGGCTGGTTGCCTTTCTCTTGTAAGAGATGTCTTGGTCATTATCTCTTCATAATGATAGAACTAAGACAGTTTCCATCCTCTTACGACTTCACAATGGGAATTAGATTTCAACCAGGAAGCCTGGGGGACACATTCAAACCATATTCAAACCACAACATTCCCCTAACCAAGTAGTCAGAAATACACCCATTGATGAGACAAATAGATACCTTATGCTCCCTGCTACAAAGTTACTGAGTACCACACATTCACATAGGACTCTAACCAAAATTATTCCCTAAATGAAGGCGTAAGTCATAAACAATGCCACACCAGTTTGGAATTATGATTAATAAGGTGGTATTTATTTAAAGGGGAAAAAACTTACAGATCACCGTCCCAGACAACAGCCCTCTGCGCAATCAGGAAGGAGTCTAGTCGCCGGAACCGGAGCAGGAAGCAAAGAGAGCGAGAAGGGAAGTAGCCACTTTTTTAAAGGGAGAGAAACCATGCCCCAATGGGCTAGTATCTCAGCTGCTATTGGCTGGAGGAGCGGAAGGACCTCCCGCAACACCTCCCCCTTTTGTTTAAGTAAGAGAGTTCTAAACCTACTACGAGGGCTGGAGAGATGGCTCAGTGGTTAAGAGCATTGCCTGCTCTTCCAAAGGTCCTGTGTTCAATTCCCAGCAACCACATGGTGGCTCACAACCATCTGTAATGAGGTCTGGTGTCCTCTTCTGACCTGCAGACATACACACAGACAGAACATTGTATACATAATAAATAAATTAAAAAAACCTACTACAAAATTATATACAATAAGTACAAATATCCTATTCTAACTACATTTATATAGTCTTCAACCCCATCGAAGATCTGAGAAGGGAAATAATGTTACCTGAGTAATTAGGAAGTGCAATTAAACAACTTCCAAAACTTGTAACAAATCACAGAGACAACTACCTACCTGGGCAATCACCCAAGGTCATGTTTGCAGCATTGAAGCAACCAACTTTGGCTAAGGACTAACATAACTGACATACCATTTTCAAAGGCAAGCAACTTTTCAAAAGTATTCTACCCTGTCTTGGCAGGATATGACAGTCCTGTTTTATCTATTGATGCATATCTGTATCTCTGTCAGTGGTTGAGGTGTGGGTATTTCTTTGCCCAAACGCCAGTTCTGCCAAAAAGAAAGGCTACAGGTGGAGTGTCTTTGGTGCTCAACATTCTCTCGGGAATAGAGCGGTGTTGCCAGGAGCAATTGTGTCTCACTATCACAAAACTCTGAGTTAGATTAAAGGCCATTTTCTACAGCTCTTTGAAGAAGTTGAAGATTATCTATCTATACTGAGTATAATCTCTATGTATTTAAAGGACCTGATTAGTCTAATTATAAATGACAAACTTAGATGACTATTGATCTATATAATTCTCAATATCTATCTAACTTAAAGACTAAGACAATAAACAACTGTGAAACAAATGAGGAGAATGACCTCCAAAAATAAATAATGTACAAACATACATTGCAATATGGTAAATATATATCAATACGCAAACAATATATAAGTATCTTAATCAGAGGTAGAAATGTACACTGCAATATGGTAAATATATACAATATATATCAATACAATATATGTCAATACATAAAAAATCTTTTAAACAGAGGTAGAAACATGCATGCATACAATAGTCAATATAATTTCACTTTGTATCAATATACAAGAATCGATATCAATATATTTGTCTAAAAACAGTAACTCACAATTACAAATATATTATCCCATCATCCCTCTTTTTTTTTTCAAAATGATCCCTGAGCTTATAAAATTCCTCCCCCAACCCTCAACCCCTAAATGATGTCCCTAAACCCAAGGTCAAACTTTACTGGGAGAGGGGACATCGTCTTCTAGAATTACTTCCAGCTGTCATGGGGGCGACGTTCTTTCTGGGGGATTCTGTGAAAGTAAAATGATGGTTAAATTTCAAGATCAATATCTTTTAAAATTGCAATAGTCTCTGAGTAATTTTGTGCAGGTTTGGCCAGAATGTTGTATAAGATGTGCACCATTTCAGCGAACCAAGTTGGGATTATCTTGTGCAGCTGTGTCACAACAGAAAAAGCAGGTGTCAACACCATTATTGGGAGACTTCGAACAACTAATATGGATTATGTTAGGTGATACATACATTCAGTAATCCTAATTTCCTGAATATGGTCTCTTACTATGGTTATGTAAGATAACATTCTTGTTCTTAGAGGATATGTAAAGAAGGGTTAAAGTGTTACTTCAATAAACATTCTGGTTCAAAAACAACACCAAGCAAACAAATGAATATGTGTTTCTATCTTTCGAGACAAAAAAGCAAATGTGGTGAGGATAATAGATGAAAGGTGTTCATTGTTCTTTTAAAGTTTTCTTTCCCAGTGCTGAGGATTGAACTCAGGGTCTTGAACATGCTAGGCAGGTGCTCTAACCACTTACCTATATCCTCGGTATCCTTTCTTACTCTACTCTTGGAGTTCTTCTGTATGTTATTCCAAAATAAAAAACTTGGATGGAACCAACTGGGTGACTTATTCATATGCTCTAAACATTTGGAAGACAGAGGAGGGACTGGAAGAACTTTGGGGCTTGAGTTGCATTCTGGGTGCTTATGCTTAGTGACCCTCAATTTTTATTATATTTATTCTTATTTATTTGTTTATTCTGTTTTGAGACTAGGTCTTATGTAATTCAGGCTTTCCTTGAACTCATAACATAGACAAAGATAGTCTTGAACTGGATATGTGTGTGTATGTACATGTGTTTGTGAATTAGCATGAATGTGTGTACTCTGCACACATGTACATGAAAACCAGAGGTCAACTTCCTTTGCTGTTCTTCAGGAACCTCCCATTTTGGTTTATTTTATCTTTTTTTTTTTTTGACAAGGTCTCTCTATGTAGCCTGGAATTTGATTTCTAACTCACAGAGATATGCCTGCCTCAGAATTCCCAAGTGCTGAGATTAAATTTATATGTCATTATACCAGGCCTCAGTTTGTTTTTTGATACTATGCTGTGGAATATTCCTATATACTATGTGAAGATGTGTTACTATGATTGGTTTAATAAAGCACTACACGGCCATTAGCTAGGTAGGAAGAGGTTAGGAGGGACTTCTGGGGACAGAGAGCTCTGGAAAGAAGAAAGGAGGAGTTACCAGGCCAAACTCAGAGATCAAAGCATGTAGGAGGAGAGGTAAAAGGAGCAAGGTACATGGCAACACAAAGATAAATAGAGATGGGTTAATTTAAGTTATAAGAGCTAGTTAGAAACAAGCTTAAACTATAAAAAAATCTTTTCTGTAACTGGTCTCATGGTCTTAGCTGGTATTTAGAACTACCTTCCTTTACTACCCATTCTGCATTTCCTCCACCCTCTGCAAGGACCTCCGGAGATTTGGGCTCTTTTCCGGGAGGAGTAACCCATAACTTCATTCCTGGTCAGACTGTGCCTTTGTCATCCCACCTGGATTCGACTATTGTAATTTCCTGCTGCAGAATATTTGTTTAATTATGCAAAGATGAGTTGCATTTATTTAATCATATAAAGATGTATTGCTGCTTTACCTTGTCTGCCTAGGGCACTTGATTCATCTAATAAAAAGCTGAATGGCCAATAATGAGGGAGAAGGGATATAGACAAGACTTCCTGGCAGGAAGAATAAGTAGGAGGAGGAATTTAGGCTCAGGGGGAGAAGGAAACAGAGACACCAGGGAGATGCCAGGGGACAGACAGACAGACATGGATTGATGGAAGAAGGTCATTGGTTAAATAAAAAGAAACTGCTTGGCCCTCGTTGGTTAGAAGATAGGTGGGAGGAGTAAACAGAACAGAATGCTGGGAGAAAGAGGAAGTGAGCTCAGACTCCACAGCTCTCCTCTCGGGAGCAGACGCCTCAGAGAGACACCATGCTCCCAGCTCCCAGGCAGACGCACGCGATGAAGCTCCAACCCAGGATGGACATAGGCTAGAATCTTCGCGGTAAGCGCACCTAAGGGCGCTACACAGATGATTAGAAATGGGCTAAATTAATATGTGAGAATTAGACTAGAAGAGGCTAGATAGAAATGGGCCAAGCAGTGATTAAATGAAAACAATTTGTGTGTTGTTATTTCGGGCATAAGCTAGCCAGGCAGCCGGGGTGCTGGGGATGCAGCCCCGCCGCTCCTATTACTACAATGGATAAAGCAAAAAAGTAGGACATACTTTTAAAAAAAAAGTTAAAAAAAATCTGAGGCAAAACACAGATAAATAGAAACAGGTTAAACCAAGTTAAAAAAAAAAAAGCTAGTGGGACAAGCCTAAGCTAAGGCTGACCATTCATAATTAATAAAGTCTGATTGTTTCCTTTCCCCAAGTGTATAGTTAAAGGTTGTAGGTTCCTCTGGGGAAGGACTGGAGAAAGGCTAACAGCCAAACTTTTAGGTATTTTATCAAGGTGTTTCCTCAGAGGAATCTGGCCTTCCCTTCACTTAAGGGGTATTGAACCTGCAAACTGCCTCAAGTCTATAAATTGATTTCACAAGCCATAATCCCCTTTTACCACAACCCAACGTAGCCTTTCTTTCATGTCTTTGAGATGATTTCTTCATATACAGAATTAAACAACAACCGAGTGGGCTTCCTATCTATCATCTCACATCTGCAAACACCATGATTGATTAGCCAGTACCAAGGGTCCATACAAGTTCCACCACCAAAAACTTACTGTGCCTGTGCTGACTATTATGGGTTAGGTCGTTATGGATATTATTTTGTCTGCACTGTCCATTATGATAACTACAATCACCTTGCCTTTGGCGATTCAGTCCTGCCACCTGGCCCTTGCTACCTCGGGGCCAAATTAAACCCATTGCATTTAATTCATCCACATGAGCAGTATCATCTCCAACCCTAAGGTTTTGCAAAAGGAAAAGGGCAACAACAAAACTTTTCAAATGTTTGTGTACCTCTCACTGTGTTGCGTCTTATAGGAATATTCCACAGCATAGTATCAAAAAACAAACTGAGGCCTGGTATAATGACATATAAATTTAATCTCAGCACTTGGGAATTCTGAGGCAGGCATATCTCTGTGAGTTAGAAATCAAATTCCAGGCTACATAGAGAGACTTCAGTAACTGTAGATATTGGCAAATTGAAAAGCCTGTTCCAGATATTTAAAGGATTCATTCTTATACTTCTGTTGTTCTAGAAACACTTCCAGCAAAATCCGTATTAGTCAGAGTTCTCTATAGAATTTATACAATGAAAAAAGTCTCTCTCTGTGTGTGTATATATATATATATGCACACATATATATGTATGTGTGTGTGTGTGTGTGTGTGCAAGAGAGAGAGAGAGAGAGAGAGAGAGAGAGAGAGAGAGAGAGAGAGAGAGAGAGAGAGAGAGAGAGAGATGTGGTGGTTTGAAAGAAAATGGCACCCAAAGGGAAAGACACTATTGGGAAGTGTGGCTTTGATAAAAGAAGTATGTCACTGTAGGGGTGGGCTTTGAGGTCTCCTATGCTCAAGCTACTCCTAGTGTCTCAGACTACTTCCTGTTGCCTGTGAGATGTAGGATTCTCAGCTACTTCTCCAGCACCATGTTTGCCTGCATGATGCTATGTCCCAACATCATAATAATGGACTAAACTTCAGAATATGTCAGTGAGTCACCCCTATTAGATGTTTTCCTTCATAAGAGTTGCCATGGTCTTCATAGCAATAGAAACCCTAACTAAGCAGGGGAATTATTAGAATGATGAACAGGTTGTGGTCCAGCTAATCTAACAATGGCAGCCTATGAACTGAAGGTGCAAGAATGCAATAGTTTCTCAGTCCACAAAGCTGGATGTGTCAGCTGGCCCTCAGTATACACTGGAACACCAAAAAATAGACTCTAATTACAGTGAAATAATGAACTTGCTAGGGAATTTAGGGCAAACAGGCAGAAGGCAAAAGCTTCCTTCATCCATGTCCTTATATGGGCTTCCAACAAAAGATGTGGCCCAGACTAGAGATGAATTTTCCAAGCTCAAAAAAATCTGGATTACGGGTGTGTCTTTCTGCCTCAAAGATCTGGATTAGAAATATATCTTCCACTTCAAATTAAGCAGAAATTCCCCATGAATTTGCCCTCTATTTTTGGATTTTAGTTAATTCCAAATGTAATTAAATTAACAGCCTAGAATAGCAATCACAATATACAAAGTAATAGGTTTAATTATGCCATCTTCATATATATAAATATATATATATATATATATATATATATATATATATATATGTCATTATGCCTTGTTTTCATTCATGCCCCTCCTTATCCCATTGTCCTTCCTCTCCTTCAACTCTTCTCCACCTGGCTCACTTTCTTTCCCCAATTAATTTCCCCTCCCATTTTTTTTTCTATTTCTCAGTCCCTTAAAATCTCTTCCTCCTTTTCATGATTCCCTTGCTAGTTTTGTAACCTACAAACACACATATGTAAATATATGCATATATAATGTTAAAGCTAAGTTCTACATAAAAGAAAATTCCAGGATATCAGGAATTCCAGGCAGATTCTCTGGTTAGTTAGGGTTTTATTGCTGTGAAGAGACACCATGGCCACGGCAACTCTTATAAAGGAAAATATTTAATTGGGCCTGGCTTACAGGTCAGAGGTTTAGTCCATTATCATCCTGGCAGGAATCGTGGTGATGTGCTGCTGTGGGACAATGGTCTATACCCTGTCACTTGTATTTTAAATAAATGCTGATTGGCCAGTAACTAGGCAGGAAGTGTAGGTGGGGCTACCAGGCAGGAAGAACAGGTAGGACAATGAGGAGGAAATTCTGGGAGGAGGAAAGTTTCTGTCTGGAGTCATCACCTAGATAAAGAAAAGCCAGACACAGAGCAAGCAAGATGAGAATGCCTTGCCAAAAAAGGTACCAAGCCACATGGCTAACACAGACAAGAATTATGGACTAATATAAGTTGTGAGTTAATAAGAAGCCTGAGATACTAGGCCAATCAGTTTATAATTAATGTAGACCTCTGTGTGATTTCTTTGGGACTTAATGACTGCGGGAACAGGGCAGGACAGAAACCTTGTGTACAGGCAGACATGGTGCTGGATAGACATCTGAGAGTTCTACATCTGAATCCACAAGCAGCAGGAAGTGACAGTGACACACACTAACCAAGCTTGAGCTTCTAAGACCTCAAAACCTACCCGGTAATGACACACCTTTTCCAACAAAGCCACAACTACTCCAACAAGGTCACATCTCCCTATAAGCCTATGGAGGCCACTTTTATTTAAACCACCACATTCTTCTATCTCTATTTTCTATCTCACTGTAGGATGCTGGGATTACAGCTTTACTCCCAATGACATAACTGTTTACATGGTTCCAGGTATCTAACTCAGATCTTCAGGTTTGTATGGCAATCAGTTTTACCCTCCCCCCACACCCACCTAGCTTCTTAACATCTGAGAGTGGAAGCAGAGAGGAGTTCTTAAACATTTTCTTCACTAAGTATCTGAAGGTGACTGATATAGAAGATGTCAATTCCTCATCCAACCAAGAAATGCCCCATAGTAGAAGTTTGAGATAGTCATCCCTTGGACTAAGAACATTACAGAATATTGACTGAAAGAATATAAGTTTGTTTAATATTGGTAATGAGTGCCTTTAAAAACAGTCCTGAATTTATATTGGTCAATTATGCTACATTTACAAGTTTAAGTAATGCATAATTTTGAAATCACTGGAGTCTAATGCTATATCAGGTCTTCCTATTACTATATAAAATACACTGTATCTCAAAATAAGCCTTTTTATTTTATTCTTGTTTTGTTTGTTTATTTTTGGAATTGGGGATGGAATCCAGGGCATTCTGCATGATAAACACATATTTTATCACATATATATCTTGCCCTGGACTAACTCTTTTTAAATAACTTTAATGAAATTGAGATATCCCAAAAAGTAGTTCTCATATATATTTGGCATTTGCGTTATATTTTTTTATTTTTATGGAAACTAATAATTTAAGTAATATAAAATTTTCATTACCACATCTGAGAGAAGGAAGTCTGTGTTGCAGCCTGAGGTTATCGTTTCCTTGTATGAGGAGGATACTAGCTGTTTCATCTTTTTTAGTAATGATAGGCCAGTGAGATGGCTCAGTGGGTAAAGGCACTAGCAGTACAAGCTTGGTGGCCTAAGTTTGATCCCCCGCTCTCAAACGTGTCCCCTGAACTCCACATGCCCTTACACATACACACTAATAATAAATACTTTTTAATGATGATGAAATAAAAATGAAGACTATGTGTCTCTGGATTGTCACTGAAGCAATGCCTTAGTTTTAAGATACTCTTTACAATTCAGTCAACTACAAGATAATTACAGCTGGAAATACAAGTCTCAGGTAGCATTTTAAAAATAAATTTTGATCCAAATGTAATGTGACATTAACTTGTTTCAGAATGTTTTAATATTATTGACAATATATCTTGGTGATAATAAAAATGACTGTAGTTTACAAAGCACATGGGTATCCTTTTGAAGAAAGCAGATGAAATTATTTGAGCTAATGTTTCAGGGAATAAAAAGAATCCAGAGATAAATCAACTAGGATGTATATATAAATGAAAAGTGACACTCCTGAATTAATCACAACTGACCACTAGAAATATGTTAGCCATGCTTCCTTACAACCAGCTCTAATGTATTTGTAAACAGGAACAAAATTCTGTGGTTACAACTGACAAAGAAGCGCCATGACAGCTCCACCAATCACAGTCAAGCCCTATTCTTGCTGCAATCTTATAGTGATTAGCACATCACATGAACCAAAGGCCGTTGCAACTTCAAATATGAGACTACTACTTTGTGTGGAAAGTATAAACTCTGTTCTTGAACATTAATGAAACAGAAGCATTCAAAGGCATTATGTTCAGAGTGGTAGAATAACTAAAGCATAAATCAGATATGTTGTATTAGAACATTTTAAAAGGCAAAAAAAAAACAAAGTAATTGTTTTCTCTTTTTAAAAACAACTAAGGGAAAAAAATAAAAACAACTAAGGCTGGTGATGTATCTCAGATGTTTGTTTTGCATTTGTGAATCTCTGGTTTCAATCCCTAGAACTGTATAAATAGATGCAAGCCTATAATCTCAGTCCTCAGAAGGTAAAGACAGAAGAATAGAAGTTCAAGAACATCTGGCTACATAATGAGTTCAAGATCACCTTGGAGTACCTGAGACTCTGTCTCAAAAAATAAATAAACTATACACTATGAAGAAAGGAATTGGAAAATTGACATGGTCATGCAGGCAGGCCTGGCTCCCAAACCCTAGGGAAGCTGGGGCCAGCCTGGGCTAATGTTAAGATCTTGTCTCAAATACAAACAACTACAAAAAGAAGGAAGGAAGGAAGGAAGGAAGGAAGGAAGGAAGGAAGGAAGGAAGGAAGGAAGGAAGGAAGGAAGGAAGGAAGGAAGGAAAGAAGGAAGGGAGGGGAAGAAGAAAAAGAAAAGAGAGGGGAAAGAGAGAAAATGAGAAGGAAGAGAGAGGAGAGGGAGAGAGAGAGAGAGGAGAGGAGAGAGAGAGAGAGAGAGAGAGAGAGAGAGAGAGAGAGAGAGAGAAGTGAAAGTGGACTATGACCACCTAGTAGGGGGCAGCTAAAGTTACCTTTGCCCTAGAAACCTGAGGCTTATGTCTTTGTGATGTCTGGGCATTGGAGAAGAGTCACAGATTGGTCACCATTGTGACACGTAGGTAGTAGAGGAGGAGACAGGTTACTGTCCAAGTGCTTGGACTTCTCTCCTCCATACGTTTACCTAAGATTTTAGCAAAGCAGATGCTATCCTAAAGCTGCAGAGGCTGGTGCCCTGGAACCTAGTACAGAGAGACAGCTGACCCAACGCCACGATGACTACAGCATTTTGTCTCCTTCCACATCCAACTATCCAACACGACAGCATTTATGGCCTCTCGCAAATAACTAACAGCCTTTTTCTCAGTAATGCTATGGCCGCTAACGACAAACTCACCGTGTCCAACAACCGCATCACCACGATTATCAATACCTCGTCAGAAGTAGTGAACACATTCTTTGATGACATTCAGTATGTGCAAGTGCCGGTGAGTGACGCTCCCAATTCCTACCTTTATGACTTTTTGGACCCCGTAGCTGATCGTATCCATGGTGTGGATATAAGGAATGGCCGCACGCTGCTGCACTGCTCTGCAGGAGTGAGTCGCTCAGCAGTGTTCTGCCTTGCCTATCTCATGAAATACCACACCATGACCCTGCTGGATGCGCACACATGGACCAAGACCTGCCGCCCCACCATCCGTCCCAACAATGGCTTTTGGGAGCAACTTATTCATTACGAGTTCAAGCTATTTAGCAGGAATACTGTCTACATGATCAACTCTCCGGTGGGTCTGATCCCTAACATCTATGAAAAGGTGGTCCACTTAATGGAGCCAATGTGAGCCACCTACTTCTCCCCTGACATCTGCATTGGCTCCTACATCAAGACAAAGGAATGACCTTGGACTTTGGGTTTGTTACAAAAAAAAAAGAGAGAGAGAGAAAGAGAGAGAGAGAAAGCGAGCCAGAAAGAGACCTTGTGGATGTGGGCAAAGGGGAGAGAAGGGATTGGAAATTTTAATTGTCATATATTCAATAAAATTGAATCGTAAGATGATGAAATGTTTCTAATATTTCTAAGTCTTATCGTCAAAGAATAAAATTCAGTAAATGTAAGATGGTGAAATGTTCCTTACCTCTTAAGGGACAGGTCAGGTGACTGGGACCTGGCAGAAAGCAGGAACATGACAGAGGTCATGGGGTAGGGAAAGATGTGGATATAGGTGTGAGATACAGAGGTAGGGGTCGGAGGAAGGTGTGTCTGGGAGGCTGGAGATGTTAGACAGGATTCGGGAAGTGAAAATGAGGGGTGACATGTGTGAGGTAAGAATATGGGAGAGAGAGAGAAGAGTGTTGGGATTTTGAGGTAGGGGTATGCTGAGGTCGGGGAGAATAGGGGTGGGAGGGTTATGGTTGTGAAATATAGTTAGAGTAGGTGGGAATGAGTGGAATGGGCGGATGTGGGGAAGTAAAGAAAGTGAGGGAAGAGAAGTTTAGGGCTACGAGGTAGGAGTATGTGGAAGTTATAGAATGTGGGGAAGGAGAAGGTTGGGTTATGTAGATTACATGTGGAGGTGAAAGAAGTTCTGACGAGGAGAGAGTTGGATTATGAGCTAGGAAAATGTGGAGGTGGAAGGTGGGGTGAAGGGAGTGGGTGTGAGTGAGGATTGAGGAGTAGGGAAGTAGGAGATGACAGTGGACTAGACGTGTGAGGTAGGAGTATGGAAGAATGGGGCCAGCAGAGCAGGTGCTGCTCAGCTTAAACAGACTTGCCAATAGCACCATGTACATACAGAAGACTTGGAATCCTGAGCCCTGCCTGGGTTGACTACCCTACAAGTAAATATTCTTCTCAGTCTGACTCTAAGTCAGAGCCTTTGACATCATGACATCTCAGGTAAGATCCTACTGAAAAATGGTTTCTAAGTCATCAGGCTCTGGGAGACCTCTGGGAATCTCAGGCCATCCCTGTCTGGCCTTTGACTCCAGTAATCCAACTCTTACTTTGTAGATTGGATTTATGCATTTGTTGAAGAAATCATTCTACTCTATACAGTTTGGGTTTTTTTTTTTTGGTTGGTTTGTTTTGTTTTTTGAGTAATGTACTAGACATCAGAGCCTCAACAGGTCCTTAGGGATCCCCCTCAGCAACCTCCCAAAGGGACATTAGTTTCTTTTCAGATTATGTGCTGAGAATGAGCTGACTGGGCCTCAGGTTCCTCTCATGGGCCTTGACTTGTTTGTGTCTTAGTTAGGACACAACTGATGCGAAAAAACACCATGACCAAAGAGCAAGGTGAATAGGAAAGGGTTTATTAGGCTTAAACTTCCACACTGTAGTCCAGCACTGAAGGAAGCCAGGACAGGAACTCAAACAGGGCAGGAATAGAGTTGTTTGCTGACGTGCTCCCCATGTCTTGTTCAATCTGCTTTCTTATAGAATCCAGGGATGGCACCATCCATCATGGGTTGGACCCTCCCCTATAAATCAGTAATTAAGAAAATGCTCTTCAAGCTGATCCACAACTCAATCTTACGGAGGCATTTTCTCAATTGAGGTTCCCTCCTCTCAGATGACTATAGTCTGTGTCAAGTTGACATAAATCTAGCCAGCACAACTTAAAAGGCTGGAGTTGCTGGCCATGTCTCAGTCCTATCAACTACTGACACTTCGTTCTATTGTCTTTTGGGAGTCTCTCTGAGTCTCAGTTTTCTTTCAAAGCAACCACAGACCTTCTGTCATAGAGTCCTTCAAAAGACAAAACAACCCGGCACCTGCTAGGTTTCAACTGAGAGTAGAGACCAGTGAGCATGCTCCTCATAGCCTGTCTCCAACCCTGCAGCTCTTTTTTGTTTACAGAATACTCTTCCCCCCCCCCAAAAAAATCATCCAGTGTGTTAAAACTGGTTTAAGATATTGTCAGACATGACCAAAGAAGGAACCTAGATTTAATACCTTTCTAGAGGTTTCATTGTATTAAATGCACCTCCCCAAAATCCACCCATGCCTAGTTTAGAATTTTAAACTAGTCTTGCTAGTTACTGGATCTGGGTAGAGCACTTAGCAAAGGAATGCATGAACAAGTCCCATAAATGGGCCCTAAAATCCAAAATTGTTACAATATTCTAGTTATGTGGGGCTCTGATTCAGGTCCAGTCATTGTGCTTCAGAAGATTTTAGACAGACATGAAAACCAAAAAAAGAAAGAGACAGATTAGGACTGTTCAGGTTGAATCTGATGTGGGAATCCCCTCTGTATGCTGTGATTACCATTGGTTAATAAGAACAGAGCTAGGCAGGAAAACTAAACTGAATATTGGGGAAAAGAAGGAGTCAGAGAGAAGCCATGTAGTCCCGCCAGAGACAGACACCGAAACTTTACCTGGCAAGCCACTGCCACATGGCAATACACAGATCAATGGAGATGGGTTAAATTAATATGTAAGAGTTAGCAAATAAGAAGCTAGAGCTAATGGGTCAAGCAGTGATTTAATTAATACAGTTTCTGTGTGGTTATTTTGGGGTTGAGCAACTGGGTACTAACTAGCAGCTAAAATGAACAAGTGGTCTCCTCCAATATGAATCCAACCTGTGGGTCTAGAGACCAAAGAAATTTAAAAACTCCTTCTCTCCAGACCGGTTCTCACCCTGATTCCTATCCCCACAAAGGAAATACATGGTGGGAGGATTCATCAAATGAAAATCACTATTTTAGACAGATTGTTTCTCTTTGTGAACAGAAAACAAAAACAAAAACAGGTTCACAGAACACAAGGGCTGATGTGGCAGAATCCCCATCAAATAACCTTTCCGGAAAAAAGCAAATCAAGATGGGATTTCATTGCATGTATTGTTGAAAAGGAAATGATTTGAGTGTAAGTGTGTGTGCTTGTTTTGGGACTCTTTTTTATTATTTATTTATTTATTTATTAAAGATTTCTGTCTCTTCCCCACCACCGCCTCCCATTTCCCTCCCCCTCCCCCAATCAAGTCCCCCTCCCTTGTCAGCCCAAAGAGCAATCAGGGTTCCCTGTCCTGTGGGAAGTCCAAGGATCACCCACCTCCATCCAGGTCTAGTAAGGTGAGCATCCAAACTGCCTAGGCTCCCACAAAGCCAGTACTTGCAGTAGGATCAAAAACCCATTGCCATTGTTCTTGAGTTCTCAGTAGTCCTCATTGTTCACTATGTTCAGAGAGTCCGGTTTTATCCCAGGCTTTTTCAGACCCAGGCCAGCTGGCCTTGGTGAGTTCCCGATAGAACATCCCCATTGTCTCAGTGTGTGGGTGCACCCCTTGCGGTCCTGAGTTCCTTGCTCATGCTCTCTCTCCTTCTGCTCCTGATTTGGACCCTGAGATTTCTGTCCGGTGCTCCAATGTGGGTCTCTGTCTCTGTCTCCTTTCATCACCTGATGAAGGCTAATATTCAGGAGGATGCCTATATGTTTTTCTTTGGGTTCTCCTTCTTATTTAGCTTCTCTAGGATCACTAATTATAGGCTCAGTGTCCTTTATTTATGGCTAGAAACCAAATATGAGTGAGTACAACCCATGTTCCTCTTTTTGGGTCTGGCTTGCTTCACTCAGGATAGTGTTTTCTATTTCCATCCATTTGCATGCAAAATTCAAGAAGTCCTTGTTTTTTACCGCTGAGTAGTACTCTAATATGTATATATTCCATACTTTCTTCATCCATTCTTCCATTGAAGGGCATCTAGGTTGTTTCCAGGTTCTGGCTATTACAAATAATGCTTCTATGAACATAGTTGAGCATATACTTTTGTTGTATGATAGGGCATCTCTTGGGTATATTCCCAAGAGTGGTAATGCTGGGTCCATGGGGTAGGTTGATCCCGAATTTCCTGAGAAACTGCCACACTGCTTTCCAAAGTGGTTGCACAAGTTTGCATTCCCACCAGCAATGGATGAGGGTACCCCTTTCTCCACAACCTCTCCAGCAAAGGCTATCATTGGTGTTTTTTATTTTAGCCATTCTGACAGGTGTAAGATGGTATCTTAAAGTTGTCTTGATTTGCATTTTGTTTTGGAACTCTTTAATAGCCCATGAAATGAACTCTTTGGGAACATACTGTGCTAGGATTTGTAATACATGCATAGATCTAGATAAAATGACTACTGTAACCAAGCTAACAAGAACTCCATGCCTCAAAAACTTTCTATCATTCTGCTCTGTAGTCAACAGAACTTAACCTCTGGCAACTGCTGATCTGTTTTCCTTCCATGCAGATTTGCTTTGAACTAAATGTCACATAAAATGAAACCACAAAAATGTGGTCTCTCAAGAGTAACTTCTTTCATTCAGCACAAGGTCTCTAAGATTTTCTCATGTTGTGCTCCATAGTGTGGATGCATTACAATTATATTGATCAATCCTATATCAAGCTATGAGGATATCAGGATTCTATGTCAGGATATTCTATACGAAGATATGAGGTTTTATACTATAATCCTAGAAAATGCAATAAGAAAATTTTAAAAAGGTGTGCCTTAAGCAACAGTAATTTATTTCCTGAAGGTAAACAGTCATAAATCAGGATGTTAGCAGGGATATACTCCCTGTGAAACCTGTACTGGAGAGTCTTTCCTTGTCTGTTCCTTGCTAATGATGATCTTGGCACACATTCCTTTGTTTAATTCTTCATTTCAATTTCTGCTTTGTCACATGCTATCTTTCTTATGTTGTTACATCCATCCCCCTTCTGTGTATATCTGTGTTCAAGTTTTTTCTATTCTTATTAAGATGCCAATCACAGCCTTCCCTCTTCGGGCACATAACTTCCTCCAGCTCAGCCTGTTTGGGTGCTGGGGCCGAATCCTGAGGGCAACCGGGAAGGCGAGAGTTCCTTTGTTTCAATAGCCTGCCTGCAGCAAGCAAGGTAGGTGCTTTGTCTACAAACTACCCAACCAGCATGGAGATCTGATCTTGGAACCAGGAGAGCCATCATTGGGGTGAGTTTCTGACCGGCGGCAGCAGCCTGGAACACAGAACTCAGACGTTCATCATCCCCCATATATTTCCTGGGCTTCCTGCAGAGCCTATACTCCCTGCATACTGCCTCTCTCTTCCTATCCCACACAGCTTGCATCCAGAACTCTCCCCCCTTCTGCTTCCCTTCCCTCTTCGGGCACATACTTCACCCAGCTCAGCCTATCCGGGCGCTGGGGCCGAATCCTGAGAGCAACCGGTCGGGGGGGGGGGGGTCCTTTGTTTCAATAGCCTACCTGCAGCAAGCAAGGTAGACACTTTGTATACAAGCTACCCAACCAGCACGGAGATCTGATCTCGGCACCAGGAGAGACATCACTGGAGCACCAGGAGAGCCATCACTGGGGAGTGCCATCACTGGGAAGGTACATCAGTAGGCAAGGACACCTGATCCTGTAAAAGAAGATCCATAGGGGAGCATTCAGAGAAAGAGATGGGCAGGCACCAATGCAAGAATTCACCAAACAATCTGTAAAACAACATGAAACCACCAGAACCCAGCGACCTCACAACAGGAGAGCATGAACACCTTAATCAAGAAAAAGTAGAAAAAAATTGACTTTATGAAAGGGATTGACGCCCTTAAACATCATATAAAAAATGCCCTTATAGAAATGGATGAGAAGTATAACAGAAATTTTGAAGAATTGAATAAATCAGTGAATGATACCCTAGGAAACTAGGGAAAAACAATCAAACAGATAATGGAAACAGTTGAAGACTTGAAAACTGAAATGGAGGCAAAGAAGAAAACACAAACAGAGGGCTGGCTGGACATGGAAAATCTAGGTAAACGAATAGACACTACAGAAACAAGCATAACCAACAGAATACAAGAGATAGAAGAAAGAATCTCAGATTCTGAAGATACCATAGAGATAATAAACCCACTGATCAAAGAAAACAGCAAGTCCAACAAACTCTCATCACAAAACATTCAGGAAATATGGGACACAATAAAAAGACCAAAACTAAGAATAATAAGAGTAGAAGAAGGAGAAGAAGTGCAGCTCAATGGTCCAGAAAATATATTTAATGAAATTATAGAAGAAAGCTTTCCCAACCTAAAGAAAGATATACCGATGAAGGTTCAAGAAGCATACAGAACACCAAATAGGCTGGATCAAAAAAAAAAAATCCACTCGCCATATAATTATCAAAACACAAAGCATACAGAATAAGGAAAGAATATTAAAAGCTGCAAAGGAAAAAGGCCAAATTACTTATAAAGGTAAACCTATCAGACTTACACCTGACTTCTCCATGGAAACCATGAAAGCCAGAAGGTCCTGGATAGATGTACTGCAGAAACTGAGAGACCATGGATGGAAGCCCAGACTACTATACCCACCCAAGCTTTCGTTAACTATAAATGGAGAAAACAAAATTTTCCAGGATAAAAACAAATTTAAATAATACGTAGCCACAAATCCAGCCTTACAGAAAGTAATAGAAGGAAAATCACTAACCAAGGAGTCCAACAGTGACCACAATAACTCAGTCATCTAGAGACCCTTCACCAATTCAACTCAAAGAAGGGAAACACACAAACTCTACTACTAAAAGAGTGACCAGAGTTAACAACCACTGGTCATTAATATCACTTAATATCAATGGGCTCAACTTACCTATAAAAAGGCACAGGCTAAGAGATTGGATACGAAAACAGGATCCAACATTCTGCTGTTTACAAGAAACACACCTCAACCACAAAGACAGGTACCTACTCAGAGTAAAGGGCTGGGAAAAAGCTTTTATCAAGCAAATGGACCTAAGAAACAAGCAGGTGTGGCCATACTAAATTCTAACAAAGTTGACTTCAAACTTAAATCAATCAGAAGAGATGGAGAGGGACATTTTATACTTACATAACAGGAACAATTCATCAGGATGAAGTCTCAATCCTGAATATCTATGCCCCTAATATAAAAGCACCCACATACATAAAAGAAACATTACTAAAACTCAAGGCAGCCATCAAACCACACACACTAATAGTAGGAGACTTAAACACTCCTCTTTTACCAATAGACAGGTCAATCAGACAGAAACCTAACAGAGAAATAAGAAAATTATTGGAGGTAATGAATCAAATGTACTTCACAGACATCTATAGAACATTCCACCCAAATAGGAAAGAATATACCTTCTTCTCTGCAGCTCATGGAACCTTCTCGAAAATTGACCACATACTCGGTAACAAAGCAAACTTCCACAGACACACAAAAAAAAATTAGTAACCACCTGTGTCTTACCAGATCACCATGGATTAAAGTTAGAAGTAAACAACAATGCTACCCCCAGAAAGCCTACAAACTCATGGAAACTGAACAGTCAACTACTGAACCACACCTGGATTAAGGAAGAAATAAAGAAAGAAATTAAAGTCTTCCTTGAATTCAATGAAAATAAAGAAACAACATACTCAAACTTATGGGACACTATGAAAGCAGTCCTAAGAGGAAAGTTCATAGTACTAAGTGCCCACTTAAAGAAAACAGAGAAAGCACACATTGGACACTTAACAGCCCACCTGAAAGCTCTAGGAAAAAAAAAGAAGCAGACTCACCTAGGAGGAGTAGAAGACTGGAAATAATCAAACTGAGGGCTGAAATCAACAAAATAGAAAGACAGAAAACAATCCAAAGAATCAATGAAACAAAAAGCTGGTTCCTGGAGAAAATCAACAAGATTGATAAACCCCTACCCAAACTAATCAAACGGCAGAGAGAGAATATGCAAATTAATAAGATCAGAAATGAAAAGGGGGACATAACCACAGACACAGAGGAAATTCAGAGAATCATTAGATCTTACTACAAAAGCCTATATGCGACAAAACTGGAAAATGCAAAATAAATGGACACTTTTCTAGATAAACAACATATACCAAAGTTAAACCAGGACCAGGTGAACAATCTAAATAGACCTGTTAGTCATGAAAAATTAGAAGCTGTTACCAAAAACCTCCCTACAAAAAAAAGCCCAGGACCAGATGGTTTCAATGCAGAATTCTACCAGAACTTCCAAGAAGACCTAATACCTATACTCCTTAAAGAATTTCACAATATAGAAACGGAAGAGTCATTGCCAAATTCCTTTTATGAAGCTACAGTTACTCTGATACAAAAACCACACAAAGACTCAACCAAAAAAGAGAATTACAGGCCAATCTCACTCATGAACATCGACGCAAAAATCCTCAACAAAATACTGGCAAACCGAATCCAAGAACACATTAGAAAAATAATCCATTATGATCAAGTAGGCTTCATCCCAGTGATGCAGGGCTGGTTCAACATACGAAAAATCTATCAATGTAATCCATCATATAAATAAAATGAAAGAAAAAAACATATGATCATTTCATTAGATGCTGAAAAAGAATTCAACAAAATTCAATACCCATTTATGTTAAAAGTCTTGGAGATATTAGGGACACAAGGGTCATACCTAAATATAATGAAAGCTATTTACGGCAAACCGACAGCTAACATCAAATTAAACGGAGAGAAACTCAAAGCCATCCCACTAAAATCAGGAACACGACAAGGATGTCCACTCTCTCCATACCTCTTCAATATAGTGCTTGAAGTTTTAGCAATAGCAATAAGACAACATAAGGGGATCAAGGGGATTCGAATTGGAAAGGAAGAAGTTAAACTTTTGTTATTTGCAGATGATATGATAGTGTACATAGGCGACCCCAAAACCTCTACCAAAGAACTCCTACAGCTGATAAACACCTTTAGTAATGTGGCAGGATACAAGATCAACTCCAAAAAATCAGTCGCCCTCTTATACACAAAGGATATGGAAGCAGAGAGGGAAATCAGAGAAGCATCACCTTTCACGATAGCCACAAACAGCATAAAATATCTTGGGGTAACCCTAACCAAGAGAGAGAAAGATCTATTTGACAAGAACTTTAAGTCTTTGAAGAAAGAAATTAAAGATGATACAAGAAAATGGAAGAATCTCCCTTGCTCTTGGATTGGGAGGATCAACATAGTAAAAATGACAATTCTACCAAAGGCATTTTATAGATTCAATGCAATCCCCATCAAGGTCCCATCAAAATTCTTCACAGCTCTTGAGAGGACAATAATCAACTTTATATGGAAAAACAAAAAACCCAGGATAGCCAAAACAATCTTATACAATAAAGGAACTTCTGGAGGCATTACCATCCCTGACTTCAAACTCTATTACAGAGCTACAGTAATGAAAACAGCGTGGTACTGGAATAAAAACAGAGTAGTCGAGGAATGGAATCGAATAGAAGACCCAGTTTTTAACCCACAAACCAATGAACACCTAATTTTCGATAAAGGAGCTAAAAGTATACAATGGAAGAAAGAAAGCATCTTCAACAAATGGTGCTGGCATAACTGGATGTCAACCTGTAGAAGAATGAAAATAGATCCATATCTATCACCATGCACAAAACGCAAGTCCAAATGGATTAAAGACCTCAATATCAATCTGAACACACTGAACCTGATAGAAGAGAAAGTGGGAAGTACCCTACAACATATGGGCACAGGAGATCGCTTCCTATGTATAACCCCAGCAGCACAAACATTAAGGGCAACATTGAATAAATGGGACCTCCTGAAACTGAGAAGCTTCTGTAAAGCAAAGGACACTGTCACTAAGACAAAAAGGGAACCTACTGACTGGGAGAAGATCTTCACCAACCCAAAGGTCTGATCTCCAAAATATATAAAGAACTCAAGAAACTAGACTTTAAATTGTTAATTAACCCAATTAAAAAATGGGGTACTGAACTGAACAGAGAATTCTCAACAGAAGAAGTTCAAATGGCGAAAAGACACTTAAGGTCATGCTCAACCTCCTTAGCGATCAGGGAAATGCAAATCAAGACAACTTTGAGATACCATCTTACACCTGTCAGAATGGCTAAAATAAAAAAAACACCAATGATAGCCTTTGATGGAGAGGTTGTGGAGTAAGGGGTACACTCATCCATTGCTGGTGGGATGCAAACTTGTGCAACCACTTTGGAAATCAGTGTGGAGGTTTCTCAGGAAATTTGGGATCAACCTACCCCATGGACCCAGCATTACCACTCTTGGGAATATACCCAAGAGATGCCCTATCATACAACAAAAGCATTTGTTCATCTATGTTCATAGCAGCATTATTTGTAATAGCCACAACCTGGAAACAACCTAGATGTCCTTCAATGGAAGAATGGATGAAGAAAGTGTGGAATATATACACATATACACATTAGAGTACTACTCTGTGGTAAAAAAAAAAAACAATGACTTCTCGAATTTTGCATGCAAATGGATGGAAATAGAAAACACTATCCTGAGTGAGGTAACCCAGACCCAAAAAGATGAACATGGGATGAACTCACTCATAATTGGTTTCTAGCCATAAATAAAGGTCACTGAGTCTATAATTTGTGATCCTAAAGAAGCTAAATAAGAAGGTGAACCCAAAGAAAAACATATCGTTATCCTCCTGGCTATGGGAAGTAGACAAGATTGCCAGGCAAAAAATTGGGATCTTGGGGGTGGGGTGTGATGGGGGAAAGGGGAGATGGGGAAAGAAAAGTGAGAAGGGGAGGATGGGGGGGGGGAACTTGGGGAAATGGGATGATTGGGATAAAGGAAGGTTGGATAGGGGAGCAGGGAAGCACATATCTTAGTTAAGGGAGCCACCTTAGGGTTGGCAAGAGACTTGAACCTAGAGGGGCTCCCAGGTTCCCAGGGCGATGTCCCCAGTTAGTTCCTTGGGCAGCTGAGGATAGGGAACCTGAAATGACCCTATCCTAGAGCAATAATGACGAATATCTTGCATATAATCATAGAACCTTCATCTGGCGATGGATGGAGATAGAGACAGAGACCCACACTGGAGCACCAGACTGAGCTCCCAAAGTCCAAATGAGGAGCAGAAGGAGGCAGAAGATGAGCAAGGAAGTCAGGACCACGAGGGGTGCACCCACCCACTGAGACAGTGGGGCTGATCTATTGGGAGCTCACCAAGGCCAGCTGGACTGGGACTGAAAAAGCATTATATAAAACCGGACTCTCTGAACATGGCGGACAATGAGGGCTGATGAGAAGCCAAGGACAATGGCATGGGGTTTTGATCCTACTTCATGTTCTGGCTTTGTGGGAGCCTAGCCAGTTTGGATGTTCACCTTCCTTGACCTGGATGGAGGGAGGACCTTGGACTTTTCACAGGGCAGTGCTCTTCGGACTGGAGTGCGAGAAGGAGAGGAATGGGGGGAGGGGGAGGGGGGAGGGAGGAGGGCGAGGGAAATGGTAGGCTGGGAGGAAGCGGAAATTTTTTTTTCAATTAAAAAAAAAAGATGCCAATCACAGCCAGACAGTGGTGGTACACATCTTTAATCCCCAGAGTTTGGGAGGCAGAGGCAGGAGAATCTCAGAGTTTGAGGCCATCCTGTTGTACATAGTGTGTTCAAGGACAGCCAGTGTTACATACAGAGAAACTCTGAAAAAAAAAAAAACCTCTGCCTTGAACAACAAAACAACAACAACAAAAGATGCCAATCAGATTAGAGGGCCAACTGAAACTGTAATATAACCCCTTCTGGTTAGGGATATAACCAGTGTTAGAGTATTTGCCTAGTGTTTGAGAGACTCTGAGTTTGATCTCTAGCATGAGGTGGGGGAACATTCTGAAAACTACATCTATAATGATCTTATTTTAAAATAATATCTCATTCTAATGTTCTAGGGGTTGTGACTTGTACATATTTGCTTATAGAGGCATAATTATACACAAAGCACTATATAAGAAGAAGGAAGAGGAAGGTGAGTATAAAAATTATAGAAGTAGACTACACAAATAATAGTAACACAAAAATAACCACTATTCATTAGGAAAGTATTCCATGACCAATCACAGTATTAGATATTTTAGAAACAGGAACTCTAATCTTTTCAAGAACCATTAAAGATAGCTAATGTCCACACTGTTTTTTAACATGGTTAAGTAATTTGCCTAAGGCAGCACACAGGCCAGAAATGAAGAGGTGAAATTAACTAGCTCTATTTTCCCACATTTCTTCTGAAACAAAAGCAAATGGATTGAAAAAGAAGAAAACAAAATTGAGAGTGGACCGTAATGTGTAGCTAAGGATAACCTTCAACTTCTGATCTTCGTGCCTCTATTTCTTGAGTGTTCGGGTTACAGGCCTCCATTGCCATGACCAGTTTTGTTGGTGTTTGTTTGTTTGTTTGTTTGGAAAAGAAAAATGGGAAAATTTCGAGTCATGAATTTACTTCTGAATTGTTTGATTGCCAACCACCAGGGAATTTATATTGCATCTGTCCTCACTTCAGAGTTAGACTATTTAGGCCATATCTTTGAGAAGGCCCAGTGGGGAAAGATGCTTGCTGCCAAGCCTGATTACCTGAGTTTAATCCCATGGGAGAAGGAAAGAACCAATTAGTTTCCCCAACTTGTCTTTTGACCTGAGTACCATGTACTCACATAAATAACTGTAGGTTTTGCAGGTCTAGTGAACTACACTTTTAGAAAGCATCTCAGATGACTTTGATGAATGCTGAGAAACATCAACCAAGCAATGGTTAATATAGATATTCCATATCTTCTCATCTTGGTTCCTCCTTGGAGAATCATTTAGTCACACATTTAGGCATTTGTGTGGTAATCTTTCTTCTTGGTTGTAATAAATATAGAGGAGAAAGGACATTGAATTTTGTCAAATATGTTTCATATATTTTAAGTGTAATTTATTTATGATGCTTATTTGTGATTCTAAAGTTTTTTTTGTTTTGTTTTGTTTTTTGAGACAGGGTTTCTCTGTAGCTTTGGAGCCTGTCCTTGAACTAGCTCTAGTAGACCAGGCTGACCTTGAACTCACAGAGATCTGCCTGCCTCTGCTGGGATTAAAGGCATGCACCACCTCTGCCCAGCTGAAGTTTCAATTTTTATTAGTTAAATCTGTGTCTTTTAAAAAATATTCATACAATTCACCCTGGTCATTCCTCCAAGGTCCCCCTCCAACTCTTGTGCCCCGCTACACACAAAAGAAACCCATCAAGTCCGGTGTGTGTTACCCATAAACTCATTGAAGCATGGTCAAACTCCCAGGGCCCAGCCCCTTAAAGAAAACTGAGTACTTTCCCACCTCCCCACCAAAAGCCATCAACTATGAAGAGCTACACTTCAGCATCTCTACCACTTTTGAAAGACTCTTCAATAGCTTCCCGACTGTTTCTTTTTGGCAGGGGAGAGGTTGTCACAAAAGCCTTCAGTGTCTCACATTCTCAGTTATGAGTCTGAGTCTTTAATAGCACTGCAGAAGAAGCTTCCCTGCCCGTAGCAGCTGCCCACAGTTCAGATCACAGATATCAACATGGTCTCCAAAGGCAGCATGGATCACAGAAAACAACATGGCCTCCAGAGGCAGCATAGACCATGGAAGTCTTTCTAGGAGACTGAGTCCAGAAAATTAACCATTCTTCATCTTGAATATCTAGTTGCTCAGAGTCAGGGTGATCATGCGGTTGTTCAGTGTGTCTGAGGATAGGACCTGAGCGAACTCCAGGTTGCTGCACATGACCCTGGCTCAACTCCTGCGTCTTGCCAGTACCCCTAGCCTGTGCTCTACTCCCCCAAGCAAGACAAGTAGAGCAAGTGGCAGCAGCAGCAGAGGAGGTGAATCCACACACTGGTCTAGTGGCTACAGGGATAAGAAGGGTCTGGTGGTGGTCCTAGCCTCTCGACCACCCGAGGACCGGCTCTAGTCAGCATCCAATTCATGAAACCATTTTTACAAACATCTTCCTATAAGACCTGACTTTTTTTGGTTGTTCTGGAAATGTTTCTTACTCTGCAGGCTCATCCTTGACTGCTGTGTCTCCAAGCAGCCTCGGTAGGTCTCTTCAGGCTCCTCGGAGCAGCCATGAGGCTCTGTGCACTCTTCAAGCAGACTTCCTGATCCTCTGGCTCTTACAATCTTTCTGCCCCCTCTTCCTCCAGCTGGGTAGGACTATTAATTGTTTTTTTCTTGGTACTATGGAAGCTTGTCCTCAGGGAGGAAGCTTTTGGGTCAGATCCAGCTCCAATCCTCTGAGTCCTGTGTCCAAAGTGCATAGTGTCTTTAGCAACAGGGACTTAACTTCAAGTTCTCGGAGACATTCAAGAACAACAGCAACAGCCTATATTGTTCCAGAGTCTCTTGGACTCGCTTGGCCAACAGCTCTGAAGTAGGTTTCCCATAAGTTTTGTTGTTGTTAAATAATCTATGGCTCTTGGAGGAAGTATTATCACTCCATATGTTGTGTCCTCATTTAAATATGAATCTACATGTGTATGTGTACATAAATTTATATGTAATTTTAGATAAATACAAATAATATGATTCTTTATGGCTTTTTCAAACATCCTTGTTATTTGTGCCTCTTCCTCCTTTTCCTTTTGCATTAATGCTTCTAATGATACTTCTAATGATTACTTCCCATTGTATGCTGCCGTCACCAGAAGCCCAAACAAATACAACCTCCTGATTCTAGACTGTGAGCTAAATAAATCATTTTTTAGTTATATCTTATCTCAGGTATCTTGTAGTAATACAGCTAATGCTTACTAATACATCTGATGAATGTCTAATACTTTTTCTTAATATACTTTTAAAGTTGCTTTTATTTATTTAGTGGGGATGGGGGTGAAGGATGTGCCAGGGGGCATATGAGGAGGTCAGGAAACAACTTTTGAGAGTTGCTTCTCTCCTACGATATGGGTCCTGGAGATCAAATTCGGGGAAACATCTTTCTCAGTTGAACCATCTCATACTTGGACTTTATATATTTTCATGGTATGATAGTATTGAATTTCAAGACTGTTAAGATTTAAGTGGTGGAAGTACCTTGGTGGGTTGGAGCAAAGAATGGCACAAAGTCACACCTGATGCAACAGATCTCATGAAAGAGGTTTATAGGGGGAAAAGGATGCAGAGGCTGTCTATGAATGAGGGTGGAAGGGAAAGAGAGTGGGGAGAGAGGCACTGGCTTTTTATAAGGTGATATAGTGTATGCACAAAAGAGGATACACAACTTGTGGTGACAGTGGAAATGTGTCTCATCTTGGTGGCTGATGATGATGTGTCCTGCTGTCACTAGGTTACTGAAGGTGAGCTTAGGGGTGAGGTTTTCAAAAAAAAAACAATAAGAATATTTATTATTTGGTATACCAAATAATACCAGATTCCTATCTGGTAAATGCTTTTTGCGTGATCACTTAAAATTACCAACTTATTTCCCCCCTTTTCGGCTCTGCATTTGGCTATTATCTTTGTTTTTTAGTTTGTAGTGTGTTATGTAATTTAATTGCTATGTCTCTTATAACTACGCTATATTTAAATTTCTTTAGCTCAGCTAAGTCTTTAAATAGAAGATACGCTTGTTGTTAGTTATGTAGCTTATTAACGTTTCTCTGCTATTTTCTTTCTTTTCAGTTTTTTGCTTAAGCATTTCATTCTTCTAGTTGAGAGCATCTACTCAGAGAAAGGGAATACTTTATTTTGTGCTTCATGTACTTTTCTACTTTCTGAATTTATATAATAAATCTATTACTTGAGTAAGAACTCTCTGGTTTTATGTTTATTTGTTCTTTAGTTTTAGTTTTCTCTTCTGGTGCTCAGCTAGCTTTCTCCTTTGGTACCACCCACAGTTAAAAGAAGTCTTCCTTCCGCCATTAAACATCTCTGGAAACACCCTCACAGACCTGACCAGGCAGTATTTCCTAGGTGATTCTCAATCTAGTCAAGTTGACAGTGCAGATTCACCATCACAACTTGGCAACACTTCACTCCATAGCACTTTCATTCTAGTTTTATGTATGTGTGTCTTTCCTTCTTCATGTGGGGGGGCAGGTCCACATACATGTCCATGCACATGTGTATAATGGCCAGAGGATAAAATCATGTGTCATCCTCAGGAACTCCATCTTCCATCTTTGAGACAGGGTCTTTCACTGACCTGGAGCTCAGCAATTAGGTTAGACTGGCAAGCCAGCAAGCCCCAGGGGTCCTCTTGTTTTTACCTCCTCAGTGCTGGGAATTACAAGCACACATTACCACACCCAGCATTTTTTTCATGACTCTCATGATTGAACTCGGGTCCTCATGCTGCAAGGCAAGCACTTAACTGACAGAGCTATCACCCCAGTCTCATCTTCATTCCTGAGCTTTTTAAAAATCTCTTGGCTACTTACAAGGAGTTATCTTCAGAGGTGGTAAGACAGCCCAGAAGGTAAAGGTACTTCTTATGTAAGCCTGATGACATGAGTTCAGGCTCCAGGAACTTACATAAAGGTAAGAGAGAAGAGACTACACACTGATAGAGGAAGGTCATTGGTTAAAATATAAAGAAACTGCTTGGCCCTCATAGGTTAGAACATAGATGGGTAAACAGAACAGAATGCTGGGAGGAAGAGGTAGTGAGGTAAGACGCCTCAGACAGACGCCATTGCCTCTCTTCTCTGGGGCAGATGCGATAGCTCTGCTCTCTGAGGCAGACACAATCAAGCTCCGGCCCAGGATGGACGTAGGCTAGAATCTTCCCGGTAAGCACACCTCGGTGCTACACACTTTATTAGAAATGGGCTAGTCCAGGTGCGAGAGTTAGCCGAGAAGAGGCTAGATATAATGGGCCAAGCAGTGTTTAAAAGAATACAGTGTCCATGTAATTATTTCGGGGCATAAGCTAGCAGGCAGCTGGGGTGCTGGGGACCCAGTCCCGCCACTCATATTACAACAGAATTGCTCCCAGATGTATGGACAACTGAATCCACTGAAAGCCTGAGAAAGCTTGGGAAAGAGTAAAGCATGTTTTCTTGGTAGCAACAATTTCTAGGGTCTGCTCTGCTTGCTAGAAGCAAGCAAGCGCTCTCAGGTAAGAGAGGCTTCCTGAATCAGCTTCAGCTGCAAAACCCTGCAGCTCTTAAGAGGTCCTGCCACGAAACATTTAAATGGTGTTGATAAAAGCTGACTGAATGCTTGTTTGTTTTCAGCCATAGCAAGAAAAAAGTTGTGCTGTTTTAAAATGCCGGTTTTCTAGGCCATCCTGCCAGGACAAATTCTGACTGTTTCAGGCAGGAGGGCTGACTACAGAGAGAGGACTTGAGTGTTGTCTGTGGACATAATGCTGCAACTTACTTGCTGGCAGGGACCTTGAAATGCCATAGAGTTGTGGCAGTAAACATGGCTACAATCAGTACCTCAGCCATGAGGCTGGAAAGCTAAGGAATGGGCTGGATCCAGCCATCAAAGCTACGGCTTTAGTCTTACTGATATTGCTTGGTAAATTAAAGACTCATGTGGTCAAAAAAGAGACATATACAATAAAAGAAAGATTCAAATTCGAAGAAAACGTTTAAATGATTTACAGTGTGTTAAAAATATATGCAAGCTAAAAGTTAAAGTTCTTAAAATAAAAAACAAAAAAAAAAGGGAAGAAATAGAGTAGTTGGGTGTGGTAGGACATACCTTTAATCCCAACACTTGGGAGGCAGAGGGAGATTGACCTCTGTGACTTCAAGGTGTGGTAGCACACGCCTTTAATCCCAATGCCTGGGAGGCAGAGACAGGCAGATCTCTGAGAGTTCAAGGACAGCCTGGTGTACAAAGTTATTCCAGGACAAAGATATACAGAAAAACTGTCTCAAAAAGTAAAAATAAACAAAATAGAGTTAAAATAAAGCAGTACAAAGATGGAAAATAAACAGAGAATTTTGATACTGTATGCTATTATGCTCTCTTTGAATTGTTTGAATGCTGAGAAAGGAGCAACAGCTGCTAAAAGATATTTGTTTATAAATGCTGCTGAACTAATCCAACATAGATATTTTGAAAATGCCTTGACTTTGAAATTTGGATCTAAGGACATGATGCTTTGGAAAGGAGTTTCTTATTTTGTTTTCACAGAGGGTGAGAGTCTGTGGATTGCTTCTATCCCAATATGGTATGATGGACCATGCCCTCCTGAAGGGTTGCTGTGAACACCTTCAGAAAATTGCTTCACTCAACTGCCAACTGAGATGAAACTAAAATACAGGTTATACCATGAAAGACCTAGTTAACGACGCCCCCAATCAGCAGGAAGCAGTTTGGAGAGAAAAAACTGCGCCCATGTTCCCAAATATGGTTTATAAATGTTCTTTTACATTTAAAGGGGGATATGATATAGATATGAATAATTTGCATTAGTATAGATTTTGCTTTATTGATAGAGATTTAAGTTCAATTTTATTATATGTATATGTATTTCTGATCTTTATTAACGTATTGTGATTGTATAGTTCATTTAAAAATGTAATGTATATAGGTTGTTAATGGATAATCATTAATAATAGTCAAGTTTGGAGTCATGTTAGTTAGATTTTCTAGATGTGCATGGATATATTTCAGATAGGCATTCTTCATATTTTTCATATATATATATATATATATATATATTGAGAAAAGGAGAAAATAAACCAAGTTTCTACCTCCTCACAGCCTCCCATTTCCCTCCCCCTCCTCCCACCCTTCTCCCCCTCCCCTCCCTCTCCAGTCCAAAGAGCAGTCAGGGTTTTCTGCCCTGTGGTAAGTCCTAGGTCCTCCCCCCTCCGTCCATATCTAGGAAGGTGAACATCCAAACTGGCTAGGCTCCCACCAAGCCAGCACATTAAGCAGGATCAAAACCCCGTGCCATTGTCCTTTGCATCTCATCAGCCCTCATTGTTCGCCATGTTCAGAGAGTCCAGTTTTATCCCATGCTTTTTCAGTCACAGTCCAGCTGGCCTTGGTGAGCTCCCAATAGATCAGCTTCACTGTCTCAGTGGGTGGGTGCACCCCTCGTGGTCCCGACTTCTTTATTCTCCCTCCTTCTGCTCCTCATTGGGACCTTGGGAGCTCAGTCCAGTGCTCCAGTGTGGGTCTCTGTCTCTATCTCCATCCATCACCAGATGAAGGGTCTATGATTATATGCAAGATATTCGTCATTATTGCTCTAAGATAGGGTCATTTCAGGTTCCCCATCCTGTGCTGCCCTTTCAAAGATTATAGAATATGGCATTTTAAATGTTTTAATAACTTAGGGTTTTTCATGACAATGAGACACGTCTGCTCCTGGCAGCACCAATCTACTTCAAGAGGAAGATGGGCATCAAAGAGGATCCTTATGGAGTTTGATAGCTTTTTGGGCAAGAAACTGCTCTTGCCTGTACTATTGCATAAACTGGACACAGAGAACCCACAGAGAGAGGACTGCTGAACTTGCCTAAAGGTGAGATGATCTTTCGGGGTTCCTAACTTATGAAAGAGTCTGCGAGACATTCTGCAGGACACAACAGATAGTGACTGAACTGCCTTTGAAATTTTCTGCTTCATGGAAATGTCTGCTGGAAACTATAGGCCTGTAGGCCGAAGATGCATGCCCCAATGGTACAGAGAAACTTTGGGTGACTGTCCAGGCAGCGAGATGTCTCTGTCATTTCTAGAGTTTTAAAAGTTGATTTTTTCTTGTTTGCTTAGGTAATATTGTATCTTTCTGGAATCTTTGATAGAGTTGAAGAATAGTTAGTTATAGTTGTAGTTTTCCTTAGTTATGATAAAGATAAAATAGATATAAATATTGTAATTTTTACTTGATAACCGTTTTGTTATATGTAATTTTGCTATGTTAAAGTTAAAGCCTTCCTTTTTTTTTTTTTGTTTAAACAGAAAAAGGGGAAATGATGAAGGAAGGTCATTGGTTAAAAAAATAAAGAAACTGCTTGGTTGGCCCTCATAGGTTAAAACATAGGTGGGAGGAGTAAACAGAACAAAATGCTGGGAGGAAGAGGAAGTGAGCTCAGAAACCATACAGCTCCTCTTAGAGGCAGACACGATGGAACAAGCCACCAAGTCAGACATGCTGAATCTTTCCTGCTAAGACCGGTGCTACACAGTTTATTAGAGATGGGTTGATGGGGATATCAGAATTAGCCAGTAAGGGCTAGAGCTAATGGGCCAAGCAGTGTTAAAATGAATACAATTTGTGTGTTGTTATTTCGGGTAAAGCTAGCCGGTGGCGGGAGCTGGGTGGCGGAATGCAGCCCCGTCACTCCTACTACAACACACAGTCATATTCTAGCCTACAGATAGAAAGACAGACAGATACACACACACACACATGCACACCAACATGCATGCACACACACACATACCCCACTGCATATGCATATACCCCTCCCACATCCCATACACACACAGAGAAACAATTCATATTGAAAAGAAAATATTAACAAGATGGTGTTATCTTTCACAATCCTTCAAGTAGTAGGATGTATTTCTGGCATCTTTACATTTGAAAGACAGCTCACATGTATGTTATATTTTAGTCCAACAAAAATTTCCTAAATGTCTATATGTAAGAAGTCAGGGAGATCAATTTTTTTCAGTTTTTTTAATAGAAAACAATTTGTTTTCTTACAATATATTTCGATTATGCTTTTCCCCCTCTGCCAACTCCAAGAAGATCTTCCTCACCTCCCCACTCACCCAACTCCACACGCTTTCTCCTTAAAAATCTATACAAAAACAAAAAAAACAGATATACATATATACAAAACCCCCACAGAAAGAAATATTGGAAACTAAAATATGCAATCAAAAGACCAAAAAGACAAAAAAAAAAAAAAAGTCCAGACAAAGCTATGCTATATGGCTATATGAGACAAAAGTCTGCAAAAATACCACTGAATTCATCTTGTGTTGGCCATCTACTGCCAGGCATAGGGCTTATCCTTAAGTGTGGTTAAAATACTCCGTGAGATATAACTGAATAAAACTATTTTTTCCTTTGTAAATGGGTACCAATTGCAGATAGCTTCTTGGTTAGAGGGGAAACCCTGTGTTCACTTCCCACTATCAGCCCTGAGAGCCCATCTTGCTTGAACCTGTTCAGGCCCTGTGCATGCTACCACAATCTCTGTGAATTCACATGTGTATCAGTCATGTTGTGTCTGGAAGACGTGTTTCCTTGGAGTCATCCATCACCTCTGGCTCTTTCCATCGCCTTTTCCACACAAATCCTTGAACCCTGAGGGGGAAGTCTGGTGAAGACAACATACTCAGGACAAAGTATTCTCATTCTCTGCACGCTATCCAGTTGTGGGTCTCTGAGACTAATTTTTGCATTTAACTTGGGTAGCATGATTTCACACTTTTGTCTGAATCAACATAGAAACTTTAATAATATTGCTTGACTTTTGCCATGATGTATTTAGCTGTGTCTCCTCTGGTTGACTTTGCATAAAACATGGTGAGCTGCCTCATCCTGTACAGCTTTATCCTGAAATCCTGACTGGAACAATGTATGAATAAAGAAATGACAGACACTAAGCAAATGATAAACACACATAACACTGATAGAAGGAATCTACAATGCAACCCAGAAACTCAGCTTATTGTTATACATAACAAAGGAAGAGGGGAGGGTGTGGTATTCTCAGTAGGAGATCTCTGTAGGGGAGAAGTTTGAGGTTGCAGTCACCCTGAAGGAGGAAGTTCCAGTTGCTAGGTTTTGAACACACTGTTCAGACCAGTGGAAGGTTTTTGCATTCCCATGGGTCCTTGACATGGTGGTATCTATGTCAACAATGCACATTGCTCCCCCACAGTGGGCTCTTTTAGTCAACACATGCTGCTCTTCATTGGAGGGTCATTTTCACCTATTTTTATGCTTTTGCTTCCATTTGCCTCTGTTCCTCTTTTAGAAACAGAAAACATCCAAGAATGATCTCTAGCTTCTTTGGTTCTTCACCGTTATCATCTGTCTTACTGGCCTCATCTCTGTATTCTACAGTAAGGTAAATTCTAAGCATTGGCTTTGTTTTTGACACCAATCTTTTTTGCTATATGAATATTCCTCTTGACTATTTCGAATGTGTACTTGCTTTTGTTGTTCTATTTAAAGTGTCCTGGTTAGTATTTCTTACCTTGCCCATTTCTCTTGCCATTTCATTCACTTTGTTGGATTTTCATCTCAATCCTACTTTTCACTTCCTTCTCTTTCTTTCTTGCAGAAGCTTTAAGGATTGGCAAGATGTAGGAGAAGGGCCCGCTTGTTTGCCCAGGCTGCCTGGGTAGCTTAGCCCCAAAATAACCACACAGAAATTGTATTCATTAAAACACTGCTTGGCCCATTAGCTCTAACTTCTTATTGGCTAATTATTATATTATTTTAACCCATTTCTATTAATCTGTATATCACCACGTGGCTGTGGCTTACCTAGTAAAATTCCCAGTGTCTCCTGCGGCTCCATGGTTTCTTCCTAACTCTGCCTCCTTTATCCCAGCATGCCATTTAGTTTTTGCCACCTACCTAAGTTCTCCCTATCAACAGGCCAAGGCAGTTTCTTTATTCATTAACCAATGAAAGCAACACATAGACAGAAGGACCTCCCACACCAGCAAGAGGTTTCTAAAGTTTTCTTCTGGTAGAGAGTAGGTCCATTTTTTCCTTTGACTTTCCTTAATGATTGTGTTGTTTTCCCCTTAGTTTAGATGTTGTTTTTCTCTTGCACTTAAATAAGACAGATTTTTCACTAGGATCAGTATTTGTGCATGGGTGACTTAGCTGGATACCTTTGGTATCACCATTTGTCTCTGGAAGTAGTGACAGACTCACTATCTTGAGCCTATGATTGGAGAGCACATTGATTAGGCATACATAGTTTGATTCCTTCTTTGAACCTCTTATTTTACTAATATGATACATAACACAACATAGTTCCCAGCATAGATTCCTTTTGGATACCTTCAAGTAGTTGAGCTTTCTCTATTTAACTTTGGAAAGGATGGGCTATGCAATTTGCCAGAAAAGTATATTGTGGAGCCCCTTATTCAAAAATTAAGACTTTAATGATAGCAAAACAAAGTATTAAATCAATCCTGGAACCGTTTTCCTTTTCTTTCTTCTTTATGTTTTTAAGCTAGTTTTCAAAGTAATAGACTTGTTATGATATTTTCATTTTAATCTAATTCATTGCCTTACCTTGTATGTGGAGTCTATCTTGCTTTCCAAATGAGCACAGAATAATGGGGTCCTGTGTGGCTGCTTAGGTTTCATAGCTCTGAAAATAGCCACAGTTAAGGGGAATTCATGTCTCTAAATGTAAATCTCATCAGTTTTCCTCTTAGTCTTTCCCTTATTTCTTGGCTTCTTCAACAATAGTAAAGAGGAGGTAGGGAGAAAGCAAGAATGATAAAATGAACCTTTTTGTTGATTTAGGTAGCAAGTCTTTAAATTGGGAGACGATTAAGAGATGGGCATGTGGGTCATAAATAAGTGGTTTTCTATCTTTTTCAGTTAGTGTCTGTGTGATGGTTAGTTTTCATTGTCAATATGACTAGATTTAGTATCACCGTAGAAACAATGTTTGGGTGTGTCTGTAAGTGTGTTTCCAGAACAGTTTAGTTGAAGGACAACTCACTCTGAACATGGGTGACACCATAAATGGGTTGGGATCCTGAACTGATTAAAAAGAAAAAAATGAGTTGAACACCAACTTTTATCTGTTTCCTGACCACAGATACAACATGGTCTACTTCATATTTCTGCCACAAAAATTTTCCTGCCATGGTAGACTATACCCTTAAACTGTGAACCAAAACAAACTATTCCCTGTTAAACATTTATATTTAATGTCTATTTATTGATTTGTGTGGGAGCTCATAGGTGGTATGGCATGGATGTGGAGGTCAAAGGATGAATTTTTGGAGTTCATTCTTTCTTTTCACTATGTGGATCTCAGGAACTTAACTCCTGTAGTAAGTCTTGATATTCATCAGAGTTGTTTTTATTGGGGAAAATTGCTGCAGGAATTGATGATCTTTGAAGTGGACATATTGTCTTGGTTTTTCATATTGCTATTATTATATATATATTATATATATATTATATATATTATATATATTATATATATTATATATATTATTATGGGACCTGGGCATCTGATATAGGTAGGTAGCTATTCATTTGATAAAATTTCTAATCCACTAGTGTTGTGTGATCTGATTCAGCTATATGATTTTGGATGACTTCTGATGAGATAGGAAGTACTTGAAACTCAGTCTTTCAGATACTCTGTATTCATCCGTGAATGGGGAGACTGGGATGATTCCAATTTGGTGTGAAAGCTTAGGTAAGGTTCCATGATAGGTAGAGGGGCAGAGCCAAGGTGTCTAAACAATGATGGCCATGTGAGGAGTTGCTAAGGCAAGATACTGTAGAAGGTGGCATAAGGAAGTAGATGGGGCCAAGAAGACTGAGCACCAGCACCTGTAGGGTGTGTTCACTCTTAGGACTAGGTTCAAGGAGATGCAACCAGCAAAATCCATGAATGCAGCTTAAGTTGTGACTAAGGGTAGTTCTTATAAAACTTTCAATCTTGGTCTAAGCTTAAAGAATCACAGCAGAACTCTGCTACTGCTGAAACACTGAAGACATTTTGTGTTTCATACTAAAATTCATTGAACTAATGGTTCAGGAGAGTGAATGAAGTTACCACCGTTTCAGTAACTTTGTGCTAGATTCAAAACCCTACTGTAGAGTAACTACATATGAAACACTCTATGAATAGTCACAGGATTTAAAAATGTTTCCTTCTTAAAGCTTTGTAAATTTATCCCACTGCTTTGTTCTTCCACATATACTTACCACCATCAATTATATCACATCTTAGATGATTCCACTTCATTTTATACTTCTTAGCTGTTGTTTTCTTGACAGTATAGATCTTTTCCTTATTTTTGTACATTAAGAGGTGAATTCATAAGAAATGGGCTGCAGCAGATCGGGTTCCATCTGTTAGTTCTCACAAAGTGTGCTTCTCTGGGTGGAGCAGGCTGATGTTTCTGCTAAAGTCAGGTACCTGTCTCCTTGGTTTCCTTTTTTTCTGGTCATTTTTTTCACCCGTTACAGGAAGCTGCCTTAGCTCTTACAGTGCTCATATTAGTTCTCTTGACAAGAGTACTGCCCTTAGCTTGTTTTTTTATAGTGATGCCCACAGCATGCTGGGTGAATTTGCAAATACTTCCAGTTTTGCCATGGTAACACTTAAGGTCTATTCCTTTTAAATAGTAACCTTTCCCTTAAAGTCTCCAATATCACTTTTCTTGTAGATTTACATGTTTGTGGACAAAGTCCATATTTCCTGAAAAGTTTTAGAGAACATATAGTGAGTACCTCTATTATTTGTGTCTAGCATTTTTGTGAGTTACTAGAAGACGGCTTCCATGGCTGAAAGTGCTTCTTAGCCTCTCTAAAATTATTTTCACATAGAGCTATTTCATGTGGACTACTCACAAAGGCCAAAATGTTTTATTCTTCTCACATATATTGCATCCCAACTACAGTGTCTCCTCCCTCCCCTTCCCCTAGTCTCTCCCCATTACCACCCCTCCTCCAGAACCCTGCCTCTGCTTATAAAAGAACAGGCCTCCCGAGGACATCAACCAAGCACATGGCATAATATGCTACTATAAGACCAGGCACATACCATCACATCAAGACTGGATGAGACACACCAGTAGGAGGAAAAGGGTCCCAGAAACAGGTGAAAGAGTCAGAGACAGCCCCCCTCCAACTCCTAACAGTAGTTAGGAATCCCACAAGAACACCAAGATACTCTAGACAAAGGCTAATTTTTTAAGTTCTTCAAATATAATATTGATTCTTCAACATTTGGGTAGTATTGGTAATATTTATTAATTCATGAAGTCCAAGAGAAACCACTCAAAGTTATTTTTCTTTTTTCCACTTTATGAAAATACTGAGCTTATTTCCCGTGTATATTTGTGTCTCCCCACCATTTATTTCCACAAATGAACACCGCTATTACTATTTCCTATCATAGCAGTCTGTACATGGTTAAAATCAACTAGAGGGTAGAATTCCATCTTTAAAAACTAAATAGGCATTTTTAAACAACACATTCTTTTTGCTTGTTTAAATTTTTTTTTCACAGAACATATTTTGGTTATGTTGCTTTCAATCCCCTAACTCCTCCCAGTTGTCTCCACTTCTCCACCCAACTTCATGTGCATTTTCTCCCTCTCTTCTTCCAAGGAAATAAAAAATGCAAATGAAAATTTAAAAAAAAAACAGAAACCCACTAAAACAAAAGATACCAAAACAACCCCCACCAAAAAACAAAACAAAACAAAGAATGAATCCGTTTTGTTTTGTGTTGGCAACTACTAGTGTGCATGGCGTATGGTTGATCTACCCAGAGACATTCCATTGGAGAAGACTGATTTTCCATTTCTCAGTAGGTGTCAATTGCAAACAGCTTGGTTAAGGGTGGAATTTTGTGTCCAATTCCCTTTCTCAGTGCTGGGAATTTTTCTGGCTTAAACCTGTGCAGATCTATGTGTACTGCCACAGTGCCTGTGTGTTCATGTGTTTATCAGTCCTGATTTGTCTGGAAGACACTGTTTTCTTGGGGACCACTGATCACTTCTTCCTCTTACGATCCTTCTGCCTCCCCTTTTGCAATTTATCTCTGGGCCTTGAGAAATATTTGATGAAGACACCCCACCTAAGGCTGAGTGCTCCAAAGTCTTTCTTTGAAACAGTCTTTGTGCATTGTCCATTTGTGGGTCTCTGTATTAGTTACCATTTACTGAAAGAAGAAGCATCTCTGATGAGGATTGAGTGTGCACTGATCTATGGGTGTAAGATTAAGTTATTAGGAGTCATTTATTCCTTTAGCAGAATAATAATAGTAGGTTTTCCTCTTGCCTCATGACCTATATTGTCTCAGGTTCTTGGTCAGTATAGGTTCAGGTTGTGTTGACGTTCACCTTTAATCCCAGCTCTCAAGAGGCAGAGGCAGGCAAATCTCTGCAAATTTGAGACCAGCCTGGTTTACAGAGTGCCTTGCAGGACAGCCAGAATTACACAAAGAAACTCCATGTTAAAAAGCAAAAAGAAAAAAAAAAGTTGCTTACTCCTGTAACATTCATGCCATTATTGCAAAAGTATACCTTGCAGGCAGGTCTCTGTTGTAGGTCTCAGGTTTTGTGGCTGGGTGATTTTTTTTTAAACTTTTTATTGATTCTTTGTGGATTTCACATCATGCGTCCCAATCCCATTCATCTCCCCGTCTATATCTGCCCTTTGCCCTTGCAACCTCCCCCCAAAATAAAATAAGGTAATTTTTAAAATAAAAAAAATATTGTGGCCCAGTGAGTCACACAGGAGACCCTTTAGTTCATACATTTTTCTTCCAAGTATTCATTGCAATGAGTCATTGGTCTGACTCAAGGCTTCTGGCCTCTGCTACACTGCTGATACTGGGTTCTCACTGGGGCTCCTTTTGTATATTCTGTCGTTGTCTTATGTTATGGAGATTCTGTAGTTTTGGGTCTGCAGGATTGGCCCCTTCACTGCTTCAGCAGTTCATAGATGAGGTAGATGTTGGGGTGGGCCAACTTACAGCCCTGGTTCTGGGCCTGGGTAGTAGCTGGGTTGGTCACTCCACCAGCTCTCCCTCATCCCCACCATGAGGACAAGCTCTCCAGCCCCGGCCCACTAGCTCACACAATGCAGTAGGCAGCAAGGCATCAGGGCCACTTCTCCTGCTCTCTTTCCCTCAGGGTTGACTCACCTGCACATCCTTCAACAGAGTCAGCGCTACTGTGCTACTCAGGCAAAGTGTAGGGTCCACTCTCCTGAGTTCTGCAGCCAGTGAGGGATAGGTCCAGCTCTCCAGTCTGCTGCCCATGGTTGTAGGGGCAGGGGCATCTCTCATTTACCCATGGCACCACATGACAGATGAGTAGTGGGACCAGCTCTCTCCTGCTCATGTCCTCAGGGCCAGCTCTCCCACTTGCCATAAGCGGTGAGGGTGGAGGTGGGGGGATCTCTCTCGCACCCATGCCACTGCATGGCAGATAAGAGGCGGGGCCAGCTCTCCCACACTCACTTTCTCAGGCAGGTTCACCATGCTGCCAGCGACTGGGTGAGACTGATGACTGCATTTCCCCTCCAGTAGCATAAAGAGTACGTTGTATACCATGAATGGTTGTCCTTAAGGATAAAGCTTCTAGTTGGGCACCAGCTCTATTTCTCCATGTTTGATGACATAAATAAGTGGTGACTTTAGCAATAAGGTCTTAACATAAAGTTGTGGTGAGAAACAAATAACTTGTGATGTTTGAAGGTAGGGAGTTTATGGGATCCCTTTGGCCAGGGACTAAGCAACAAGTAACTCATTCCTGGTCCTGGAAGTTTTACTTGGTGGCAGAAAATTAGACAACACATTGTTATAATTGCCTTGTTTTTAAACTGTTTTCTTTTTAAAGATTAGTCAGGCTGGACTTAAACTTCTCCTTCCTTATCCTCTTCAACATTTGCCCACCTATATGTGTCCTCATGGTCAACTAGCCATTGATGAAAGGTCATTAGTCCTGTTTCTTTTTTCTGGACATATTATTTTGACTGTTCTAATCAAGCATAATTTGGTTAAAAATTAAGCCACTCAGAGAATTACTTTGTAGAGTTAATTTCATGAATAAATCTGTTGTGATTAAATACTGTATTAAATTTTCTAATTGTTCACATTGTTCCTTTCCTGTCAATTGGTAACTTGATGAGTGCCAGTACTTTATATTCTTTTAGCTCATCCATTGTTCTTTATCAACCGTCTTTCAAGGCCTGTTTGTCCGTCCCTCCAAGAGCCAATCTCCTGCCTAAAAGTATGCTATGCATTAAACCTAGGACCTTGAGCATGGTTAAGTCCTCTATCAGAGCTACAACTCCATCCAGGAAATCTCCAGCTTAATGTAACAGCATTATCAGCCCCAATAACTCTAGGGTTATGATTATTATTTCTTGACCTAAGTTCTTTTAATAGTTAACTTTTGTTATAATACCTTAGCATGTTATTGTAGACTCACAATACTGCTTCATCTTTCAACTTCATTTACATTCAGCGTTCTTCCTTATCTTCTTGACCACAGCCATCCTCAACTTCTTTTAAAAAATCTTTCAAAAATTATTATTTTATTTTGTATGTGTGTTTTGCCTCTGCACAACATGTGTGTATGTGCAGAGGCCAGAAGACTGTATTAGATATCCTGGGACTGGAGTTACAGATGGCTGTGAGCTACCATGTGGATGCCGGGAACTGAACTCGGGTTCTGTGGAAGAACAGCAAGTGCTCTTAACTGCTGAACCCCAAACCTCATTCTCAACTTTTTGAGTTAATCATAATTTCCATAATTTTAGGTTTCTGTACTTATATGGATAAGAGATTGCCTCTGCTTGAAATACAACCTCTCCTTCTCAGTTCAGCTCCTATCAGTCTAATTTCCATTCACTAAGTGCCTTCCCTTTTCTCTCTAGTTAATGAAGATGCTTCTTCTGAGCTCCCACAGGAATTTGGACAAACTCCACAATGTTCTGTATTATAGTATAACATTTATTTATACAATTATTAATACAATTTATTTGTACAATTCTCAAAGCTTCAAGATAAGGATCATGCTAATTTTGGAAGTTTTATTGCCTATTCACTGATATTTTCCTTTTACTTATTTCTTTCCCTCCATTTTGCCGTTGAGTTCATAAACTGATATTTTAAAAAAAAAGTTAAAATAAAAAATTCCATTTGACACTATGAGTGGGACTCTGTTACTATCTGTCTCCCACCACATCCTGTAGCCTCGTAAGGGTAGGTCTTGGATAGGGAACATTACCTTTCCAACAGAGAATCTTGTGGGCATGGCAACATAAGCTTGTAATACAAAATCTAGGGATGCTAAGGCAGAAGAAGCTAGCTTGGGTACATAATGAAACTCTGTCTTTTAAAAAAAATCCTTTAATCAATCTACCTCAAGACCCAACAATACCACTCTTGGGCATATACCCAAAGGATGCTCAATCATATCACAAGGACATGTGCTCAACTATGTTCATAGCTGCATTATTCATAGTAGCCAGAATCTGGAAACAACCTTGATTCTCCTCAACCGAACAACGGATAAAGAAAATGTGGTAGGTTTACACAATGAAGTACTACTCAGCAGGAAAAAAAATGACATCTTGAAATTTTCAGGCAAATAGATGGAACTAGAAAAAACACAATCCTGAGTGAGGTAGACCAGACCCAGAAAGATGAATATGGTATGTACTCACTCATAAGTGGATATTAGACATAAAGGAAAGGATAATGATCCTATAGTCCATGACCTCAGAGAAACAAGGTAACAAGGAGAACCCTAAGAGAGATATACATGGATCCTCCTGGGAAGAGGAAACAGACAAGAACTCCCAAGAAAATTGGGAGCATGGTGGGGCAGGGTTGGGGGGAAAGGAGGGCAGAATGGGAGAGAGAGGGGAGAAGGGAAGGTGTCAGAAGAGCATAAGGGCATGGGATGGCCAAGATTGGGGAAGGACAGAGAGGAAGAGCAAGGAAAGAGATATCTTGACTGAGGGAGCCATTATGGGACTGATGTCGCGCCCACCTCGACCCGCAAGGATGATGCGACACTGGAGCTCTTCCTGCTAGCAGTTTTTTCAGGACCTTTTTTAACAATTGTATCTCTATTTCTCTCTCTCTCTCTCCCTCCCTCCCTCCCTCTCTCTCTCTCTCTCTCTCTCTCTCTCTCTCTCTCTCTCTCTCTCTCTCTCTCTCTTTCTCTTTCTCTTTCTCTTTCTCTCTCTCCCCGGGCAAACCTCTCCCAGCCCTTAAGTAGGCATGGTCCGCCAACCCCGGATTGCCAGGTAAGCACTGCCCATAGGTCCACGCATATGCAAGCAGCTAACAATCATTGCGTGATAATAGCGTAAGTCAGGTCTTAGCCAATATTCAGAGCTGATTATCACAGAGAGTGCTCGCTTTCGGGAACGCGGAGGGCGGGAGCCAGTACCATCAGGTGCGGCTCCATGCAGCTCTCTACATTGCCATCAGGTGTGGCTCCACGCAGCTCTCTACAGACTGACACTAGGGAAATTCCCAGAAATCCACAAGGATGACCCCAGGAAAGACCCTAAGCAATAGTGAAGAGGGTACCTGAACTGGCCTTGCCCTGTCGTCAGATTGATGACTATCTTAAATGTCACCATAGAACCCTCCATCCAACAACTGATGGAGGCAGAGGGCTGAGTTCCCAGAGCTCAGCTGAAGAGAAGGAGGAGGAATAATATGTGCAAAGGAGTCAGACCTTGGTGGGAAAACCCATAGAAACAGCTGACCTGAGCTAGTGTGAGCTCACTAATTCTGGACAGGGAACCAACATAGGACCAAACTAGGTCCTCTGAATGTTGGTGACAATTGTACGGACTGGGGCAGTCTGTGGGGCCTCTGGCAGTGGTACCAGGATTCATCCCTATTGCTTGAACTGGTTCTTTGGATCCCATTCTCTTTGGAGGGATAACTTGCTCATCCTAGATATAGGGGGAGGGCTTTGGTCCTACCTCAAGTGATGTGACAGAATTTGTTGACTCCCCATTGGAAACCTTACCCTCTCTGAAGATTTGATGTGGGTGGGGTAGGGGAAAGGTGGGGGAGTGGGAAGAGGGGAGGGAGAGGGAACTGAGATTGGTGTGTAAAATGAGAAAATATTGGTTTTTTTTTTTAAAAAAAATCCTTTATAGCCTATGCTTGGATTGTCAACCTGTGTAAGAGTATGCTTCTCTGTTTCAGACTAAATGTATGATGCTCCTTCATTTTGCATAGTATGTGACTTATGGAGCACCTGGTCCATCTCTAGTTCTGTATCTGTTCTCTGCAGGGGGCGGTAAGGTTCTTTGCTGCAACACGGGGGAATGTGTTGGCAGCTAGAGGGACCCACTGGCCATGTGGGGTTAATGTCCACTACTAAAGATAATCTTGATATGTCTTTGTATAAAGCATTGTTCCATTTTGGTGCTTGACTGTGTAGCATTTTCTTTTAGACACTGATACCAAGATATAGTGAGTAAAAGTACCTAAACTACTTTTAGTTAAAAGGTATGTCATTTGCTTAAAAATAATTCTTTGTATCTTTCATTTATTTATTTATTTTGCTGAAACTTTCTGTCACTGCTGGTTCTAGTTTTTCATCATTTCAAGTGGGTTTATTATAGCTTATTGAAGCATTTTATGATGACTGTTTCAAAATATTTTCTAGATAATTAAAATACTCAAACTGTCTTACTGTTTGTATTTATTGATTCTCTTTTTCTCATCAAGATTATCCTGGTTCTTGTGAGCTTGAAAATTTGAAAGAACCTTGGGCCTTTCATGACTCAGAATCTTGTGTAAACCTTTCATTTTAGCAAGGATCCTCTGCTTGCTCCAGTGTTCTGGGAAGGGGCATTGCATCTTGTATGTTCTATGTTAGTAGAAGTCTTGATTCCCCCATCTTTATTCACACTAATTGGAGAGGCAGTGTCTCCTGGTCACTGTTCCATGAGGATGGGAATTCTAATCTCCAATTGTAGTAACGTGGTTGGGATGTATAAGAAATAAATTATTGATTTCCATAGTGCTTCTGCTGACAAAGTGAGGATGGTGGCAGCAGTGAAAATCTCAACTCTCCACTAGACCTCCTTTGACACCAATTCAGTGGGGAGAGGGGACGACCCCTCATAATGACTGGGTGTGGTGGAAGTTCGGGCTGTTTACTGAAACTGGATACCTTATTTTATCCTGATAAGATAAAGGAAAAATCCCCAACCTAGTCTCACAATGGTTTCTTATATTTGTATAATCTTAACCTTTTTTTTTTCATTTCTACCATCAGTTGGATAATCTTTTTTAGAAAATACTGTTTTATATTTATTTATGACTTAAGGTATATGTGTGTGTGTGTGTGTGTGTGTGTGTGTGTGTGTGTGTGTAGGTCAGAGGACATCTTCCAGGAGTTGGTTCTCTCCTTCTACCAGGATCACTCAAGCAGTGTCAAGCTCCTTTATTTACTCAGTGAGCAATAGAATTTTTATTCCTCACTAATTATGGTAAGAACTGGTGAAATTTTTTGAACTTATTTTTGATCTTGATTTAAATTATTAGTTTTTTGTTATAGCTTTTTGGGGGGAGGGGTAATGGAATCTTATGTACTCAAAGTGGACCCTGAACTACTGACCACACCATCATCTCCCCAAATGTTGGGATTATAAGCATGAGCAAAGAAAACCTTATTTAGACTAGAAAAAACACAACTGTTATTGTGTTCCTATTGTTTGTATAGGTTCTAAGGTACTAATATTAGAAATTAACTACATTTTCCTATGTAGTGATATTTCATTCGTATTTTAATAAATAAAGCTTGCTTGAAGATCAAAATGCAAAACAGCCACACTGGTCAGCCATACAGGCCAGGCAGTGGTTGCACACACCTTTAATCGGAGCAGCCACACTAGTTAGCCACAGAAGCCCGGTGGTGGTGGTGCATGCCTTTAATCCCAGCACTAGAGAGGAAGATAAGGCAGGAGGAAACAGGAACTTGCTTTCTCTTTCAGTCTGAAGACTTAAAAGAGGTAAGAGCTCTCTAGTTGCTTGGCTGATTTGCTTTTCTAATCGTCAGGTTGAATCCCAGTATCTGTCTCTGGATTTTTATTATTTGTGTTACATTTGGTGCCTAACGTTTGGGGTATGAATTCAGAAAAAAAGCCAATTGCCTGTGGCATTTTTTTTTATTAAAAATTTCCGCCTCCTCCAACTTTTCCTATTCATTCCCCCTCCCCCCACTCCCCAAGCCCCACTCCCCTCCCCCTACCTCTCCAGTCCAAAGAGCAGTCAGGGTTCCCTGCCCTGTGGGAAGTCCAAGGTCCTCTCCCTCCATCCAGGTCCAGGAAGGTGAGCATCCAAACAGGCTAGGCTCCCATAAAGCCAGTACATGCAATAAGATCAAAACCCAGTGCCATTGTCCTTGGCTTCTCAGAGCCCTCGTTGTCCACCATGTTCAGAGAGTCCGGTTTTATCCTATGCTTTATCAGTCACAGTCCAGTTGGCCTTGGTGAGCTCCCAATAAATCAGCCCCACCTTCTCAGTGGGAGGGTGCACCCCTCGTGGTCCTGACTTCCTTGCTCATGTTCTCCCTCCTTCTGCTCCTCATTTAGACCTTGGGAGCTCAGTCCAGTGCGCCAATGTGGGTCTCTGTCTCTATCTCCATCCATCGCCAGATGAAGGTTCTATGGTGATATGCAAGATATTAGTATGACTATAGAATCAGACCATTCCAGGTTCTCTTTCCTCAGCTGCCCAAGGACCTAGCTGGGGGCATCTCTCTGTACTGCTGGGAAACCCTCTAGAGTCAAGACTCTTGACAACCCTAAAATGGCTCCCTTAATTAAGATATATACTTCCCTGCTCCCATATCCACCCTTTCTTTATCCCAACCATCCCATTCCCCAAAGCTTTCCCCATCCTCCTCTTCTCACTTTTCTCTCCCCATCTCCCCTTTCCCCTATCCCACCCCCCATTCCCAATTTTTGCCCAGCAATCTTGTCTACTTCCAATATCCAGGAGGATAACTATATGTTTTTCTTTGGGTTCACCTTCTTATTTAGCTTCTTTAGGTTCACAAATTATAGGCTCAGTGTCCTTTATTTATGGCTAAAAACCAAGTATGAGTGAGTACATCCCATGTTCATCTTTTTGGGTCTGGGTTACCTCACTCAGGATAGTGTTTTCTATTTCCATCCATTTGCATGCAAAATTCAAGATGCCATTGTTTTTTACTGCTGAGTAGTACTCTAATATGTATATATACCATACTTTCTTCATCCATTCTTCCATTGACGGACATCTAAGTTGTTTTCAGGTTCTGGCTATTACAAATAATGCTGCTATGAACATAGTTGAACAAATGCTTTTGTGATATGATAGGGCATCTCTTGGGTATATTCCCAAGAGTGGTATTGCTGGGTCCATGGGGTAGATTGATCCCGAATTTCCTGAGAAACCTCCACACTGATTTCCAAAGTGGTTGCACAAGTTTGCATCCCACCAGCAATGGATGAGTGTGCCCCTTACTCCACATCCTCTCCAGCAAAGGCTATCCTTGGTGTTTTTGACTTTAGCCATTCTGACAGGTGTAAGATGATATCTCAAAGTTGTTTTGATTTGCATTTCCCTGATCGCTAAGGAGGTTGAGCATGACCTTAAGTGTCTTTTGGCCATTTGAGCTTCTTCTGTTGAGAATTCTCTGTTCAGTTCAGTGCCCCATTTTTAATTGGGTTAATTAAAATTTAAAGTCTAGTTTCTTGAGTTCTTTATATATTTTGGAGATCAGACCTTTGTCTGTTGCAGGGTTGGTGAAGATCTTCTCCTAGTCAGTGGTTTGCCTTTTTGTCTTACTGACAGTGTCCTTTGCTTTACAGAAGCTTCTCAGTTTCAGGAGGTCCCATTTATTCAATATTGTTCTTAATGTCTGTGCTGCTGGGGTTATACATAGGAAGCGATCTCCTGTGCCCATATGTTGTAGGGTACTTCCCACTTTCTCTTCTATCAGGTTCAGTGTGTTCAGATTGATATTGAGGTCTTTAATCCATTTGGACTTGCGTTTTGTGCATGGTGATAGATATGGATCTATTTTCATTCTTCTACAGGTTGACATCCAGTTATGCCAGCACCATTTGTTAAAGATGCTTTCTTTCTCCCATTGTATACTTTTAGCTCCTTTATCGAAAATCAGGTGTTCATAGGTTTGTGGGTTAAAATCTGGGTCTTCTATTCAATTTCATTTGTCGACTACTCTGTTTTTATGCCAATACCAAGATGTATTCAATACTGTATCTCTGTAATAGAGTTTGAAGTCAGGGATGGTAATACCTCCAGAAGTTCCTTTATTGCATAAGATTGTTTTGGCTATCCTGGGTTTTTTGTTTTTCCGTATAAAGTTGATTATTGTTCTCTCAAGGTCTGTGAAAAATTTTGATGGGATTTTGACGGGGATTGCATTGAATCTATAGATTTCTTTTGGTAGATTTGCCATTTTTACTATGTTGATAATCCCAATCCAAGAGCAAGGGAGATCCTTCCATTTTCTGGTATCCTTTCTTTCTTCAAAAACTTAAAGTTCTTGTCAAATAGACCTTTCACAGCAGAATGTTGGATCCTGTTTTCGTATCCAATCTCTTAGCCTGTGCCTTTTTATAGGTGAATTGAGTCCATTGATATTAAGTATTAAGTGATATTATTGACCAGTGGTTGTTGACTCTGGTTATTATTATTTTTTTTTGGTAGTAGAGTTTGTGTGTTTCCCTTCTTTGAGTTGTGTTGGTGAAGGGTCGCTAGATGTCTGAGTTATTATAGGCAGTGTTGGCAATGTTAGATTCCTTGTGTTGTGATTTTTTTCTATTACTTTCTGTAAGGCTGGGTTTGTGGCTACATATTGTTTAAATTTGTTCTTATCCTGGAATGTCTTGTTTTCTCCATTGATAGTGAACGATAGCTTGGCTGGGTATAGTAGTCTGGGCTTGCATCCATGGTCTCTTAGTTTCTGAAGTATCTCTATCCAGGACCTTCTGCCTTTCATGGTTTCCATAGAGAAGTCTGTTGTAAGTCTGATAGGTTTACCTTTATAAGTTACTTGACCTTTTCCCTTTGCAGTTCTTAATATTCTTTCTTTAATCTGTATGTTTTGTGTTTTGATTATTATATGGCGAGGGGATTTTTTTTTTGTTGATTCCGTCTATTTGGTGTTCTGTATGCTTCTTGAATATTCATAGGAATATCTTTCTTTAAATTAGGAAAGTTTTCTTCCATAATTTTGTTAAATATATTTTCTGGGCCTTTGAGCTGTAATTCTTCTCCTTCTATCTCTATTATTCTTAGGTTTTGTAAAAATATGGAATGCTTCATGAATTTGCGTGTCATCCTTGTGCAGTGGCCATACTAATCTTCTCTGTATCATTCCAATTTTAGTATATGTGCTGCCAAAGTGAGCACTGCCTGTGGCCTTTTACATGGGGCTCCTGTTGGAGCTGTACATCAAGTTCCAGCCCCACCTGGTTAGGCTTTCTTTTCTTTTTTTCCTCAAGCTTCTGAGGGAATTTGGGATTTTTCCAGTTGTACCCTCTCTGACAAAATCTCCAGTTGCCACCCAAACTCCAGAATCACCTGGGCTCCAAATGCCACAGGATTCATCTGCCCTAGACTGACTAGTTCTGACTTCAGGCAGACCACCACCACATGAGCTGTGCTCCACCACCAATAATTCCCTGTGGATTTTTCAGACAACTGTCTCTCTCCTCTCTCTCTCTCTCTCTCTCTCTCTCTCTCTCTCTCTCTCTCTCTCTCTCTCTCTCTCTCTCCCTCCTCCATCCCTCTCAACTCCTTCTCATGCTGCTACCAAACTATATAGCTGCCTTGAAATCCAGTCTGGCTTTTACTGTTCCATGCAACAGCAATAAACCATACCTCTTTTTCAACATTGTCGGTAGATTTGGTAAGACATTTGGGAATTCTTAAAAGAGAGTTTTTCTCACATTAAAATAAAAAGAAAACCATTATAATGGAGGGATTTGGGTCTCTGTGTGATAATATGTTGACAGTTTGAAAATGGAAGGATTAAATGAGAGGATATCTAATTTAGATGGGATTTAAGTAATGTCAATTGTAAACATTATCAGTTTAATAAATTTTGTCTTGTCAGTAAAAAGTGGATTAATCTGAGTGCTCAGATACAGGCCTCAGAAAAACCTAATAAAACAGATTACAGAGCTATTCAGATCCAAACAGAGGAATTTAATGGAGAACAAATTTCAGTACTGCATTGTAAGAATAGAGAGTTACAGCTTAAGGATTTCAAACAACCAACCTTTATATATCCAGTAGCCTTACAGGAATTGCCAAATGACAGAAGATCTATTACAGCTAACTGGATTCCTGTGCCCATGTTAGATTTAAGGAGATTCAAGGTAGCAATAGTCTCATATGGTATATGTTCACCTTTTGTGAAGCAAATGTTAAACTTGTGGTCAGTTTGTAATAGAATTATTCCTAACGACTGAATAGAATTGGTTAAAGGTCTTTTAGAGCCAGGTCCACAATTAAAGTGAAATACCTGGTTCAGAGATGTGGCTAAAATTACTGAACAATGGATTAAAGATAGAGGTAGGAAAGTCTCCTAAGATCAAATTCTTGGAGAAGGAGATTATACTGTTATAGAAAGGCAAGGTGTATATGATGATGACACCCTCGATTTATGATGCATAGAACTCAGGGACAGAATTGTAGAAATAAGAAAGAAAATCGAGTCATTTACTAAAGTTATACAGGGCCAAAAGGAAGCCTTTATGGATTTCTTACAAAGATTGACTTCAGCAGTAAATAGAATGATACCAAATTCAAAAGTTAGACAAATAGTAACTGAATCTGTGGCTTTTGAAAGTGCCAATTTCTATGCAAAAGGAAATTAGGTGATTAAATGGAAGATCAATACCTTTGGAAGAATGGATTTGAGGTATAGTTAATGTTGAATCTCATGTCCATGATGATGCATAGATAGGAGAGATCATTTTCAGAGGTTTGAGGAAAAATTGAAATGTCAAAATCATAACTGTGGCAAATAAGGTCACCTTAAAAGGGATTGTAGACAGGACATTCCTAGATACAATGTTTTGTTTTTTTTTTTTAGAATAATCCATTCAGAATGCCCATCCCTTCTGAATCATGTGGAAGGTCTAGCAAAGGCAGGCATTGGACTAATGAATGTAGTTCAATGAAAAATATTCAAGGTAATCCTTTACTATCAGGAAACTCTGTGAGGGGCCTCTCAAAGGCCCCTATGCAAAATCCAGTTCAGTTGTTTCCTGCCATCATAGAGGAAACTCCTTCCCAGAGCAATTAAAGAACCTAATGCCTATTGTAAGATACCACACTGCCTTGGGTAACAGAACAACTATAGAAGAGAGAACAAAAAACTCAGGAGAAATCATAAAATGAGTATTTTGGCAAACTTCTATAAATGAACAAAGACAAAAATTAAAAATGAATAAATGAAGTCATTGAAGGTCTGGTAGACACAGGTGTGAATGTAACAATAATTTCATCAGAATCTTGGCATCCAAATTAGCCTTTTTAAGACGTAAATGTTCAGTGTTTAGGGATCTAAACATTATTTCAGATAAAGCAGAGCATGAGATGTGTTGAATGTACAGTGCCAGAAGGACAGAGAGGAATATTAAAACAATATGTGGCTAACATAGCAATGGATTTGAGGGCATATGATTTGTTACTGCCATGGAATATTCAGATTTACATTTCTCCAATCTTAGAAACAAACCATAAATTAACATATGTTTCTGGAGAAAATGCTACAAGATATTATAAAGAACAGTCACTGACCATTCAGGTTGTACAAAAACAGGACACAACAGCTGCTATTTCAAAGGTAACAACAGCCCTACCTTTAAATGGTTGCAGAAAAACCTGTATGGGTTAAGCAATATCCCTTAACAACAGAGAAACTGCAGACTTTAAAACAGCTGGTACAGGAGCAACTAGATGCTGAGCATATTGAATAATCAACCAGCCCTTGGAATTCTCCTATATTTGTTGTTAAAAAGAAATCTGGACAATAGAGAATGGTAACAGATCTAAGAGCTGTTAATAAGGTGATTCAACCAACGGATTCTCTACAGTCCGGCATTCCTTTGCCTTCTCTATTGCCTACAGGATGGTGTCTTATAGTTATTGATTTAAAAGATTGTTTCTTTACACCTTTACAAGAAAAAGACAGAAAAAAATTTGCCTTCACAGTGACTACTTATAATAATCCCTAGCCTGATAAAAGATATCAATGTAAGATTCTCCCACAAGTAATGTTAAATAGCCTCACCCTATGCCAATATTTTGTAAATCAGCCAGTAGAAATAATAATAAACAATTTCCTGACTATAGTTTACTATTACATGAATGACATTTTATTATCTGATTCAAATGTAGATACTTTAGAAAGAATGTTTGAAGAAGTAAAAAAAAAATTGCCTTATTGGGGATTACAAATTGCTCCTGAAAATATACAAAGAGGATATTCTACTAATTATTTAGGTTATGAAATAGGCTTATAAAAAATAGACCCTAAAAGGTACAAATTAGGAGGGACCGATTATAGACTCTTAATGACTTCTAAAGATTACTAGGAGACATTCCCTATCTACAATGCACTATCAGAATAGGAACTGATGAACTGATTAATGTAAACAAATCCTTAGAGCCAGGCGGTGGTGGCGCATGCCTTTAATCCCAGCACTTGGGAGGCAGAGGCAGGTGCATCTCTGTGAGTTCAAGACCAGCCTGGTCTACAAGAGCTTGTTCCAGGACAGGCTCCAAACCCACAGAGAAACCCTGTCTTGAAAAACAAAAACAACAACAACAAAAAAACCTTAGATGTGACAAGAACTTAAATAGTCCCAAGGCATTACCAGCTGAAGCTGAGAGAGAATTGGCTTTGATTAAAGAGAAATTACAGAAGGCATATGTAGATCATGTGGATCCAAATCTTAACTGCATTTTGGTCATACTACCCTTCAAACATTCCCCTACAGGAAGTAAGGAAAGATATTATCTTAGAATGGATCTTTTTAACACATAAACCTAGTTTTAAAAAAAAGTGAAGACTTTTATGGAAAGTGTCTCTGAGTTAATTCAAAAAAGAAAATTGAGACTTTATCAATTAGCATGAACAGACCAGCAGAAATTATAGTACTTTTTAATAATGACAAAATTGTCAAATTATGGGAAGAAAGTGAACCTTGGCAAAGAGCTAGTAGTAATTATTTTGGAGGAGAGATTAACAACACCTACCCCCTAAAGCAAGAGAATTCAACTTATAAAGAGAATTAATTGGATTCTTCCTCACATTATATGGGACACTTCAATAACTGGAATGTGTACATTCTATACTGGTACAAATAAAACAGAAAAGACAAATTACAAATCAGAAGATTCAAGTAAAGTGGATCAAAGCCTTTATGATTTTGTACAAAAGTCAGAATTATATGGTATTCTCATGGTACTAAGTAATTTTAAAGAACCTTTCAACATAGTCACAGATTGACAATATGCAGAAAAAGATTTTTACATATTAAAACTGCTGAACTTATACCAGATGATAAAGAATTGACTTTAATATTTATTCACTTACAAGATACAATCAGGAATAGGAATCATCCCATATAAATAATACACACCCAATCCCATATGGATCTTCCAGGTCCTCAAGCACAAGGTAATGCAAAAATTGATCAATTATTTGATGGAGATGGGCTGAAAGCCTCAGAATTTTATTTTAAAAAAATCACATCACTAGCACAGGTTAAAAAAAATTTTCCATCATGTGGCAACAAGCCAACGAAATTATAAGAAAATGTTCTATTTGGTTTTTTTTATACAACCAAACACCACTACCTGCAGGAAGTTACCCAAAGGGTACTCAAAGGAATAAAATCTGGCAAATGACTATGTTCAATTTTGTAGAATTTGGAAAACTAAAATAAGTATACAGCATTGAAATTTATTCAGGCTTTCAATGGGCAAATGCTTTGAGTTCAGAAAAGGGTGATTCGGTAATCACACATTTGCTAGAAGTTATGAACATCCTGGGTATACCTTTACAAATAAAGACAGACAATGCTCCAGCATATGTCTCTAAGGAAGTGAAACAGTTTTTTGCTTATTATAGTATAAAACATATGATAGGCATACCACACAATCCTACAGGCTAGACAGTTATAGAAAGATCAAATGGAACTTTAAAGGATATGTTAAATAAATAGAAAGGGATGATAAAGACCCCCAGAAATAGATTGCATAGTGCTTTATTAATTTTGAATTTTCTAAATGCCAATGAGAAAGTAACATCAGCTGTGGAGAGACATTGAATAGTAGGAAAAAACTACAGAATTGAATTAGTTGATATACTTTAAAGATGTACTGACCTCAGAATGGAAACATGGACATGTATTAAGTTGGGAAAGGAGTTTTGCCTTTTTTCCCACAGGAGAAGAAAAGCAATGGATACTATCAAACGTGATATTCGATTTGAACAAGAAATACCTCTGAATTAGAAGAGATGATAGTTCATTAAGCATCATGGTCATTTAATCTGAATTAACCTATAAAACTAAGAAATGCTTTTCATTTGATCAGATATAGATTGCCAAAAGAGAATCTCCACAAAAGTAGGGTTGGAGAAGGGCTGTGGGGTGGTCCAGCCCACTGTGGGCTGTAGACTGTAGGCTTCCCCTGGCTAGGTGATCCAGGGTTGCATAAGAAAGCAGGTTGAGTATTCTCTGTTCAGCTCAGTGCCCCATGTTTTAATTGGGTTAATTAGCATTTTAAAGTCTAGTTTCTTGAGTTCTTTAAATATTTTGGAGATCAGACCTTTGTCAGTTGCGGGGTTGGTGAAGATCTCCCAGTCAGTGGGTTGCCTTTTTGTCTTAATGATAGTGTCCTTTGCTTTACAGAAGCTTCTCAGTTTCAGGAGGTCCCATTTATTCAATGATGCCCTTAATGCCTGAGCTACTGGGGTTATATGTAGGAAGTGGTCTCCTGTGCCCATGTGTTGTAAACTGCTTCCCACTTTCTCTTCTATCAGGTTCAGCGTGTTCCAATTAATATTGAGGTCTTTAATCCATTTGGACTTGAGTTTTGTGCATGGTGATGGAGATAGAGACAGAGACCCACATTGGAGCACCAGACTGAGCTCCCAAAGTCCAAATGAGGAGCAGTAGGAGGGACATCATGAGCAAGGAAGTCAGGACTGCGAGGGGTGCGCCCACCCACTGAGAAGGTGGGGCTGGTCTAGTTGGAGCTCACCAAGGCCAGCTGGACTGGGACTGAAAAAGCATGGGATCAAATCAGACTCTCTGAACGTGGCAGACAATGAGGGCTGACTGAGAAGCCAAGGACAATGGCACTGGGTTTTGATTCTACTGTATGTACTGGCTTTGTGGGAGCCTAGTCTGTTTGGATGTGCACCTTCCTAGACCTGGATGGAGGGGGGGAGCCTTGGACTGCCCACAGGGCAGAGAACCCTGATGTGGGAGTGTCATATATCAATCTGTTGATTTCATTGGCTAAGTAATAAACAAACTGCTTGGGCTCATAGCTTAGATCATAGGTGGGTGGAGTAAACAGAACAGAATGCTGGGAGGAAGAGGAAGTGAGGTAAGACACCTCAGACAGAGACGCCATGCTCCGCTCTCCAGGGCAGACGCGATTCAGCTCCAACCCAGGATGGACGTAGGCTAGAATCTTCCCGGTAAGCGCACCTTGGGGTGCAACACAGATGATTAGAAATGGGCTAAATTAATATGTGAGAATTAGCCTAGAAGAGGCTAGATAGAAATGGGCCAAGCAGTGTTTAAATGAATACAGTTTGTGTTTTGTTATTTCGGGGCATAAGCTAGCCAGGCGGCTGGGGTGTTGGGGACGCAGCCCCGCTGCTTTTTATTACTACAGAACCCTGACTGCTCTTTGGACTGGAGAGGGAGGGGAAGGGGATGGAGGGAGGGGGAGAGAAATGGGAGATGGGGAGGAGGCAGAAATTTTTAATAAAAAAAAAAAAGAAAAAGAAAGCAGGTTGAGCTGGTCAGAGGGAGCAAGCCGGCCAGCAGCCTCCAGTTTTCTGCATCAAGTCCTACTCTGACTTCTCTTAGTGAGGGAGAGTGACCTGAAAATTGTAAGCTGAAAGAAGCCCCTTCCTCCCCGAAGTTACTTTTAATCACGGTGTTTTATCACAGCAATAGAAAGGCTGAGACACTCCCCAAGTTGCTTTTGTTTTGTGTTTTATTGTCAATAGACAGCAAACTAGAACCGGGACAACTGTGGAAATGTCTGCCCTGAGAAACGACCTCAGAAAACCAGCAGTTAATGTGGATGAGTTCCATATGCCTCTTTCTTTTCAGGAGAGTAAAGGTATCCAGCTACAGAATCTGAAGATTTCAAATGAGACATCTGAAGAAAAAGGACAAACCATCCAGAAAAAAAGTCTCAAGAAAAAGAATAAATTGACGTATTGGTATATCACATTTCCAACAAAATAAAATTTTATAATCTTTCCAAATATTTGTTTCTGCTATTCTCTACAGACATATAATGCAAATGGTCTTTTTGTAATCCTAGTCCAATTAAAAACTAAAGCTGTCACCCACATTCAGAGTGCCTAGATTGGTCTTATGCAGATTCCCCAACCTAGATAGAGATAGGATAGAGGACCTTGGTCCTGCCTCAAGTGATTGACAGACTTTGTTTACTCTCCATGAGAGAGGCCTCACCCACTCTGAGGAGTGGATGGTGGATAGGGTGGGGAGAAGTTGGGGCAAGTGGGAAGACAGGAGAGAGAAGGAACTAGGATTGATATGTAAAATAAGTTTGTTTTAAAAAGAAAAGAAAGAAAAGAAACATCAAAGTTGGCTTTGGAGTTGGAGTGTGACTCTCTCCTACTCTACACCCAAGCATACTAATTAAGGTGAAATCCAAAATCTCTGTCTCATGTTACAAGAGCCACCTGTTATGGAACAGAAGAAAAACAAATATTTAAGGACTATTTTATTGCCAGAAATCTCATAACCCTTTGGTTTTATATTGACTCTTTAACAACTTTTCTTAAGTTATAAATTTTATAAGAATAATATATATATATATTAAACTTTTTTGTCATGTAGAGTACTAATTCTAGAAAAAAGGTTTCATCTACCTTCCTGTATATGATTTCGAGTTTGAGTCTCTATCAGTTTTCTACAGTGAACCATGAACATGACTAATAGTGACCTTTGAAGTCTCTATAAGGAGGATGGGGCCCCACAAGGACAATTTTTCCAGGACTATGATAACACCACTTAGCTGAAAAATACCACCTAAAGATCAGTTTTTAGACTACAACCTGCTTAGATTAATTTTGAGGTGGCTAGCTGAGATGATCGAGCCAACTGACTATTCTAGCCAAGACTTGAGACAAATCCTGAACTTTCACATTATGCAGAGACTGTACAACTGATACAGCTACCTCTCCTAGAACTTGACGATTAACCCAAATTTTTCTTTTTTCTGTTTTTGCTTTATAAATAATACCATTCAAAATTTCCACCTCCTCCCATCTCCCTCCCACTCCCCCACTCCCCTTCCCCCTCCAGTCCTAAGAGAGGACAGGGTGCCCTGCCCTGTGGGAAGTCCAAGTCCCCCCCCCACTCCATCCAGGTCTAGGAAGGTGTACATCCAAACAGACTAGAATCCTGAAAAGCCAGTACATGCAGTATAATCAAATCCCAGTGCCATTATCATTGGCTTCTCAGTCAGCCCCCATTGTCATCCACATTCAGAGAGTCCAGTTTGATCACATGCTCTATCAGTCCCAGTCCAGCTGGCCTTGGTGAGCTCCCCTTAGATCAGTCACACTGTCTCAGTGTGTGGACCAACTCCCCACAGTCCTGACTTCCTTGCTTATCTTCCCCCTCTTTCTGCTATTCAACTGGACCTTGGGAGCTCAGTCTGGTGCTCCAATGTGGTTCTCTGCCTCTATCTCCATCCATTGCCGGATGAAGGTTCTATGGTGATATTCAAGATATTCATCAGTGTGGCTATGGGACAAGGCCAGTTCAAGCACCCTCCCCTTTACTGCCCAAAGACCTATCTGGGGACATCCCTTTGGACACCTGGGAACCCCTCTAGAGCCAAGTCTCTTGCCAGCCCTAAAATAGCTCCCTTAATTAAGATATCTTCATATATATATATATATATATATATATATATATATATATATATATATTATTGAGAAAAGGAGAAAAAAAAAACAAGTTTCCACCTCCTCCCAGCCTCCCATTTCCCTCCCCCTCCTCCCACCCTACGCCCCCTCCTCCCACCTTTCTCCCCCTCCCCCCACTCCTTTCCCTAAGATATCTTCTTTCCTGCTCCCATATCTGCCCTTCCTCCATCTCAACCATCCCACTCCCCCAAGCTCTCCCTAATTCTCCCCTTCTCCCTTCTCTCTCCCCCTCTCCCTTTCCCCCACCCCACCCCTATGCTCCCAACTTTTGCCCTGCGATCTTGTCTGCTTCCAATTTCCAGGAGGATCTATATATGTTTTTCTTTGTAACCCAAATTTTTCTTTTCAGGATCCCCTAAAGATAATGTTGCCCCTTCGGACAACATGAAGTAAATTTAAGAATAGAAAGCTCACATTCCCAAGAGGTGGGGAGAGGGCTGGTCATTCAATGGGTTATGGATATTTGTCATTGTTTAGCAGGATTGGTTACAAGTTGTTACTGGTAATGGTAAAAAAAAAAAGCTAAACAAAGGAAATTAGATTCAAGATTCTTCTTTTGAAAAGAAAAAAGAGGGTTATAGATATGATAGGATAAAAGGGCAGATTATAAAATCTGTTCTGAAAAGAAAAAAATGGAGGATATATATATGATAATATAAAAAGGTAGATTATTTAATGGGGAACCTCCTTCAGCCAATGGCCTTTAAGATGCTAGACCAGATTGGGGTGTGACTTAGGGTACTAAAAAGCTGCAGTCCCACCTAGCTCTCTCTTGTCCTCCTCACAAGCCACACCTGAATCTCAGACCCCATCCTTATTTCCTCGCTGTGATCCATGAGTTCCCTTTTAATAAAGAAAAACCTTAAAATACTCTATTCCAAGTTAGTTTGGGGTTATTTGACTTGTGTTCCCCCCATTTGACATATTCTGCATCATCTGGCACCCCATGTGGGAAAAAGTCCACACTTACTAGGAACCTCTCAGTTTGCCAGCCTGGGAATGTTTCCTTGCCTGCTCGTGGCCATCTGCCTCTGCTAAAGAATCTGACATTCCCCACCAGCTGTTTTCCAGCCAGCAATCCCTATGGCATTTATTCTACCAGCATGGTACACACAGTTCTCGGCACATGACTGACAAAAAACTTTGGGCTTCCTTCTTATTCTGACCACCACCAACTCTCGAAATCTCTTTGATTGTCCTTAATAATTTGTAACACGAGGGCCTGCTTGTTGGGGCTTCTGTTCTGTCCAGTTCCAACAGCCGTTATTCCCAAAGAAAATCACACAGAGGTCTCTGTGAGTTATTAACTGATTGGCCCATTAGCTCAGGCTTCTTATTAACTCTTATAACTTATATTAACCCATTATTCTTATCTATGTTAGCCACATGGCTCGGTACCTTTATCAGTGGGGTAGGTCACATCTTGCTTCTTCCATGGTCTGGGCAGGACTGCAGGAAGAGCTTCCTTCCTCCTAGAATACTCCTGTTCTCGTTGCCCCACCTCTACTTCCTGTCTGGTTATCCTGCCTATACTTCCTGCCTGGCTACTGGCCAATCAGTGTTTATTTAAAACATAATTGAAAGATACAGAATTGTTCTATACCACTTCCCCCTCTTTTTTTTTTAGACAAAGGAAAATATCCATAGTCCATTTTTTTGGGAATGTGGGTGTAGTATTCCAGGCTACTTTCTGCTGGTCAGGGACGCTGATAATCTTATGAGGGCCTAAAAAAATTTAGAATTATAATCAAGTCCTGACTGGAGTGTCCTGTGAGGCTTGATCGTCTCAGGCAGAAGTCTTGAATCTGTTCTGGATGTAGAACTCAGATATCTAGGCCATCTGTTCCTACCAGAGATTTCTCAGGTGATCTTCCTTAATCAAACCTGATTTTTCTTAACTCAGAATGAATCCACAGGATCTCATGTCCTATGGAAACAAAAGCAAAATCTCTTCTCCAAAGTAACATACCTTTTGCCTTCAATTTTGAAGTCAAGGTATTTTCAAAATACCTATCTTGGATTAGTTCAGCCGCATTTATAAACAAATACCTTTTAGCAGCTGTTGCTCCTTTCTCAGCATTCAAAAAATTTAAAGAGAGCATAAGAACATACAGCATCCAGATTCTCTGTGTGTTTTCCATCTTTACATGGCTTTATTTTAAACTCTATTTCTTCTATTTTTAATTTTTGGCTTTTTGAGACAGGGTTTCTGTGTATCTTTGTCCTGGAACTCGTGCTGTAGACCAGGCTGTCCTTGAACTCACAGAGATCCGCCTGTCTCTGCCTCCCCAGTGCTAAAATTAAAGGTGTGTGCTACCACACCTTTAACTCACAGAGATCTATCCGCCTCTGCCTCCCAGGCAATGGGATTAAAGGTGTGTACCACCATACCCAACTACTCTCTTCCCTTTTTATTTTAAGGACTTTAACCTTTTTCTTTTCTCTCCCAAGCCTTCATATGTTTTTAAACACACAGTAAAACACTTAGAGGTTTTCTTCATCTTTGACTCTATCTTTACTGTATATCTCTCTCTTTTTATGACCACATGAGTCTTTACTTTACTAAGCAATATGGGTAGGATTAAAGCCGTGGCTTTGACGGCTGGATCCAGCCCATTCCTTAGCTTTCTAGCCTCATGGGCAGAGGTACCAGCCAGAGCCATGTTTATTGCCACAACTCTACAGCAGTTCAAGGTCCACAAGCTGCAGCAGTGTGCTCACAAACCACACTCACATGCTCTGTAGTCAGACCGCCTGCCTGAAATGATGGAGGAAGGTTATTGGTTAATTATAATAAAGAAACTGTTTGGCCTCATAGGTTAAAACATAGGTGGGTGGAGTAAACAGAACAGAATGCTGGGAGGAAGAGGAAGTGAGCTCAGAGACGCCATGCTCCCCTCTCCCGGGCAGACATGATAGCTCTGCTCTCTGAGGCAGACGCGTGCGATGAAGCAAGCCGCCAGGTCAGACATGCTGAATCTTTCCCAGTAAGACCGGTGCTACACAGTTTATTAGAGATGGGTTGATCAGGATATCAGAATTAGCCAGTAAGGGCTAGAGCTAATGGGCCAAGCAGTGTTTAAATGAATACAGTTTGTGTGTTGTTATTTCGGGGCATAAGCTAGCCAGGTGGCCAGGGTGCTGGGGACGCAGCCCCGCCGCTCATATTACAACACTGAAAGAGTCAGAGTTTGCCCTGGCAGGACGGCCCAGAAAGCCAGCATTTTAAAACAGTGCGGCTTAAAACAAAAATGCATGCAGTCAGCTTTTCATCAACACCATTTAAGTGTTTTGTGGCAGGGACTCTTAAAAGAGCTGCAAGGTTTTACAGCTAAAGCTGAGTCAGGAAGCCTCTCTTAAATGAGAGTGTTTGCCTCTAGCAAGTAGAGCAGACCTAAGAAATTGCTGCTACCAAGAAGCCATGCTTTACCCTATTCCTTTCTGTCTAGAATTACTTCCCAAGCTCTCTCGGGTTTTATGTGGATGCAGCTGTCCACATGGGTGCCATTCTGTAACATGAGGGCTTGCTTGTTGGAGTTTCTCTCCTGCCCAGTGCCCACAGACAGTAAGCCCCAAAGAAAATCACACAGAGGTCTCCATAAGTGATAAACTGATTGGCCCATTACCTCAGGCTTCCTGTTAACTCTTATAACTTATATTAGCCCACTATTCTTATCTATGTTAGCCACATGACTAAGTACCTTTTTCATTGGGGCTAGTCACATCCTGCTTCTTCGGTGTCTGAACAGGACTGCCAAGAGAGCTTCCCTCTTCCCAGAATTCTCCTGTTTTCCTTGCCCCACCTTTTCTTCCTGTCTGGTTGTCCCACCTATACTGCCTGCCTGGCTACTGGCCAATCAGTGTTTATTTAAAGCATGATTGACAGAATATAGACTATTGTCCTGCACCACTCCCCCCTTTAAAAAAAAAAAACAAAAACATCCAAGAGTTAATAAGAAGCCTGAACTAATGGGCCAATAAGTTTATAACTTATGTAGACCTCTGTGATTTTCTTTGGGGCTGAACAGGTGTGGGACTTGGTGGGAGGACAGAAACCAGGCAGGACAAAAACCCCCATTAACAATAACTGCTCTTAGTTTGTTACTTGTTCTTTCTATAACCAAACACTGCTACCTGCAGGTACTAACCCAAACAGTACTCAAAGGAATAAAATTTGGCAGATGGTTATGTTCCACTTTCCAGAATTTGGAAAATTAAAATATGTATACCATACCATTGACACTTATTCAGGCTTTCAGTGTGCAACTACCTTGCACTCAGAAAAGGCAGATTCAGTAATCACACATTTATTAGAAGGTATGGCTATCATGGGCATAACTGCACAAATAAAGACAGACAATGGTTCAGCATATGTGTCTAAAAAAATGAAACAGGTTTTTTGCTTAATACATATAATATAAGGCATATTACAGGTATACCAAGCAATCTTACAGGTCAGGCATTTATAGAAAGTTCAAATCGAACTATAAAGAATATGCTAAACAAACAGAAAGGAATGGAAACACCCCCATAAATAGATTGTATAATGCTTTATTAACTTTGAATTTTCTTAATGCTAATGAGAAAGAAACAGTGGCAGCAGAGAGATATTGGATAATAGAAAAGACTTCTGAATTAAATCAGTCGGTGTATTTCAAGGATTTGTTGACCTCACAATGGAAACCAGGAGATGTGCTATGTTGGGGAAGGGGTTTTGCTCTTGTTTCCACAGGAGAAGAAATCTATGGATACCTTAAAAATTAATAAAGATTCAGTTTTTAAAAGAAAAATCGCTTGAGAAAGAGAAACGACATCTCATCCAAAGAGGTGACAATCATACAAGTGGTAAGGAAACCTCATAAAGGTTGGGGCAGGGTTCTGTTTTTGTCTTTACAGGAAAATACTCATCTTCAAAATGTCAAGAGACCTTGGACATTTGGATGCCTAAAGAGGAAAAAAATGACTATCCAGAAAGGATCACTAAGTAAAGAGGAATATGACTTATGAGGCCAGGTCATCTGAGGGTAAAAACTATCTAATTTCCTATAGCATTATAAAATCACTTAAAAAATCAAAGCTGGCTTTGGAGTTGGACAATGGCTTTCTGTCTTTAAATCTAAGCATGTTGTTAAAAGAAAAATTCAGAGTTTCTGTCTCATGTCAGGAGCCATACCAGGACAGAATGACAAAAGACTTTAGAAAAAAATTTATTTTTCTCCATGCCTCTTTTGTCTATATCATATCTTCCGTTGAATATATGTCTATATGAATAATGTTTAACTCTTCCCCAATGAACAGTATATTTTCTTGCAATAAACTTTGAAATTTCCAGGAAGTTGATGGGGCCTCACAGCAATGACTCCACCTGGTTGATACAATGTCATGTTGCTGATAGTGCTATTATAAAACTGGTTTTGGGTACAAGCTGCTCAAGATGGTTCCAACTTGGTTAGGTGAAATGGTGCACCTTCTTACAATGTTCTGGCCAAATAAGAACTTAAAGTAAAACCCTACTTGAAGGCGTAAGTCACAAACAATACCACACCAGTTTAGAATTATGATTAATAGGGTGGTATTTATTTAAAGGGGAAAAAACTTACACATCACTGTCCCAGACAACAGCCCTCTACGCAACCAGGAAGGGAGTCTAGTCGCCGGCGGAGCAGGAAGTGAAGAGAGGAGAGGGAAGTGGCCGCTTTTTTAAAGGGAGAGAGAACACGCCCCAATGGGCTGGTATATCAGTGGCTATAGGCTGGAGGAGCGGAAGGACCTCCCGCAACATTTAATAGTTACTCTTTTGTGCCATGTGGCATGAATTGCATATGTCTTTAACCTTTTAAATAACTCTCAACTTGTTTGTACTTCCTGCTTACTCAGTTAATATTATTTCCTTCTTGAATCTCTGAGTGAGTTGAAGACTAGAGAGTTATAGTTTTCCTTGTTTACCAGATACAGAAAACAAGTTATAATAGAAAGTAAATTAGGTACAAAACTTTGGACTCACCAAGATAGGATAGATATGGAGTGTTTTCTCTGAATATGTCAAATGCAAGTGGAATAGACATTGTTGATGTATTTATTGCCTGTATATATTGTATATAGTTTTCTTATATTAGTTATAGCCTTATTTTTTAGACAAAAAGGGAAATGTTGTGATATTTCATTTGTATTTTAATAAATAAAGCTTGCCTGAAGATGAGAACACAAAACAGCTATACTAGTCAGCCATATAAGCCAGGTAGTGGTGGCACACACCTTTCATTCCAGCAGTCACACTAGTTAGTCATAATTGCTGGATGGTGGTGGTGCATGTCTCTAATCCCAGCACTAGAGAGGACTATAAGTGGGTTAGACAGGAACTCGCTCTCTTTCAGTCTGAAAATTTCAAGGGGATAAGAGCTCTCTAGTGGCTTGGCTGCTTTGCTTTTCTGCTCTGCAGCTTGAACCCTGTCTCTAGGTTTTTATTATTCATTTTGCATTTTTTTAGGTTAAATATTTAGTTGTTTAAAATAAGCTAAATTTATTTTCTTGCAACTGGTTTGACATTGATGGAACTTATAGTATGTGTATTACTACTTCAAATTATATAGTATTTAGTCCATAAGCTGACTTACCACGTTTTATATAGTTGATTTGCCTGTGAAAGTTTTATTAGGTTGGAAAATTCTGATTTAATTCTTCTGAGCTTCTATTGTGTTATCAGAATTATAAAAAAAATCTGGAATTAATATAATTTTCCATTTTAGAATGAGGGGAATAGCAACACTGTGATTATATTCGCTAAATATGAAGTGGATTAGGATTGCTTTTGTATTGGGTTTATAGGGAGGGTGAAAGATAGGCAGAAGTGATTTGTAGTGTACTGCTAAAAAATTTAGACCCTGTATGTGAAAGCAAGAAAAGATCTCAAAAATCAAAATTTTAAATTTTGTTTATTTTGATGTTGGAGATTGACTTTAAGTCCCTGAGTATGCTAATCACACCGAGTCCTATTAAGGCTTAGGATTCTATATTATATATCTAGTACTCCATCTGTTTTACAGTATCCAATTTTTCTTTCTTTATCTTTGATTTTTTGAGTTAGGTTTTCTCTTTATAGCCCTGGCTATCCTGGAACTTGCTGTGTAGCCCAAGTTGGCCTAAGACTCAAGAGATTCATTTGCCTCTGCCTCCCTAATGCTGGGACTAAAGGCATGTGCTCCTACTCCAGGCCACACCGTCTACTCTTTAAAATAATTTCATTAAGTGGTCAGAGTTTGTTAATTTTTTTAATTATTTGTGTGTGGGGGGGGCATGTGTATGTCATTGTAAGCCTGTGGAGGTCAGAAAACAACTTGCAAGTGTCAATTCATGGATCTGGGAGTCAAACTCATATTGTCAGGCTTAGTGACAAATACTTTGAGTTATTGAAGGTTGGCTGCCTCATTATTAAGTGGTAGAGATAGGATTAAAGCCTAGATTTGTATGATGTAATACATACCAGGCTCTTACTGTGACAGCACTCTGCCTTTGTGTTTTGTAGCCTAGGATGACCTTCAACCTCTGATCCTCCTGTCTCTACCTTCTGAGTGATTGGATTAGAGGTCTGTGCTGCTTCACCCTCTTTTTTTTTTTTTTTTTTTTTTTTTTTTTTGGTTTTTCGAGACAGGGCTTCGCTGTGGCTTTGGAGCCTGTCCTGGAACTAGCTCTGTAGACCAGGCTGGTCTCGAACTCGCAGAGATCCACCTGCCTCTGCCTCCCAAGTGCTGGGATTAAAGGCGTGCGCCACCATCGCCCGGCCTGCTTCACCCTCTTTATGCTGTGCTGGGGAACACATTAAATGCTTCATGTATGATGATAGGCTAGCATTCTACCAATTGAGCTAAATCAGCCCAGTTACTATTTTCCACAGATATAATTATTATAAAATAAACATTTCCCATCTTTGTATGTCATAAATTTAAAATAAAATTTAATCATTTTCTCAACAGTGAATAAGAAAGGGTCCAAACTTATTTTATTTATATTTGACAGAAGATAAACTATGAAAAAGGCCAACAACTCACACAGTGATATAAGACTTATGTTTCTATATGGAAACTGCTTCATGCTTGATGGAGGATAAATCGTTGTAGTTGGAATAAACAAAGTGCTGTTTTAGCCAGGCATGGTGGTACAAGTCTTCTATGCCCAGAAGGGAGGAGTCTGGGGCTCAAGAACCCAGAAGCCAGTCTGGGTTACAGAGCGAGAAGCTGTCCCATAAAATCTGTGCCCCAACAAACAAGAATCCCTCCAAAGCAAAACAACAGCTTTGGATTAGAGGTCACACAGCTTGGACAAATGATTAGAAAGTGGCAGTGCTAGCTAGACTTCAGCCACCCCCATCACTCTGCCCCTAATATTTTATCCTAGCAATGGAGGACAGGAAGGCATTGAGTCATGGGTGGTGGGTGGCTTTATATCATTTTTGGGAAGGTACTGAATCAGAAACCACTAACTTCGGGAATATGGCCAAATACTGGCAGATTTCATTTCTGTTTGTGCAAACGAATGCTTGTGTGGTAGTGAGGCCAAAAATCTTTCAGGTTTTGAAGGTCACCATTGGTGACACTTAACAATACATGTGTTAATTTAGCTATGGAAAATATTCAGTCCCCTGCACTCACTCAAGTAAAATGGAATACCATAGAGTGGAAGAGATGTTTTCCAAAACTGTAATTAAACATGAAATATAATTCATATAAAATTAGAGTTTGTTCATCTAGTTACTAGTCTCCAGGCAGCAATTGAAAGTGCCCTGTGTTTGCAGAAATCACTCTGGATTGTCATTGTCTCACTAAATCCAGCTAGGATTTACTGACTCAGCACTCACATAGTCTGAAATCGAAATTTAAATATACCCTATTGATTACAGGTGTAAACTTACTATTTAAAACATATAAAACTCCACTTATAAAGGGATCCTTTTCTTCATATATTTTTTAATAATCAGTACTTCCCTATCCCCTAAAACTGGAGGTGTGCCCTGCTATATGAGATACTGAAAGACCCCAGTGCTGGGCAGTCTTTCAGGCTGAGGAGACCCTCCCAAGGAACAGCGAGTCACTCTTCGGATGCAAATAGCAAGAGGCTTTATTTAATACACAGGTACCTGGGGCGGCTTAGTCTCTCGGAAGACAAGCGCGCGCCTGCAGACTGGGGGAAGGTCTTTTTATAGGAAAGAGGGCAGCAGAAGCAGATTACAGAAGCAAATGCATCGTTAGTGGTCAGTTGGAATGGGGCAAGGGGCACAGGTGGTTTTTCCTCTCCCAGCACAGATGTATGGGAACAGACATCCTGTTAATTGATGTCCTGTCCTAATCTATGGATATAAAGATCCTGTTTTGCAGCCAGGGACCCTGACCTTACTCTGCACTTACAGTCGTTCGTCAAAAGCTTTGTGAAATGACGTTACAGCAGATAAGCTGGGATCTTTCATAGGGGGAGTTGTCTTCTTCTGTGAATTACTGATATTCTAAGTTGGGCACATGTGCTGACTATGCAAACGGGAGGTTCTCATTAGAGCAGGCCAGCTGCGGGTTCCTTATCGCTTGGGGCCAGGTGGCTGACCTGCTGACCGCAGATATCTCGCCTGGCTTCTCCACCCTTGTTCTCAAGTCGAACTTCCCTGCTCTAATTACTTGCGTTGCTCCAAAGTTTAAGCCTTGCAAAATGGCATTACTGCTGCTTAGTGAGTGGGGGTCTTTCAATACAAATTAAATCTGTCTTTCCAAGTCCATTAGTTTTTCTCCTGATTATACTGTGGACTGAAACCAGACTTTTATGTGCCCCTCCTGAGGGGCAGAACAAGTAAATATTACTATGAGTTTCTGTGTCTCGGGGAAGCAGGCAAAAGCTTTTGTGGGCAGCCAAGTGTGTTGAGGCTCTGTTTCTCTAAGGTCAGTTCACATGCAGTTCTTACTCTTCCATGGAGGTCCTACTGAGACGACAGCAACAGGACCCAGCATTCTGGGTATCCCCTCCTCAACAAATTTCACTGTTTTTTTTCTTCCAGGGTAATGAATTACTGCAAGGGTGCGGGCTAAATCCAAGCAGTAGTTAGATTTGGCCCGAAAGTGCTGCCGACAGACCTTTGGCGGTGGGGTGCCGCGGCCAGCGCGCCAGACCCTGCGGGTGACTCTTCACTCCTTCCGGCCTGGGGTGTGTGGGAGGGGGTCGGGGACGTTTTCCCCTTCACCTCGGGGAGGGTGTGGGGCTTCGGACCACCACTGGGGCCTAGTCTAGGGCGGCACCCGGGCAGTTGCCCCTCCGGCGCACTCCTCGTGGAGGTTCTTATTTGTGGCAGGGTCAAAGTGTGCGCCTTCTTCCGAGGGCAGCGGTTTGGGACCGCGACTCGGCCGCTCCTCCTGGGCCTTGTGGAGCTCGCTATTCCCGGAGTGCGCGGGCGAGCGCAGGAGCACTGAAGCCGCAGTCTCGGCCCACCGAAAGGTTTCTGGGCAGGCACAGATCTTCCACGGTGTCCCTGCGCGCGGCCGCCGCGGGCAATGTCGGACCTCGCCCTGCCCGAGCCCCCCCCTCCCCCACCCCGACCCGCCAAGGCTCCAGAAGCCACTCGGCCCGTACCCGCCATTCTCTGCCCGCGTATTTAAGAAGCACAACCTAGCCGGCTGCCCCACTCAGTGACAACCCTTCTCAGGACGGACGGGCCCTTCAGCCAATCACCGAGCAGAGCTGGCGAGCACCCCGCTCCCGGGTCTGTGGCGGCCTCGGTGGGCGGGCTAAAGCAGCTAGCAAGTTGAGTGGAGCCACGGCTGACGCGAGTCAACAAAGGTCACGTGAGGCGAAGGGCCTGCTCCGATTGGCCGCAGAAGCCGGGCAGGAAGGGGGGGGGGTCACGACAGCGGCGTGGGGTTCGCTGTGTGACACAATTACAACAACTTTGTGCTGGTGCCGGGGAAGTTTGTGTCTCCCACGAATCTCTCCAGAGCTCCCGGTCCCCGCGCGCTCCGGCCATTCCCGTCGTCCCCGCCTGTGGCTGTCCCCTTCCCGCCCCCGCGATGTGACCCTACAGCCGAGCCGTCGCCGCTACCGACCCAGTGGCTCCACAGCCCCTGCTGCAGCTGCCTTCGCCTCTTCCGCGTTGGGGTTTTTCGCCGCCGCCGTCTTTCGCGGCGGAGGAGGCAGAGATAAAGTTGCTGTGCCAGTCCCGTGCGGAGATTGGGGGCGTCGTTGCGGGCCCCGGCCAGGGGAGGAGGGCTATCGGCGTTGGAGTTGGGAATTCGCTGCGTTTCCATGAAATCCTGCGGAGTGTCGCTCGCTACCGCCGCCGCCGCCGCCGCTTTCGGTGATGAGGAAAAGAAAATGGCGGCGGGAAAAGCGAGCGGCGAGAGCGAAGAGGCGTCCCCCAGCCTGACAGGCGACGAAAGGGAGGCGCTCGGCGGACTGGACAGGTACGGGGCGCGGGCAGCGGCCGGGGCGGCTCGGGACAGGCAGGCGCCGCTCTCCGCCGAGGTTGGAGCGTGGCTCGCGTGTGGTGGCGGTGGGGCGGGCACCTCGGCTGAGCGCCGACGCCGGGGCCTCGGGCTCCGGCAGGGACAGCTCGGCGGCGTTGCGGGAGCACTAACGAGCCGCGTGTGTCTTTTTCGGCAGCCGCCTCTTCGGGTTCGTGAGGTTTCATGAAGATGGCGCCAGGATGAAGGCCCTCCTGGGCAAGGTAAGGCAGCTGCGGGCGGGAGCGCGGACACAGTCCCTCGGGCCAGACGCGCGCTCGCCCGGGGCCCCGCACCCGGGGCCACCACTCATCGTGGCCTCGGACGACAGAGGGGCTTGCGGACAACTAATTCCTGCCCCTGCGCTCCCCGCACCCCCTGGTGCCTCCCTTGCTCTCTTGAGAGATCACTTCTCTCGGAGCCAGAGCAACAGAAGCAGCCGCGCATTTTGGGCCGAGCTCATGTGCGGCGACCAAATTGCTTCCGATGTTAGCGCCCCGGGGAGCTAGGCCGATGATCCCCGGGGCGCCTCTGCAGGGTCCTGAGATCCCGAACGGGGCAGATTGCCTTGGATCCCCCATTAGTTACCTCCCCGGGTTTTTAGGCTTTGTTTAGTCAGGCTGTTGGTGATGTCTGCTGTTAACCGAACGTTTTGGGACGGCTTCTTGTCTCTGCCGCCTGCAGGGGGAAGTTGTCCGTACTTTAGGTCGGTGACGACTTTGCATTGGGTTGGTGACACGTATTTCGATTGCTGTGTGCTTTACCTGAAGTTAGGTGACTTGTTTACTTTTTGGGTCTCTCTGCTATAGATATACCACAGTTTATGTGAGTGCGTTTTCTGGACCTTCGTTTCCTGTGAGTCTGCCAGGGGCGATTGGCGAGGATTCAGGGTGTAGTCTCTGTTTATTTGTGTGGAAAGTTGTTGGTACTGTCATTTACTTAAGTAATGGCTGCTTCTATCGGCCCAAGATGGCGGGACAGGGTGGGAGGAGAAAGTGAAAGGAGGGGGGGGGTTAGGGAGGGAGGAGAGGTAAACATGGAAATAAATAGTATCGAAGAACAGGCCTCCCCCATGGAGTGTGTAGCTCAGTGGTTTAAAAAATTGTCATAGATTATTTGCATGTAGATTTTTTTGTACCCTTCTCTAGCTTGGAAACAGCATGCGCCAGCCTGGTAATGCTGATCAACCTGTAGCACATTTTGGTTACCCATCGGAAGCAAGCTATTGAACAAAGGCTGGAGTCTGTTCCGTCGGCTGCAGTTTATAGTTCCTGACCGAAGTGTGCTTGGAATGGTATTGGGAGGCTTTCTTGTTCATTTGGACCCTGAAACTTGGAGTGTGTATGCAAGCTGTTGCATTCGTTAGACATTTTCTTTGGCTGTAGTCTAGGTTTGCGGTTGACACTTAGCTCTATTATTGCAAGTGAGAAATTTAAGAAAGAAGACTAAAGCCTAGCACCACTTTAAAAAGTTGATTATTTTAATGATTATCTTTTTTTTTTTTTTGGCCTGTATTTTGGTTTAGCGACATTAGTTGCTTTTTATCTCTGGTCACAGGTATCTAAATATAAGAAGTTTTGAGTATAGGCAGTGACCAGAAAACAGAACACGCATAATCCTTTTCAGTAAGTCCAGTTTCTTTGAGCGGTAAGAGCATTTGAATTAAACTTTGACAATATGGGTATTAATTTGCTCCATTAAAATTGTCGCTGGACAAAATGTACAGACTAGTTTTTGAATGATATAAGCATCAGTAGTTGTTGGTCTTCGGCTTTTAAGATTACCCCAGCCTATTTGAAAGTCTTTTATGTAGAAAGACTAGATTTCTGTGAAGTTGTCATTCCAAAGTTAATTAAGTGTTCAGATTGAAGGCCCATTTTATTTTGGATTGAGCATTGCCATTCTACATTGCGTTAAGAAAGTTGCTAGCAGGAAGAATTCATTTTGAAAGTTTGACTAAATTTATTGCTTTTGGTTATGGTGATGAAGAAATAAGTGGAATCTGTTTTATGTACACGTGTAAAGTGCTAGTTCATAATTTCATATCTTAGAAGGCTTGTAATCAGAATCACAGCAGGTGGTGCCTAACATTGGATATTGTATTGTACTAGTGAGTGAAACCTACAGTTAACATTTTAAAAATTGCGCATTTTCAAAATTTTCTAAATGTGCATTATTCATTTTTTTGGTATTTGAATATAGTAACATCTTAAACATGAAAAATTTGTGAAGCTTCATTTTATTTTGGGGAAGAATTATGACTTAATACGTGTCGGGTAGTTTGATAAACTGAGTTAGTATATTGAGCTAAAAAAAAATCTTCACTGGTTTGGGCTAAGTGCTCTTTAGGGTCCTAGCTACTTAGATCAGGACCCAACAGCCTTCATGTTAGAACATTCTATATTACGTATTTTGAACGCTTGGATAGATCTTAGTTGTGTCCTTATTAGCTTGAACATATCCGTAAAATGTATAATATAAATTTATGCTTCACAAAATGTAACTTTTTTCTTCTGCTTGAATTGGATTCTGCATAGAATGAGTGAACTAGAGTCCTTGGAAAGGAGTATTGAGTTATTTAGTTTTATCCATCCTTTAAGTTTCTTGAGAATCTGTATTTTTGGATGTGAGGTTTGGGGAGTGGAATGTTGAGTTATGTTGGTTTTAGAATTATTTCCTATGTAACTCTTTAAAAAAATGTTGACTTTTCTCTACTGTGTGTGTTGGGTGTGTTCAGGCAGTTTAACCGAAAACATAATAAATAATTACCAGAATTCCTTTTTTAGCTACGAATTTTGTTGCATTATTCCCAGAAAAATTTCGTCTGTTCCAAAATGTATTTCACTAAATTTCTTGTGGAAATTTAGTCATTCCTATTTGTTTTGAAAAAAAAAAATTTACCCTTGTGTTTTTATTGCATCCTTAAAGTTTTAAAGTGCACATTTATAAACAGAAGTCTAAAATGTTTTGAAAAACTAAAACCATTACATAAGTATTTTTTATTTGTTTGCAAATTTATTTATTACTTTTTCCTGTGTGAGGCTGCTATATTTCAGGTGATTTCTCCTGGACTCTGCGTTCTTTTGTAAGATCCCATTATGCAAGAGTGATTGAAAGAAGTTTTCTTTGCAGGATTGTCTTTTATATATAGTATGGTGTTTTGTATTTAAAAAATTTAATAAGGTATTTTTGTAGTAATACCTTAAATAAGGCTGTAAGGAACTAGAGCTTGCTTTAAAATTCTTGTAATATAGCATGATCTTTAAATTTTCTCTTTAATGCTGAACCTTAATTTTTGGATAACTTAATTATTCATTATTATTACTTAATTTATGTCTGTGGGTGTTTTGCCTGCATGTATGTCTGTGTACCACTTGGGTGGTGTGACTGGTGAGGCCAGAAAGCTTCTGATCTCTTAGAACTGGCAGTTGTGAATCACTATGTGGGTCCTTGGAATTGAAACTGCATACTCTATAAGAGCAATCAGTGCTCTTAACCGCATGTATGTGTTTGTGTGCACAAAGGAGGGAGAGACAGGGAGAGAGAGCATTGCATGCAGGCTAGAGCAGGCACACTAGCAAGCACCAGTGGAAAGTCAGGAATCCTTGTTCTAGTCTTTCCTATGTCACTGTTATTGAACCCAGGTGGTCAGACTTGGCAGTAAGTGATTATTGACTGAGCCATGTCCCAGGCCCTATAGTTGTTTGTTTCAAACAATCTTATTGTTAAAGTTTGTCTTAAGTATTCTGGTTGGATTTCTTTTTGATAGCTCTTTTAATAGAAAGATTTTATAGAATACTTAGGAATTACAAATTGTTTATCATTTGAAAAATTAAAAATGTATTCTTAAAGTGATATTAAGAAAATACTTGACATTTTTATTTTTGGGGGTGGGTAATGAAAATAATTTTTAAGATCTACTGAAGATATATTTTCCTAAGCTTGGTTTTGCATATGTGAGGAAATTATTAGGTAAGTTTTAGAGGTATCTTATGTTATAATATTGGATTATTGGTGATGTGTGAAAACAAATGTGTACTTTATTTTTGTAAGGACTTAAAGAGGATATTCATTTTCAGTGCTAAAGAACTTTAGTGTTTTGGTTGGAAAAAGTAGTTATAGAAATAGTATCATGAGGGCTGGTAAGATGACTCATAAGGAAAAGGCACTTGTTGCCAAGCCTGAGGACTTAAGTTTCATCACTTTGAACTACAATGAGGAGGGAGAGAGAACTGATTCATTCTACCCCCCCCCCAAAATAAATAAGTATGCCTTGTGACTGAAAATTAGATTTTTAATTTGATTGATTTTTAAACTTGTTTTCTAGTTTGGAAAATTATCTTCTAAACACTTATAGTCAAAATTGCTTGGACAAAGTTTTATGCAATTACTACATATTTGCTAAGATTTTTGCTGTGTTCCCTGAAACAAAATTATAGTAAGAGATTACAGAACATGTTCACATGTCTGTCACAGAATAGAGTTGCAGCAGTACATACTCTTGTTTCTTTGTTTGAGACAGGGTCTTAACTCTAGCCCCAGGTGGCCACTAGGTAATAGTGTTCCTGCATCAGCCTCCTTACTACTGGGATTTATAAGAGTGAGCCATAAGAATGCTTGGCTCTAAACTGGTAATTTTAAATTTGTTTTCTTCATTGAATAGATTTTCTGTAGACTCAGATACAAAAGACAACATTTGACTTCCTTTTACATAATATAGGTTGTTAAAACTGCTTCAAAGGTAAATTTTTGTTACTTGTGTAACAAAAACATACTTAAACTTAAGGTTTATTGCTTAGCAGGCTGCACTCTTTCTGATTTAGATCATGTAACATTTAGCTTTGCATATATATTACCAATGTTCTGCATATTTGAAGGGGATTTTTGTTCATTTTTGCTTTGAAACTTAGTGATGTTTTGATTTCTTTGAAATTGATGTTAATAACTGATAACACTACATTATTAGTATTTTTGAAATGTGGTATCCAGAGAACTAATTTATGGTTTTTTTGGTGTTTTTTTTTTTTTTTTTTTTTTTTTAAAAACACTACCTACCACTTGTCCAAGAATCGAAATGATGGTTGGGCTATTTATGGCTTTCATGTAGTTATTTGCAGACTATTTAATTAATGGAGTTTATTTAATGAAAGCATGATAGTCATGTATTCATACTGACACTTGATATATAATTGCATATGCTTTCTATATTGGTTTATAAGTTATGACAGAAATATTTGAATGCACACCAAGTTCAAGTGCTCAGTGTAGGAAATATGAAGGTAATGTGGATATCATTATGTTAAACTTGAAACTCCTTGAGTGGGGTGGGATTAGTATAAGGATTACTGGCCCATGAATTTTAGGGGCAGAAAGCACAGTGTCCAGTACTCTGAACATTTGTAAGAAAGGTCAGTTTAACATATTACAAAACTCCTAAAAACTATGGCAATTTTTTCTTTGGAGATCCTTACTAATTCTCAATTAGATAGTAACAAGTTGCTTTTTAATTTTGTTTACAAAAATAATCTAAAAATCAGATTTTGGCTTTTTCAGCTCTTCAAAGGATGATCTATGTGTTATATACCTCATGATCTTTCTTTGTAATACTAATATATACTTTCCTATGGTTTTTTTTTTTTTTAAGATTTATGTATGTAGTGTTCTGTCTGCATGTATACCTGCACGCCAGAAGAGGGCACCAGATTTCATTACAGATGATTGTGAGCCACCCTGTGGGTACTGGGAATGAACAGCTAGTGCTCTTAACTTCTGAGCCATCTCCAGCCCTCTATGGGATCTTCAGTGCATTTGTCTGCCAGCTTAAAAGATAAAGATCAGTTTTGGAGGGGTAATCACAAAGTAGTTAAGTAATCACTATTATGGAGAGCGGAACACAGCTAGGGAGATGGATTTTGAACTTTTTACTTTAGAGTTCCTTTCTCTCACGTAATTTTTTAGATTTATTTTATGTACAAGTATTTTCCCTGCATGTATGTATGTATGTATGTATGTATGTGCACCATGCATATATTCCTAGTATATTCAGAGGTCAGAGGAGGGCATTGGATTTCCTGGGGCTGGAGTTACAGATGGATGATAATTGAACTTGGGCCTTCTGCAAGAGTAGAAACATGTCCTCTTAACCACTGAACCAACTCTCCAGCCCTTCTCACTTTGAAAAAAAATTTTAAAAAGTTATTTTTTAGGTTTAAATTTTTTATTTTACGTGTATGATTATGTATGTACACCATGTTTGTGCCTATTGGAGATCAGAAGAGACATTGAATCCTCTGGAATTGGAGTTAACAAATGGCTTTGAGTTGCCAGGTGGGTACTGGGTCCTCTTCAAGAGCAACAAATACTCTTAATGCCTGCCTCTAGAGTCCCTTCTTTTTATTTTTTAATTATGTGCATACGTGTTTGTGTATAGATTTGTGTACATGAATTCAGTGTCCCTGAAGACCACAAGAGGGTGTCAGATCTGCTGGAGATGGAGTTAACAGTAGTTGTGAATTGTCTGATGTGGGAGCTGGAAATTGAACCTGGTTCCTCTGCAAGAGCCATATGATAACTCTTAACCACTGAGCCGTTTTTCCAGGTTCATTTCTTTAGACTCCCCCTCCCCCCGGTTTTTTGTTTTTTGTTTTTTTTAAAGACAGGGTTTCTCTGCGTAACAACAGCTCTTGCTGTCCTGACACTCACTGTATAGATTAGGCTGGCCTCAAAACCCTGAGATCTGCCTTTTTTTGCCTCTCAGTACAGTTGCTGGTAGTTGCATATGTTTTAAAATATATTTATTTTTATTTTATGTGTATGGGTGTTTGTGTCTATTTCTGTGTACTATTTGCATGCAATGCCCTCAGAGGTTAGAAAGGGGGTATTGTATCCTCTGGAATTTGAGTTACAGATGGTTGTGAGCTACCATGTGGGTACTGGAAACCAAGCTCAGATTCTCCAGAAGACTTAACACACTGCTGAGCCTTCTCTCCAGTGTTGTGCCCCAATCACCTCCCATCCCCCTTTCTCATAGGGTGTTACTATGTACAGACTGTTTTGAGATCATGTGGTAATCTTCTTGCCCCAGCCACTTTTGCTGGTTTTACAGTTGAGTGCCACCACGCCTGGCAACATCTATCACGTTATTTTTTATTTATTTAATTCCTCTTGTAATTAAAATAGTTTTAGCAACCAACAAGATGAGGCTATTTGACCAATTTGGGACTCAATAGAAAAATAAAGCTGTGATTTTTGAACATGTTAAATATGTATAGCATGTATTTATGTATAGCATGTATCTTTTTTTGGTGGAATATTTATTTGTGTTTTCCCTGTTTTGTTTTATTTTTTCCCTTGGGTTTTCTTTTTACTATTTGTCTTTGAGCTGTTTAAGTGTCTTTTGGTAATGCTGGCGATAAAATGTTAGACACTGGTGTATACTGGGCAAGCATTCTATCTCTGGCTGGGACAGTGCCATCAGCCTGAGGGTTTTTTGTATTTTGACTTTTAGAAGTATTAGGAATCAGGTGCTCCCAGCCTGCCTTGAGTGGCTTAACTGCAGCAGCTGTAACTCAGCTCCAGCAGCTATGTGGTCGCCAGTGGTCAAAAGGTTCTCTCCATCACAGACTGCTCTCTTATTCTCTCATTCTCTCATTCTCTCTCTCTCTCTCTCTCTCTCTCTCTCTCTCTCTCTCTCTCTCTCTCTCTCTCTCTCGTCCTTGCCTTTCACTCTCTCCCTCCCCCAATAAATCTCTTGTGTGAAATCTGTTGTGTGGTGTAGCCTCTGCACCATTCCTTGATTTGGATCTACCCAGTTGCTTTGCTTTGAATGTTTTAAGTTTTGTCTTTTGTTTTTTGTTTTTTTTTGTTTTTTTTTTTTTATAACAGAGCAAGAGTTACCAATTTTCAGCTGGGCAGTGGTAGCACATGCCTTTAATCCCAGCACTCAGGAGGCAGGGACAGGCAGATCTGAGGTCTAGGTAGGCCAGCCTGCTCTACATAGTGAGTTCCAGGACAGCCAGAGCTACACAGAGAAACCCTGTCTCAAACAAAACAAAACAACACAATAAAAAGAGATACCAATTTTCTAGACATATTCTATTGAAAAATTTACTCATTTGCATATTTATGGTGTGTGTGCAGTGTGCTTGTGCATGGCATAATGTGGAGGTCAGAGGACAACTGACGGGAATTGGTTCTTTCCTTCCACCTTGTGGGTTCTCGGACTAGAACTTTGGTTTACTGGAAAGTGCCTTTACCTGCTGAGGTATCTCATTGACTCTATTCCATGGGTCTTTAATTTTTTTTTGTTTTCTGTTTTTGTTTTTCGCGACAGGCTTTCTCTGTAACTTTGGAGCCTGTCCTGGAACTGGCTCTGTAGACCAGGCTGGCCTTGAACTCACAGAAACAGGCCTGTCTCTGTCTCCCTAGTGCTGGGATTAAAGGCATCTGCCACCACCACCTGGCTGATCTTTAAATTTTTTTATAGGTCCTGAAGACTTTTTTTTTTTAAATGCTTTTTATTATTCAGAGTTTTACGTTTGTGTATGTGTGTGTGTTTGTGTGTGTGGTGTAGTAATAGGAGCGGCGGGGCTGTGTTCCAGCACCCCAGCCGCCTGGCTAGCTTATGCCCCGAAATAATTACACGGACACTGTATTCTTTTAATCACTGCTTGGTCCTTTAGCTCTAGCCCTTACTGGCTAATTCTGATATCCCGATCAACCCATCTCTAATAATCTGTGAGCACCGGTCTTACCGGGAAGATACTAGCCTACGTCCATCCTGGGTCGGAGCTTCATCGCGTGCGTCTGCCCGGGAGAGCGGAGCATGGCGTCTCTGTCTGAGGCGTCTTACCTCACTTCCTCTTCCTCCCAGCATTCTGTTCTGTTTACTCCACCCACCTATGTTCTAAGCTATGAGCCCAAACAGTTTGTTTATTACTTAACCAATGAAGTCAACAGATTGATATATGACACTCCCACATCAGTGTGGTATATGTATGCTCAGATTTGTTTGTATGGCTATATGTGCTTGTGTATGTACATACAGAAGCTAGAAGATAAAGGGTGTTGTCCTCTGTTACTTTGTACCCTTGAGAAAGGATTTCGTACTATATCTAGAGTGCTTTTTTGTTTCCCCCTAGGCTGGTTGAGTGACCAGCAAGTCCCAGCAGTTTCACCCCATCCCCTAGCACTGAGGGTGACAAGTGTGTACCATCATGTGTGGCTTTTGTGTGGTTATTGCAGACTTCAACTCAGCTTCTCATAATTGTCAGGAAGTGCTTCTCTCCGCTGAGCCTGAACTATAAAGTTTGTGGTAAATGCAGTTTTTATGTGTTTCTATTTGAACAAGATGTGAGGTTTAGGTTGAAGTTTATTTTATTTTTGTTGTAATATGTTTAATTACTCCACCCCTATTCTCTAAAAATGTGATATTTTCCATCTAATTGCTTTGTATCTATCAAAAATTACACATAATTCTAGAGTCTTATTTCTTTTGGGTGCTGAATTTTGTTTCATTTATTCGTAGATCTGTTCTATTAGTATGCTTATAATAGCTAAATCTAAGCCTTAATATTAAATATTGTAGTTCTTATTGTTTATTCTGTATTCATTTAAAAGTAAGCTTGTGGGCCTATAAGATAGTTCTGTGGGTAAAGGTGCTTTTGTTATCAAGTCTGGTGATCTAAGTTAGATCCCCAAGATCTACATGGTAGAAGGAAAGAAATAACTCTTGAAAGTTGTCTTATGATGATGGAGGAAGGTCATTGGTTAATTAAATAAAGAAACTGCTTGCCCTGATAGGTTAGAACATAGGTGGGTGGAGTAAACAGAACAGAATGCTGGGAGGAAGAGGAAGTGAGCTCAGACTCATCAGCCCTCCTCTCAGGGGCAGACGCGATAGCTCTGCTCTCTGAGGCTGACGCACGCGATGAAGTAAGCCGCCAGGTCAGACATGCTGAATCTTTCCCGGTAAGACCGGTGCTACACAGTTTATTAGAGATGGGTTGATCAGGATATCAGAATTAGCCAGTAAGGGCTAGAGCTAATGGGCCAAGCAGTGTTTAAAAGAATACAATTTGTGTGTTGTTATTTCGGGGCATAAGCTAGCCAGGTGGCCGGGGTGCTGGGGACGCAGCCTGGCCGCTCCTATTACATTATGATCTTCACGTGTAGCCTAAGGCACTAAAATTATTTTTAAAAAGTTGATATGAATTGCAGTAATAATATATCATAGAATTACTATGCTGTCTTCCAGTACCCAAGTTTGGAGCACTTTTTTATTTAGTTAGGTTTTTTGTGAATTATTCTGTATTTGTTAAATTTTTACCTGTTTCATTTCCTTTGAAACAAATATAAATTATCATTGTAGATCTAAACTGAAGATCACAATTTACACTTATTCCAACTGTGAAGCTGATCTAAATAATATGTGGAGGTCGGGGATAACTTGGGATAGTTGATTATCTTGTAGGAGAGCCTAAGATTGAAATTTTTTTTTTTTTAATTTTTATGGCTGAACTCCAAACCTAGGACCTCATTTCTCTATTGCTGAGTCATATCCCTCATCCCTGTGGTGTATTAAATTATTTGTTTTGTGTTATGTGCAGACACTTGAGGACAGAGGTTGTTGTCAGGATATCTTTACTTCAGTTTTTGGGACACATTCTTTTACTTAAACTGGAGCTTATGGATTTGCCTAGACTGGCTGGCTATTTGTGCCTGTTTTTATGTGAGTGTTGGGGATCTGAACCTCGTGTCCTCATGCTTGCATGGCAGACCCTTTTTTTTTACCAACTGAGCCATCTTCCCAGCCCAGTATGTATGTATGTATGTATGTATGTATGTATGTATGTATGTATGTATATTTTTGTATGGTAACCTTGATAACACATTTATCCTAGGAAGTTTTATTATTATTAAAGATTCCTTGTGTGATATTCTAAGTAGAGATTTATGTTACCTGTTTTAAGTTTTATTTTTTCCTTTCCAACCTTTATGTCTTTTATCACTCTTGCCTCAGTGCAGTGGCTAGCATTTCTAGTAGGTACTGTGTTGAATAAGAATAAAGACAGTGGATATCTTTTCCTTATTCCTGAAGATAGAGGGAAAACATTCAGTTATTTGTTGTAAAATATATGATAGAGCTAAAAAATTTTTTTGTAAGATTACATTTATTCTGTGTGCTTGTGTGTGCGCACATGTATGCAGATCAGTGCATGGCTTGTGGGAGTTGATTCTCTCCTTTCTATGATGTGGATCCTGGGGATCCAACTCAGGTTGTCAGACTTGGTGACAGAAGCCTTTACCTCCTGAGCCTGTATTTAAAAAAAAAAAAAAAAATCAGCTCATGCTAGATTTTTCAGAAGATGCAATTTATATAGTTGAGAATGTTCCTGTATCCATTCTTCTTTACCTAGCTGCTTTTTAACTGTTTAGGAGTTTTTCTCATGAAAGTTGGATTTTGTCAAATGACTTTTTTCCCCCCAAGTGGGTCATTTGATGTGATTTTTACCATTTTTTTCTTTAGTCTGTTGGTGTGTGATAAATATTAAACCAGCTTTACATGCCCAGACTAAAACTTAGTTGCTCTTCATGTATATACTTCATTTGTACCTTGTTGAGTTACATTTGCTAATTTTTTGTTGTTGTTGAATTTTGTGTCTGTGATCATGAGGAGGCTGAATTTCTGTATTTGAGTTCATTTTGGTTTGTAGTTTGGTGTGTAGATAGCATTTGTCTAGCTTTGCTATCATTTACTGTATGCTTACCTTCAGAAAAGGAGTTGGGAAATGTTTTTATTTCTGAATAAAAATTGGTGAAATGGGTAAGCTTCTCTTTTTGAAACTCTAATTAGGAACTCACCATTAATGCTTCTCAGACTTTGCCATGTTTGCAGAATTTTGGTAATTTGTACTTTTGGGGGAATTGGTTTACTTCTTCTAAATTACTGGGTTTGTTAAATAGGAACATAGAATTCTTTATGCTCTTTTTTTTTTATTATTGAGCTTTCAATGGCTATTTGATATGTGTAATGATCCCAAGTTTTATTTGTGACACGAAAAGACATTTCTGGGTCTTTTATCTCTCAATTTTTTTCTTGCTTTTCTTTTCTATTTATTTATTTATTTATTTATTTATTTATTTATTTATTTATTTATTTATTTATTTATTTAATGAGACAGGTAGTTGGTTGGCCTAGGCTGGCTGAGATTAAGACATACACTACTGGCTTATTTCTAGTTTCTTTTTTTAATTTTATTTTTTCCAAATAATTTTTTATTACATTATAAATAATACTTTTCTTAAGCGAGGAATTTAGATTATTTTGTTAGATGATATAGTGTTAGCACATTACCTTTCAGCATTATTGTAGCTGTGCCTCATATATTCTGTAACAGTTTTCGTCAGTTTTATGATTTTTTTTTTAATTCCTCCTGACATTTTTGGAGTATTAACAACTTGTTGAGGTTATGGAGATTTTTTCTTAACTTTATTGCTTTTTTTTTTAGCTTATTTCCATTGTAGTTAGATTTTACTGTGTCTAATTTTTTAATTGTTGTCTTTTGTTTTATGACTTGGTACATATTTTGTTTTCTGTTTGTGAATATTTCTGGGTGCTTGAATATGTATTTTGCTCTTACTGTGTAAACCAACATGATAGATGATGTTAGTTGATTGTGTTTAGTTCTTCTCTGTCCTCGCCAGTTTGCTATCCAGTATTTCTGTGAATTGTTTAGTGTGTGGTTTTGCCTGTCTTCATCGGCAGTTATGGATTTGTGTTTGCTTCCTGTATTTTGAGGTTGATCTGTCATTGCATTTATACCCATGTCTTTTGGTATGTTAATACTTTTGTCAGTATTTAATGTATCCCTTTGTTTTATTGGTGATTTTCCCTGCTCTGTTGTGTACTTTCTCTTACCATAGACACTTTTGCCTTTTTAAAGTATTTAATGTTTACATAGTATTTTTTTTTCCCTTTTTGTGTATTGAAAGTAGAACTCAGGGCTTTGCATATGTTAGGCAAGAACTCTGCCACTGTGCTACACTCTCTGGTATATATTTTTTCATTTTTCTTTTTCTTTCAACTTAACTTGTGTTGTCATACTGGAAGTAATTTTTTGCTCATAGTGTATGTTGTTAGACACTTAAATAAATTAACTCTTCCTGTCTCTCTTAATATCTCTAGGTCATTTATACTTAGAGTTTAAGCCTGCTATTTTATTGTTTCATGTGTGTTTTAGTTATGGTTTCCATTTCTGTGATAAAGCAGCTTAGGAAGGAAAGAGTTTATTTTATTTTGTATTACACTCCAAGGTAACAAACAGTCCATCACAGAGGGAAGCTAGGAAAGAACCTGGAGGCAGGAGCTGATGTAGAGGCCATGGAGGTGTGCTGCTTACTTTTTGGCTCCTCACATTTGCTCAGTCTGCTTTTTTTATACATACACAGGAGAGCCTACCTAGGGATGGCACCAACCAAAATGGGCTGGGCCCTCCCTCATCAATTACTACATAAGACATTGTCCTATTGTCTTGCCTGTAGGCTGATCTGCTGGGGACATTTTCTCAATGATGTTCTCTGTTCCTAAATGACTGAAGCTTCTGTCAGATTGACATAAAACTAGTGAAAAACAAATGAAAATAGCCTCAGGGACCCATATAACAAAACAAATGAGCTAAGATTATTTTCAGAGTTTTGGAAAATGAGAGAATGTAAGATTAAAGAAATATTTAATGGTAGCAGTGGCTGAAAATTTCTCAATTTTATTGAAACAGATTACACATATAGAAAAGGCAAGTAAACACTAAATAAAACAATACTAAAAATACCAGCACCAACATCTTAATAACTAAACTTCTGGAAAGCAGAGACAAAAAGATTCTTGAAAATGACTAGGTAGAAAAGTTTCATCATTTATATGGGAACACCAATTTGAAGGACAGCAGATTTCTCATTTGCAGTCTGAAAAAACAACAACAAATAAAAACTCAAAAAGAAATAATATAACCCTTGTCACATACTGAAAGGGAAATCTCCACTGCATATTTAATATAGAGCAAGTATATACCTCAGGAATGAGAGATAAAGACCTAAAACTAGCCAGCACAATGTATTTTTCATTACTCTTTCTCTCTTCTTACCTTCTGGTGGGATGTACATAAATACATACATGCATACAGACAGAGAAAGAGCACATCTTGGTGTTTTTGAGTGTGATCCTTTATATCTTAGCTTATTTTCTTTGTTATATAGGTCCCCAGGCTGTGTTCATTTGTTTTCACTGTTTTCTCTTTCTTTAGATTGGTGACTGTATTGATCTGCTCACAGATTCTTTTTTTGTCATTTCCATGATTGTGTTAGGCCTAGCCAGAAAGTTTTTATCTTTGATATTTTAATTTTTAGTTTCATAATTTCTGCTTGGTTCTTTTAATTGCCTTTGCCGAGACTTTTCCAGTTTTTTGTTTGTTTCAAGAACAGTTCTAATTGCTTATTTGAAGCATTTTGTTGATGGCTTTTAAATCTATTGAATAATTTAAAACTGATAATAAGCACTATTGCTTGTTTGTTTCCATGTTATATTTTTTTGGATTTTGGAAGGATGTGATTTTTTGATTGTATCATGTACATTTTGGGTATCATATTCGAAGTCTGCTTTTTTTAATAGTAGTCAATATCCTTGATGAGATGTAGGACAAGAGGTGGGGAGAGGGAGGGGTGGGGAGAGGGAAGGGTGGGGAGAGGGAGGGGTGGGGAGAGGGAGAGAGAGAGAGAGAGAGAGAGAGAGAGAGAGAGAGAGAGAGAGAGAGTTAGTTGTGTGTGTGTGTGTGTGTGTGTTTCATAGTTTCAATTGGTCCTATTGACATTTACCCTGGTAAAATGGAAGTCCGCAGAATGGGAACCAGTTTAATACTGTCTTGTCTCTTGAGTGAGACATTAAGATAACATTCTGATTTGCTGTGTTGCTCTAGCGAGAAAGAAGTAGGGAGTTAACTCAAGACTGCTCTCATGCTACAGCATACAGCACAAACCTATTATCTCTGTTCTCTTCATCCCTGTTGATGCCAAATATAAAGTTAGAGCTCAGCTCACAGTGATTGCCATTGGCACAGGGGAACAATTTAAACTTCTTGTGGGCCTACTTACTACTATGTTTCAGTGCTGGATGGATGTGATGGATGTGGAAGTTCTGCGTCCTACTGGGTCCCATTGCCACTATGGTGACCTTGTTCAATTTTCTTGATACTGAATTAGGGTGCAGCTTCAGCTCCTTGCTGGGTCCTACCCACCCAGGACTGTTACGAGTGTGGGGTGGTGATGCATAATAAAGTGACTGCCTTAGCTTTAAGTCTCCTATCTGCTAGGTCAGTGGTTGTCAGCCTGTGGATCGAGACCCTTTTGGGGATGAATGTACCTTTCATAAATGAATGCACCTTTCACAGGGGTTGCATGTAAGATACCCTGCATTATCAGATATTTAAGATTCATAACAGCAAAATTAGTTATGAAGTGGCAATGAAAATCATTTTATGGTTGGGGTTCACCACAACATGAGGAACTGTATTGAAAGGTTGCAGCATTAGGAAGGTTGAGAAATACTGTTCTCTACTCTAAGTTCTCTAAGTGGGTAAATGGGAGAACCTTGTTCTTTTACTGCATGTGGCTTAGATTATCTCCTCTTTTCTGTCTTGCCACTAACCCAGTCATGGGCATAGGAGGTGCACTTTCCTTTGCTTCTGCCACTCGTAGAAAGAAGGTGAGCTTTTTAACTAGCCCATCTATAGTATCTTGATAAAATTAGAGTACCCTTATCAATGACCTTGAAGATCATTGACTTGTTTTACCCTGCTAACATTACCACCGTGGTAGGAGCTACCATGAGCAAGACTGCTTCTGCTGAGGTGGGTGTGTAAGTCACTTGCCCATACTGCATGGTAAGAGAATCTAAGTACCTCATTTCTGATTTTGGTGGGTTGTGCATAAGTTAGTTGCATGTTTAGCCCTAATCAAATTTTAGGTAGAGGGGTGAGAGCCAGTTTTTTGTTAAGCTGCCTTTTTCTTGGGACTTTGGCTTTGCTTGCATTTCTTTTTACTCTATAATTGTTGAAGGTACTAGATCAGTAGCTTCTGCAGTGATGTTTTGTCCTGGAAATAAGGGAGGTCCTGAGATCTTGAGAAAAGTTGTTGCTGTTTCTTGTGTTATTTCCAGGAATTTTTTGCTTATAAAAGTTAGAACTGGGGAGGATTGAAGTCTTTTAATTTTTTATTGAACTGGAAGTTTTTCCTTGACTTTGATGGTGTTTAGAGTTTTCAAAGGGAAAATGTTAGCTGAAAAGTATTTATCATACATATTAATGAACACAAGTCTTAAAAAATGTCAATTCTCAAGCGCTCTGGAAGCTGAGGTAAGAGAATCTTGAGTCCAAAGCCTGGGCAACATAGCTAGGAAAAAATAATCATAGGAAAATCTTAATTTTTTATTTTTATTTCTGCTTTTAAAATTTCTTTCAGAAAAAATTTACTATTATTATTATTATTATTATTATTATTATAGTCACAATTCCTCTGTGTAGCCCTGGCTGTCCTGGAACTTCTCTGTCGAACAGACTTGAATTCAGGGCTCCCCTTGCCTCTGTCTCCCAAGTGCTAGGGTTAAAGGAATGCCTGGTTAAAAATCTTAATAATTCTACTCATGAATTTTCAGCTCCATGTGTCTTTATCACCTCCTAAAGCCTCCAACTTTTGCCATTACGTTGGTGATTAGTTTTTTTAAACAAGCATTTTTTCCCTTAATTGAAGGTAGATTCTTTTCTCAAAATTTATTCTGATTACAGTTTCCCCTCAGTTTCCTCCCTACTTCCAATCCCATCTGGATCCACTCCCTTTCTGTTTCATTAGAAAAGAATAAGCTTCTAAGTGGTAACAATAAAACATAACAAAATAAACTATGAGCTAAAACAAAAACCATCACGTCAGAGTTTGACAAGGTAACCCAACAGAAGGAAAAAAGCTCAGAGACCCACTCATTTACACACTTGGGAGTCCCACAAAAACACTAAATTGGAAGCTGTAATATATATGCAGAGGACTTGGTGCAGACTTGCAGGCCCTGTGCATGTTGCTTCTGTCAGTGCATTCATATGTGCTTTGCTCATTAGAGAGGGCCTCTCTCCCCTTTGTCTCTTACACTCTTTCAGCCTCCTCTCAAGATTCTTGATATCTGAAGGAAGAAATTTGGTTGGAGACATCCTTTGGTGATTAAATTATAACAAACGGATTTTGAGAGTTATATTCAGACACAAGCACAAATAAGTAAATGTAATTTTTTTATTTTTAAAAGAGTTGTAACAGTGAAGAACATTTAGATAGTTTAATACTGGCTGAAAAATTTCCAGCGTAATAAAAAATAAGGTGTTAAACAATAATTCACATTCAGAGGGCTCAGTGAACTCCAGTTAGATTAAATTCAAAGAGCTGCACATTAATTACAGTAAAACTGTCAAAAGAGAATTTTTAAAGAAGCAACAAAATAGCAACTCATCACATACAAAATTAAAAAAAAAAAACAACAGCTTGATTCTTTTAGAAGACACCATGGCAGCCAGAAACCATTGGAATGACACATTAAAACTGTTGAGAGGAAAAGATGTCCAACCAAGAAGTCCATATATCCATGTGCTTGTATTCTTAGAACTTGTGTCTTGTTTGCTCCCGTTACCCTAGTTTTTGAGCCTATACTATGAGTTTTGTAGTATCCTTCAGCTACCATCTCAGACCATTTTGATATTCTTTTTTATCCAGGATAGCTCAAACTCACAAAAGAAAATCCTGGCTCCCTGGTAAGAGTATCACTTCCCCATCCTTCAGCTCTTTCTCTTCAGATTTACCAGCACATATTATAATGTCAGTATCTGCAGTTTGTTTTTTGATCCTCTCTTCTATTTCTATTTGTGTACGATGCGAAGATTACCCTGTCCCTACTCAGTCTCCCTATTACTTTTTCCCTGTGTTAAGTCAACACTTATATTATGGCTATGTGTGTTCAGTATGATTTTTCCTTCTTATGTACAAGTTTTGTTTTGACACATGAATTGGTTTTTTGATGCTGTCAGTTTTCCTTTTAGTGTTGTAGGTCCCTAGACATTCTTTTGCTTTATTTCTAAGCAGTTCCAAAAGTACTTTTCTTTCCTAATCATTTTATCTACTTCTGACTGTTGCTTTATTTGCCCCGTTATAACTTGATTATAATCCTGTATCACTTTAATCACCTAAAAGTGAATTTGTACATGATTCGGTTAATAATAAAATACTGTTTTCTGGACTGGAGAGGTAGCCCAGTAGTTCAGAGCTTGTTCCCAGCACCTGCAGGAGGTGGCTTACAACAGACTGTAACTCCAGCTCCAGGGTATCTGATGCCTCTGCAAGTGTCTCCCCTCCCTCACACATATATACATATTATTAAAAATAAAATAGATCTTAACAAAAGTGATGTCCTTTACAAAGACCTTAAAATTGTATCTGCCCTCATTGTTGGACCTCCAATAGCCCATGTCTTCATTTTTAAAAAAGATTCTTTTTATTTCATTTATATGAATATTTGCTTGCATGTGTATATCTGTATCATGTGTATGTCTGGTGCCTCTGGAAGTTAGAGGAGGTTATTCAATTCCCTGGAACTGAAGTTTACAGGTTTCAGTACCTTGTGGGTACTAGAAACTGAAGTTGTTTTTCTGGCAGATGCTCTAAATTCCTCAGCTATCTCTCCAGCCCTCTCTTTGTCTTTTAAATAAGTCTTTAACACCTCTAAGCCTTTCCTTTATTCTCACCTATAAAGTAGTTTAATAGACACCTACTTGTGGCAATGAATGCTTGTAAAATACACTGTATTTAGCAGTTAGTAAGTATTGTTATAGTAGTTCTGATTAAGGGATTTGGTAAAATACAATAGATGTTAGAATGATATCTGATGTGGCAGTTGTGTAGGGTTTTGTAGGGAGATTCAGGGAAAAAAACACTGTAAGAAAATGCTAAGAAAGTTGTTACCTGAAGGAATAGGCAGAAAGAGTATAGTATTTCTAATAATTGTGGGTTCTAGGCATACTTTTCTATATGCTATATATATCAATGTGTGTGTATGTGTATTCATATTTTTCCCTGGCCCTATCATCAGACTTTGCTGCTCATTAGCTTTGAGACTACAAGTAGAGTGTCAAAACTGGCTAAGTGATTCATTTGCAGAAAATAAGTAGAATTTAATGTTTTCTTTGAAATATCATTCCTGTTATTTGTATCTGGTATGTTTTCTCTTGTCATTGGATTGCCAGTAGTATTAGCAAAGCTGGATATTCTTTTTTACTATACTCTGTTTTATGGCGATGATATGCTGTAGGCCCAGCAAAGTTGCAGAACCACTCAGTATCTTACGTAAATTTGAGTTAACTAAAAATGTTAAATTACATTTATTTATTTGTGTGTGTGCCCATACATGTGTCAGTACAGGTGGAAGTCAGAGAACAACTTGCCAGAATCTACTTTCTCTTTCTTTACTGTGTGAGTTCCAGGGATTGAACTCAGGCTTCAGACTTGACAGCAATTGATAAGGAATGTCTGTTTTCACAGAAACATGCTTTGTGGGAGTGAAGCAGTGCTAATCAGTTGGTTAATTTTTGATGTCTCTGGTTTCTCTGTATCTTTGGGGCCTATCCTGGGACTTGCTCTCCAAACCAGGCTGGTCTTCAACTCACAGAGATCCGCCTGCCTCTGCCTCCCAAGTGCTGGGATTAAAGGCGTGCGCCACCACTGTTTAGCTTTGTGATTAGATTTTAAAAAATATACAATATATTTTGTTATGGTCATGGTCTGCTCTCCTCCAACTCTTTCCAGATCCTCCACTGGAGTTTTTATTTTTTTAACCTTAGTATTCTGTTTAGATTATTTTATTTTGTTTCTATAGAATGTAAACAATAGTTGCTGTGAAAAGGTGGGAGGGGTATGGGTTGGGCATGAGGGAGCATCAAGACCCATTGTATATCACTGTATTAAATTGTCAGAGAATAAATAGAACAAACAAAACAAAAAAAATTTACAGAGATCTGCCTGCTTCTGCCTCCCAAGTGCTAGGATTAAAGGCATGCGCCAACCCTTCCCCACAAGTCTTTTTAGTGGACTATGTCAGAGATAGTTGTATATTTGACCTTTTTAGGGGTGACTAAATGATGGAATTTGTGGGATGACAGTGGTTGAAGATAATACACAGTAGGAATAAATTAGGCAAAACATTTTAATATACTGAATGAGAGTGAACTTAAATATTCAGTAGGCTCTGTATAGTTGGATCTTATTGCTGGGAACCATAGCAATAAACAATGTTGTTGTATTATTTTTTTAAATAATATTGTTTAAAACTAGCTTTTGTTTGTTTCGGGTATGAGTTGGGCTATAGAAATAAAGGAGTCTTGGTGAATCAAGTTGTGCCCATGTTGTAATGCTAGGAATTGGGATATGATATAAAGAAAAAAGGATAATTGTTATGACACAAATGTTCAATGTATAGGAATGAAGATATTTAAATTTATAGGACTAATGTAAAGGGAGATTAAAAAGAGAAATTTTTGAATGAGGATAAACCCTTAAATTTTGCTTTCTAAATGTCCAAAGGGGAAAAGCATGCTAGGCTGTTAAATAAAAACGAGTCCTTACCTTGGAGGCTTAATAAAGATCCAAGTTCCTCTTCTGTTTTGTCTCCTCTTTCTGATTTTAGTAAAGCAAGACATTTAGACAATTTGTAGAATAAAAGTGACTGTTGGAAAACAACTTTAGTTAGGAACGCAGATAATGAAACTGGAGAGTGATAAAAGAAAAGAGGAGAAAAGAATGTGGAAGAGAATAAGAAAGAGGCTAGGTATTTGTTTGCTTTCATTTTTAATGTCTAGATGCCAGTTTAAGTTCAGGTCTGAGTTGGTGTTCCTTGATTAGTGGCTAGCATAAAACAAAATGTTTTAAGTTAATTGTACATATTGTCCAGTTCAGTCCTTAACATAATAATTAACCCACACAGCTTTAGTTAGGTACAGTGGACATTTGTTTAATACCAGCACTGGACTGGATGAGGCAGGAGAAATCTCAAATTCTAGGCCAAACTGTTCTCACATCTATAGGTCAGTAATAAGTACATTCACATTTTTCTTCAACTAGCCTCTCAAACTCATTTTGCAAGCCAAACTCTGCTGATTAACCAACTGCCAGTATTTCAGTGTTCTTGTTAAGAATTTGTAGTATTTATACCCTTTAAAATAATATAGAGGCTTGCCATTTTTTCTCTATAGAGGCAGGCGGATCTCTGTGAGTTGGAAACCAGCCTGGTCTAGAAATAGGGTGAATATCCTTAACTGAAAATTTAAAATCTTACTCCAAACTCTGAAATTATTTTGAATACATACAAGAGAATACAAATGAAAAAATTCTGTATCTTTCCATAGACAAAATCCAAGTACATTAAATACATAAAGTTGTTTTCAGGCTATGCATACAAGTTGTAAGGAATTTACTGTATAGGACTAAAACCCATTCTCCAAGATGTTTCATTATGTTTATATGCAAATATTTCCAAATTAAAAGTATTTCACATTGGGAACATTCTTCTCCTCAAGCCTATCTTTTGTTTGTTTCTTTCATTGAGACATGGTCTTACTATGTAGCATAAGCTGGCCTTGAAATTGTGGTAGTTCCCCTCAGCCTCCTGTGTGGTGACATTATATAGGATCAAACCAGCTGTGGCTTCCAGCATTTTTGATAACCTGTAATAAGTATTTAAACTGTCTTACTGAATTTTTTTATTGATAAAGTGTGAACCTATAAAACGATGAATCTTTTTTACTTTTTATTTATTCTATGCATCTTTTACATGATGTAAAAGATTTTGATCCCATTCATTTCCCTGTCCCTTCAAATCTGCACTCAGCCTCTATATCTTCCTCCCCAAATAAGACAAAACTTAAGTGATAAAAGGGAAAAAAGGAAGAAAAATTAAAAATCTCTTCATGGAAGCTGCAGTGTAACAGTGAATTACACAGTAAACTCCTCTGTCCATATATCTTTACTCGCAAGTGTTCATGAGTCATTGGTCTTGTTCGAGGCCTTTGGTTTCTGCTATACTATTGGTACTAGGCTCTCACTAGGACTCTTCTTCGATATCCTCTTTTTCCCTGTGTTTTGGAGATCCTGCACCTTTGGGTCTGCAGGTCAGGTTCCTTCACGAACTCCAGCAGATCATGGATGGGGTGAATGTTGGGGTGGTCTAAGCCCTAACCCTGATTCTGGACCTGGGCAGCTGTTTTAGGGTTGGTCCGCCAGCCTGTTTTCCCTTGTCCTCAACACCAGCATTGCCCCAGCTAGCTCACCTCTTTTAGAAATAAGCCAAGGGTGGGGCCACTTATCCTGCTTTCACACCTTCAGGGTTGACTATCACACACCTATACCATTAGGACCAGCTTTATTGTGTTGTGTAGGCCAAGATACTGGGGCCACCCTTCCAATTGATGGTGATGGGTAGGGACAGCCCTCCCACTCTTATGACCCTAGGGCCAGACCTGTCCCAGGCATTGATGGGTAGGAGGTGTGGTGGGGAGGGCATTTCTCCTCTGTCTATGCTACCACGTGTCTGATGAGTAATGGGGAAGCTCTCCCTTGCTCATAACCTTGGGCCTGGGGTCACCATCACCTTCGACTACTGGGCAGCTCTGCTGTGCTGCTTAGGCAAAGATGCAGGACCCATTTCCTGAGTGCTGTAGCTGGTAAGAGGAGGGTCAGTACCCACATGACAGCTCACAACTAACTCCAGTTCCGGGGTGGGGGGGAGGAGTTCTGACACCCTCTTCTGCCCTCTGTGAGCACCAGGAACCATATGTGCACATACATGTAGGTAAAACACCATGTGATACACAGATATACATGCAGACAAAACACCCATAAACATCAAAGAAGGGGGGGGGACACACATTTGTCTTCGTGTGAGTTTTAGAAATAGGTGGCACTGGCTGTAGCTCACTTGTAGAGGACTTGACTATCAGGCACTAGACCCTGGGTTTGACCTCTAGCACCACAAAAAGCCGGACAGGCCCAGAAGAAATGGAGGGTGTTGCGCTACTCTTCTGTAGCAACTGATTTTTCAAATAGTAAAAGTAAAGTAGTTACTAAAGCAAATTGCATTGACTACTGTAGAAAATGGCAGTATAATGAGAGGACATTTCAGTTTTCTTAAAAGCTGGGGAAAGGGAGCAGTCTTAATGCTATGCCTCCAAAATGTAATGATTATTTATACTTCCCAATATGTTTTTTCTTTGTAGTAGATAATAAATTATAAATAATGTATATATTTACAATTATAAATAAGCTATTGTTAAATTCTGTTTTTTACAAATTTTGTGGAAAATGTTGGTAATTATAAAGATAAGATAGTTTATTAATTCTTTTTTTAAAAAATATTTATTATGCATACAATATTCTGTCTACATGTATGCCTGCAGGCCAGAAGAGGGCACCAGACCTCATTACCGATGGTTGTGAAGCCACCATGTGGTTGCTAGGAATTAAACTCAGGACCTTTGGAAGAGCAGGCAATGCTCTTAATTGCTGAGCCATCTCTCCAGCCCAGTTTATTAATTCTATAGGCCTTTTATTTATAAACTGAAAAAGTTGCCTTTCTAATATTTAGTATATAGATTGAATACTCTTTCAGTTTAAAAGTTTGTATTTGCTCTGTAAATAGATAAAAATATAGCTGTTAGTTATATTTATGTATATTACTTACTTCAGGTCATAATATTAAAGATATAAGTTAAATTACAAGGGAGAGCATAATTCTAAATGACTTATGCAAAGAAATAATATAGTTATGAAAAATTTAGAAAATACAGAGAAGTGGAGCAAATTAGAACTTTTATATGGGGCAGCTATAGACATGAACATATAATTTCTAGAGTTTGTATTATTAAAATTTGTTTTACATTCTAGTCATTTTATCCTGAAGTCATGTACAAGCGTAGTCTGTATTAGCAAAGATTTTACTTGTGTACCTGTGGTGTTCAAAATGCAGTGATGTTTTGTGTGTGAGTGTGTGTGTGTGTGTGTGTGTGTGTGTGTGTGTGTGTGTGTGTGTGATTAATAAAAAGCAATGAATTTGAGAGGTAGTAGGGGCAGGGGGAGGAGTGGGAGGAGGAAATGATATAAATACAGTATAGTAGATACAGTATTTGAAACTCTCAAGTAAAATATCCAAAATATGAACAATATAAATGCATACTCTTTCTTTTAGAATGGGAACTTCATTATCTTTCCTAAACTGATCTTGAATCCCTGGACTTGAGGTCTTCCTCATTTTTTTAAGTTGTACATTTCACTATACCTAGCTTAAAAATTATCCGTTGGATAAGAAATACTTTTTTTTTTTGAAATATTTTTGGTGAGGAGACATTTAAGTGAGCATCTAAATCTAAACAACTAATTTTATATCTTCATACTATTACTAATCATTTTATTTTTCACAAATAATTTGTGTCCACTATCATCATTATCCAGCATGTTGAAGGGGTGAAGAAGGAATGGGTGTGCATATGTGTGCATTTGGGTGATCAGAGAGCAGAGGACAACTTCTAGTTGATTCTTCTCTCCTCCTACAGGGGAGTAGGGAGGTAGGAGATGTTTCTGAATAAGCAAAGGCAGGTCGTAAAGTAAGCACTTTGCGGCTTGTTAGCTATTTTGCCAACCCAAACCCTTTGATTTTAAAATATTGTTATAAACAATACCGTTTTTTTTTCTATATTGTATTGAGAATTGCCCTGTTATTTTTATTTTAAATATTGTTTAAAAATTATGTTACCATTTGCCTGTATCTAGTATCAGAATTACCAAAAAATCAAATAAATACATGAGGTATTTATGAAATGCTAACATAAGCTGTTTGGAAATCTTTTCCATTCATTTTTCAGTCTCATTTGATTGTCTTCTGTCATCATCATGTTTCACTACCAGCACTGGTTTACTAGGCTCACAGTGAATATATAGGGGAAATTACTAAGAAAGTTTCAATCTAGTTTGAAAATTCTCTTATTTTGGATTTTGTCTGGTATTAATGTTTTGTGGATGATCAGAGGTGTATATAATAGTTTTAGATGTGTTCCTCTGTTTTATGAGAAATAGAACACAAGCAATATATGATCATAATAGTTGTGTGACATCAAAGGCAATAAGGAGTTTTTTTTGGGTTTTTTTGTTTGCTTAAATCATTAAAGAAGATTTCTATGTTTATATTATGAACACTTTTTTACCGCAGAAATATATTCGCTTATAAAGTTAATAGAAATCAATAGCAAGAAACTGTCAGGGAGGAGAAGTGTCTATATATTTTACCAAGTGTTTCCGAAAGCAAAGGTTCAAGAAATGGCTCAGTGAGTATAGGTGCCTGCTTCAAAGCCTGATGGCCTGAGTTCAGTCCCTGGGACCCACATGGTAGGAAGAGAGAACCTGATTATGCTAGTTGCCTGTGGCCTCTGCATATACATCATAGCATGGGTGAACACACACATGGGGGAGAGGATAAAAAATGTAGTTAAAAAAACTAAAACTATAAAAATGATTTCAATGAAAACTTTAATTACAATACTGTTACTAACTTTATAAACATTTTATTTATTGTAAAATTGTAAAAGTAAATTCACCGTACTCAATAACTGATTTTGTATTTTTATACTCAAACCATTTGTCTGATAAGAGTTGTATAAAGAGGCTCTTGAAATTTTGTGCCTTTATAGTAATTCCTGAGACTTTACTATAGAATCCAGACTCTTATAGAGAAGTGGATTGGTTAGTAGTTCTCAGTTCTTGTGATTTGCTACATACACATTTAGTTGTCAAAGAGTATAATACGAACTGAGGACAATTCTTTTGTAGCTCTGAAGTATATTAAGATCAGCCTGGATATACATTGTTTGCAATAGGTTCTCCAAACTTGCTGACAGATAAATTTTGTCAGGATAGTAAATTTAATATATACATTTTGAAACTGATTCCCTACACATCAAGGCTCTGTATCACAAAAAATGAAGGCCTTCTAAGTAGACATTCCAGGAAATTTTTATGATAATAGTGAAATGGTGTTTTTAAACGATTATCTTGAGTTTCTTTCTTTGTATTTGCCAAATGAGAGGATACCCAGATATTTGAGAAATCACTTTTTATTTATTTATTTATTTATTTTTTGATTTGATGACTCTACTAGGATGCCTTACAACAGCAACATTATGCAGTATTTATCTAAGGAAATTTTGACATTACCTAAAAGATCGTGGGGGTAAGAGCTTTGTTGTTACCTGGAAAGGGAAGAAACAAGTGTATCTAGTTCTGTGCCAAGTACTTTGAGAACTCTTAGAGAAATTTCCTTTTTCTCTATACCTTTTTCCTTTCTCTCCCTCCCTTCCTTTTGTCTGTCTGTCTTTATATGTGTGTCCATGCTTGTGTGTGAGGGTATTTATGTACAAGTGTGGAGGTCAGAGGACAGTCTGACTTTTTTTACTTGGGCTTTGGAGATCTGAACTCAGGTTGTCAGGCTTGTGCTGGTATTTACTAAGCCATCTCTGGTGAACAACTTTGACATCTTAATCATCTTGTCAGGTCTGAGGGTAAGAGAGAATAAGTTTCCGAAGATCTGTAGCATATGACAACTGGGATGTGTCATCAAACTCTTCTGTCATTTGTATTCTTCAGAGTTCAAGGGAGTTAACAGCCGTAACAATTTTGTTTTCTGAGAAAGGAAATATGAGTGTATATAAATATTTTGGGAGTGTAAGATAGAGTTTAGAATTAGTGTGTTTGAGTTTATAACAAGGAAAAGATAATTGTAAGGTAGTTTAAATCTGGTATAGATTTTGGTAAAAAGTGAACTATTAAGTATAAATGGTAGCTGTACTTATTACAGAGATTGTATGACTTCTCACCTAATTCAGTTAAATTCTCCATGCCTGTAGGAAAGATGAATGTTTGATTTGAATAGGTTTATATAGTAGTAGTTTATATTTGTAGCTTATGAACAGAATTGTCAAAGTGCTCCTTTATTTAATTTGTCAGATATTTTTGCAGTTTTATAGATGAGAAAGATATTTATGCCCTTATCAGTGGAATTTCTGATTAAATACTTAATCTATTTCTTTTTAAAGAATGATGTCCTGATGTATGGAGATATAAGAAAAGTTCATTGATTTCCTGGGTGATGATTAGTAGAGGATATATACAATCTTAGGGAGAGATTGTGTTTTTAGGATTTTTACCTACCTCTTAAACATTTGTGTTCTTTTATTTCTAGGCTGTTCGCTGCTACGAATCTCTGATCTTAAAAGCTGAAGGAAAAGTGGAGTCTGATTTCTTTTGTCAATTAGGTCATTTCAACCTCTTGTTGGAAGATTATTCAAAAGGTAACTTGTTTTCTTATTGATTTCTTTGATTCATATATGCATTTCAAGTAATTATAATTATGAAGGGCACTGTTATTTTTATTTGTAAGAAGCTACAACTTTATGAGCTATATAGTAAACAGTAAGAGAAAACCAGAATAGATGGAATTGGGAAAATCACGTGGCTCCAGGTAAATAATCAATAAAATAAGATCTATTAAAAAAAAAACTCTCTATGTACAAAACTTTCATTGTGGTTTTGTTTTGCTCCATGAAAATGCCTCCTTTAAACACTGTTATCTTAGTGTTTGAAATTTAGCTCAGTGGTAGTGCTTGCTTAGCAATTGCAAGGCTCCATTGAGGGGTGAACTGAGAACAAAAGCTCCTCTAGGACATATAGGAAAAGTAATACAAAGTTAGTTTTCTTACTATTTTTTTTTCTGTAAATCTTGTCCATCTTAACTAGAAAGTATTTGAATAAAACTAAGCTATAGTCATGTTACTATTAAAGGCAATACACATGAGTTTGAACCTTAAATAAAACTATTTTATATACTTAAATGTTCTTCATCAAGAAATAACCAAGTTATATATCTGAATATAGTAAGTAGTCAATCCTCTGAGGTGTGCTTTTTTCAAGGAACTAAGCTGCCAAATTAAACCATTATTTATGCAGGAAGTCAAAAAGCTGCCCACCCTCCCTCAGTACAAAAGGAAAATTCTACAGCAAAGGAAAACTGTTCTTACAAGTGATAACATTTAAACTTTTGGTAACATTAAACGTCTTATTGCAGTAGATGTATTTGTTTTTAGCAAACGTGGGCAGAGTACTTAATGGAAAGTTTTAGGGCTAGAGTAAAGAATTGTTGGTATTTCACATTGTTGCTGGATCATGCCAGTTTTGTGTCAGGTCACACATTTTCCTTAATGGAAGTAGACTTTTAGTCTGAAACATTCATATTATGTGAAATTCAAAATTAGACTTAAGCCCCAGTTTAGCTGCATTATTTATAGTTGCAGATTATATAAACATCCCTGAGTTTTTGTCTTCTAGTATGTAAGAGGTAAAAGTACTAGATGATCGCTCAGGAATTTTAGGGTTGTTAAGTGATTGATACTGGCTAGTACTTAGCTTTAGTTCAATACTCTAACACTCAGAATGGTTTTGTTGTTGTTGTTTCATCTATTTATTTGTTTACTCATTTATTTGTGTGGGAAGTATGCATGTGCTGTAGATGTTAGAGAACAGCATTTTGGAGTAAGTTCTTCCACCTTGAGGTTATCAAGGGACTCAGGTTGTCAGGCTTGGTAGATAAGTACTTTTTACCTACTGAGTTATCTTGTTGGCCTGATACTTAATGTTTTAACATCATTTGAAGCTGATAACTTATTTAAAGGAAGCTGTTATTTTAGAAGTCTATAGAATTCTGGGAAATCTGTTTTGTTTTAATTGCTACATTTTTATGTACAGAGAGAGCACATTAGCTTGACAACACATAAAGAGAGGCCTATACTTGAACTGCCCATATATAGTGCTCTGTGTCATTTAGTGACCTTACTAAATCATGTATTTTTTTTAACTTTTATTTCTTATTTTAAACATCCTATTTAATTAATTAATTGGTTAATTTATTTTTGTATTTGCACACATATGTACATGCTATGACATGGGTGTAGAGGTCAAAGGACAACTTGTAGTTAGTTTTACCTATCATTTGGGTTTTGGAGTTGGTCTTAGGCTATTAAGCCTGGCTACAAGTACGTTTCTTTATCTGCTGAGCAATTTTGTCAGCCCTTAACTTTTAAAACTTTATTTCAGTGAATTTAGCTACATTTTAAATTCATAAAATGTTCAGTTAGGGGCTGCTGGAGAGGTAGATGGCTCAACATTTAAGAGCATGTATTGCTTTTCAGGGGATGAAATTTTGAGTCCTAGCACCCACATTAGATGACTCAGAACCCCTTGTAACTCTAGCTCCATTTCCAGGAGGGTCTAACGCCTTTGGCATCTTTGGGCGCCTGCTCTCATGTGCACACAACTGCACGCATACATACAAACTTATATATGCATGCGAGTATGATTGCTCATGTTTATTGCCCCAACACTTAGGAGGCTGAGGCAGTAGGATTGTTGTGACTTTGAGGCCAGTGTAGTGACTTCCAGATCAGACTGGGTTACAGAGTTAAGAACTTGTCTTATAATACAAATGATTAAACAAACAAACAAACAAAAAGTTGGTCTGTGAAGATAACAAAGAACTGAGGGGCATTTGGAAATTTTCTTTCTGTTTTTGGAAGGTTGGATATAGGCATGTAGTATCTTCACTGCTGACAAACTAGTTGGTGGTGAGTAATCAGTAGGCCACTGAAAAATGTGTACTCTTAAATGCCCATCTACCTTTGTAAAGATTAAATTAGTTAGTTGGCTTTTGCTAGGAGATAGTAGTTTAAATTTTAATAGGAAGAGGAGGAGAATGGATATTTATCAGTATATTTCAAACTAGCAGCTTCTATAGTTTATGATTATTATGCATTTTTCAGGTCACCTTGGGAGTTTGAGGACCATGTTCTCTCTTAATTTAATTTTTTTTTTTTTTTTTAAAAAACTACAAGCTAGGACTGGAGACATGGCTTAGTGGTTAAAAGAAGTGGCCTGATTTCTGTTGGTAGCTAACAACAGTCTGTTTCAGGGCATCTAACACTTTTCTTCCTTTTTGGAGCTCCTGCAGGTGTGTGATGCATGTACATACACTCAGGCACACACATATATATAGCATTTAAAATAAATATTAAGCTAGTGTTTTTTTTTTCCTGTCCATTCTTTTCTGCATTTTTAAAACTAAGCCAATGTTAAGTAGAATACTTCCCTCTGGCATGTACCCACCCACACTCAAACAATTACCACCAATAATAAAGGCATTTCTTTCCTTAGCTATACTATTTTCTTTGTAACTGGCACAAGATAAGAGTGCTGACCTCAGCTAAATAGACATTTAATTTTAGGAAACATATGATAAAACATACTTTTTTTTAAAAAAAAAAGTTACCATGAACCATATAGTGAACATGTAAATCTTTGAGTATAGTGCTCCATATACACATGTGTAGGGGACTTCTTTGTTAATCAGAGAATGATTATATGCCTGGATTTATTACTACTTTTTAAAAATTCCCTGAACTTAGGATATCCATGAGTTTAGTATTGCACTGAAGGAGAAATGAAACTATAACATCCTTGACCAATTATTAAAAAGGCTGAAATTATGAGATAAAAGATTTGGGAGGGAATTTCAGAAATGTACATTTTAGTTGGCATGTATTTCTTTTTTTTCCTTCTTCAAGTAATTGACCTCTTTTCCTCCTTACCCCCTCTAACTTCTTACCCCTTACCTGTCATATTGTGGCAAAGTAGGTTTGGAATGTTTTAGTACTTAGATAGAAATTGCTGGTACAGGTTGCATGCCAAGATTTGGTACTTTGTAGAAACTTTGCCTGAGGTAGTTAAATGACAGTACTCCTTTGTGAGATATTTATAGTGTAAGACCAAAAAAGGGTCTGTGTTCTAATAATTGATAGTAAGTTTGTCAAGCAAAAAACAACCCCCCCCCCAAAAAAAAACAGTTTTTGCTACAGTCTTTCTGAAACAGATTTGAAACAAGGATATTGAAAAGAGGATTTGTATCATTCTTCATTCTTACAAATACCTAAAGTGAACTAAGACCTTTTTTAAAAATAACATAGATAAAGATTAGAAATAAGGACTGCTTGAAGAGATTTTACTTAAAAGACCCAGGTGATAGGTACTTGTATAGCCTTTATAGGCTCTCACTGACTTATGTGGATTAAGAAACACAAAATTTGTTAGGATCTTAAAATAAGATGCCAAACCTAATGGAGGTAAAGTGTAATTACTGAGAAAGTATGTAGTTGAATAGAAAGATAGATGGAAGAAATGCCTCATTTATAACTCTCCTTGCAATTTAGAGTACCAACTCTGAGTTTGCGGTTTCATATTTATTAATTCAACACATTGTTGTATAGATGCCATGTTTCTACCAATCAGTAATAACAGTGTGCTTCTTGTAATGCAGTTTTATTTAATATGGATAGTATTATGATTTCTTTAAGAGTTTCTAATTCTGAAAATAAATTTTATGTAGTCAAGAGGTAGGTGTTAATAACTAGGTCATTGAAAACATACACTCCAGATAACTCACAATTAAATGGAATCATACTATAGAAGTCTTTGTGTTTTTTATCTTAACATCTGTCAAAGACCCAGGTGTGTGTTGAATATAATGATTTTTGGATACAAATGTCAAAGACTACCTTGTACAGTAAGTATATTCACACAATTACAAAGTTAATAGGTGGGTTATGTTCTAGGCAGTGTCAAGTTAAGAAGCATCTAACTTCTTTCCATTTGGTTCTTCGTGCCAGGGAAATAGCTCCTCTTGTGGCAGTATTTTATGGTATATATTTTTTTTTAATTATATCCAGCGGTAGGGACAAAACCTTTCCATGATTTTCATATATAAGTCAGTGGTGGTTGGAACACAGTTCATGGGCACATTTCTAGACTAATATTATCACTGAGATTGTCAGGAGCAACACTGTTAAATCAGTGACAGGAGTTTGCCAATGTGCTGAAACAGATAATCTGAAATGTCAGTCATACCATTCACTATAGAAATGCTTGTTGTTTGTTCTAATTAGTACTAGGTACACTATATATATGTAGCACTGGGGATTGGGATATGTAAAACAGGTTTCTGCAACACTGGAAAATTTAAATCATAGTTTGATTTTCAGTGATATTTTGGTTAGTGTAATTTTAATGGGAAAAGAAAGACTACTATTCAAGTGAAAAGGTTACTTGTTAAGATATGTGATAATAGCCAGGCAGAGTTTACTGGGTGGTGGTGCATGCCTTTAATTCCAGCACTCAGGAGGCAGAGGTAGTCGGATCTCTCTGTGAGTTCTTGGCTAGCCTGGTTTACAGAGATAGTTCCAGGACAGCCAGGGCTATGTTGAGAAACCATATCTCAAAAAACAGAAACAAAAAAGGTAGAACAATAGTGGTATAGCCTATGTTTTCTTCAACTATTATCCTCTACTTTTCTTCATGGATGTACTCTGTCTGAAATTTCAGTGTTTTCCTGGTGTTCTTTTTTTTTTCGTTTTATTAGGGCCACAAATAAAATTATCTCTAATAATATATTGTCTTGTTTGGGAAAATTGAGTAACAAGCCAAGTCTTATGACACATAATAGAAGCACAGCATTTAGAGGCTGAGGCGAGAGGGGGTTGGGAGTTCAAGGCTTGCCTTGAGTTTTAGAATGATGCCATGTACACAGACCATCTGAGAATAAACACAAATACAGCTGCGTACAGAAAGTACCCTATAGTCACAATGATAGTAGTAGGTTCTTTTTTTTTTCTTTTCTTTTTTTTTTAAATTTATTTATTTATTTGTGTACAACATTCTGCTTCCCACACACCCAGAAGAGGGCGCCAGATCTCATAGATGGTTGTGAGCCATCATGTGGTTGCTGGGAATTGAACTCAGGACCTCTGGAAGAGCAGTCAGTGCTTTTAAACTCTGAGCCATCTCTCCAGCCCCTAGTAATAGGTTCTTAGTAGAAGTGATTCTGAGTCATGGTCTAGCTTCTGGTTACTTTGCTGTTTATAAGAGTGTGCCCTTTCCCCTCTTTAGGTGCATGGGAGTTTGCCCGCGTGTATGTCTGTGTGTCGTGCATGTCTGCTGCCCGCAGAGGCCAGAAGAGGGCATTGAAGTGCATTGAATTCTTTGACACTGTAATTACAGACCTACTATATAGGTGCTTGGAATTGGACCTGTGTCCTTTTTGAGAGCAATTTGTTCTCACTGAGCTATCTCTAGATCCTACAAGAGCCGTTTCTGAGGAAGAGAAGTGGGTTAGGGTATTTGTGAATTCTGGCAAACCTAATACCTGTAATTAGTACATTGAGTAAGACTAATAGGCAAATACTAGAAACTTTGGAACATAAGGAGCAGGTGGGTGATTTTTACAAGTAGACCAACACAGCGTACTTAGTATTTCTCTGTGTGTAGGTGCTGTTTCCTGTCCATTTTGTAGCATGTAGAGTTCAGACAAAGAAGTTCATCAGACTGTACATAGTTAAGAAAAATATGACCCTAGATGAGTCTTCAGTTCTCAGATTGAAAAGGCAGTTACAAGGGACAGCAAAATCTAAGAATAGGTCTTTCTCTGTTCATGGAGCCCATGTATAGTTCTTATCCTGGGATTTCACTTTTTCTTTATCTTAGGTGTTCTTAGAGGCTCATTTCATTTATGTCTCCTGGTTTTCAATGATTTATATCTTACTTGTTGATATGCATTGTGCTTTTAGAGGAACATACTTGACAGAATTTTGTTTAGGAAAGGTTCTGCTATTACCTGATTTCTCTCTGGATTGTCCTTGACTCCATAGTCCTTGGGATCTTTTTCAGAAGAAGTCAAAATGCTCAGTATAGTATAGAGGGTATAGTTTATTATTCTCAAGGGATGGGAGTGGGCAGTGGTCAAAGAGTCCTTCCTGGAGTAGAACATTATTACTGGGTAAGAGAGTTCAGTGCAAACTGGGTGATGGTGGTGCACACCTTTAATCCCAGCACTTGGGAGGCAGAGGCGAGTGGGTCTCTGTGAGTTCGAGAACAGCCAGGGCTGTTAGACAGAAAACAACCGAGAGAGAGAGAGAGACAGAGAGAGACAGAGAGAGAGAGAGACAGAGAGAGAGAGAGAGAGAGAGAGAGAAAGAGCTCAGTGTCCAGAGACCATTGTGCTACCTACATTTTAGGTAGGGCTTATTATTTTCAAAGTTTTAAGAATAGATGAACTTCTTGAGAGATGTTTTCTTATCCAGGTGATTGATTAGCTGGCACATTTACACTAACTGTTAAGAGGACATGGTGTTCTATTTTTGTGCTTTAGCAGAAAGCCTCTACCTAGGTAGTAATCTTACAATATCATGTCTATACCCAGGGGCAGACATGTACTCAGATTCCATTCTTGTGACCAGTTGTGAAAGCCCCATAGTTTGAGCTTCTGGTTTTACAAACTCTTGATTATCTGGGAGGGTTCTTTTTAATGATTTCCAAGCCTGCTGATATCAAATGCTGGAAGTTTTTTGGTTGAGTTATTGGTTATACGAAAACTAATTACCTTTATTCTCTTCAGAACTAAGAATGTGAATATCTTAATTTTGTTGTTGGAGATAATCTTTCTTTAGAAATTTGAAAATGTTCCATTTAGACAAATGTGTTGTAAGCCTTTACAGTCTAGTATATAACTTCCTTTCTGGGAATTTTCTGAAATTGTAATTTGAGTTTTAAGAGTAGAAGTCCATGTCTCGAAAAACCAAAAAAAAAAAAAAAAAAAAAAGAGTAGAAGTCCAAGCTTCTATATCTCCGAACAGGCTAGGTTAGGTCTTAACCCATCAGTTACCAAATGAGTAATTAAGGAAAGTGGACAGGAGACCTATTCATTGTACCCACAGTGTGAAAAGCAGATAAAGGAGTTCTGTGGCCCACTAGGTCTGTCTTCTGGGTGCTGAAGTGAGACTTAGGTTTAACTAGAGGGCAAGAGGTAGCATAATTAAGCAGTCTGGGTTAAAAGTGGTCCTGTCCTTCTTTGTCTCAGCTCTGGTTCTACAAGGTGGTTGGTCCCCTGAGGAGACCAGTCTGATATCATCTACAACATGATTACTTTAGTTCTTTAGTTTCTGGTTGTAGCCTGGCCTTCAAGGATAATTACTTTTATTGGAGAAGGGGACTATTTGTCCAGGAAGGTTTTCTTGAAGTCTAAGGTGACTGGAGGTTTTGGAAAACACTGTATCTTTGGCTTTAGCCTTGACAGGAATGAAATAAATTAGGTTAGGCAGATTCAGGCAGGAATCAGAGAAAAAGTAAAGGACATAGATACAAAATGAAGACAGAGATATTTTAAATCTTTTCATCCTAATGTTAGCTTGTGGGCTCGAGAAGATTTGATGTTTTTAGCAGGAGCAGTTAGCCCTCCAGTAAATGATTTATTTGTTTGTTTCTTTTCCTTATTTATTTATTTTTATTTTTTTGTTTAGTTATTGTTCATTTTTGAGGGGGGAGTCTCTTGATCTTCTTAATCTTATTCTTCTAATGATTTTATTTTTGAAATTTTATTTCTTTAGAGCCCCCTGCTTGGTTTTCTTTTTTTGAATTGTCTTATGAAAGCAGCTTTTCTTCCTTTTAGAGAATCTGTTTTTCCATCTCATATTGTTATTTATTTTTTTTCTTCTAGTAACCCCCCCCCCCCTTGACTGAGGTTTCTGTCCTGCCTGGTTCCCACACTCATTAAGTCCCAAAGAAATCATACAGAAGTCTACATTAGTTATAAACTGATTGGCCTAGTAGCTCAGACTTCTTATTAACTCTTATAACTTATATTAGCCCATTATTCTTACCTATGTTAGCCACGTGGCTCGGTACCTTTTTCGATAAGATAGTCAGTCACATCTTGCTTCCTCTGTGGCTGGTCACAACTAGGATTTACTTCTTCCCAGAATTCTCCTATTATCATTGACCCGCCTCTACTTCCTGTCTGGTTGTCCTGCCTACATTTCCTGCCTGGCTACTGGCCAATCAGCATTTTATTGAAATACAGTTGACAAGGGTACAAACCATTGTCCCACAGCACCCCCTCCCTATTTGTTTCTTTTCATTAGTTTGCTGGTAATTCGTAGGGCGCCATGTTTTAAGGGTTGCAAAGTTTCAGAACTAGAACCTCTGAGCATGTAGAAATAGTTTGTTGTGTTGAATCTGACCTGCATGACCTGCTTTTGTTGGAGAATTTGTGCATCTCTTTTGATCACATTGCCTATAAAACACCAAGGATTGTTCCTGCCTTGGTAGTAATCTCATAGAGTGATCTGGATATGAGTCTCTCCTCTTCCAAGCATTCGGGGTGACTATTGTTTAAAACAGGATGTGAAAGATGACAGTAAAATGCTTCAGTTATTTCTTTATGCCTTGAGGAGGAAGAAGTATGTAGAGGGCGAAGTTGGGAGGTGGGTTACATATCACAAATATTTAGACTGATATTCCTGGAGTGACTAATATGCCTACCCTTAAAGTTGAGTGGGAGATAGACAAAATGAAGGCAAACATGTCAGACTTTTGTCCTGCTTTAGTTACCTTGTGGATTCAAATGAGAACCAGTGCTTATCGGCAAAGGCAGCTTTTAAATACTTACTATAATAATGTTTGTTAAAACTTTGACTTTAAATGAAACATAATTGTGACTCATCATTTTCCTTCTTTTAGCATTATCTGCGTACCAGAGGTACTACAATTTACAGTCTGACTACTGGAAGGTTGGTGCACATTTTCATGCTTATTTCCTATTTGTTTTCTTTGGTAGATTATTGGTTGTTACAAAAAATATTAAAGCTCTTTCTGTGACTACTTGAAAATGTTACTTCTGCAGGAAAGAGACTAGAAAAGGGAAATCAGTATTGTTGGGTTCACGGGGGGTCATGCAAAGATGGTGGACAGACCACCAAAGTCTGTTAAACCAGAGGCAAACTTTATTCCAGAAAAAGAAAAAAAAAATCTTCATGGGACACAAAAAGTTTATCCAGAGATGGGCTTGTATGGCTGTGGCAATGGGCAGTTATCCAACTCCCCATTTTATAGCAAGAAGCAAGCATATTAGAAATGAACAGAAAAGAAGAATTTTTACAATCTTGAGGTAAAACTCAAGATACAGATTACTTTTTTCCCTACAATTTGGGTTTTTCAGTTAAACTAGTGTTTGTATTTAGCCCGTTGTTTCTCCCTGGCACTTTCTGATGGTGTTTACTAAAGGTCTGCACTCCCCTGGTACTGCCTGTTTTGCCTTGCAGGGAAGGGCATTATGGGACAATGCACAACCAAGAAGTTAGGTACATCCCATCATTTTAAAGGTTTACTCAGCTCACATCAGTTGCTGGTCATGAGTGGTTGGGGGTTATCCAAAAACTGCCCTCAGTTTGCAGAGGTCTGCTGCAGCCTTGCAGATAGAGGTATGGGGTGTAAAGCAAAGTAACCCACTGTTAATAGTTAATCCTTAAACTGCTAAGAAAGCTGCTGACCTTCTGCTCTCATTCTCCTAGGATTACAACTTTATATTTCTTTGTTTCTACATTCTTATTTCTGAAGCCTACATTTCTATATTCTTCTTCTTGTACTCTTCAAGTATTATTTTTTTGTTGTCTTTTATTTAACTACTTTGTATTTTAATTAAAAAGAATTAGATTGCTGACATTTTTTGACCAAAGATTAAATAAGTGAAAAAAATTAAACACAGCCAACTAGCAGCTTTCACTTCTCAAGTGCTTGGATTACTCATTTGTGTGGTTCTGAGGATTGAACCCAGGACCTTGTACTTGCTAGGCAAGTACTCTACAACTGGGCTACATTTTCACCTCTTTGTTCAAATATTTGTCCTCTTGCACTCTCCTTTTGAGTGGCATGTTTAGATAGATGATTTGCCCACTTCTTGATTGGATTGCATGAAATTTTGCTAAGAAATTTCAAGTTCCTATATATTGTGGATATTAATTATTGGTCAAATGAATAGTAGGCAAATATATTTCTCATTTTGTAGGTTGTTTTGTTACTTTTTTCCCCTCCTGTAATAGGGTTTCTCTGTGTAGCCCTGGTTATCCTGGAACTTGCTCTATAGACCAGGCTGATCCCAAACTCAAAGAGTTCCTACTTACTGCCTTCGCCTCCCAAGTGCTGGAATTAAAGGCATGTGCCACCACAGCCTTATTTTGTCACTCTTAGTGATTGATTCCTTTGCTATGCAAAATCTTTTATGCCTTTTTCTGACTTTAGTTTCCTCTGCATTATCCTCAAAATTGTTGCCTATCCTAATGCCATTGTATGTACTAGCGTTCCTCCTGAATTTATTTTTCTAGTAGCTTTATAGTTTCAGGTCTGAAATTTAAGTCTTTATTTAATTTTGAGTTGATTTTTGCACAGGGTTAGAGATAAAAGTCCAATTTTAATCATCTGCATAGAATAGAATCTTGTATTAATGAGGTTACCTTTTCTCTGGTGATGTTTTTGGTTCCTTTGTGGAGAATCAGTTGCTTATTAATTGCATGGTTTTATTCCTGGGATCTCTTACCTTTGTGTACATTGCTAATCCCTACTGTAGCTCTAAAGCATAATTTGAAATCAACTACAACTCATCTTTGTTATTAACTAACTTTCAGATATCATTTTTTGATTGGGGCGGGTCTTCATGTGTCTTTATGAGTTTGCATTTTCTCTATTTCATTGTTATTTTGAACAGATGTCTACAATCTGTGAATTACTTTGGGTAGTTTGTACATTTGGCATTATTGTTGCAGTCCATGGAGATGAAACATCTTTCTACCTTCTGGTGTCATCATTTTCTTTCGTTTTCATGGTGAATGTCTTTTACTTCTTTAGTTAAATTTTTTCCTAGGTATTTTTTGTTGTTGTTGCTTATTGTAAATTAGATTGCTTTCATTATACTTCCCTAGCCCCCTGGTGTGTCTGTGGGTGTGGGTGTGTGGGGGTGTGTTGTGGATCGGGGCCAGAGTAGGATATTAGATACCTTCTTTTTTCTTTTCGGTTTTTCGATACAGGGTTTCTTTGTAGCTTTGAGCCTGTCCTGGAACTAGCTCTTGTAGACCAGGGTGCCCTTGAACTCACAGAGATCCACCTGCCTCTGCCTTCTAAGTGCTGGGATTAAAGGTGTGCACCACCACTGCACAGCCCTGGATACCTTCTTTAATGCTCTCCAACTTACTCTTTTGTGATGAGATCTCTCATTGAACCTGGATCATTTTGGTTAAGCTGGCTAGTAAGTGAACTCCTGGGATCTACTTTATTTCTGCATACTAGTGCTTGAGTTACAAGCATATGTGGACATTCCCAGCTTTTTACGTGAATACTGTAGATTTGACCTTAGATCCTCACACTGTCACAGTACATACTTTTACCCACTGAGCCATCTCCCTGGCCCCTTATTTAAGCTTAACAATATTTGTTATTACTGTGTTAAAATGATACCAGTATCATATAAGTTGATATGATACCATATCATATCTCATTCTACTGTGCTGGCTTGAACCTATTAGTAACAGCCTTAGAGTTACTAAGTTACAAAGTAACAGCCTTAGAGTACCAAAATGCACCAGTGTCACATTAAAGAAAAGAAATTAGACAACTTGCTTTTGAAGTAATTTTACCAAGAGGGAACCTAGATATGAATTCTCTACTCTCTCCCTGAGTCTTTGTCTCTTGTCTACTTGTCTGAATCTTCCTGTCTGGATGATTTTGTGTGTGTGTGTGTGTGTGTGTGTGAGAGAGAGAGAGAGAGAGAGAGAGAGAGAGAGAGAGAGAGAGAGAGAGAGAGAGAGAGAGAGAGACAGGGAGGGAGGGAGAGAGGCAGAGAGAAAGAGACCCTAACAAAGGGGGTTTGCTCTGTATTAACTGACCAGCATAGAAAGCATCACATGGGTAATAAGCTATGAGGGATACTTTACAGAACTTTTTTAACAGGCTTTTTATAAAGGATAAGATGTTACTAATTACAGTGGGCCCACATAACTAACAAACAACTGCTGTCAAACAATAGCCATATGCTGCTTCTAACATTTTTGGTCGATATTTGTTTTATAAGATTGCTTTCAATCTATTTTTGCTTTTAACAAATAACTACCATAACACACATGCATATATGTATACATTGCTCTCCTGGGTTAGCGGCATGAAGTAGAGCTTTAAATTACAGCTATGTCCATTATCTTATATTGTTAAATGGGAAATCCATGGCAAGTAAGGTTGGTTGTTAAATTGTTCTCTTAAATGTTAAAGATACAGGTGATGAAGAGTAGGATAGCAGTCTTAAATCGTACGTGACTTCAAGGTGTATTATTAACTGGCTGTAAGGTCTAGCAAAAGTTTCAGTCTCCTAGAATGTAGGACATATTTTTATAATAGTACATTGTCACATTTTACAGCCTTACTTAGTTCAGTTACCAGTTCTAATAATCTTTAAAAGTCATATCACCTGCAAAGAGGTGGAATCTGACTTCTTTCCTTTCTGCTAGTCTTATTTTGTTTCTTCACCTAACCTGGCTAACACTTCCATTGTGTTATATGAAATAAGAGTGGTCATGCTCATTTGGTTCTAGATTTTTGAGGAAATGCTTTTATTTCGAACCTATTCAGTATAATACTTTACAATTTGTTTATGATAATACCCTCTGGGCTCATTTAAATTCTTAACCAGTTTGTCTTGAATTATTTATTTTTGGTTGTTGTTGTTGAAAAAGACTATCCTTAAAAAATTTAGCTAACATTTTCTCTTGTCAAAGAAATCAGCCAGTGGCTTGGGGATGTGGCTCAATTGGAGGAGTGCTTGACCAGCATATACACACCTGGTTTCATTCCTAGCATAACATAAATTATTGTTGGTTCAAGCCTGTCACTCCAGCATTTTGGAAGTTGAGGTCAAAAGATCAGACATTCAAGGTATAGGGAGTTTGAGGACAGCCTAGGTCTCATGAGACCCCATTTTAAACAAACGAAAACGACAACCTACAAAACCTTAATCCTCATAGAATGAAGAATAAATGTTGAACATCACTAGTGATCGGAGAAATGTAAATGAAACTCTGTTGGGATTCTCTCTCACCTTAGTCAGAGTAGAAGTCATTAGAAGGAAGTAACAAAAAATGCTGGTGAGGAGGAGACAGAAGGAGTACACTTCTAGGAATGTAAACTCATTCTGGCATTATGGAGATATAGGCCTACCATATGATCCAGCTATAGTATTTCTCTGTATTTACTCAAAAGACTTAAAGTCTACATATCACAGGGAATCTTATGTGACTGAAACACTGTAACATTGTTCACAGTAGTTATGGAACCAACCTGGGTATCCAACAAGAAGAGATGAATGGATATAGAAAACATGTTATCTGTACACTGAAATTTTTTTCAGTCATAAGAAAAATGAAATTATGTTCGTGTGAAAATGAATACAACTGGTGATAATTGTATTAAGCACATTAAATCAGTCTCTGAAAGACATATCTTATTTTCTCTAAATTGTATATCATAAAATATCTTTAAAATTATTTTAAAAACTGTCGTAATGCTTGATCTTAAGTGCAATCACACCTTAATTTAAAGTGTTTTTCTTTGTTATATATGAATCTTAAATTTGATGAAATATTAGATTCAATGATACTTTAATTATGTAATATAAATTTATTTGTATGAATACATTGATTCTTATTCTTTTATTCTACTTTTTTTGTTTGTTTTTTCAAGACAGGGTTTTGCTGTAGCTCTTCTATTTCTAATTTATTTTTCTAGTATAAACTTGTTGGTTATTTCCATTCTTTTAGATTTATTATGTTTTTGAAAGTTTGTTAGTGTTATTTTGGTATGGTTTAGCTGATTCTCTATCCCCTGTACTTCTTTGAACTGAAAGTTAAAACTTCTTTGAAGCCTTTTTCAAGCTCCTAAATCTCTTGGCTTCTTTTAAGAGATCTGTTTTTTGTCTTCTGCAACTTTACTATTTTTATGGGATTTCATTTTATTTATTCAGTTTTCTGCATCTGAATATTACAGTCTTCATAACTAGAAGGTTTTGTTCTGTGTATGTGTTTTTTTTTAACCTACCATATTTTTAAATATCACCTAGGTCCCATTTTACCTTTCCTCTATATGCAAGGCTTTTTAGATTTATAATAAACTTGCCTGTTCTTAAGTTCAGTTTTTTTTTGTTTGTTTGTTTGTTTTTTTTGTTTTTCGAGACAGGGTTTCTCTGTGATTTTGGAGCCTGTCCTGGAACTAGCTCTTGTAGACCAGGATGGTCTTGAACTCACAGAGATCTTTTGTATTTCTGTGTCTTTGTCTTTGTACTGCATTGTTAATAATTTTTAGCGTATTCTAGTTTAGGCTCATTAATCCTTTAAAATTGATATAAAATTACTCCTTCTGTTTTCTACCAGATAGGTAAAAGTTGTGCCTCTCTCTACTTGTATACCTCTGTTCCCCAAATAGTTTCAATCAATAATTTTACTAAAAATCTTCCAGGGATCCAGGTTTAAATGGGAAATCTCTGTTAACTCTGTGGTGCCTAAAATGAAGTGGCTGTTGAAACCAAAGCAGTGAATTGGTACTGTTACTGTTGTTTCTTAAGAAACAATCTGAAGTAGCACAGAACATCTGGTTTTCTCAATTCCATGTGAGATTCTTATAGTTTTATCTGTTTATAGGATATACAACGGGTTAAGGTAGCCAGCCACCAGGAAGTTTATACCTAGAACCTCTAGAATGCCTTCAAATCTTTATTTGTTCTTCCTACCTCTCAAATGATCTCCAGTGAAGTCTTTTTCCTGCTTTGTATCACTTTGTGTGGAATTAGTGATAGCATGATTGGATTTTTTTTTTTAAAGTAGCATGACCAAATCTTTTAAGATAAAACTTCTGGCTCTGATAGTCTGAAACACTTGGTAAGTTTGGCAACATACCCTGACACCCCAATTAAGGAGACAAAAGTTAGAGATTTATTTTCTATGGTTAAAAAGTTAGAAATTTATTCACGGTAGCCACTTTGGGAAGAGGAATAGATAAAGAGGTACAGCAACCCCAAATAATCATCTGGGTAATGACATGAACTCTAGGTTTAAAATAAGGAGAAAATGGGCATAATTCAGCAATTTTTGTCAAGACATGGATCCAACATTTATGGACCCTTGCTCTGGTCCTCCAAGGTGGTTAGAAGTCTTTAGTGCTTGAGATAACAAGGTGGTTTGCAGGTGACTATTTCTACAGGATACAGCTTTTTCCTAGTCAATAATTGCTTTCATCTGTGTGTGGTCTGTCCTGCATGATTTTGTTCCTGAAATCCAAGGTAACTGCAGATGTAGGATAGTGACATCTCTGTCACTTAGCCTGGAAGGAGGTAGAATAGGTTAGTTAGGTAGAAGTCAGGTAGGAGTCCGAGCCACCAAGTAAGAAACAGATTCAGAATGAAGTTTGATATGTCAGATTTTCATCCTGTTTTCATTTGTCTTTGTGCCCAAGTAAGGAGTCAGTGCTTTTTGGCATAAGCAGCTTTTTTGGCCTGTTTCATAGTTTGATATAAATTCATTTTGCAATTACATCTCAACATAAAATGTAATTGTTTCCAAAGATAATTATGGCATATAGAATACTTGGTGTTGACTGACAGCCAAACTTGTTTCAACCTAAAATTGGGGATGAGCAACAGCTTAGTGGTACAGTAGTTGGATGGTATTTATGAGGCCACAAGGTCAACCCTCAGTACTGCCAAAGAAAACAGAAAAGACAAAATAATAATAGAACCTTGTTGTCTTAAACTGTCTTTAGTTTAGAACTTGTCTAATAAAAGTTTTAGAGTCTTGAATTAATTAATTAGTTGGATCAGCATTCTCTTCTGTTATCTCACATTCTCACCCTTTGTGAAAGAGTCTTTTTTCAAGCTAGTGCTATTTATTACAGTATGCTTCTAGGATAAAGGTTTCATATTTTTCCTCTCAGTCTGCAGATCACAATAAAATGAAAATCTTCAGATATTAAACTTACTGGTACTCTACTATGGCCTATAACTTGTATTTTCTTAAAATTCTAATATATTCAAGACTACCATGCCCATTTATGTTCAGTTTTGTTTTTTTTACAAGTTAGTGTTGTTGTTAGGTAGTAGTTTTCTTTTTCAGTGTGGGTCTAAGAGTCGGGGCCTTGCCCATTACTATTAAATAGTAACAACAAAGTGGCAATAGTGATTTAGGGCCTTATTAGAAAAGTATAGGAAGTGTTGTTGCAGTTACTGATTTTTAAGTTCAGTTTTAGTTCCATAGCAAACAGCTACCCCCACCTCTGTACACATATAACCTGCTTTTGTGTGGTGTTTCCCAGGAGGTTTATTTCTATTCATTTCAGATAGGGATGGTAAGCATAGAATAAAGAAACAATGTCACCCAGCTCCACCATGGCTTAATTGGGAGGACTTAACAGGAGCCTCAGTGTGATGGGTTACTTCAGGAGCATGGGCAATATAGGGCAACTACACTACCAGAGAATGGTCTTTACCCAGCAACCATTACTGTTTATGTTCTTGTGGGGCTTCTTGAGCCTTATGAAACTTCTACTCTTTCCACAGAAGAATATTAATGGGTACAGTCTTGGAATGTCTTGTGCAGGTGATCACATATCTGCCTTGATTCCAGGACCTCAGTGACTACACCATGCTCAGAGAACAGAGTTCTATAACACCTTTGTTATCAAAAAACATCCCCTAACAGTGGTAAATTAGTTACTATCAGTAACCTCAAGATTTGACAAATCATTGCCAGGCAGAGTCCATAGTGTATATATTAGGGCTCACTCTGTGTTGTACATTCCATTGTTTTGGGAAAATGTGTAACTGCTTGACTCTACCCTTATGGTAGCATGTAAAGTATTTTCACTGCTCTAAAAGATGGGTACCTAGGCTGGTTTCATCTCTTGGTTACTGTGAATAGCACAGGAGTAAACATAGATGTGCAAGTCCCTCTGTAGCAGTGGTTCTCATCCTGTGGGTCATGACCCCTCTGGGGATTGAACGACCCTCTCATAGGGGTTGTATATCAGATATCCTGAATATCATATATTTACATTGCTACATAGCAGTAGCAAAATTACAGTTATGCATTAAGAACAAAAATAATTTTTTAATTTGCAGTTCAGGGGGCTGGAGAGATGGCTCAGTGGTTAAGAGCACTGACTGCTCTTCCAGAGGTCCTGAGTTCAATTCCCAGCAACCACATGGTGGCTCACAGCCATCTATAGTGAGACCTGGCGCCCCCTTCTGGCTTGCAGGCACACATGGAAGGAATACTGTACACATAATAAATAAATAAATATTTTAAAAAAAATTGCAGGTCACCACAACATGAGGAACTATATATTAAAGGGTCATAGCATTAGGAAGGTTGAGAATCACTGCTCTATGGTATGTTGACTTAGAGTTCTTTGGATATTTATTCAGGAGTGATAAAGCTATTGTATGGTAGTTTTATATTTAGGTTTTTGAGAAACTTCCTGCTGATTTTCTAGTGGCTACTGAAGTTATACTTTCACCAGCAGTGAAAAAAAATTCTTCTTTACCTACATCCTTACCAGCATTTGTTATCATTGGTTTTCTTGATAACACATTCTTCCTGGAGTGAAATGGAATCTCAAGGTAGTTTTCCTGATGACTGAAGATGTTGAACATATTTTCAAGTATTTGTTGATAATTTGAGAATTATTTCTTCAGTTCACTAACCCATTATTGACTGAATTTGTTGCCTTTTTATGGCTAATTTTTAGTTTTTCACTTATTTTAGGTATTAAATGTGTAGTAGTCTGAGACACCTCTTCCTGTGCACCTGCTTCCCCTCCTCCCCACCCAATCTGTAAGCTGTCCTTTATTCTTTTGTTGTATAGAGGCCTTTAAATTTATGTAATCCCATTTGTCAATTGAGGGGGCGTGATTATTTTCTGTGCTATTGAGCCTTTCAGAAATTCCTTGCCAATACCTGTACCTCGGGGAATTTACTTACTTTTTTTTTTCCTTGGAAATTAAGTTCAAGGCTTTTATTCAGATGTTAGTATATTTATTCAAGCCATCCTTTTGTATAAGATTAATATTTTTTAGTAGAGATGTCAGTAGTACTTTGTTGAGATAATAGTATTTTGTGAGGGACTATATTATATTTCAGGGTTTATAGCAAATCCCATTCAGAGATCAGTTTGTAGAGATATGAGCTAACTGTCCTCAGCTGAGATGTTCTTTTCTCTTTATCTCACAGGTATTCTAGAGATATAGGTACTCAACCTGTTTCATTAACTCTTAATGTTCACACCTTAGCATCTACTAGGGTCTTAGGACTTTCAGAGGTGAAGGGTTAGTGAGGGTCAGAAAGAAATTCTTCTAGCACATAATATTTGTCAAGTTCCTTCAGCTTAAATGATCAGTATGCTAAGATGTAAATGGAAACTCTACTTTGGGGTTTCCTGGCCACCTAGAACCAAATGATCATATAAAAACTGTATTAACTACAACACTGTTTGGCCAATGGCTCAGGCATATTCCTAGCTAGCTCTTACATCTTAAATTAACCCATTTCTATTAATTTGTGTATTGCTATGAGGCTGTGGCTTACCGGTGACTCCGCCTTCTTTCTCCCTGCATTCAATTTAGTTTTCCCACCTAGCTATATTCTGCCCTGCCATAGGCCAAAGCAGCTTCTTTATTAACCAGTGGTAATAAAACATATTCACAGATAAAGAGAGGAATCCCATATTACTAAGATGTTGCATTTTGGGGGTGGTGTATTCTGAACTTAGTTATTGCTATCAGCTATGATTTACAGCTAATCATCAAATGTTTGAATATTTTTTGTCGCTATTACTAAAAAATGAAACTTAGCTCTTAGTTAATAGATGGGGTAATGTCTCATACTGATACTGGGTCACATGGGAACTAAGCACAGCTTTAAATGATGGTTGATTAGATTTAGTGAGTCTTTGGGTATCTGCTGTATTGGAATATACTATGCTATATTACAACAAGGAATAGACACATTTAATTGCCACTTTTGTTTTTGTTTTATCCTTGAGATAAATTCTTAGTGTGTATTACTCAAGCTGTCTTAGAATATACTGTGTAGATCAGGCTGGCCTTGACCTTGACAGTAGTAATCCAGTTGGCCTCTGCCTTTTAGGTGCTGTCATTATCAACACGTGCCATCATTTCTGCCTCACATTCCTGTCTTTATCATTTTTGTTTGATGAAGTTAAGTTAGTACACAAATAACAAAACCACAGACAATAGCTAAAAGTGAGCTTTGGAGGCTGACCTAGTCAATCCCTATATCTTCTGCTTAGTTTTATTCATCTCCTTGAGCATTTACTTTTCTTTGAGCCTTAGTTCTTTTTATTTTATAAGTGAGACTGTCTGCCTCATGAGGTTGTTAGTCTTATAAAATAGAAAATACTACCATTCTGAACAAAACTAAGTTCTTGTTAAGCAATGGTATCATGATACATTGTGCTAAGAACAAATTTAGAAGTTAGAGATACTTGTTGGGATTCAATTATTGTTTCCATCTTCCAAGAAAGTAGTTGTCTTTCAGGTCTTGACTTTATAGATAATGCATTTCGTGACTCTTAACTGTTCCTGTATTGGGAGTATCTATATTTTTCTTCCTGTATCATATTTTACATGATTTTTTTAAAGATTTATTTATTTATTATGTATACAACATTCTGCCTCGATGTATGCCCGCACACCAGAGGAGGGCGCCAGATCTCAGTACAGATGGTTGTGAGCCACCATGTGGTTGCTGGGAATTGAACTCAGGATCTCTGGAAGAGCAGCCAGTGCTCTTAATCTCTGAGCCATCTCTCCAGCCCTTACATGATTTTTTTGAGAATTGGGGAAATACATTTTATTTTAGTTAGTTTTGTACAGCCTCTTCAGTATTGTTCAGAGGATGGAATAGGAAATGAATGATTTTGGTTAAAAACAGCTCTAGCGAAATTAAAGAAAATTAAATACCAGTTTTCAAAATGAATGTTGAGACCTTCTTAACTCTTCAATTTTGTGTATCCCTTAGTCACATATAATGTTCTCATTTGGAAAATTGGGGGTAATGAGGATATAATGAAAGTAAATTACCACATTATTAGATTTTACAATGTAGTTAAATGTTTTTCAGTGTTTTTGGAAGGCACATCGACTTTAAAGGAAATGAACAATATAGTCCTAGAAAAATTTTTATTATTAAAAATTCTTGTGCAAAAAATTATCTACCTATTTACATTTGGGGCTTTAAACTTAAACCACCCACTCTTTTTCTCGAGTTAGTGTTTTATAACTATTGTGGGCTGTGTGCTCTGGTTCCTTACACTTAGGGCAAGATGACTCTGACAAGTGTTCCACACTATTTGTCAGAGATTTCCAGCAAGATTGAGTCCCAGTTGCTAACAACCATAATCAGCTCTACAGTGCATCCTGTATTGACCTCCTTTCTTCCTAACATCTTCATTTCCTTACAGGTGTTCAGCTAAGTCAACTCACCAAATAAACTACTAACTAGTGCTAAAACCTTTAGTTAATGGTATACTTCTTAGAAAATATAACAGCATAATTGAAAAAGAAGCAGTTTAATAAGTTTCAATATTTTTTGAGATTTATTTTTATTTTATGTGTTGGTGTATTGCCTGCATGTGTATCTGTATACCATGTATGTTCCTGATCCCTAAGGAGTCCAGAAAAGGGGATTGTATCTCCTGGAACTGTTGTAGATATAGATGGTTGTGAACTGCCATGTGGTGCTGGGAATTGAACCCAGGTTTTCTGGAGGAATATATGTTTTAAATAGCTGAGCCATCTCTCCAGTGCATAGTTTAAGTTTTTATAAAGATAATTTAACTTTTTTATGTGCATTGGCATGAAGGTGTCAGATCCCCTGGAATTGAAGTTATAGATAGTTGTGTACTACCATGTGAATGGCTGGAATTGAACCCCTGTCCTCTGGAAGAGCAGCCAGTGCTTTTAATCACTGAGCTATCTCTCCAGCCCCAGTTTTAATTTTTGAGACAGGGTTTATGTGTAGTTTTTGGTGCCTGTCCTGGAACTAGCTCTTGTAGATCAGGCTGGCCTCGAACTCACAGAGATCCGCCTGCTTCTGCCTCCCCAGTGCTGGGATTAAAGGCATGTGCCACCACTGCCCTGCCCAGTTTAAAATTTTTTTTAATGCTTAGCAGAGAAATTTAAGAGAACAATTTAAGGGAAATTTTGAGAAAAGGACGGTTTGAAAGCTTGACTTTTAGAAAAGATTTACTAAAACAGCTTTGCATCATTTTGGTATAGTATATATATATGCTCAAACATTTGCCATTTGTATAAGATGAGTATGAGTATGATGATTAAGTGTGGTGGTACATGTCATCCAGTACATGGGAAACAAAAGGAAGAGTATTGCTTCTAATTCAAGGCTAGCCTGGGCTGTGTGTAATGAAGTAACAGGTCAGCCAGGCTCATAATAAGCCCTTATCTCCACAAAACTAAAAGAAACCAAAACAACAGCAAAAACCTAAAAGTAATTAGCTATTTGGATATGAGCGAGAGATAAAATGGATAAGAGTAAGTATAGCTCCTGTTTTTTAAACTACAAAAAGAATCAGTGGTTAAACCCATAAATGTAATTCAGGAGGTGTTGCTGTGGTATCGAATTCTTTTATCAGTGGTAAGATTTGTTGTGGAGTTATATAATGAATTCCTGTTGAATTTTAGCGCTGCCCCCAACCCCCCTGTGCTAATGAGCATAAAATTAAAGAGTTTCAAGATTTGGGGACTATGGGGCAGTGAAGGGGCGTGGTTGATTGATAAATAACCAGACCAGCTCAATTCAAAAGATTTTAATAATTGAGGGAAAACTTACACGACCAAAGATCCTGCGAATGCCAGGAGCACAGGAAACCAAAGAGGAAGAGCAAGAGCACATGGATGTTTTATGGGCTTTTTGTGTGGCCCCAGCGGGGGCACACCTTAAGCAGCATGTGATTGGCTGAAGTCCCCCATCAGGGCAGGAGGGAAAGAAAGCATATACATGTGCAAATAGAAAAAAATAAGATAGTACAATCAAAGCATTTTCTTTCCTCTGAAGAATAGATGTTTATGTTTAATTTGCTGATTGAATTCCATTAGTTGATTTTTTTCCCCCTAGCACAAATTTGATTAGACAGAAGCCAGAATATTTTTCCAAGTTGATTGGATTCTATGCCATCTGCTTACTTATAATTGTTGTTTTAGTGTTTGAAAAATATATTGTAAATATATTGTTTCATAGCATAAGAATTTTAAGAGCTTAAACATTGTGAATACCATGTTTTGCCCCAACACTATAATATACATTTCATATAACTATTTGCCTTAAAAGTCTCTTTTTCCTTTCTTTATAGAATGCTGCATTTTTATACGGTCTTGGTTTGGTCTACTTCCATTACAATGCATTTCAGTGGTAAGTTAACATGTCATACAGAAAATTGACTCCAGTTGTTTCCAATAGCTTGTTTTATTTATATTTTCTGGTATGAGAGAGTGTGTGTTAAATAAAATGTTGCTGTTAGTAAATCTTTTCTTCTGTTTTCAGTAATGTCCTGAGATAATTAGATTGTTTCTTCAGAAGTATTGACCTCCCTTAGTTTATTTAGAATTGTTTGTGTTTTTAACTATTTATGCTATAAGATCATAGTCAAAGAGGGTTAGATAAAGGAAAAATTTTCAGTTTCTCCATTACTCATTGTTGACTGGTGATCCCTAGGTTATTTGAACTAGAGAATGAATATGATTAAACTTAGATCCCAAGATCTGCAGGAGAAATATCCATGATGGCTAGTATTTTATTTTTATTTTATTTTTTTGACTTTCTTTGACGTTGGAAAATTAGTCATACACTGGGTATCATACTGCAACTTTTAGTAACTGAGTACCAGATTAAAAGTTTGTTCTGTCTCTCTTATAAAATATAAAGTTACGATAGTAGCACCTAAGTTTGAATAGACTGTCAAATGTAGGACCCTGCTACTGTGACCCTCTTTCAAGACAGAAGTGTGCTCTAATGGAAAGAATATAGAATTTGAGTACAGAGATTCACACTCTAACTTCAGAAACAATCAAACTACTGTATAATCATTTGCCTTTTAGAAAATTTTCAAGGTTACCCAAGAATTGCATGTTTTCTAAACTATAAAGCCCTGTGTGGGTATTTTTAATTTAAGGTGTTTCTGATTTTTGTTCTAGTTTCTTCTGTGTGCTAGTTTTTTAAGCTAAGTGGGTATGGTTGAAATCCTTAGGAAGGGGATTGCTTTCATTGGCCAAAGATTACAATTCTGTCATATACTCCATGTGTATACTTATATTATTATTGAAGTTTTGCATGAATTGACAATGATATCCTCCATCTTTCTTAAAAAGGAAACTTTAGACATGGGTGACATTTGTTAATTTTCTTCTGTCTCAGCTTTTAGTTTTTTTTGGTTGGCTTTTGATCCTTTAAGGAAATATCACATATTAAGGGTATACCTTTGTGCTCTAATATTTTAAGCATCCAGAAGAACATGGCTTTGTCAACTTTATAAAGCTATGCTTATCTTTATAAAACGTCACCTTTTTTAAACATTTATTTTTAACTTTTTGAAATTAAAACAATCACACCATTTCTCTTTAGCCCTTTCTCCATGCACCCCCCCCCCCAAAAAAAACAAAAGCAACTCAGTGACTTACTATGTAGTTCTGGCTAGCCCAGAACGTTTACTAAGTAGACAGTGCTTAGATCACTCAAGGTGATCCTCCATCTCTTTCTTCCCAGTGCTGGGATTACAGACATAAATCACCATACCAGGGTTGAGATTTTTTTTTAGTTACTCCTTCCTTTACGGCAATCCGGCAATCCTAAATTAAACTTCTCTCTTTGTTGCTTTTTTATTGCTGTATAAGACAGCATGACCAAGGCAATTTATAGAAGAGTTTATTGGGCTAAAGTTTCAGAGGGTTAGAATCCATGACCATCATGGTCGAGAAAGTGGCAGCAAGCAGACAGGTATGGTATTGGAGCAGTTTCCAAGAACATTCATCCTGATCCACAAATGGGAGGAAGAGAGAACTAGGAATGGATTTTGAAGTCTCAAAGACAGGTGACACCCCCACCCCTCATCCCCTCACAAGGCCTTACCTCCTAACCATTCTTAAATAGTTCCTCCAACTGAGGACCAAGCATTCAAATATATGAAACTATGGAAGCCTTTATCATCCAAACTACCACAACGTTAGTGTCCATTGTATCATATTTGAAACCAAAGAATTTTAAGTCTTATAATTTTTTAAAAGACCCTACCCATGGTGTAAAAAATTCTAAATTTTGAAAACTAGACAAATAGTCTTAGAGGTGATTCATGCTTTCCTTCTTAATTTTGTAGGTGGAGGAAAGGTTATGTGTGTATTTAACTTGGTATTACATAATTGTTTGGTTGGTGGCAGAAGCAAGGTTTATATACAGATTCTTCAAGCATAGATTTTTTTTTTTCCTATTATACTGTGCCTGTAAGTTTTAAGATTACTAGGTATGACTAACTGTTCAGTCTTGGCTGGCCTGGAACTCATAGTGATCTCCTTTTGCCTCTGCCCCTCTGCCCCTGCCTCAGTTGAGAGGCATGTACCTCTACATCTAGCCTTTCTTTTCTCTCCTCCTCCTCCTCCTTTTTTTTTTTTTTTTTTTTGTAATGCAGGCTGTCTCAGACTCTGGTGACATCACAGATGCGCATAGGCATCTGTGTCTTTTGGTTCATATTTGTAGTGGTTCTCTTGGGCACATTGGTAAATATGGTTCATTGGAAATAATGTAAGAAAAAAGCAAGGAACTCTCCAGTTTAAGAATGGATGTTTTTATGTCACAAACCTATGGTTAACTCAGAGCTTACCTCTTCATTGAAGGTAAGAACAAAATTAGTAATTAGTTGTTATTACTTAATAAGTTCATGACCATGCTATTTTTGATTCATAATATATGATTTCTACATTATTCAGTTGATTTCAGAAATGAAACTGAGTGATAAAGGGGACAAGGCAATGTTTAAATAAGTGCCTTCTGTTGATCTATTCTTAGTCCACCACTATTTTCTTATGTCTTAAATTTCAGTCTTTGGCTACTTCGTGAATAATACACCTTAAACCTTTGTCCATAAAGTCTCCCTGGTGATGTGTTTTTACTTGCTTCCTGGTCAACACCTTTCTCTTCCCCAAGTCTACATCTCATGTTTCTACTTCAGCTTGTTTTGGTATTGCTTGAACAATTGCAAACAGAAAAGCACACAATAGTGCTTGATGAGAGTTTCAGAGTACAGACTGATTTGACAGTAATTTATTTAGATTGAATTACTTTATGCTCTGTCACATGTTTCATGATAAATATTGATATCTATTAGGAACTTCTGGTTGAACACCAAATTCTTTGAAATTTGTTGAGAAGTGTTGTTAGAAAAGTTTTTTTTTCCTTTAATTATCTGTACAAAGAAATGTCTCAGAATATTGTAATTTTTGTACAGGTAGAATTTAAATAAGGTTTGTATCTGGTAATGATGCCTCTTGGCATTTGATGAGACAGAGTATCTTACAATGCGTCTAACCAACATGCGTGTTTTAGGTTGGTGATACTAATATATTATTACTTTATTAACTATGTTTTTACTGTTAACCTGTTTCTTGACAGATTATGCTCTTCATTTTTTCGGTGGGAATTTTGTTTTTGGTGGGTCTGTTTCATTTAATTATATTCATTAACTTCTCTAGTTTTAGTAACAGCCTCTTCTTAGGCAGAGGAGCCCATAGTTGGTTACTAATACATTAGAGCAATTGTTAGATCCTCATTTTAATTCTGACTTTTCAGCTCTATTATTATTAATACTCAGAAATCTAGGAGTTTAAGGTGAGATGTCCAGATTGGAAAATAAAGACATGGAAACTCATGATTATGTGCAATGGTCTCTTAAAGGAGTTCTTTTATTTGTGTGCATGAAAGTGGTCAATTGCTAGGGTTACTTTGAAATAAAGATGTCTTCATAGGGAACCTATTATCCTCAAGTGAGAGTATAAAGAGAAAAGGGAAATTTAGATGGGCAGAAAAAGATGAAGAAAATTAACTCTTGAAAGTATAATTAAAGAAATAGAAACTTTTCCTTTCAGTGCAGGTTTTAGCCATATCCTTACATGCATATCTAAGATGTGTATATCTTTATCACCTATCTCTGGCATTTTCTGTTAGTATACTTTCCATTGATCAATATCAGTGTTGCCTCACTGTGGCAAATGTAAGCGATACATAGTTCCATGCTACATGCATAAATTTTGAAATTTAGGTTTCCAAATGTAATTGGCAACTATGATAGGTTATCAAAAGGGATTAATTGAGAAGGAGATGAGCTTTAAAGGACAGATGTTAACACATTACTTGTACAGCTTTTTAGGATTCATTTCTACAGCAGTCAGTACTGTATGCTCTTAAGGGAGAAGGAATTTCTGCTCTCCTGTATGGTCATTTCACTAAATGTTGTAGGGGAAAAGATGGGTGGTTTTAGTGACGATTTTAAAGCATTCTGATAAGATGAAAGAAATTAGGGGAAAAAATAAACCTAATGCACTTTTGATACCATTGTTCCCAAGGCTTGTCTGGCATTGAGTCTGATCAAAACCTCTATTTATTGCTTATTTTTGAGCTATTAAACAAACATGCTTTTAGTTTGAAATTTTATTATCAATAAATAGTTGATGTTAACATACACTGAGTTTATTAAATAATCTCTTTTGGGGAAACAAAACTTGAACATTTAAGGCAGTTCTGACAATAGTTTACTAGTGAGACAACAATGACCAGAGAGAATTTGTAAGGGTTTTGATTAGTTAAACTTCAGGGGAATTAGGGGCTAAATATTTAAATTTTGCAATACAGGAGGGGAAAATAGGCCCTACTTATTGTAATGGTGATTGAAGATTTTCTAAAGAGGGCTAGAGAGAGGAGGGAGGTGATTCACTAGCAAATGTCAGCACATGCACCTGCAATGTGCTTTTTCTAACTAAGCCTCACATTTCCTGCCTCTTCTAATTCAACCTCAAATGATCCTTGTAGTCAGTTCTTGTCCAAGTTTATTTTTTGTGCTAATCACACTACATTAGCATTTCCTAAAGAGACCAGAAGCTTTTTTTTTGTCACTTTACTTTGTTTGAACTGTTTTCTCTTTGTTTTTCCATCTTCGAAAATCTTACCCACCTGTCTCTTAGAAAGAATTCATCAATTCTTTCTAATTTTCTCTTAAAAAGAGCCTATAAATTTCTGAATGTATATGTATGGGAGTACATATATATTGTATATGTGTATTTTACTACTAACTTAGAGGTAGACTATTCTTTAATTTGTATGAAAAATTAAGTAATTTCTTCATTTCCCCTTTATTTTTGAGGAAACACTCTGAACATTGCATAATTATCCCTAGACACTTCAGGTTTTGTTATTTCTCTTTACAAATATGCCAAAAATGTGGAAGGGACATTCTGTTAGAATTGTTTCCTATAGATCTAAATAATTGTGTCGCTCTTTCTCTCTCTTCCCCCCTCCCCCTTCTTTCTTTGTAGTATGATTTTTCTAAAAATCTGTTTCAAAAGTGACCATTCTTTTAAAGTATATTTAGCACATGTGTGTTTTTGTGGAATTAGTGCTATTGGGGATTTAGATTTATATAATTTTCTTTTTAAACTTATGATTAAATGAAACAATTCTTTAGCCCCCCAAAATCAATAGAAATAATCTGATGATATAAAAACTTGCTTCTAGGCTATTAAAAAAAATTAGCAATAGTACTAGGCACAGCTATATGTTCCTTAAATTTTTTTTTCCAGTCAAATGTATGCTTTGCCTATTTGAAAACTGAATTTTTCTAGGCATTGTGTTATCAAAGTATTTTGTACAGTTTTTTTAGTAGCCATTTAAGATTAAATTAAATTGCTTTAAAATTCTATCAGGATAAAATATTTAATAGTGATACCAACTAGTTTGTGTTACAGAGACTATATTCAGTCTCCATGTATTTTGGAGAGAGAGGAATATACAGTAAGATAATAACCAAAATTTGAATGTAATCTTTAGCAGCATTCTCTCTTCTCCCTTCTGTTTTCCTGGGATGTGTAATGCCCAAGTGTCACACAAGAGAAAAACCAGCAAAAGTTTAGGCAGAAAGTCAAACTTAGATATGTGAATAAATGTATTGTCTGTTAGGTGATCTTGATCAGTAAAGAGCCTGTAGAGTTCTTCCTTCTCAACAAATAACTGTATTGATTGTATTCAAGTGATGGTATCAGTTAACATGTTAAGTTGATTCGTTCTTGTTGATGATGGTTTAGAGAAGAAGAAAAGAATGAAAGACCTGAAGGAACAAGCTTAGAAGAAGTGGAAACAGTATACCATAGGTTAAAAAACAGAAGTAGTGAAGACAAGAGTACCAGTATTTGCAAAAAAAGAAAATTTTGAGACGGGCTGAGGAAGAACAGCCAACAACCAGCTGAGATTGGAACTAACTGGCAACTGCCCACGATGTTAAATGTAACACAAACTTATCACACACACACACAAAATCTCTCCCTCTCTCTCTCTCTCTCTCTCTCTCTCTCTCTCTCTCACACACACACACACACACACACACACACACACACACACTGTATGAGGGTGTCAGATCTTGGAGTTATGGACAGTTGTGAGCTGCCATGTGGGGGCTGTAATTTGAACCTGGATCCTCTGGAAAAGCAGGGGAGAGGAGTGGAGGGAGGGGGAGGGAAATGGGAGGCAGGGAGGAGGCGGAAATTTTTTTCAATTAAAAAAAAAAGCAGTCAGTACTCTGAACCGCTGAGCTATTTTTCCAGCCCCCTTACTGAAGGCGTAAGTCACAAACAATGCCACACCAGTTTGGAATTATGATTAATAGGGTGGTATTTATTTAAAGAGGAAAAAACTTAGAGATCACTGTCCCAGGCAACAGCCCTCTAAGCAACCAGGAAGGGAGTCTAGTCACCAGCAGAGAGGGAAGTGAAGAGAAGAGAGGAGAGGGAAGTCGCTTTTTTAAAGGGAGAGAGACCACGCCCCAATGGGCTGGTATCTCAGCAGCTATAGGCTGGAGGAACGGGAGGACCTCCCGCAACACCTCCCCCTTTTGTTTAAATAAGAGAGTTCTAAACCTACTATGAAATTATATACAATAAGTCAAATATCCTATTCTAACTAGCTTAGGTCTTGTATAATAAATAACTTGGCCAAGTCATGAGAGAAAGTAACTACATTTATATAGTCTTCAACCCCATCGAAGATCTGAGAAGGGAAATAATGTTACCTGGGTAATTAGGAAGTTCAGTAAAACAACTTCCAAAACATGCAACAAATCACAGAGACAACTAGCTACCTGGGCAATCACCCAAAGTCACGTTAGCAGCATTGAAGCAACCAACTTTGGCTAAGGCCTAACATAACTGACATACCATTATTAAAGGCAAGCAACTTTTCAAAACTATCTTACCCTGTCTTGGCAGGATATGACAGTCCTGTTTTATCCATTGATGCATATCTGTATCTCTGTCAGTGGTTGAGGTATGGGCATTTCTTTGCCCAAAGGCCAGTTCTGCCAAAAAGAAAGGCTCCAGGTGGAGTGTCTTTGGTGCTCAACATTCTTTCGGGAATAGAGTAGTGTTGCCAGGAGCAATTGTGTCTCACTACCACAAAACTCTGAGTTAGATTAAAGGCCGTTTTCTACAGCTCTTTGAAGAAGTTGAAGATTATCTATCTATACTGAGTATAATCTCTATATATCTAAAGAACCTGATTAGTCTAATTATTAATGACAAACTTAGATGACTATTAATCTATATAATTCTCAATATCTATCTAACTTAAAGACTAAGGAAATAAACAACTGTGAAACAAATGAGGAGAATGACCTCGAAATATAAACAATGTACAAATATACATTGCAGTAGGTAAATATATATCAATACACAAACATTATATAAGTATCTTAATCAGAGGTAGAAATGTACACTGCAATATGGTAAATATATACAATATATATCAATACAATATATGTCAATACATAAAAAATGTTTTAAACAGAGGTAGAAACATGCATGCATACAATAGTCAATATAATTTCACTTTGTATCAATATACAACAATCAATACCAATATATTTGTCTAAAAACAGTAACTCACAATTATAAAACTATTATCCCATCATCCCTTTTTTTTTGCCAAAATGATCCCTGAGCTTATAAAATTCCTCTCCCAACCCTCAATCGTATACTAATTATAATCAACCCCTAAATGATGTCCCTAAACCCAGGGGTAAACTTTACTGGGAGAGGGGACTTCGTCCTCTAGAATTACTTTCAGCTGTCATGGGGGCGACATTCTTTCTGGGGGATTCTGTGAAAGTAAAATGATGGTTAAATTTCAAGATCAATGTCTTTTAAAATTGCCAATAGTCTCTGAGTATTTTGTGCAGGTCTGGCCAGAATGTTGTATAAGATGTACACCATTTCAGCTAACCAGGTTGGAATCATCTTGTGCAGCTGGTACCCAAAATGGGTCTTGTAGTAGCGCTATTAGTATCATGACGTCATATCAACCAGGTGGAGTTGTTGTGATGGGGCCCCATCTTCTTCCTGGAAACTTCAAATGTCACTTCAGGAAAAACTCATTGCTCATTGCTTCACTCAGGAAGTGAAGAGAGAGAGGAGAGGGAAGTGGCCGCTTTTTTAAAGGGAGAGAGACCACGCCCCAATGGGCTGGTATCTCAGTGGAGATAGGCTGGAGGAGCAGGAGGACCTCTAGCAATACCCTACCTCCAGGAAAAACATCTTTAAGGGTTTTTTAAATGTTCTAATAATGAAATGCTGAGGATTGTTTATAACATTATAGCATCAAGGAGAACTTGATGATTAGGATATACATTGCTGTTTGTGCATTTGTGCATGTATATCTGCCTTGACACTTTTAGACTTTAAAGAGTGAACATAGACTGAGCGTAATGTGTTTTTAGTGTTTCTGAATCTAGACTGATTGCCTAATCAGAGATTATATTAACATAAAACCATGTTTGTCCACATCCCAAAACAGTACATTTGGGGGGAAGAACTAGAATTTTAATTGAGATAGAACAGGAAATATTTTTGAAGATGGGGTTTTACTGATGTCATGCAGTCTTATCTTCTTTTCCTCATAAACTTTCTTTTTTCTTTCCTAACATCTTATCTGCCTTTCCACTTTTCTTTCTTGTCTATGGCTCACACCTGCCTGGGGTTTTTATTGATTGGCACATGTGCACATTGCTTAGCAGTTTTTCTGACTCATCTCCTAAGGACATTGTGAGGCATTAATCATGACTTTTATATTTTGGATTCAGAGTCTCATATATCCCAGGCTTGCCTTAAACTCACTGGCTAGGTAGCCAGGATGCTCTCTAATTTCTAATCCCCCTGCCTCCACTTCCTCAGTGCTGAGATTTTCAACCTATTCCAGCAACTCTGGTTTGTTTAGTGCTGAGGTTGAAACCTAGGCAAGCACTCTTCTAGCTCAGTTACATCTTTATTTCTAGGTCATGGTTTTTGTTAGTACAAGAATACCTTAAATGGTCTAAATAATAAATGCATATCATAACATGCTATTGTGAAAAATAAACATTAGTATAGCTGTCATCTGGGTGAAGAAGTAAAATATTACCACCACCCTAAAAGCTTCTGAACCCTTTCTGCGTACTGTTTTTCAGGCATACTGTATGTGTTCAAATTGGTATCATTTGTTAGTAAGTGGCCTGTTTTTGTGGAGAGCAAAGGGCTGCTGCTAGATCTGCACCTAAGGCCTCATATATTCTTCCACTGAGCTCGTGGTCTCTCTTTCTGACCTTCTTGATGCTTCTGCCCACAGGCATCCACTGTCTTCTCTCCTTGTGCTTGCACTGATTGACACATTTTAAATAAGATTTTAACCCCCCCCCCATTATTTTCTGTCAGCCCTTTGACTCCTCTCTTACACATTTCCCACCCACTTATTAAAATCAACTAACAGATAAATACCTATTTCTTCAAGAAGAAAGTTAAATGCTGCCATAAACAGGTATAAAGGTTTGTTCCTCTTGACAAACTGTCTAGTAGAAGTCTTTAACATTGCAAATAAACATGTATATAAATTGTTACTTTTTTAAAAGAAAAAACTAGATAAGGTGTGATTCATTAAAATTACTAAAGATATATGAAGTATTTTGTGATATATTTTTGTATAAATATATTTAGATTATTTTAGAAAATTCTAAGATTCATAATAGTCAGCTTAATGATTATAAGACTAGTGCTAGCTCTTAAAAAGCTTTACAAAGAATATATGATACTGGTAGAGTGATGCATTACTTAGTAGAAGTTTTAAATCAATAGGATTTAAATATTACTCACCATAACTCAGTAGATTTTTTTGTTATTTTATTTTACTGTTTCCTGCTATGTAATTATATTAACATTTGTGACATTTTTAAAATTAGTTAATTTTTAAAAGAAAACTGTCTTTTTTCATTTAATATACCATCCCAGTTCCAGCTCCCTCCCCCTCCCACCACCACACCCCCCTATCCACTCCTTAGAGGCTAAGGCTTCCCATGGGGAAATCACCATGTCTAGCAAGTCTCAAAGCAAGTCTAGCACATTGCTTTGAGGCAGGACCAAGGCCCTCCCCACTTTATCTAGGCTGAACAAGGTATACCTTCAAAGGGAATAGGTTCCAAAAAGCCGGTATGAGCAGTAGGGATAGATTCTGGTCTCACTGTCAGTGGCCCCACAGTCTGCCCCAGCCATTCAACTATCACCCACATTTAGAGTGGTCTAGTTTGGTCCCATGCTGGTTCCCCTACTGTCAGTTCAGAGTCCCATTACCTCAGGTGAGCTATTTCAGTGAGTATCCTCATCATGGTCTTGACCCTTTGCTCCTCCTCTTCAGTTGAATTTTGGGAGCTTAGCCCAGTGCTCTGCTGTGGATCTCTGCATCTGATTCCGTTAACTGCTGGATGAAGGTTCTATGATGACAATTAAGATAGTCATCAATCTGACTCTAGGGAAAGGCCAGTTCAGGCACTCCCTCCACAGTTGCTTTGGATGTTAGCAAGGGTCATCCTGGTGGATTCCTGGTAGGTTTCTTGCTAGCCCCATGATGGCTCCCTCAATCAAGATAGCTCTTTCCTTGTTCTCCTACCACCTCCATGGCTCCCAATTTTCTCAGGAGATCTTGCATTTGTGACATTTTCATTTTAGAGAAAGGGTCTCAGTAGCCTAGACTGATTCATTGTCTTTCTCTCTACCTTCTGAGTATAAGATAAACAGCCATAAATCACCATGCTGGACTTATGAGGTGCTGAGGATCAAACTTAGGGCTTCATGCATGTTAAGTAAGCACTGTGCCATCTGAACTGCATCCCTGTTCCAGTAGATTTGTAGCTTTTAAAATTCAAAGCATTTTGAATACTCTTTTTGAGCAGGTGGTAATTAACATGATCAAGTTAGGCAATGACATGATAGAAGTCTATTCAGTAAAAAGAATCTCTTCCCTGGATTTGTTCTGCTTGAAATCATACTTTTTTTTTTTAAAAAAAAAAAAAGAAATTATACAATGAGAATTTGAGGAAAAGAAACTGATAGACCAAGGAAAGTTAACTAGAATACAAACTTAGAAACAAATGCGTGAATGTCAGCATTTCCGTTGAGCTTTTAAGTAAGGATGGTCTTTTCTATAAATAATGTGAGAGTTGTTGGATATTAATACAGAAATGAAAACTTGACTCCTCACTAAAACAATATAAAATGCAAATGGATTGCATGCCAAAACATGGAAAGCAGCTACAAAGTTTTAAAAAGGAGACTTAGTTTATATAATAGACTAGAAATATAATTAATCCCTAAACTTTGCCTTCTCCTTTTAAGTCAAACCTTTTTGTGTATTCTTCTCTACATCTCCCAAAAAATTCCAGAAGCAGTGAAACTGTTTATTTACACAGAATTTTATTAAACCATGAAATATTGTTTGTTTGAATAATTTGGAATAAGTTTAATTTTCCCATTTTATATGAAATTAGACCATGTACATTTAATTGTATGAAAGGGCTAGGTACTCCTTTTTAGTTTTTAATAACACATTATTTTTATAAACCTGAGATATTTAAAAATAGTTTTGCATAAAACGAGTTTTACTGTACTACCAAGCAGAAAAGCATGTGTATGTAAAAAGTTAAGATATCTTATGTCTATATTCTTTCAGGGCAATTAAAGCATTTCAGGAGGTGCTTTATGTTGATCCCAGCTTTTGTCGAGCCAAGGAAATTCATTTAAGACTTGGGCTTATGTTCAAAGTGAACACAGACTATGAGTCTAGTTTAAAGGTAGGTTGTTGGGTTTTTTTTTTCAAGATACAATGTTGTGTTTCTCTGATTGTTGCTGTTATTGTTAAATATTAGAGCATTGAGAAATGTTAACTTACATTGGCATGTTCAAAGAAAATTTATTTAGATGAAGGAACTGTACATCAACTATGAAATGAAAGAAAAATTGGATTTCATAATACAATGTGTTTTGATACTGAGAGCTGCCTGGTAATTTATCATACCGTAACTAAACTTTTGTTTTAAGTTTTGTTAAGGTCTGTTAGAAAAGGATCTTGGGGCATCTGCAATTCCCTGAAGAAGTGATTGTCCATTATAGAGGCCACAGACTGCTACTTAATGTTTTGTCTGTGACCTAGCCATCAACCATTTTTCTTTACATGACTTTATAAATTTGTCCACTTCAACCAGCAAGACACGTCTTTGGTTTTTGAGACAGGGTTTCTCTGTGGCTTTGGAGCCTGTCCTGGAACTAGCTCTGTAGAGCAGGCTGGTCTCGAACTCACAGAGATCCGCTTGCCTCTGCTGGGATTAAAGGCGTGCACCACCATCGCCCTGCTAGCAAGAGATGTCTTGCATTTATATAATAAAAAGTATTTTCGTGGCATTTGGACTACTGGTTTATAAGTATAAATATTGTTGGGGAAAAATAATATGTTGTTGGTTGAGTATCTTCCTACCAGTGGACATTGAGTATTTCTCCCAATTTTCATTTTATATTTGAGTTTCTTCTGCCTTTGACATCATTACTAGGACTTTCATGAAAGTAACACTTACCTACATGACAAAAATTTTTAATTTGGAAAGATTACATGTCCTAGGGGCAAGCTTTCAGTTTTATGAACTTAATGACTGCTGAGTTTTGTTGCATGTTGATCATGATTCTAAAGGTTGTGGGAAGGGTAGAGAAGGGAGATAAAAATGACTTCACATTTGGTTGTAATTTGAGCTCACTAGTAAGGAACTGCCAAGAGGTGTTTTGTTTTTAAACTATCTATCAGTGTTCCTAATTGTTCTAGATTTTTAAAGCAGAAAACTATAGCATGAATAATAAAAACCCAGAAACAGATATCAGGGTTCAAGCTGAAGATCAGAAAAACAAAGCAGCCAGCTTTTAACCTCTACCTCAGACCGAAATGGGCGATCCTGCCTCCACAAATCCTCAGACTGAGACTTGAGTGTGAGAACTGTTTCCTCCCATTTTATATTCCTCTCTAGTGCTGGGATTAAAGGTGTGTACCACCACCACCTGGCCTCTACGACTAACTCATGTGGGTGCTGTGATTAAAGGTGTGTGCCTCCTCTGCCTGGCATGTATGACTGACTAGTGTGGCTGCTGGGTTTAAAGGTGTGTGCAGCTACTGCCTGGCCTGTATGGCTTTGTGTTCTGATCTTCAGGCAAGCTTTATTATTAAAACACATATACTATACCACTATAGGAAACTGTGCAAATACTGTTTTTCCTCCAGCCTTTCATGCTTTTATAAAGAAAAATGATAAGAGTTATGCAACCAAGAACATTAAGACAAATAGATTGTAAAAAATGTAGACCACAGTAATTGAAGGTAAGTGCAGTAGAGGAATAGGTCCCAGCATGACTTTAAGTAGTGTGCAGAGTATAATACCTGGAATTTACAGTTTTCCTCAGCTTAGTGGAATATTTTTTTAAAATAAACTATGATAAATCATTGGTTTTGAAGTAGAAAATAAATTTAGAAATGTCATCTTATATACTTTAAAAGTTCCTTTTAGATAGTCAGTTTTCATTAGCTATCAAAGATTTCTAACTGTTTTATTACACAAAATAAACATCCCTCTTAATTGTAGAAGGATTGATAGCAGTTAACAAACTTTATTACCGGTATGCATTGTGCATGGTAATTAGATGTGTTCCAAACTACAGAACGTAATTATACCTGAATGTTAGTACAGTGATAACTTTAATAATGTCTGAAAAAAATTCTGTTTTCAAGAAAGCAACAATATCAGAAGTTCCTTTAAATTAGGAGGTGTGGTATTTCAAATCTAACAAACATTCCTGCTTCTCAACCAAAATATTCATGTATAGTTTTTCAGTGCTAAGGTAAAAAAAATACTAACAAATCTTGATCATGTTTGTCTTACCAAGAATGCTCCAAGTAAGGGCAGCCTTCTTTTTAGGGAGAGAGTTGTTATTTGTTTAAAATAATTGATAATATCCAGATATATAATAAATTTCTACAAACAGGTGATTTTAAGAGCTCTTGATATTTTTCTTTTTCACAATATCGACGATTTGATTTTCTCTTTGCATTAATACTTATTTTGAAAGCTTTCTCTCTAAATTATGTATTCATTGTCTATTAAATGGAAATTTTTGAATCTCAGCATTTTTTTTTTTTGGTTCCAAGAGCAGCTATTTTCGTTTATTATTGTAAATGTTTAGCTTGCAGTGCATGGAGGTAGAAATTAGAAGGATGTTCACTTCTCCCTTGGATGACTTCCAGTTTTTTGTTTTTTTTTTTTTTTTAAGGAAATATTTTACCTCCATCTGGATAAGGGGAGAACCTCTGATGATTCGTCTACCACATCAGACTTTTTTATAGCACAGTATGTTGTAGGCTGCAGTGTTAAGCCTACAAGTTAGGTCCTGAGGACCCACATGGTAGATAGAGAGAACAGATTTCTGAAGGTTGTCTTCTGACCTCCACACATGTATGCATATATAAATACAAGTAAATTTAATTAAATTAAGTAGCTCATGTATGAAATCAAACCTTTAGAATTAGTTGAGTAAATTGACCCGAAGTTTCATCAAAGATGATTCCTTTTAGTTCTATTTTTTTTTTAAGTGGATGAGGGATACTTTCATAGTCACATGTAGTAGTTTTTGTGCCTAGTATAGTGCTGTCATTTATTAGTAATGTCAATAGGTAGTGGTCATCATTCATTCAGGAGAATGATCCTATCTTCATGTTAATCTTTTCAGAAGTATTTCATCTTTCATCTCATTAGATGAAATAAATCATGGTCTTTTCTAATTGTTTATCAAAGGAGATGTCATTCTTAGAACAGTTATGCTCAGTCTTTGAGCAAGGTTCAAGGTTGTAAATATACTGTTTCTACATATTGGAGGGATGAAACGAATAAAAGAATATTTTAGTAATGAGGGTACTGTGAATATTCCTTCCATTACAGATCAGGTTTTTTTTGTTAAATCATGTTTGTGGAAGTATATGTATTTATATGCAGGTGTGCATGCTTTGAACACATAAGAGGATGTCTTCTTCATTGTCTCATAAGGGTTTCTTCCTAAACCCTAGAACTAGCTCACAGTTTCTCAGCTAGTCTGGAAGCCTTCAAGCCCCAGCAATTTTCCTTTCTCTGTCCCCTTCACAGATAAACTTACAGACATTTAGACCACACCCTGCTTGTGACATGGGAGCTGACATTTAAACTCTCGTCTTCATGATTGAGCAACAAACACTCTTAACTACTGAGCTATAGGTCTAGCTTCTGATCAGTTCTTCTCTACCTTATTTCCTTGACTTTTTCCTGAAGAGAGATGTTGCTTGTATAAGACTTTTAAAATGGTATTTATATAAAAATAATTTATTTTCTTACTAGATTCCTCTTATCCATACATGAAATGGATCCAGAGCCTCCTTATTTTAGTCAATGTTTCATAATATTTTTATCAAAATACATCTCTAAAACAAATTCATTCTATTTTGGTACTATAGTAACAGCTCTCATAGCAAGCAAATTTGGTTTTGAGATTTGATTCTGCCACATACCTTGTAACTAATTTTGTAACTTTAATAAAATTACTAATTTCTGATTCTGTCTACTGAACCAGAATAATTATGCCTACCTCACAAAGTCGTTATGAAGGTATACCTAAATATATGTTGCATAATATAGAATATTATATAATTATGTTTATAATATATATGTGTTATAAAGATGTACATGGATAAATATTTCTATACATATTCTGTGTCTTATAGCCCTTTTTTCCAACTATAAAGGAATGTGAGCTGATCTAGTCTCAGCCCTACTGCTGGGTTCACAGGTGTGTGCTCTCATGTCCAGCTTCAGTTCTTTGTTCTTTTTAGTACAGTTGGTTTTTGATTTGGGTGTGGTGTGGCCCCCTCCCCCATTGTTTTGTTTTGTTGTTGTTTTGAGATAGTCTCTCATGCAACCCAGTCCAACCTTGAACCTAGCAAAAGTTAGTCCTGAACTATTTTTTTAATTAAATTTTATTTATTTTATGTGTATGGGTATTTTGTCTTAATGTATATCTGTTTACTACTTGTTTACCTGGTGCCCGAGGAACTAAAATTATAGAAGTTTGTGAGTTGCTATATGGGTGCAGGGAATTGAACCCAAGTCCTCTGAAAGAGTAGTTGGTGCTCCTAATCACTGAGCCATCTCTCCAGCCTCTATTCTTGATCTTTCTGTCTCCTAAGTCCTATGATGTGTGTGATCTGTGTGTACTACCGTGCCTTCATTGGTTGTGTGTATATTTTGTTTTATTTTGTTTGTGTGTGTTTTGTTTTGTTTTTGTCAGTCTGCCTAGCCACAGAAATATAATTACCTCATTTGTCAATCATGGTGTTATTTTTTTTCCATTAAATTAGCCAGTAAATTATCCCATGTGTTTAGTTTGTCCTGGGCACATTTCTCAATTTGTAAACTGGTTTACTATTACCTGAATGAGACTTCATTTTAGGGTGATAAGTCTATATGGCATTTTAAAAAATTTCTTTCTTACATCAGATAATACTTGTTTTTAAAACAATTCAATAAATTCAAGGTGTGATTTTTTTTTATTTCCTTTTAATGCTGTTAATGCTAATTACTTATTTTTGTATACTTTTCTAAAAGTACACTAATTGTGACGAATAGTTTCTATATTGCCCCTAGTTTCAACACCCTGGTATACTATTAAAATTATTTCCGTGTTCTTCAGTCAGTTAATGCCAGTGCATCTGTTTATTGTATCAAGAAATTCTAATATTTGTATATTTAAATATTATTAAAGTATATCAAGTTAAGAACTTTTACATTTTGGAGCTAGCTGGAAAGTTGGCTTAGTGCTTAGGAGCACTTACCACCCTTCCAGAGGACCTGAATTCAGGTCCTCTCACCTATGTTGCCTGTAAGTCCATCTTCCAGGAACTATCCGCTTCTGTCCTCAGTGGATACTTGGTCACGCACACATACTTAAAAGAAAATAAATCTTGCTGCCCAAAAGAACATTCAGATTGATCATCTGTCTGTCTGGTCTATCTATCTTTCTATCTAATTTATCTTTCCTGTTCCTGTGGGTCAAAGAACAACTTGTGGTAGCTGATTCTCTCCTTTCATCACATAGTTCTCAGTGATTTAAGTCAAGTTCTCTATTGATCTTTTATCTACTGAACCATCTCACTGACTCTTTTTGTTTACTTTTTTGAGACAAGGTTTCTTTGTGTATCCCTGTCTGTCCTGGAGCTCTGTAGACCAGAATGGTCTTGAACTCACAGGTAACTGCCTGCCTCTGCCTCTTTTTCCCCATTTCCAGCCATTTTTTAAGGGGGCTCTCTCAACCTTTTTTTTCTCTTTTTAAACAAAAGTTATAGATTGTTGCTAACTTTTTTTAATAATTTGATGTTTGAAGTGATAAGTGATTGAAGGGATGAGATGAGAATAAAAAGGACAGTTGAACATAAATGGGTTTAACTCAAATGATGCTTTTTTTAAGTGAAAATGTGGCTCTTTACTATGTATTGGTATTTCTAAATGGCTAGATATTGAAGTGAAGAGGCTATAAAATGTTAAAATACCTACTTACAGTATAGACTCAAAACAATTAGGATAAAAGTTTAGTTGTCTAAAAAAACGGATATTGAGTTGTTTTTGCTGAATGCCTTAGTACATCACTTTATTTATTCCTTTACCTTCTTATAGTCAACATTTAAGGAGAATAGCACTTCACATTGTTTTTACCTTACTTGAAACTATTTCATTTACTGGTGTTGATGTAATCTTATATCCTACATAAAACATAGTAATCCTTTTTAAAATATGATCTTGATATGTAGCTCATGTTAGCTTTGATCTTACCATGTAGAGACTAGGCTGACCTAGAATTTCCAGTCCTCTTGTCTCAACGCCTGAGTGGTATGAACCACTATACCTGGTTCAAAACTTAAAAATTTTATTCTCAGTTTAAAATGCTGATATAGTCGCTCCAAAAATGATAAACTAAGACAAGATATTTACTTCCTTCTTAGAAACCATCTTTGAATCTATGAAATGCTTCACTTTTTTGTTATTATAGATACACAGTTTGTTTCATGTAGTTAAACTATTGTGAACTGAAGAAATACGCCCTAGGAATTTGAATATTAGATACTAATTTCATCCATACTATTAAATTTTGAAATATCTGTGTTTTTTTATTGATACTTTGACCTTACATTTCAGTTGTCTGGAAACAGTGACAGTTATTATTCCTTCTTCATACCTGATATGTTCTCTTTCTTTCATGATCTTATGTCTTCTGCCATTTTAAAGATCCTAGTCTTGGAATGGATTGAGAGAGAATATCTCACCCATAGGGTTTACCTTTTTAAAAGGTGATTGGAATGATCCTCATGTTCTCCAATAGTTTAGAAAGATTTGTTGAAAGCTTTAAAACTTAAGATTTAGTGTTGAATTTGGCCTATAGCAAGGTACTAAGAGAAGAAATTCTTCTCTAAAAGATTGACGTAGTATTGATGTCATAGAAGCTGTCTGTACTTATTGTTTGAATTGATTGTAACAAACACAGTGAGGAAGGCCTGTTCTGTATTTTTAAACTTTTTCTTTAATGAACTTCATACTCGAGTGTATCTATTATTGGTAATAATTCCACTAAGTCCAGGATGATTTACAAATAAAGTTTGTGTTCATTACAACATAATAAGCCTTATGAGATGAATCTTAATACTTGTTTCTTTTGTGTGTTTAAGCATACATTAAAAGCCATTAGAGTAGTATTCTGGTAGAAATTTTAGTATTTTTTTTCTACTTATAGTTACATTGTGTATTTCTTCCTTCAGAAATACTATTGATTCTTATATTTTAAGACTTTGCTTGACTTTTTATGATCAGTAGGAATTTGAATTTTGGTTGTGGAAATTGGAAGCCACTTCATTTTCTATGAATTAAACCTTCCTTAACTGTCACCGGCAGTGAGACCCTATTTTCAATTGGCTAGAACACAGCTGTTCCTTTTGACATGATGCTATTCATGGCTGCCGTGTATGTATTTTTCCTCACTTGTAAAGGAGATATCTTTTCTTTGTTCATTCCTTTTTTTTTTACTATTTGTTAACTTCGCCTGATAGTTCAATTGATTTAATAATAGTTGCATTTCTCTACTTCACTTACTTGTCAAGTTTTGTTTTTATATTTGACATTTACTTCTCTGAGTTTGATTATGTATTCTCAATATAGAAAGTAGTGAAATATCTGAAATACTTTAGTACCTATGAAATATATATTTGAAAGAGTCCTAACTGCTTATATATGTAACAGTAAATATGCTCTATACAGGAGGGTTAGGGTAATTGCAGGTTTCTTACATCACAAATTTCTTTCCTTAAAGTTTTAAGAATGTACTCATTTGGAATTAAAAAATGACTATTAGTATTTACTCATGGCTTAAGTTTGTAGTTACATTTGGTGTTAAACTGCAACTTTGTGAAACAATCAGTGTTATGGGACAATTGTCTGTATTCTGTCAATTATATTTTAAATAAATGTTGATTGGCCAGTAGCCAGGCAGGAAGTAGAGGTGGGACAACCAGAGAGAAAGTAGAGGCAGGTCAAAGAGAACAGGAGAATTCTGGGAAGAAGGAAAGCCCATTCCTCTGCAGTTTTGGCCCAGCCAAAGAAGAAGCAAGATGTGACTGCCTCACTGAATAAGGTACCGAGCCATGTGGCTAGCAAAGATAAGAATAATGGGCTAATATAAATGATAAGAGTTAATAAGAAGCCTGAGCTAATGGACTAATCAGTTTATGATTAATGTAGACCTCTGTGATTTCTTTGGGACTTAATGATTGCGGGAACCGGGCAGGACAGTAAACTCAGACAACAAATCAGTATATTTAATTTCACTTTAAGGAAGGTTATGTTCCAAAATAACATGTTCCATTACAAATTATGTGCATATCAGCTTTATTTTGAGTAGCTCAAGTTATTCACTCAGTGGAAAGAACTTGAGTATTTGGTTGCCCTATTCTGGTCATTATCTGTGCATATCTAACACATACTGGGTCTAGTTTATTATTATTATTATTATTATTTTATTATATTTTACTTTTTGGTGTTTTGAGACAGGGTTTCTTTGTGTTGTCCTGGAACTCACTCTGTAGACCAGGCTAGCCTCAGACTCAAAGATCTGCCTGCCTCTGCCTTCCAAGTGCTGGGATTGAAGGTATGCACTAACTGCTCGGCTATTAGAGTTTCTTCTACATTGCAAAATATAAGTAACAGTGAAGATTTGGGAGAATAAATGGAATGGTTACATGAGTAGAAGGACAAATGAGTTCTTAGAGATGAATGGATGGGGCCACAAATTCAGGCTACAGAATTTAAGGAGATTGCTAACTACTGACTTGATATGGAAAGAGATTTCTTGTTAATTATTTTGATTAGTTACTTATCTTGAAATTGTGATCAAATATCTGACAAGGGAAGAAAGGCTTAGTTTGGTTTACAGTTGAGTTGGTGCAGTCCATCATGGCATAGAAGATGGGACAGAACTTGAGGTGACAGAGAGTAGACAGGATACAGAAACTCTACCTTAATAAAGGTTTCATAGTTTTCCCAAATAGTGTCTCCTGCTCAGGGTCAAGTATTCAAACATATTTTATAATCAAACTACTACAATTAGTAATAAGTGATAAAGTGGTGCACACCTTTAATCTCAACATTTGGGAGGCAGAGGCAGGTGAAACTTGGTGAGTTCAAGGCCATCCTGGTCTACAGAGCAAATTCCAGGATAACCAAAGGTACACAAAGGCAACCCTGTCTTGAACAGTAAAAAGGAACGAGGGAAGGAGGGAAGGAGGAAAGAAAAACGTAAGAGTAAGTTTTGAATTTGGTAGGTGAAAATTGATGAGTTGGAGTTAACGAAGGGATATCAATCAGATGGTGTAGGCCAGAGCCAGGAAGAATAACTAGAAATAAGATTTCAATATCAATTGTATAAATAAATGTTTTGTCTTTCTTTTCTTTTCTTTTTTTTTTTTAAGAGAAACTTTTAAGAGATCAGACTGGCATAATTTCAAAGAAGGACCCCTCCCCCTTCGGTGAATAGAGTCAGAATCTAGTAGCTATTAGTAAGTCATTAATGTGCAATAGTCTCTCCTAGGAGCAGTCACAACAACAGCTTTGTATTTAAAACGACTCAAATGAGCTAAGTTTGAGAAGACATTAGGTCAGTTTAGTCAAAAATGTTTCATTGCCCTTCTACAACCAAATCCTTTTATCCTACATTTCTCTAATTTGTTTTAGATCCTTTTTTTTATTTTAAATTATACTTTTAGAAGACTATAATGATGAGAAGAAAAAACGTTTCCTTTCATTTGAAGCAGTTTCTGGCATACCTTTTCTTCTCTTGTGTAATAGAAAAGTTTAAGGGTCCAACAAAAATAATATAAGTTCTTTAGACTGAAATATTTCTTTTCTTAAAATTTTAATTGTCTTGTGGAGGGGGCAGTACAAGGCCTTGTTACGGTCTATTCTCTGTATTTCCTCAGTAAGTTAAAATTGAAATAAAACAAAACATAAATTTTGTAGCACACTAACTTTAGTGAGCATTGTAGTTAGTACTGTAGTCACAAGGAAGTTCCTGGTATAGAGTAAAAAAACTGATAAAACCTGTTATTAACATGTAATAAACTCCTTCCTCCCCTAGGGTTTCTTTGTGTAGCCTTGGCTGTCCTGCCACTCTATCTATAGACCAGGCTGGCCTCGAACTCACACAGATTTGCCTGCCTCCTAAGTGCTGTGATGAAAGATATGTGCTACCTCTCCCAGCACTAACATGTAACTCTTAAAAGACTGTATCTGTCATCATTGAACACAGATAACAGTTTTGGCTATGGACTCATCTTGTTTATATATTCTGAAATATTGGATTCTAGGGACAAGCACACAGCATAAAAACCCTCAGAACAGTGACATTTAACACTGCTAGTGGTGTATTAGAACCATATGTAGATTATTTTCTGGCTTGAATAGTGGTACCTCTCTTATTTAATCAAAACATCTTGAATTGAACTCAGAAACCAAATATTGCTTTAAATTAATAATTTTCAAGTAAATTAGAATAATTCATTCCTTGTCCATAGGATTATGAATAGACAGACTCTAAAGCTAGGAATGAAGCACTTCAAAGAGAAATTTTAATTCATTTTACATTGTATAGATATAAATTTCATCCTTTAATTAGAAATCAAGAATCAAGTTCCAGGCTATATGGAACAAATGACATGTTTGTAACAAAATTGTGAAATGCTGAGTAAGTCAAGGTCTTTTAAAACCAAAGTTGATGTTGGTTATAAAGATATTAAGGACTCAGCAGTTAAGAACACTGCCTGCTTTTCCATTGGACTCAGGTTCAATTCCTAGCATCCACATGGTAGCTCACAACTGTCTGATTTCAATCATCTCCCCTGCCCCCCCCGAGGATTTGATGCCCTCTTCTGTCCTCTGTAGGTACCAGGCACAGGCACTCATAAATGCCAACAGAATCTGCGATACTTCAAACTACATAAAATTGTGAGGAGAAAAGAAAATCACTTTAATATTAAAGGCATATCTTAGGCAAATCTTTTTGCTTAGAAACCATTTTTTGTTGTTGTTGACAACATTCATCCTTTGTGTTTATATAGTTTTTTGCCTGCAGAAGCCTCTTTTTAATAATGGCTATTCTATACAACCAAAGTCAGTTTTAGCACTGCAGTATTTTGTTTTGAGGTATAACTGTTTCCCAGTAGTGTCTATGGTTCATATGTTAACAGGTGTAGTAATATGAGCGGCGGGGCTGCATCCCCAGCACCCCGGTAGCCTGGCTAGCTTATGCTCCGAAATAACAACACACAAACTGTATTCTTTTAGACACTGCTTGGCCCTTTAGCTCTAGCCCTTACTGGCTAATTCTGATATCCTGATCAACCCATCTCTAACAATCTTCTTACCGGGAAGATTCTAGGTCCATCCTGGGTTGGAGCTGAATTGCTTCTGCCCGGGAGAGCGGAGCATAGCGTCTCTCTGAGGCCTCTGCTCCCGAGAGGAGAGCTGTGGAGTCTGAGCTCACTTCCTCTTCCTCCCAGCGTTCTGTTCTGTTTACTCCTCCCACCTATCTTCTAACCAATGAGGGCCAAGCAGTTTCTTTTTATTTAACCAATGACCTTCCTCCATCAAATAGGTATATGTGTGTGTATCATATGTACATATATTATGTTCCAATATTGGATATAAAGCTATAAAATCATGTTATCCATACCGCTAAGCTCCTTGTATTCCTTTAATACACCGAAAGATGTGTCAGTCCTTTCCTTTATGTGGGATGATTTTGTATGCCTTTAAAAATTTTTATCTGTATTTTTTGTATATGAGTATTTTGTTTGTAAATATGTGTGTGTACTACATGCGTGCAGTGCCTGAGAAGGGCCAGAAGATTGCTTTGGATGTCCTGAAACTGGAATCACAGATGCTTGTGAACCACAATTATGTAGGTACTGGCAACTGAATCTAGGCCCTCTTGAAGAGCTGCACGTACTCGTTAACTGCTAAAACATTTCTCCAGCCCCTTATCAATAAATTTAGTATAAACAGTAATTATTTTGTAGAATCTTCCATTTTCTAATGCATGGTTGCTCAGTAATTTTCCCCCGTTTTTTCTCTTTGGAAATGTTTGTAGGTTTGAACCAATGCACTAGTGATTTGATTGCTGCTTTTAATACTTATAATTATATATATATATATGTGACCCGAATGATTCATACCAGGTTTCTATGCAGGATCTTGAATGCTGATAAATGATCTTTCTTTCAGCATTTCAGTGAAATCAATAAATATCTATTGCTATGGTGGCACACTAAAGGGATGTTCGAAGACTCAGTATCTGTTTAGTAGACCAAAGGAAAGGGCAAACAATCTTTGAAGTAGCAGATGTTGAGACGTTTTTTTCTTTTATCTTTTTTTTTGAAGTTCAGTCAAGTATGGCATATAATTTTTAACCTTTATTTTGTTGACCATTGTGCTCATAGTGTGTTTATATTCTTAGGGCATTGGAGGCTTTCAGTAAATATTTGTTAAGTTGATTAAGCATTAATATTTAGTGTTTCTAGCTCTATTTTAGTTTAGCTATTCAGTAGTTACTTTAAGCCTTAAGGTTTAAGAAAGCTACAAATGCAGAGGCTAGCTTGATTTTGCATATATGTAACAGACATTTGTGATTGCACATAAAAAAGCTACTCTTTTCTTATCAAATGCTACTTTTCTAGATTTCTTTTCCATATAATGGTGGGTAACTGACAGCTTATTCTTACTACAGGAAGATTCAAATTCAAGTGCAGTATTTTTCCTTTCATGTTAAAATACTAAAATACCATACTTAATTTAATTATAGTATTTCTTTTGATGAAAGTTAGATCTCAGGGCTTATATCTAGAAATTGACACCTTGAATGTCAATTATTTTTAGGTGGTTCAAGTATAGGTAGAAATAAATTTATTAAAGTTGATTTCTTAGACAATTTTACATTGATTGTTTATTACTTTCAAAAGTTATGTGGGAGCCTGAACAATTAGAATATATATATATATATATATATATTTGTGCAATTTTTTTCAGAGCATTGAAGACATTTTATTATCTTGCTTATTTAACTTAAAATTTATACCAAGTATATAATGCTTGGTTACTTTTAAGAACTTGTTTGTATGTTCAATTTATTATTGCTAAACTAGGTATATCACTAAGTGTTTTTGCATTTTAAAAAATTTGCGTTAAATGCTGATGTTAACATGTATTTTTATGTGTGTTTATAGTAAATATTGCCTACGAAATTAAGCAAATTGAATATATACATTCTAAAAAGAAAATTGTATTTTAAAGATAAATGCAGGCTAACTATAAGGTACTTAAGTATAATGGCTATTGAAGAATCAGTGAAGGCAGATAGTTTTACCTTTCATAGCAGTTTTTATAATGAAATTTCTGCTTTCAAAAGTTTAAGTTTCACTTTGAGATAAAAAGTGTTTGGACACTACTATTGGACTTTGACTTACTATTCTTAAAAATGATGATACAGAGCTGGACATGGAAGTCAGTAAATTGGGTGCTTGCCTGGCACTGAGGAGACCTTAGGTTTGATCCCAGAATTTTCCCAAAAAATAAATTAATAAAAAGATTCATTATGTTTCAATTATTTTATATCACTTCTATTTACTTGAATATTTAAAATCTAAAGCTTTTTCATAAATAAAGAGATTCATAAAATAATTTGATAAGATTGATTCTTCAAATTCTCTACTCACCTGCTTTAAGACAATAACCCAACAGTAAATATATCTCAGTTTTGAGGAGTGAATATCCAAAGTAATTCTCATTTACTTGTTAGTATATTCCATTTGTGGAACATAATTGCACATTTTTATTAGATCTGACATACCTGAAAAATATTTTAAGATCCATTCATATGACTAAATTTTTTAATGCATTGACTTTCTTACTTTCCTCTTGTTTGCAGCATTTTCAGTTAGCTTTGGTTGACTGTAATCCCTGCACTTTGTCCAATGCTGAAAGTAAGTATTAAATACCTTTTGATACATATGTTCAGATTAGTTTGTTACAAATGAGGACAATACTTAAAATCATATTAACAACTTCCGTTTAGTGTATTTCTTCTAGGATTATTGAGTTTAACCATTGGTTGCTATGGCTGCTTGTACATATAGAATTGTGACATTAAATATTTTCACCAGTCTGCCTGAATAGGTAGTGAAGTGGGCTGATGAAGAAGGTTGATTTTTTTTTTTTAGTAGCTTATTATATTGTAAATGACTTAGATTGATTATAAACAGTATTTTCCATTCATGTAGTGGATATGCAAAGATTTATGTGGTATTAAAATTACTGGAAATATTTTGACTTTATTATAGTTGATATTTTCTGGTTAATTAAAGAAGAATGCTGTTGTGATGTGTGTTTTGATCCAGAGGTTTTATCTTTTGTATAGATTTCTTCCCAGGAGCTGATGGATCGATAAGTTTATCAGTGTATGTTCTAGTGTATCCATATAGCAAACTTTAACTAATAGATTATTAAAGAGTATTTTTTTAATTTGATCTAGATTTTTTAAAAAGTATTTTTGGAAAATAGAACTTTTAAAATAGAAGAGAAAATAACACTACTACATGAAAATTTCAGGTTATTCAGTGAATCCTGTTTGTCAGGAAATAACTGTTTTGCTATAAAATGTTTGGGTTCTCTTTTCCTTTATCTTGTCCCATTTCTTCTTCCTCTTTCATCTTCCTTCCTTGTTAAGGGAGAAGTGGAAAGAGAACAATTGAAAAACATTGTTCTATAAGAGAACAAACAGTTGAGCCAAGGGATACAGATCCAGCACCCAAATCCTTTGTCATTCTGTCCTCCTACTTAGACAACAGTATAGAAATATAATAGTGACAAGTAGTTTCAGTGTTTTTAAATGCCTATGAAAAAAATTTGCAGAATTTTAAATTTTAAATTATTTTTATTGAGTATACATTTTTTCACTCCCCTACCTTCCTCCCCTCTTCTCCCCTCCCTGTAATCCCCACACTCCCAGTTTACTCTGATGATCTTGTTTTTTTTCTCCTTCCTATGTAGATTCTCTCTTTTTTTTTTTTTTTTTTTGGTTTTTTGGTTTTTTCGAGTCAGGGTTTCTCTGTGGTTTTGGAGCCTGTCCTGGAACTAGCTCTTGTAGACCAGGCTGGTCTCGAACTCACAGAGATCCGCCTGCCTCTGCCTCCCAAGTGCTGGGATTAAAGGCGTGCGCCACCACCGCCCGGCTTGTAGATTCTCTCTTAGGATCCTCTTTGTTGTCTAGGTTCTCTGGGATTGTGGACTGTAGGCTGGTTTTTCTTAGCTTTATGTCTAAAAACCACTTATGAGTGAGTACATATATTTGTCATCCTGGGTCTGGGTTACCTCATCCAATACGATGTTTTCTAGACCCATCCATTTGCGCACAAATTTCAAGATGTCATTATTTTTAAGTGCTATGTAGTACTCCATTGTGTAAATGTACCACATTTTCTTTATCCATTCTTCAGTTGAGAGCTATCTAGGCTGTTTCCGGGTTCTGGCTGTGACAAACAATGCTGCTGTGAACATGTCCCAGGAGTGTTATTGCTAGATATTGAGGTAGATTGTTTTCTCATTTTTTGAGAAATCTCCATACTACTGATTTTTCCAAGCAGCTGTACAAGTTTGCACTCTCACCAGCAATGGAGGAGTGTTCTCCTTACCATCCTCTCTAGCATAATCTGTTATCAATGTTTTTGATCTCCGCCAAGGTAGAATATCAGAGTTGTTTTGATTTGCATTTCTCTGATGACTAAGGATGTTGAGCAATTCCTTAAATGCTTTTCAGCCATTTGTGATTCCTCTGTTGAGAATCCATACCCAGAATTTGTAATATAGCCTGAATTAATAGCCTGTGAAAGCTGCAGTTGTAGCAGTTGAGGATGAGCTCTGCCCATCCTCACCCCTTCCCTTCACAAAGAAGTTATAAATAAGTAAAGTGAGTTTTCAAAACCGTTTCTGTAGGAGAAATGTTTCTAGTAGTATTTAAGAAGTATAAGTTGCAGTTTATAATTTGAAAAGCAGGATCATGTGAGACTTTTCACTATAAGATTGCCTTGGGATAAAACAGTTTATTTATTAACCAATGAAAGCAACACATAAACAGAAGGACCTCCTACACCATTTCCTCTTTTCTGTTTAAACAAAAACGATGGCTCTAACATAGAAAAATTACATATAACAAAACAGTTATCAAGCAAGAATTGCGGTTACTATATATATATATATATATACTTTATCTTTTATCATAACTAAGGAAGACTATAATAATAACAACTATCTATTCTTCAACTCCATCAAAGACTCCAGAAGGATATAATATTACTTAAGTAAACAGGAAGTGTATTGTAAGCAACTTCCAAAAGTTTAGAATTGACAGAGACATCTCGCTCCCTGGACAGTCATCCAAAGTTCTTCTGTAACATTGGGGCATCCATCTTCAGCCTACAGATCCATAGTATCCAGCAGCGTTTTCCATGAAGCAGAAAGTTTCAAAGACAGTTCAGTTATTTTCTTCTGTATCCTGCAGAATTTCTCACAGACAGAATTTCTCACAGACTCATTCATGAAGTGGGGATCCTGAAGGATAATCTCACCTTTAGACAAGTTCAGCAGTCCTCTCTCTGCAGATTCTTCATGTCCAGTTTATGCAACAGTCCAGGCAAGAGCAGTTTCTTGCCCAAATGGCTAAGAAGCCTCTTCTATGCCCATCTTCCTCTCGAAGTAGCTTGGTGCTGCCAGGAGTAGACGTGTCTCACTGTCGTGAAAAGTCCTAAGTTATTAAAACATTTTAAATGCCATATTCTGATGGTCTCTGAAAGATTTGAAGAATACCTGTTTAGTAAAATATATCTCTACATATATAAAATCTAACTGACTACAAGCTTCACTATTAAAGGTGACTCTATTAACCTATATTTAATTATACATTACATTTTTAAATGAGCTACATAATCACAATACCTTAATCAAGAGCATAAATAGGTATATAACAAAATTGACCTTAAATTAGTATCAATAAACCAAGATTCATACTAATGCAAATTATTCATATCTATATCCTATTCCCCTTTAAATGTAAGCAAACATCTATAGACAATATTTGGGAATATGGGCGTAGATTTGTCCATACTGCTTCCTGTTGTATGGTGGTGCTGTTAATCAGGTCTTTCATGGTGTATCCTGTGTGCTAGGTTCATCTCAATCACCAGTTGGGTGAAATAGTTTTTCAAGGATTTTTACGGCAACGTTTCAAGAGGCCGTGGTCCATGAAGCCATATTGGTGTAGAAACAATCCACAAGTTCTCATCTTCTCTAGAAACAAAAGAAAAACCTCTTTTCCAAAGCACCATATCCTTAGACCCAAATTCTGAAGTCAAGATACCTTTATAGTATACATGCTGGTTTAGCTTAGCAGCCCATACAATGAAATATCTCTCTGTACTTAGCTCCTTCGTAGTCAAAAAATTCAAAGAAGACACAATAATATACAGAATCCAGAATATCTTTGAATTTTCCATTTTTATGTGTCTTATTTTTCTTTACTTCTTTTAATCTATGACTATCTCTTTAAAGATTTTATACTTTTTCTTCTCTTTATCAAGCCTGCTTACATATATCCAACATTGTAACCCTTTTAGAGGTCTTTTATGTCTGAATCTGTCCTATTGCGAATCTGTAATTATTTGCTGTTCAGGAGTGCTTTTTAAAATGCTAAGCACTTCTTAAAAACTTAAGCTGCGCCATTGCTCGGGTAACAGTCAGTGCCTGCTTGCCCCGCCTAGTCCAGCGTGGCAGAGCCGCTCCTGCCTCTGAGCCTCGCACAGTGCCCCACTTCCAGGCACACAGAGAGTCAACATTACTATCAAGCAAGCCGTAGCACTTTACTCACAAACCGCATCCCTCTCTGTCTCCCACAAGAGACAGAGGTTGCACTAGCAGCATAGCCCAGACAGCCGGCATTTTAAAACCGCCACTTTTTTCCTTCTGTGACTGCCGAGTCAGGAAAATCTCTCTGAGGCATGCTGCCAGCAAAGAGCAAAAAGCTCTCTATTTTTTTTCCTAGAATTCCTTTTTTCAAGCCCTCTCAGGTTTTATATGGATTTAGTTGACCACCTTGGAGCCCCAGTTGTTGGAGGGAGAGGCTGCCTGCTCATCCCGGCCTCCCGGTTAGCTTACACCCGAAATAACCACACAGAAACTGTATTAATTAAAACACTGCCTGGTCCATTAGCTCTAGCTTCTTATTGGCTAACTCTTACATCTCAGTTTAACCCATCTCTACTAATCTGTGTATTGCCTCGTGTCAGTGACTTACCGGGTAAAATTCCTATCGACTGTCTCCAGCAGAGGATCCATGGTTTCTCTCTGACTCTGCTTTCTTTCTCCCAGCATTCAGTTCTGTTTTCCCTGCCTACCTTTAAGTTCTGCGCTATCAAAAGGCCAAGGTAGTTTCTTTATTCATTAACCAATGAAAACAACACATAAACAGAGGGACCTCTTACGCCATATCTTTCTAGTATTAATTTTGTTAATTCTCAAAATCTAAGTTTCTGAATAAACTTAGTTTCCTGACCTTTTATGGCAATATTAGTTTAAAAAAAAAACACCTGTTGCTATTTGTTGAAGCCTTTTCTTGGTTTTGAAGTCATGCTGTTTGAAAGAGGACTTTAAAGAATTTAAATGTATATTGTTTTAGTGTTTTTCATACTCTAAAGGACACTTAATTCAAGGGCTAATGAGATCCTTTTTCATAAAGCTAGGACAACTTAGAGGAAGTTTAGAGTGGTAGTAGTTCACCAACTAGTTGTTGATGTTTTGTTTCCAATTTCTAATACCACCTTTTATTAGACAACACTAAAAAAATGGTAGTGGCCAGAAGTTTCAGTATTTTAGAACACTAGTGTAAAAGTGCATAGATTTTTTTTCCCATCTCTTCTTCGTATAATAGTCTTCCTCTCACGTAATGAAATATATGAGTGGAATTCACTATAAGATCTATAATATAGTAGGTAGTGATTAATAGACAAAAGCCCTTGAATACCTTCTGTTTAACATTAAAGAACTTAAATTTATTACTTTGGATTTTCATTTTCTAAAGATATTTTCCTTTGCACTTACCTGATATTTATCTTATTACTTATCTGATGTTTATAATAGTACTTTTTATCCACAGTGTTATTTTAAAATTCATTATATGGGGTTTTTTTTGTTTGTTTCTTTACCTTGCTTTTGTGACATTGTTCACCTGGTCAGAGCTAGAAAGCACAAGCATCAAGAATCACCCACAGAAATGAATCAAAAGGCAGCCTTTCAGACCTTGTTTATAGTGTCAGGGTCATACTTTCAGAAATCTGGATTAATAAGAAGCTTCCCAGAAACACTTGATAATAGCTTTGAACCTTGTTTTTACAAATTTATATAAACTATGTACATGTAATTTTGAGATGGTATCTGAGTACTTGAAATCTAGGTACACACACAGAGATAAAAAAGTACCCGTTTTTTCATTTTTGGTTTTGTTTTTGTACACAGGTGATATAATATCAGGAAGAGGGGAAAATAGAAGCCAAAATATTCTTTTATTTTCAGTGTTTGTTAATTCCAAGACTGTTTACTAGTTGCCCTCCAAGTGGTTTGACTTCTTTGTTTCTTTGTTAATGATGAAATCTATATCATTTGCTAAGCTGTTAACACTAATAACTAACAAATTTCATTTTATAATGACCAATAAGGGCTACATATAGTTTATTTTGTTTTTTTCTGCAGTGTAATTGTATAGTTTTTATTAAGAGCCGGTAAAAATATGTTCCTATTACTTAAATTTATGTACTTGTGCTACCAGCCATGCGTATTTTCTGTTTTGTTATTCTTGAATGATTTGCCCCCAAACTTTGCTGTATTGTTACTGTTTTTTGTTTTCTATCATTTCCAGTTCAGTTTCACATTGCCCACTTATATGAAACTCAGGTAAGTGCTTTAATTTACCCAAGTTCAAAAAGAAATATACAGTATCACTTACATCATGCATTAGTGAAATTAAGTTCAGATAATTTAATGAAATTCTGAGCATTATATTGTGGTTTTATATTCAAGTTTACTTATAGTTTTGCTTATAGTTTTGCTTTATCAGTTGCTATACAAGAAATCTTGGAGAAGATTTTACTTATGACTTGCCTATAAACTTGATTTGGTAGTTCAAATGGCTATATTTAATATTTCTTTCTTGCTGAAGAATGCTTCATTCTGTAATAGATGCTTATTATATGTTTTTAAATGATTTTATCAGTCATTGTGTGCATGTGTGTGTGTGTGTGTGTGTGTGTGTGTGTATAATCAGTTCTCTCTTTCCCCTTACTTGGATTGTGTGGATGAAATTCATTTCACCAGGTTTGTGAAGTGCTTTTACCTACACTGAGCCATATCACCATTTTTTAGTTGTTAATTCTGGTTTATAAAGTTTCTCAAATTATTGTGCTATGTAGCTGAGTTTGGAAACCACAGACAAATGATTTAAGACTATCTGATTACATCCCACAGAAATATAAATATGAGGATGTAGCAGGAACCATGTATCTTCTGGGGACATGCTTTATTGTATACTTGAGTTACTATGTGAAATTAAGAAATTCTGTGGCTCAAACAGTATTTTGTTTCATCTCCACCTGTTAAAAGATTTATGTTTAAGGCCAGGCAGTTGGTGGCTCATGTCTTTAATCCCAGCATTCAAGAGACAGAACAGGCGGATCTCAGTGAGTTTGAGGCCAGTCTAGTCTACAGAATGAGTTTCAGGACAGCCATAGCTTCACAGGGAAACCTTTTCTCAAAAAAACCACCCCCCCCCATGTGCTTTTTCTTTTTTTAAATTGTGATTACCTAGTTTTTATTTCGTTGTTTTCTTTAATCTTTTATATGTTGGGTTTTTTTTTCTTTGCCGTGTGTGTGTGTGTGTGTGTGTGTGTGTGTGTGTGTGTGTGTGTGTGTGTGTGTGTGTGTTTGTCTACCTGCCTGAGGGTCTACATGGTTTGTGTACACATGTGTGCCCTTGGATTTACAGGTAATTGTGATCCACCTAATGTGGATGCTGTGAAAGGATCCCCAGACCTCTTCAAAAGCAATAAACACTCAACCATCTCTCCAACTTTTTTTAATTTTAATTTTTATTGTTTTGAGAAATTATATCCCTCTGGCTGGGATTTAAGTTGTTTTGTTTTGTGAAGTCTTTATTCTTACTTGTGGTTTGTGGTCTTTTGCCCATGTTCAGTGAATTCACTTTAATGCAGTTATTGTTTTGTATGTGATATGAGGCAGAAGCCAACTTTGTGTTTTTTTTGTTAGGATGAACATATATCTTCAAGTGTGTCATTGTTTTGTATTTCTAGTTTTTGCATGTGTAGTAACATTGAGATAGTTCACAATGTATTTTTTTAAGGTATAAATCTGTTTATATTAGTTGAAATAGTTCATTGTGTCTGATCTTAGCTTTAAACAGTCAATTGACTTAGCAAGGTCGTTGTGAGCAGTCTTCTAGTATTCTAACCATCTGCTCATTCTTCTCCAAAATGTACTGTCACTACACAGCATGATTGATGTATTTTGTTTTTCTGTCTTTATTCTTTAAGCTACATTGTGGCCCAACCATTTCCATTATGATGTGTTAGATGTTCAATAAATACTTTTTGGCTGAAGGAATTAGATTGAGTAGGCTGGCCCTTATTCTTCAGTAATTGCCTACTTAACTTTTATAGACTAGACAGGATTAATGTCTTAGAAATTAGTTGAGTTGATAAATAGAAGTTCAGTTACTAAATGCTGATAGCTGGGCGGTGGTGGCTCACACCTTTAATCCCAGCACTCAGGAGATTGAGGCCAGCCTGGTCTACAGAGCTAGTTCCAGGACAGGCTCCAAAGCTACAGAGAAACCCTGTCTCGAAAAAAAAAAAAAATTGCTGATCTCAGTGTGCAGTTGTCTAAAATGCTCCCTCATTGTTGAAATAATATATTTACATAATATAGTTCCTTAGTTATTTCCAGTGCTGTTTGATAATTAGAATGATTCTGTAGATAGAAAGATTACACATTACCTTTTATATTAATTTGTAGATGTCAGATCATAGGGTAAGTGATTTGCTTGAGGTTCACATAACCAGTTTTGTATTTTTCCCTATACCTGTTGTTCTACCAAGTATAATTTAAAGGCAGTGCTTGTAAGCTTTTCATTTTTCAGCCTTTTCCTTTTGCTTTGAAGGAGTAGCTTTAAACTTTGACTGTTGTGATAGTAGCTTTTTTTTTTTTTTTTTTTTTTTTTTGGTTTTTCGAGACAGGGTTTCTCTGTGGCTTTGGAGCCTGTCCTGGAACTAGCTCTGTAGACCAGGCTGGTCTCGAACTCACAGAGATCCGCCTACCTCTGCCTCCCGAGTGCTGGGATTAAAGGCGTGCGCCACCATCGCCCGGCCATGATAGTAGCTTTTGATCATGGTGAAACTTTGAGGAGAGTACTGTGAGTAAATAGTTGCATTTACAGATTTGCCTATGGAACTTGAAAATACTGTAAGCATTGTTATACTGTAATTATGGGACTTGTGATATATTTCAAATTATAGATGTTATAAATATTTGTAAGATTTCATATTCTGGAAAGTATACGTTTATAACTGAGATTTTAATTACATTTGTACCTGTGATTTCATTATATCATTTTTTTGAGTATGTTCTTTATTATTGTGTTGCTTAGAAACTTGTTCCTAAGCAGACAGATTTTACACTTGGAGAGTACTCTGGCTTCGTGAATGTTATTAAGTAAAATTGAGATGATTTTCATTATTAAATAAGTTGAAGTGATTTTGACTATTGGGAGTTGGCAAATATTTAAGAGGTCATACTTTAATGATTTTTTCTATAGTGGATGTTTATTATTAGCATTGGATACAATTTGAACTTGTCTAGTGTTAAAAACAAACATTTAGTAATAGAATCAGCCATTTTCACTTCCAGCTAGTTTTTTAAAATGTGCCAACACATAATAAATATTATATAATTCTTAATATATGCCATAGTTCTTTAAAGGTTATATTGGTTTCATTTTTCTCTATATTTCTTTTTCTGCTTTTTAGAGAAAGTATCATTCTGCAAAAGAAGCTTATGAGCAACTTTTGCAAACAGACAACCTTTCAGCACAAGTAAAAGCAACTGTCTTACAACAATTAGGTATGTAATTTATGTCTTATGTTTTTTTCTGTTTTCAGGGTTGATAAAAATCTGAACCTTCTGCCAAGCATTTCCCATCTTACAGTCTAGCTGTGTAGTATAATTCTTGGATATAGATTGTTCTTTTGTGGTAGGGGGGAGGGTTGGGTTTTGTTTTTCAAGACAGAGTTTCTCTGTGTAGCCCTGGCCGTTCTTGTAGACCAGGCTGGCCTGGAACTCACAGATCGTCGCCACCACCACAACCTAGCTAAATGGTCCTCTTAAATTGTGAAAATTCTCCCTATTATTTAGCTATTTATTGTGTGAAAAGGTATGAGCACTTCCTTTGTGCCACCTTATATTTATGCTTAATGCTCTGTGAAATTGAGTGATTTGCCTGTTTATTCAGTGGTTGATGAGCTTCCTTTCACAGCTTCATGAATATTAATCACTAAAATATTTTATCTAAAAAGTACACAAACTCTAGCACACTGTGGTTTTTATAAGGACATAGTCCTATTTTAATGTTAAACATGAGACTATGTAACCATTTAGATCTTTGTGTTGTCTTGAAGAAGAGAGCAAAGAAGCCGTCCAGTACTTAATTTTCTTACCTAATTATTGAGTTATTTCATTTCTGTGTTTGGTGTTGGAGTTATCCTCTCAGTTTTGTTTGGTTTAGGTTTAGGAAAATCATTTGCTTTATTTTTACTTTTTTAAATTTTTTATTTTTTTGAAACAAGGTTTCTCTGTGTATCTTTGGCTGTCATGGAATCATTTGTTAATTTTTAACTAATGTGCGTGTGTGCGTGCAAATATTTATAGTATTTTTTGTGTAATTTTGAATTTAGTTGAACAGATTTATTGTGATTGACTGACTATGTGTAATGAACACATTGCCTGCTGTATTAGTTACTTTTGTATTACTGTGATAAAACACCATGACCAAGGCAACTTGGAGAAAGAAGGGCTTATTTTGTTTGATCTTATGGCTCCAGAAGCATAAGAATCTATCATGTCATGGTAGGGAAATATGGAAGCAGGCAGGAATTTTGGCAGGGACAACTGAAAGCACACATCTCCAACCATAAACAGGAATAAGAACCAGAAGGGATTAGGGGTTGGGGGGGGGCACGAGCATGCAATTGCTCCCTCATATTAACTGATAATGATGCCAGGGAGCTTTTGGAGATTCAAAACCCACCCCAGTGACATACTTCTGTGAAACCATAGCTCCTAAATCCTACCCAACTGTCATAAACTTTGGACCAAATATTCAAATGGCCAAGACTCTAGGAATCATCTCATTCAAACCTCCACACCTTCATATAAAACCTTTGTTTTTACAGTTCAGTTTTAGCTATTAGAATTTTAATTGAATAAATTATAGTGTTTGAGTAATGTGAATTTTTATTTTTAAATTTAAACATGTAGTACAGTGAAAAAAGTTTTGAATTTTTAGGTCAGAAAAAACAAGTGTGATGACTTTAAAATTATTTACCTATCAGTTAATGTGATCTGTCTGTCTGTCTGTCTATCTATCTATCTATCTATCTATCTATCTATCTATCGCTATATATTTTTTAAACTTAAGAAATAGATTTGAATATTGTGATTTTATTGTTCTGAATCATAAATCACCTGACTTCTGACAGTGTTTTGTTAAATTTCAGAATATACAAATAAACTCATAATTTTGTGTAATTATGTCCACTTTATAGCAACTTGTTTCCTGCTTCAGGACCAACTCCTTTTCGAGGCTGTTTTTCTAGATTCTGCTTTTTAAGTGTTTTAATTTAGTATAGGGGAAGGGACTTGCACTTACAGGCACACAGGTGCCATGGTAGACATGTGGCTGTCAGAGGACACCTACACCTTTAAGGAGTCCGTTTTCTTTTTCTACCAAGGGTTGAATTTAAGTGCTCAAACTTGCTTAACAAATGCTTTTGCCTGGTGGGTGATGTCACTCCCCCATCTCCATCTTGTTTTGCTAGTAATAGAAGGAGAGAGTTGGGAAAGAGTGTTTTGTTTGTTTAACTTTGTTTAATGTGCTGTAGACTGTACCAAGCACAGAGCTAATTTTATACATTGAAGTGATTTACAATTGAAATGTGACCTACTGCCAGATTTAACCAAATTTATCTTACACATTTCAAAGATTTAAAATACAGTATTCCATGGTATATTTTTTGCTGGATTAACTACTTACCAAATTTTTTTTTGTTTTCGATTATATATATATATTATGCGTATGGTTGTTTTGCTTACATTTATGTCTGTGTAACAAGGGCATGTTTGGTGCCTTCCAAGGCCAGAAGACATCATCAGTCTGAGCTGATCATGCTGGCCTGCTATCCCAACATTTGAGAGGCAGAGGCAGACAGATCTCTGAGTTCAAGGCTGGGCTAGTCCAGGCCACCCAAGGGTCAACACTCCCCTCCAAAAAAGAAAAAGAAAAAAGAAAGAAAACAAACAAAGCAGCAATCATTAGATCCCCTGAAACTGGAGTTACAAAACCTGGGTTACCAGGTTCTCTTAAACAACCAGTGAGTTCTCCTAACTGCTGAGTCATCTCCTGTCCCTTGATCATATTCTATTGAACCCAGTTCTCTTAAACAACCAGTGAGTGCTCCTAACTGCTGAGTCATCTCCAGTCCCTTGATCAGATTCATAGAAAAGTTTGTTAGGTATTTTGTCCTACTCCTAACATTTGAATAGAGGTTTGATAGGTTTTATATAGTTCTATTTTTTAAAGTTAAGCATTTTATAATTCTTTATAGTTTTTATTTTACATGCAATGTGAATTTGTTTACCCAGGGACGTAGTATTGTGCATGTATATTAATCTGAACTGTTACAGTTTTACATGTATTCTTCGGAAGTAAATATTGGACCAAAAGATTATCTTGGAGATTCTTTATACTTAATTTTTATATAGAATAGTATGTATGATATTTCTATGTTCTTTGTATCAGTATGGAAAAATTACTAGTAGTCAATGCAGTCTTGTTATTTACAATTTTGATTGATAATGTATACCTTTACAGTGGACATGTTTAATGGTAGATTATTGAAGTTATCTTGAATTTGTAATCTACTGGTTGTTAAGTAATAATTTTTAAACTCTTTAATTTCTTTTAAAAGCTGTTTATCTCTTTGGCATTCCTTCCTATGAGAAAGAATTTCTTATTGCAAGAATTATTAGTTCTAAAATATTAGAATGTGTTTTCTGAAGTAGATCAGTAATACTTTGATGGAAAAGCTTATTTTTGCTAATTTTCTGCTTCATATTTTTAAAAACATAACTACTATATAGTATATGTTAATGTTTTAAAGGTTGGATGCATCACACTGTGGATCTCCTGGGAGATAAGGCCACCAAGGAAAGTTATGCTATTCAGTATCTCCAGAAGTCCCTGGAAGCAGATCCAAATTCTGGCCAGTCTTGGTATTTCCTTGGAAGGTGAGATTTAACCAGATAGTTATATTCTGCTGTTGATAGTTAAAGTGAAGAGATTTTAAACTTCGACATTCATTTATACCTTGAACAGTATATTTTTTCTTAATAGATTATAATAAAGGTTCCTGAAAGGTAAATGATAAAAGAAAGCTTCTAAATATATTAGTTTCATCATAACATAATCCTGTTTCCTTAAGAGGGCATTTCTTATTTTAATTTTTTTTTGTTTTTGTTTTTGTTTTTCGAGGCAGGGTTTCTCTTTGGTTTTGGAGCCTGTCCTGGAACTAGTTCTTGTAGACCAGGCTGCTCTCGAACTTACAGAGATCCACCTGCCTCTGCCTTCCAAGTGCTGGGATTAAAGGCGTGTGCCACCACCGCCCAGCTTTTATTTTAATTTTTTATTTAACCTGAATTGTTGCTAGTTTTTAAAAAAGGTCCTATCAGATACTACTTTTTTTCCGTGAACTACTTTGTACATTTCCTCATGAGTTCTAGCATTTGATTTGCAGTAGAACTCAGGTCCCACTTTCACTTGAAATCTTAACATTCTTTGAGAAAGTAAGTACATTCTTCTTAGATTTGCTGGAAAGAGACATCAACTGTCAGAAATTTGTTCAGTGCTATTTGAGATGCCCTCTTTCTATATGCATCTGATAGATCCTAATTCATTTTACCTTTCATAATATAGTGTAAAGATCACTGTACTAGGTACCAAAAGACTCAGATTTAAGCACGGGCTCAGTTAATTTTTGTAAAATTGTAGTTGGTACATATACAACCCCTTTGAGGCTTCAGTTCCTCTCCCCCTCTTCCTCTTGATTTTTACTTTGATATTTGATCATATTCATCCCTCCCCCAATTCCTCTCAGATCAGATCCTCCCCCCTTTCCCAGTCATCCACTGACTCTGGTCCTTTTATATTCTTCACAAACACTCTACCTGCAATGGTCCCTAAATCTTGGGGAGGATAAGGTGTAATATAAATGCCCCATTTAGAAGTAGGCATGTTCAGTCTCTTATTCTCTTTACTGTTACCACTTGTAGGTTTCTGTTAATCGCTATCTACTGTAAATAGAAGCTTCTCTAATAAAGGTTAAGAGATGCAGTAATCTATGGGTGTAACAATAATTCATTAAGAGTCAGTTTAATACTATGTCCATTTAGTAGGTTCTTTCCTACGACCTAGGCCTGTCTGGTCACAGGTTCTTAACCTCAATAATGGTACTGAGTATGAGTTTATGCATGTAGAGTGGGTCTTATTAAGTTTAATCAGAAAGTGTTTGGTTATTCCCAATACGTTTGTGCCATCATTGCACCTCATGGGTATGTCTGGCTATGTCAGTCATTTTTTCCAGTTTTCAGGGTTCACAGCTGGGTGAGGTTGATAATTACTTTTCTCCAGGGATAGCATGCACAGCATCTTTCCAGCTTCCGGGTCAGTGCCAGATTGGCATCTCCCATGTTTTATGATTCAAATATGTGATGTCTTTCATAAAGGGATTGCATTAAATTAGTGGTTCTCTGGGGACAAGAGAAACTGTAGCAAAGTACTTACTGGGACCCCTTGGGTGGAGATTAGGATTCTGCTAAAAAGTACAAGATACTGGACAGCCAACCCTTATAACAAATAATTACTTGGCTGCAAAATAGATGATCTCTTGCATACCTTCCTGTGTCAAAGCTTCAGTTTTGTGATTGCACTTAAATTCTAGTTTTGTAAAATTGGTTTGTAATGAACCATACCTAAAATTACTGTTTTAAAAGGCAGTAATTTTCAACTTCAGTGAACAGTAGTCCATATTTTTTTTCTTTCTTCAGTCAGCTGGTTGTATATTCTGTACCATTGAGATGTATTATTTTGCAAATGTGCAGTAAACTTTCCTGACTTCTTAAACAAGGGATAGTTATCATAGTCTAACTTGTTTTATGATTCAAGATGATCATTTCAGAGAGTAATTATTTTTCATCTGTTATAATATTCTGGGTCTACATTAAACTTTTTGATGCTTTCTTACAGTCACTACCGTCTAATGTTGTGCTTTTAATATGAGATGTTTATGAATAAATAATATTTTAAAGGTTGTCTTTCTGTCCTTGTCCCTATGCTTTTGTTCCATTTTTTACTTTATTACTGACCTCATGTCATAATTTTTTTTCCATAGAACAGTTTGTCGGTACTATGTGAAATGTGCTTCTCTGTCTAGTCAGTAATTTTTTTGATACTGTCCAGTCTGTATGATAGTAATTCTTAGGCCTGTTTTTACTAGATGTCCTCTGTTCTTACAGATTTTCTTCATATAGATAAATTTCAAAGGTAGATTTCTATAGAGCTATTTTAAATTTCAATGTTTTCACATAGGTTTTCCATCCTAATTGCCTCATCTTTTTATTCATCATATTCTCCAATCAACTTCATTTCCTTTTGTGACAAAAATCATATTCTACCCTTTCCTTCTTTCTTTTTCTTCTCTTTTGAAAGAGAGGGTTCCTGGGCCTAGGCAAGCTCTCTACTACTGCTAATGAGCTACATCTCTAGTTTCTCCCTTTCACTGTTTAATCGGATTTTGCAACTAAGTTGTGGCCGCACTTCAGTGCATATATAATAATCAATTATGAAGTCTGTTCTACTCTTTTATTTTTCCTCCCTTCTTTTGCTCTTTCTGCTTCCATTCCTTTCATCTCGCTTTGACATGTTCCAAACCAGTGAATGTAATTATCCTCTTGCCTTTACATAATTTTCCTTTCAGTCTGTACTATACTTGCTGGCAGAGTAATATTCTTGTAAAGTGTTTTATCACAGCCACTCCCATTGTTAGGAAAATAGATTTTGGGGTTTTTGGGGGGTTGTCTGAAAGAGAGAGAGAGAGAGAGAGAGAGAGAGAGAGAGAATGTGTGTGTGTGTATGTGTGTGCGCGCGCTTAATTTTAGACAAATACGTCAGGATTTGTCCATGTAGTTCAAATCTATTTGAAATATCTCCTTTCATCCCTTTGTATCTGATTCAGTGGTTCATACACTTTTCAAGGAGTAATTAGGAGGATAGAAATAGTCTTTAAACAAGTAAAGATTTTCAGATTTACTTTTTCTTTTGATTACTCTTAACTAGTGTTCTCCCAACATAAGCAAATAATAAGACAAATACTAGTTTACTGGAAAGCTATCTTTTTCTCTGATTTACTTGCTGGCAGTTAGGAATTTCTGCTCTAAATAATATTTATCTATAAATATTCACATTCTTTACTCTCACTTGATCACTCTTTTTAACTTTCCAAATTTTGAATAAATTGTAGTCTCTTCTTAAAATGTCTGTGTTAGCCATCATAATGTGTGGCATTATGATATTTATAGTGCCTTCAATCCTCATTTAAATTGCAAACTTGTTAGGGGTAGTGAAGCAGAACTTTAATTCCAACATTCAGAAGGCAGAGGCAGGTGAACCTCTTTGAGTTCTAGTCTAGCCAGGGTTACAAACCAAGACCCAGGGTGGGGACAGAATAGAAGGAAAGAACAGATGAAAAGTAATTAAATTGTATGTTCCTTGAATGCAAGATCTAGGGTTTTTGTTTATTTTTTCTTACAGCACCAAACATAATTTCTATTTTTATAGTTTCAGTAATGCTTTGCATCCTTTAGGTACATCCTCAGTAAGAAATTGACAAAGATTGAAACCTCAATCTTATATTGCTGTCTTTGCTAGTCATGAAATACTATATACTATATTTATACTGTTTATGATACTTAGAGATTAACCATTACATTTGCATTTTTATAAATTAAAGAACATTTGCCTTTTGTTATTTAAAAAATTCATTAGCTCTTACTAAAAACATGTGGTTTTGGTTTTTAGAACTCTGTATTCTGGCTGAAAAACTAGAGTTCAAGATAAAAAAGCAGAGTGTGGAGGGACTGTGCTTAACCTTCAGTTTTATAATACTGAAGTGATAAGGCCTACTCATTTTAATAGATTGTATCAATGCAGTATACTTTAGCATGCTTAAGGAAACTATAATACAGTTTTGAATTTCTAGTTATTATTGTATATTGCAATATCCTTGTACATATATACCCATGTACCTAGATATATTAGCATAATACATTTAAAAAATTGTTGCTTTGGTATATGACCCTTTTTAAACAAATGTAATTTGTTTTGGTATTGATGGAATTTTCTTACATTTCACCCTTCCCTCTTCTTCTCAGGTGCTATTCAAGTATTGGGAAAGTTCAGGATGCCTTTATATCTTACAGGCAGTCTATTGATAAATCAGAAGCAAGTGCAGATACATGGTGTTCAATAGGGTAAGACTGCATCACATAATGCACTTTGTAATAAAAATCAGGCTATGAAACCAGTTATTCTTAATTGACTTATTTTTTCTTAATTTCTCTTTTTAGTGTGCTCTATCAACAACAAAATCAGCCTATGGATGCTTTACAGGCCTATATTTGTGCTGTACAGTTGGACCATGGCCATGCTGCAGCCTGGATGGATCTAGGCACTCTCTATGAATCCTGTAACCAGCCTCAGGATGCTATTAAATGCTATTTAAATGCAACTAGAAGCAAAAATTGTAGTAATACCTCTGCACTTGCAGCACGGATTAAATATTTACAGGTAAAATTTTAAATATCAATTTTTTAAAGCCACATATTTCCCCAGAACACTCAGGCAGGAATAGGGTGGCTGGAAATTTTGTCTAGTTGTCTTCGGATGTCTAAAATCTGTTTCCATATTTTGTAAACATACCATAGCTTTGCAATACTGTTTTACTTTCCATTTTAAGTGAGATAAGCAATATTTTTTTAAAAATGCTCTTTTGCACTTTGATGCATATTAATTTACATAAGTTTTTTTTTCAGTGTACTGTCTACATTTTTAAGTTGCCATAGCATTTTAAAGAAAAGAACACAAACACTGTCTTTCACTCTTGCTTCAAATTTCATGAGAAGACAGCTAATGAGAACCCTGGAAACAGCATAGCTATATTTTGTCTTTCACAAAGGTTTATATTCTGGTAACCCTCTTTATACTTAGTATCTTTCTAAAGCCCCAAGTTTAGAATCTATTTTCTTTTAAAAACAATTAGCACTTAGGAAGATTTAGTGGACTTACTCTTACTCAAGTAGGCTTGTGTTAAATTTGCTTTTTACATAATTTTTCCTAGGCTCAGTTGTGTAACCTTCCACAAGGTAGTCTACAGAATAAAACTAAATTACTTCCTAGTATTGAGGAGGCATGGAGCCTACCAATCCCCGCAGAGCTTACCTCCAGGCAGGGTGCCATGAACACAGCACAGCAGGTGAGAAGTTGGGTTATGTTCTGCAGGTGCCCAGCTTTAAGGGTTCTTTTCAATCTGTAGTAGTCATGCTTATTTTAAGTAAGCATAGAAGGCTTTTATTAATGAATAATAGCCTTTTCATTTAAGTGCTAAGGGAATCTAAATCAAAATAAAATTCCCTCTGGTATGGGACAAAATTTGGGGGTACCAACTTAGAACCTTTGTGCATTTTCATGATTTTGCAAGATTTCTCAAAATAATGCTGCAGCAGTTCATTTAATTTTTAAAAGATTTTCAAAGGAAGGTACACATTCCTCCATTGATGATGATTCATTGATTTTTTGACCTTAAGTAATTGCAATCAGAGATGTCCACATAACTTTGAAAAGTATGCAGCTTGTGAGTTTCATAATTTGAAGGAATGAAGTAAGAATATATAGCACCCATTTTTGTCTTCCTTCTGTGATTCTTAGGCATGTAAACCTCATCATCCAAATACTGAACCTGTATTAGGCCTCAGTCAAACACCAATTTCACAGCAGTCTTTGCCACTACACATGATTCCTCCTAGCCAAGTAGATGACCTGTCCAGTCCTGCCAAGAGGAAAAGAACATCTAGTCCAACAAAGGTATATGTCCTAGAGAAATAAAAAATCCCAGTCAAAAAAAGGAGCTCCAACTGCCCTCTAATTGCGCAGTTTGAACATTTTCTGTCCTTTACTTTAAATCTGTGGACATCAGAATAGTAAAAGGTTTGAGTTTCCCCATCCCAAAGTCTTAGAATCATATTAAATCAAGTAGGGATAAATTTGCATTCATCAAATCATTTTATCCATTTCCCTGCCGTTAAGGTATCAGCACACTTTTCATCATCACTTTTGCCAACATTGAACTATGTTTAATAATGAACCTAGTGGATAGTGTGGTATATAGGCTAGTCATTTGGGCCATAGTTTAGGGGTGGGCTTTTTGGGGGGTGGTTTATTACAGAATCAGCATTTTAAAAAATGTTATGACTATCAAGTTTAATGTGCATGTAAGTTATTTTTAATGAATGTAATGATTTTCTTATATGTAAATATTCTAATTTGTAATCTTTTGGCCTTCATTAATTAATGTTAACCTATTGTCTTAACTAAATAGTCTTTAATGTTTCTTTTTATCAATTTTCCTCAGAATTCTTCTGATAATTGGAGTGGTGGCCATGCTGCGCCCCATCCTCCTGTACAGCAACAAGCTCATTCATGGTGTTTGACACCACAGAAATTACAGGTGTGTAAAACATGTTTTTAAGAAAAGTTATGTGGCAGAAATAGTGAACTTTTAGAAATTCTTAAAGTTGAATGAAGTGATTACACGTTTACCAGAATAATGAAGATAATTCAATCTTGTTTCCCATTTGTTTCTAGTTTGCTTCTCTTTTGGGAACAGGCAATGCATTCATATACATAAAGCATGGATATAGATTATGTAGGATAAAGTCTTCTTTTATCTTCTACTCTAACCCACTGACAACTTCTTTACCTCAGTCCCCCCCCCCCCGCCCCCCAAGTTTTCTGGCATTACTTGTTTCTTAGCCTGTTTTTGCAGAGGTGTGTTGTATATTTATTGACAAGTTATTTAACTTAAACCTCTGGTCCAAAAATACTAAGTGAAAATTTTCAGGAATAAACCCATGTTAACTTTTAAATTATAGCATTCTAGTAGCACAATGAAATCTCTGTGTGAGCAGTAAGAGAAAAATATCCAAAATAATCCTAAGCTTAGGTAGCTAAGTTTGGTGGTAAATATTGCATTCTTACCTGAAGTTGTGAATGAAGAAACATTTATACTAGTTGTATTGTCACACCTAATACTGCACAAGCTATCCCCACAGTGTGCAGTGGTGTTGTGACTGAAAAAGCATTAAACTGTAAGTTTAGCTTTTCTATGATATTTTTTTTTAGGAATTCACTAGGGGTCTTAAAAATGAACAGCTCCTATTTCTTTATCTAGATACGACACTATTGCTTAGTTGATCACTAGTTTTAGACATTCAGAATGTCTTCAAACTTTTCCTGTTCTATTCAATGTTTTTTGGAGCATTTTATCTTATAAACTTGAGGTGTTTTCTTCATGAACACTGAAAATTACTGTGTTAGTAAAATTTCATGTCCATCTCTTACAAAGATCACATTATAATAAACCATATTCAGATGAATGCTCAGTTTTTACTTTGGTTTCTTGAACTTTTTAAAAAAAAAACTTTTAAGATTAGAATTAGATTATTGTTGATCAGAAATCAGTGTCCAACCTGATAGTGGTTCTGAGTTTTTCTAATTAGTTCAGATAAAGGTTTCACAGATTTGTTAGCTTGTTTATTAGATATGTCTTTAATTATATTCTCCCTTTTTTTCCCCTAGCACTTGGAACAGCTCCGTGCAAATAGAAATAATTTAAACCCAGCACAGAAACTAATGCTGGAACAGCTGGAAAGTCAGTTTGTCTTAATGCAGCAACACCAAGTGTGTATAGCATTTTCCCTCTAAAATTTGATAGAATTTTATGTACTTTTACTATAGCATCATTTCAGAACTCACCCATACTCATGTCTACTTATATTTGGTAGAATTTTGTGGTCTATGCTTCTTAAAATTCTAGGTAATGGAGTTTTTAAGAAAAGAACATCTACTGATTTAATTTTAAGCTTTTTTTATTATTTAATTCCATGGTATTTTATTTATGTTCTTAGTACTTAGTAAAATATATTAAACCTAGTTTAGGTTTTATATGTCTTCCTTTGTTTTTCTATTAATTTTTTAAAATTTATTTTATAATTTGTGTTCTTTAAAGAATCTGTCATACTATAGATTCTCTGTCTTTATTATTATTGTTGTTGTTGTTTACTCAGGGTTGAACCAAAGGCCTTGTACATGTTAAAGGAGCTACCACTACTGCTAAGCTACAATACCCTCCTGTGTCCTGCGCCCCCTTCCCCCAACACATATAAGGTCTGAGTTGCTAAGTTGACCTTGAAGTTTAGATCCATTTGCCTCGACCTTCTAAATAGTTGGGGTTTTAGGCCTGCTCCACTAGACCCACCTTAGAATAAAAATCTGATGTTCCTTGGAAGAAGTATGAATTTCAGAGTTTGCCATAGATTTCAGCTGCCCTTTTTTTTTTGTCATAACTAACAAGATGTTTCCTTAACATGAAACATTTCTGCTTTTCCTAGGAAGCTTACATATAGTTTTTTGTTTTTGAAGTCTATGGTTTTTAACCTAGAGAAATGAAGTGTTGAGATCAGATCAGAGCCTATGATTATTCATCTTTACATTCTGAGTCTCTCCCCTCTGGACTATACACACTGTATTTTTTTGCTTTTCATTTGTTCCCTGCAGATGAGACAAACAGGAGTTGCACAGGTACGGCCTACTGGAATTCCTAATGGGCCAACAGTTGATTCATCACTGCCTACAAACTCAGTCTCTGGCCAACCGTCACAGCTTGCTCTGACCAGAATGCCTAGTGTCTCTCAGTCTGTAGTCCGTCCTACCTGTCCTGGGCAGTCTTTGGCCAATGGACCCTTTTCTGCAGGCCATGTTCCCTGTAGCACACCAAGAACGCTGGGAAGTACAGACACTATTTTGATAGGCAATAATCACATAACAGGAAGTGGAAGTAATGGAAACGTGCCTTACTTGCAGCGAAACGCACCCACTCTACCTCATAACCGCACAAAACTGACCGGCAGCACAGAGGAGCCGTGGAAAAACCAACTATCTAACTCCACTCAGGTAATAGAAAGACTAATTGCTTTCATTGACTTCTCATATAATAATTTGTCTTTATTTGGTTTGTGCATGTTAAGTGTTTGAGGAACTATTTTTATATGAATTATTTAGTTATACACTGTTGTTGCTGTGTTTCAATTCAGTTTATATGTATATATTTTCTTTCCTTGATAACATTTCCAAAGATGGAAATAATTGGAAAATTTATTAGTGAAGAAAATAAATTGTATAACCGCCCATACCACTTCTAATTTATAGTGGCCTCGTTAAAAAAAATGCCTATTTTTGTAGTAGTAGATAGTGATCAACATCTGTGTATAGAAATAGAGTATGAGAAAGAAAAGTCTAATTTTAAGCTATCTTGATAAGCAAGAATAATTGAGACTGGGTAAGATTACAGACGGTGGGAACTGATTGGGAAAAGAATTCAAGATTGAACCATAAGGTCCTTTTGTAATTTGCTAGACAGGAAATTAAAGAACTGTTAAGACTAGAATAAAGGATTGAGCTGTGAGGTATTGGGCATTGAGGAGAATATGAGCCATATCTTATATTTCAAGAAGGTATTGATCAAAGTATATATCATAAAGGACGTTAGATTTGTGTCTTTGTCAGTGAAGATGCATTGCGACCATGGCAATTTTTATAAAAGAAACCATTTAATTGGGACTTGCTTACAATTTCAGAGTCCATTGTCCTCATGGTAGGGAGCATGGCAGCACACAGATAGACATGGTAGCTGAGAAGAGTTCTACATCTAGATCTGAAGGCAGCAAGAAGAGAGAGAGCTGCTGAGCCTGGCTTCTGTTCTTGAAACCTCAGAGCTCACCCTCAGTGGCACACTTTCTCCAACAAGGCCACACCTACCCAAACAAGGCCTCACCTCCTAATCCTTTTAATCTTAAATTTTGTCATACCTTGGTGACTAATTTTGAATTTATGAGCCTATGGAGGCCATATTTATTCAAACCACCACAATCCAGTAAGTTAATGTCATTTGAGGTGACATTCCTGGAGTTGGGAAATTAATAAATGCAACCGAAATCCATACCATAACCTGTGTTGCACATTTCCTTCTTCTTTCTAATAGCCTGATGCTAAGGGTAATGTTTGTTGCAGTTTTAAAGAGTAGAATAAAAATAAGCGAATACTGTGTTATACCAGATGAGTTACAAGGTCTGTTTGACTCTATACAGAGATGATTTGGGAACTTTTGAATAGGAGCAATTTCAGTGGATTGTTGCAGATGAAACCTAATTGTGTGAAAAGGTTAAAGGAGGTGGCAGATATGGATAGTTCCCACAGGACATTTACAACCATGTTGGTTATGCACATGAGGGAGGGGGTAGCTAAAGGAGAAATAGAATTCAGATTTTGGTTTTGTTCATATTTTAAATTAAAATGCAAAATAGCAGTGAAAGCTAATGGGAAACATTCAGTAGAGAGATTGACAAAATAGAGGAAAGAATTGTTAGATGAGAGGGTATGTTTTGGGAATTTGGTATCTTTAAACATTAAAAGATTGTTAAGGACAACGTGAAACTTCTGTAAAAATGCCTAAAGTGTAATTGGCAGTTACGTAAATTGGAGCCTTTGTTATGCTTATGAAGTATAGTTCTCTTATTTTTCTTCCCCTCTACATCTCAGGCTTGCTCAATTGCTGAAATTTTCAAAACTACTCAATCTTATTTTAGAAATCTGGTAAACATTAAAATAAAACAAGAAATTCTAACTGATTGTGGTGACTCATGCCTCTCTAATCCTAACCTGAAATCCAGGAAGCTGATGTAGGAGGAACTCAAGTTCAGGATATCCTTGCCTATGACATAGCCATCTCTGTCCCGGGAAACAAATACTTGACCTGATCCCAATGATTTTGCAGGCCAAAAGACTTCTTCTGTATGTCACTGAATGGCAGGGTGTCCCAGTCCCTCATGCTCAGTGCCTGCAGGAGCCTTATAGTATAGTTGTAATGAAGTAAGAAAACTGTCTAAAAATGTTGAACTAATTCCAGGTAAAAAGTTTCCCTCCTGGAGTTGCTTATAATACTGCACGCAGCTGGAGAGCTTGAGCCTCTGATGTTAGTATGATAGATTAGGCAGGCTTTAAAAAATTCATTATATAAACATTTTCTGAATTTGTAATTTAAAATGCCTTGATGTACAGAGAGATGATTAAATATTTTTGTCACGTTTGCACTTTATAATAGTGTATTTGTTGAGAAGCCTCTGACAAATACTAAATAGAAATTTGGTTCACCTAAAACTTTCTTGGGTAGTTTAGTTATTGAAATATTTGTAACTTCTTTTTAATGAGAATTTTCCGATATAACTTAAAGGTTTTAACCTTTTTGTTTTGTTTTGCTTTTTTGTTAGACAAGATGTCATATACTCCAGCTTAGGCTGGCCTCCAGCTATCTGGGGATGACTGAACACTTGATCATCCTGTGTCTCCCTCCTGTGTACTGGGACTAAAAATGTTGGCTTCCACACTCAGCTCTATGATTCATCTTTTAACTGATATTATTACTGAACTTGTAGTTGCTTACTTGATAATCTAATTATACTCTTCAATATACTAAACTATATTCAACTTGTAATGTTACTGGGTTTTGTTTTGTGTTTTGGTAAAGTTCTTTAATACAAACATTACATTTTCATTTTTTAAGCTGATTTCAGGGTTATGGTTGCTTATTTTTACTAGGGATTAAATTTACTGTTTAATGTATCAATAGCTAATTTTTATTTCCTGATGGTTTATTATTGCCAGGTTAAATGTTACCTGTCAAAAAAGCTCTCAACTCTGCTATTAAAGTCATTCTCAAGTCACAATATAGTCCTAATTTCTTTGTTCATTTTAAAAAAAAATACACAAATTTGCTTTCTATAGAATTAATCTCTTAATAGATCACAGACCCATTAGTTGGTTTGTCATATTTCTTGTTTAATTATTAATGATATTGTATGTCTGTCCATGTTTGATCTTAGGAATGAAAGTACATGTTTTAAAACTTAAGTTAGCATTCCTAGTGCTTTCTGTAAATTAATGTATGCCATACTAATTAGGGAAATTCTTTTCGCTAACTGTAAGTACTTTTTTGATAACTTTAGGAACTATGTCAAATTATACAGATAATTTTCCTTAGTGACTTTTACCTATAATACTTAGAATTCTGTGTATGCTCTGAGTTTAACATAAGATTTAAACTGTCTATTTTTCTTTTTAGGGGCTTCACAAAGGTCAGAGTTCACATTTGGCAGGTCCTAATGATGAACGACCTCTCTCTTCCACTGGGCCTTCCCAGCATCTCCAGGCAGCTGGCTCTGGTATTCAAAATCAGAATGGACATCCCACCCTGCCTAGCAATTCAGTAACACAGGGGGCTGCTCTCAATCACCTCTCCTCTCATACTGCTACCTCAGGTGGACAACAAGGCATTACCTTAACCAAAGAGAGCAAGCCTTCAGGAAACACATTGACCATGCCTGAAGCAAGCAGGCATACTGGAGAGACACCTAACAGCACTGCCAGTGTTGAGGGACTTCCTAATCATGTCCATCAGGTGATGGCAGATGCTGTTTGCAGTCCTAGCCATGGAGATTCTAAGTCACCAGGTTTACTAAGTTCAGACAATCCTCAGCTCTCTGCCTTGTTGATGGGAAAAGCTAATAACAATGTGGGTCCTGGAACCTGTGACAAAGTCAATAACATCCACCCTACTGTCCATACAAAGACTGATAATTCTGTTGCCTCTTCACCATCTTCAGCCATTTCCACAGCAACACCTTCTCCTAAATCCACCGAGCAGACAACCACAAACAGTGTTACCAGCCTTAACAGCCCTCACAGTGGGCTGCACACAATTAATGGAGAAGGAATGGAAGAATCTCAGAGCCCCATTAAAACAGATCTGCTTCTAGTTAGCCACAAACCTAGTCCTCAGATCATACCATCAATGTCTGTGTCCATATATCCCAGCTCAGCAGAAGTTCTGAAAGCTTGCAGGTTAGTGTGGGAAAGTTAATCACAGAGTGAAAATGTTTGACAATTTATCTGATCAAGATCTGGGAAATAAAAGATAGTGTAATCAGTCATCTAAAGTAAAAACTTGGAAGGTTTGTTATGTTTGAATGAAACTTCCGTAACTTAATCTGAGAGGGTGTTTCTGAACATGCTATTACTGCCCTCTACTGGTTACTACAGTTGCTGGTTTCAGTGTTATTGTCTGCTCTGGGGATGGAATCACATTTGACTAAAAAACAAGGCCTTGAAGAGCCTATTGTTTATTTTCGTTTTGGACTCACTAAATGTTAGACTAGAGGTAGACCTCAACAGTCATCAAGGTTAGTCTCTGGTTTACACTTCATGACTCTACAAGAAATTATAAAGGAAATAGGAAGAAGTAAGGAACAATAGAGATTAGGGCAGCCTGCTAGCCATTCATGAAAGGAAAAGCATATTCATGTTAGTTTTGGAAGGCTAAACCTTCAAACTTAGAGGAAAATTAGTCTCCTAAAGGAGGAAAAATACCTCATCATCAAAGGATCAGTCTGATTGGCTAGCACCATCTTTCTGTAGTATTTGGAGATAGAGATTCTTAATGGTCTTTTCATTGTGCATGGCACGTTTAAGTTTTCTCCTTGACTTGTATTTGTCATCCCCTGTGTATGAATAAATCTTGAATGTTAACACTGTTTGGAATAATCACAACAAGGAATTCTGCATACTTTTCTACTACATTAAATTTTAAGTTGAGGCAGTGATGTAGGTTTTTAAAGGGTCTTCATTTGGTTGCAAGTTTAATCAAAAAACAGAAAATAAGCATTCTGTAAATAGAAAAATTAAGCATTGAGTCTGTTGACATTGGCCACTTAATATAACAATTTTATTTTAAAATTTGAAATAATTCCCATTTAACTGCCAGTACTAGTGTGTCTTATTTATTATCTAAAAGTGTCATTATCTTTTCTGCTGTTTAGATTGTTTTATTGATACTGTATCTTGGATCTACCATTAAGTGTTTGTCATTAGTGAATTGTTTATATAAAATTGAGTTTTATTTTGTAGAATATGTTGCTTATGGGTAACTTATGGGAAAGAATTAGTTTAAAGTAAATTTGCTACTTATTGGGAAGAATTTCGTTTAAAATAAATTTTAATTAATCTTAATTTACCACTTCAATTGTGACACTGGAACTTTAATATACTAAAGTTTTTTAAAAAAAAAATTGAGTTGAAGTGTTTAAATGTCTTCTGGCCTGTGTTTTATCATGCATTGATTGTCATTATTTTCTGTCAATTTTTTAACTATCAGGTGGTTACTTTTATATTTCTTATTATTTCTTTGTTTAGGCCATCTTGCTGGTATCATTTTCCTGAGTGGCCTACAACATGACAACTACTGTCACTGATCTTAACTGTTTTTGGTGGGGAGGTGGGGGTAGGGGAGACATGAGCAGGCTCTCTCTGGCCTTGAACTCTCTCTGAAGACCAGGATGCCTTGCCTCTGCCACCTAAGTGCTGGAATTAAAGGTGTGCTTCACCACACTTGACCAGTCCTAACTTTTTTTCATGTCAGCGTTTAACACATTAGATCTCTAAATTTAAAAAAATAAATAAATCATATAGTAGGGTTCCTGAACATCTAAAATTCGTTTTTTAGAAATTTTGAATTTAGAGGCATTAGTCTTTTTGTCTACAAGTTACTATCATTCACTTCAACATTGAACCCCTTTAAGTGTCCAGTTCAATAGCCATAGCTGACTGGAGACACAATACCTTGATTCCTTTCCAGTATGCTTATCTTCTGTCTGCCTCTCCCTTGACTGATCTGCTCTCTGCCCTCCTTTTCTAGTTCTCTTTCTACTCTGCTAAAGCAGGGGCTTGTCCACTCTCTCTAGACACTCAGGACATTTGTTTTAACAACAGCAACAAAATAAAAACAGGGAGAAACTGAGATGTCATTTAAAGTGGGGGGAGGGTGATTCTGGAGCTATGTTATGGCCCACAAGTTATGAGCAATGTGAAAGAGCAGTTTTTGTTAATAAAATTTTATGCTATGGAGTACCTAGTTGATTGTATTTTTTTAGTGTGTTAAGGATGATGCTCTTTTATCTCATTTTTTGTTGCTGATGGGGACATTAGGACATTCACTTGAGTATATTCTAATAGTTTTATGTTAAACTTAATTTATAAAAACAATTTTGCCTCATTATAGATATTTTGTGTTATAAGTAGCTAGATACACCAAAACACTGGGTTATTTCAATCAATCTCGGCATGAATTTGTAAATGATGATATAGGAAGTCACTTCTTTATGTTGGAGATCAATCTTCTGAAGCTTAAAGAAAAGAAATTTTGTTTACAAGTAAGGGGGTGTTAGATTGATAGTAGCCTGTACTGGCATAAGGCTTCCAGGAAGTCACACAGGCATGGCATTAGGAGACCTGGGATCTATGGTTTAGGAGCTTTTTAGAGAAGATTTGAAGAATATTTGGTTTACTCACAGAACACTTTACCATAATTTCTTTACTAAGTATGGTTGTTCCAAAATGGGAGAAAACTATTTAAAATGATGTGTTTTTTGAATCCTCTCTGTCGCCATCTTATTTCATAACTTTGCTTTCTACTTTTCTGTCCACTTTGGATTATTAAGATGAAGTTTCATTATTTCTGGCTTAAGGTGTTCTAAAGCAGTGTTCAGAAGATGACGTGAATACCCGGTATCTTAAGTATCTACTAAGATTATGAGTGTAGTTAAGTAGGAAATGTTTATAGTCTCTTATATAGATGACTGTATGCATCTGTTTTAGAGAAATTTCTGTCTGTTTCAGACTTGCTTTTAACAGGCAGATAATTTTTAAAGCACAGTAAGAAACTAGTTAATATGACCTATTGGGACTTTTTCTTGGTTGCGCTATATTAACCTTGAATGGGAAAGATTCTGATGATAGAAAGGAAATTACAACTTATTTTTGTATTTAGATAAAGAAATCACAAACAAAATAAGGAATGTTTTCTATGCTCCATATGTGTGTTTATTTTACTTCAATGTAAGATATAGGAATCAAAATAAGTATTTGCAGAAATAATTTTTCTTGTTCCCACTGGATCCAAAATTCATGGATTTATAAAAATGCCTATTCATTTAATTAGAAGTTAGTTCAGAATTTTTTTTGCCT